>NC_064264.1:30153055-30765277 GCF_003254725.2 Canis lupus dingo | reverse complement strand
CAATACTGAAGGAGGAACAGATATTGGTTGAGGAAGATAATCGTTTTGGATGTGATAAGTTTTAGATATCTCTGAAATATTCATGCAAAGTTATATATAAAAGATACATTCACATTGTCTATACAAATGTGAAGATCACAGATCTGACCTTAAGAAAAGAATTTGAGAGAATTAGCACTTGGAATACTCATGATATCATGGAAGCAGATGAAATACATCTTCCATTTTGAGTGAAGGGAGACGTTCCAAGACAGGATCTTGAGAAACACCAATATCAGTGATTCTCAAACTTCTGTCTACATCAAAATCATCTGGAGCACTTATTTAAAAAGGAGATTTTCCAATAATATGAAGATTTAGATTCAGTACATCTTCAGATGAGGTTCAAGAATTTGTGACTATGCAGAGTGATTCAAATTCAAAACCTAAACTTTGAGAAACATTGGTTTATAAAATAGGTAAGAGAAAAAAAGAAAAAAAAACAAAGAAGCCAAGAGTATTAGCCAAAGAGGTAAGACATTAAGCTAGGACCAGTGTTTACTTTTTGCCACTTTCTCCCCACTTAACATACAGTAATTTATGTAATCCTCACAATAGCCCTATAAATTGCTGTTTTTATTCCCATTTTACATATGTGAAAACTAAAGCACAGAGAGGTTAAGTAATTTGTTCAAGGCCACTAGCGTCAGGGAGTTTGACTCCATAGTTGATTTTCCTGAGGACTTCTTCCAACTACTTTATGGCATATCTTGAAAGTAAAGAAAGAGCAGTTTGGGAAGGGTTAATAGTGTTAAGCTGCAGAAGCAAAGTTTTGAAAAGGATCTAGATACAATGAATTCATCAATGATCTTGGCAGGAGCAGTCTTAAAGGAAGGCATTGTAAGTTGAAGAATTTATAGATGCAGAGGAAGTGAAAATAAAAACAAAATGAGTAGATTAAGTCTTTCAAGATGTTTGGTTATAAGAAGACAGAGGAAATGGAATCAAGTGAAGGCTTTCGAGTTTGAGATGAATAGAGAAAGACTTGGATCTTTTAATATTGTTGAGACAATCCAGAAGGAAACCAGGAAGATGGGTGGAGAGATAATAACAGAGTTTAGAGCTCCAGACTCTTTACAGGGGTGAGGTGGGCCTTAAATAGGAGTATTTCCTCTTTTATCCTACAGGAGAGGAAAAAGAAAGTAATTAATTCAGTTGCTAGTGAATTTATAAAATGTGCAGCCAAAAGAATTATTTATTATGATAGTAATTATACTTTTAAATTGGATTAGGACTGATGAATGTTAGGGTTAGGATTTTAAAACAAAGGGGGGAAAATGAAATATTTGTTGTGGAGATTGAAAGAGAACAGATAAAATTTATCAGCTATCTTTGAAAAATCAGATGAAACTGGAGATCCTGTATTAACATTGCAGTGTGTGTCATACGAACATGGATAAGGTAATCATTTGGATTGATTCAGCTTGAAGTTTACCAAAGAACTCCACAAATGAATAGTGTGAGAAGGGAGAGTTCAGCAGATGGTAGTTAAAGAAAGGACAACCCAATCAGTTTGGACAGGATGATAGACACATAGATAGATCCAGAGAGAGAGTAGGGGTGAAAAGGACTAGTAATCTAAGAATAGATACCATAGGAGTCACTGAAGCAGAAAACTGTGAGCAGGCCCTTTTGTTGTGATTCTGAGAAAGAAAATTCTGTGGAATGTCACAGGTCTGTGACTTTCGGTGTAGTGGCTAAAGTAGAGTTGGAGTTAAGTTTGTTGAGATTGAAGATTTGGATGAAAAAGCTGGAGTTTTGGATGAGTCATCCAGTGACTTAAAGAATTCAAAGATAAACATTCTTATTCACTCCCACTTTTATGTAAGGGATTTACTTTCTGGTCCCCTTAACTCCCTCATCATTCTTTTAGTTTCCTATGAACATGCTTCAATTTGTACAATTTCTTTTGAAAATCCAGTTACCAAAACTAGATGCAGTTTTTCAAGACTATTTGGAGTGTCTTAGGGTTAGAGCATTTACAGAATATCATTCCCACACTGACTCTGAGATATCCGTGCATGTTCAAGGAAAGGGATTTTCTAGATCAGCCACTCACACATACTGTGTACTACTCAGCAGTCAGACAAATACTGTGAAGGATGGAAAAATAAGATATGATCTATTCTTTCATTAGTAAATGTAATGATATGTATTTTGAGGGGAAATGGTGGAGTGGAAAACACACTGTGCTGGGAATCTGGAACCCTAGGTTTTCCTGCTAGACCTAACCTTAAGTGGCATTTTCTCGTTTATGATTTTTTAGTAGATAAAGGCAGCTAGATCTTTTCTAAATCACATTCATGAAAATAGGAAGGGTGAGAGAAAGGAAAGAGGCTTGTGAGTAATGTGGGTGTCCCTTTTTTATTTACTATGAATATAAGTTAGAAGTGAATGAGCAGTTGGAGAACTTTACATGAACTTTGGAAGATAATGGTCAATTGGGCAATGATGCAGGACTATAAGAATATTGGGAATAATGTGACTAGTTTCGGGTTCCTACAGTCCATTTTTGTCTTTATATTTCACCCTAATTTTTTATGGACTTTTTTGTTATTTTTATTTAGAAACAGATTGTTCTGCAGGTCCAGTTGCAGCAATCTTTATATTATGGATACATACCCTGTTTTGGTTATGTGGATTACAAATCCCCTTCTCCCAGGTGAAGGCTTATCCTTGCCCTTTATTTATAGTATCTTTGGGAGAAATCTAAAATTTTAATGTACTTAAAAGATGCTTTTTTCTCTAAATTTGTTTGTTTGTTACATTGGAGTCTTTAACATACCTATAATTTATTTTTGTAAAGGGTCTGAGGCAGGTAATTGAGTTTTTCTTTTTCTTCTATGTGGAGAACCAGTTGTCTCAGCACCATTTATTGTTTTATCACTGCCTTAAAAATATTTCTAATGAGTTACTGGTCTTGATGGAATTTCTTTCTTTACTGGATTCTTTCTCGTCTCTTTCTTTTAAAGGTTTATGAAAATTACTCATTTGAAGAACTGCGTTTTGCATCACCAACTCCTAAAAGGTAAGGATCATTTTTGCAACACATAGCCAAGACATGTATTGTCACCTGCTGCAACTGAAATCATGCTGCATTCCAACTTCATTTTCCTTAAGTAGATATTTTATTGCATTTTTTTATTTCCAGTAGAGATTTACTATAGATTTTATATTGTGTAGTTTTGTAGATAGAATATATTGCAATACTGCCAGTATGTTACATAATACTAAGATACTAGAGAAAGACTAAGTAGTATCTAAAAAGATATATATTGGCTTGTTTAGGATTGTTTAGTTTGTTTTTTCAGGGTTTTCTTCTCTCCTTCATCTAATGAGTTACAGAGTGATTTCAGTGTATGTTGTGCTTGTATTTTTAATTCTGAGGTCTTACTTTTTCAGCCCCTGAGTAGTTTTAACTCCAGATTTGAGCAGTTTTTTTGACTTATTACTTTATTTGCTTGTTAGGAGAAGTGCTTTTTAAAATGGAAGACTTGAAAAAATTATTAGATGAAGAGACTACTACCTCCATAAAATTTAGAAGAAGCTCCAAAGTGAACCTGAAAAAATTCTTACACATTTCATAATATCACATGACTTATTAAAAATTAACAGGTTGTTGTGACTTTATTCTAACATGGATTCAAAACAGGATTTCCTGTAAAAATAGCCAAATTTTAAGAATGTATCTTTGTCTAGAAATAGGGAATTAACATTCTGTCTCAAGCTTAATTTTAGTTACAAAACACTCATACAATGGAAGCATATGATTTTTATAAAATAAATATGAACTATAGATTTATAGCATGTTAAATAAGAGAAAATGGTCATTTGCCAGTAAATAGTTTTTCATGTACGTTAGGCATTTTAAACCTAATCAAAATAGTCTCAAGTAAATGCATTATTTATTTAGCAATACTATTAAGCATCTGCTGTGTGAAGAACTGATACAGGCTCTGGGATACTTGTATGAACAAAATAGACAAGGTACTAGTTGTTAGGACATTCACATTCCTGTGGAGAAACAAACTATAAGTAAACAAAACAGGATTAATAAGTAAGGTTTTTTGATAGAGAGTGATGGGGATAGGATAGGCCACCAAAGTATTGGGGGATAGGAGAGGCCTGTGTGAGGTGGTCTTTTTTGATTGGAGAGCTGGATGGTAGTTGGCAATGTTAAGATTTAGAGGAAGTTCATTCTAGGCAGTGAAAATCTAGAGTGGAGAGACCTTGTTGTCTTTGAGAAACTGGAAGAGAGTGGTGCAGGAGAGTAGTAAGCAAAAAGGAAAATGGTTGAGGATGAGATCAGAGAGGTAGGTGATGGCCTTATTATATAGGGACTAAGTAAGCTAAGTTAAAGAGTTTGAATTTTCTTCTATGCAAATTAATTTAGTAGGTTTTAAGCGAAGGAGTGATATAATCTGACTTATAGTTTTAAAAAGATCATTCTGGCTACTCTCTGGAGAATGAATTACAGAGGAGCAGAGCAGGAGTGGGAACAGAGAGATGAGTTAGAGACTGTTAGGTGTTTTGGAGGAGGTGTAGGAGGGAGTTAGAAGTGGGAATGAAGAGAGTGGATAGATTTGGGGTACTCAGAAGGTGAAGCTGATAACCTGCTGCCAGAATAGAAATAGGAAGTGAAAGAAAGAGAAGATTAAGAAGGATTTTTTTCCAGCTTCAGCAATGATATAGAGTATGTAGCAGTATAGCAGTATGGGGGTCGGCCAGTTTTGGCCTGCAAACCATATCAGGCCTATTTGTAAAGAAAGTTATTTTAGAGCATAGTCTTACTCATTAATGATGTATCATCTATGGCTACTTTTTGTAGAGTTAACTAGTATGGCAGACTGGCACAGTAGACTAAAATATCATCACTGAAAATGTTACTGACTTCTGATGTAGAGTATCATGATTTTTATGAGGGTCAAAAAGTCTGAGAAATGAGTGGGCATTTTTTTTGTTCTGTTTTGTTGGGTGCTGGGATGAGTGAGAAATAGAGTTCTTCTTTGGATATGTTAAAATTGAGATGCTAAGATGCCTCCTAGTTATCTAAGTGGGGATATTTCAGTTTGAAATTTAGGGGAGAAACAAAACTTGGAGTCATCTATTATAAAGATGCTATTTAAAACTGAGGAGTGGATGAATAATCAACTAGGGAGATGCTATTGAAAGAAAGAAGAGCTAGACCCAAACTCTAGGACATTCCATAAGCTAAAAGGTGGTAAGAGGAAAGCCAACAAAATCCTAAGAAACTAGAAGAAAACCTAGGAGAACGTTGCAGAAGCAAAAAGAAAATATTTCAAGAAAGTAGGAGTTGTCAACTATCAAATGCTACTGAGAGATTGCTAAGGATAAAGAAATGACCATTGAATTTGGGGTCATTGGTGACTGACAGAAGCGATTGCAGTGAGTGGTGCTGGGAACAAAAGTCTAACTAGGATAAGTTGTGGAAGAGAACTGGGAATGAAGAAATGGACAGGGATTTAGACAATTCTTTAGATGAGTTTTGACATAAATGGGAAAAAGGACATGAGACTTTATTAGAGATTATTGTAGTACCAAAGGGTATTTAAGAAGGGAGATTCTGAAGTTTGTATAGAAATGAGATGGAAATAGAATGGTTTAATAAAGTGGGAGAAATTGATAATGAAAGAGAACAAGCAAGGTAATTATAGCATGGAAGTGTTGAGGAATGAGATTCACAGCACAAATGAGGGGGCTGGCTTTAAATAAGACCCAGGGCACTCCTTGCATTACAACAGGACAGAAGGTAGAAAAATGGAAAGTAGATTTATTAATCTGATTACAACTTTTGGGTTGTATCTAATTGCTTCAGTTTCACACTGAAAAAAATGGTGAGGTCATGATCCTCTGAGAATGAGGAAAGGAAGAAAAAATGAAATTCAATCATTTTGGAGGATAGGAACACATACTATGGCAGGACAATAGGACTGCCGTTTATTGTAATAATACAGTTAGAAATTATCTCAATGATGTTTTCAGCTATTTAACCAAAAGCAAATTTTCCAGTATCCATCTTATTTCTTTTCAGACCCAGTGAGAATATGCTGATCCGTGTCAATAACGATGGTACTTATTGTGCAAATTGGACTCCAGGGGCTATTGGACTCTATACTATTCATGTGACCATTGATGGCATTGAAATAGGTATTCTTTTTCTAAATTATGAGTTACTTAGTGCAAACAGCCAGAATCAAAATTGTCTTTCTGTTCTAATTTTCACCTTAACTTATATTGTAGAGACATGGACAAGTTTCATCACTTATTTGGAGCTTCATTTCCTCCTTTACAATGAGTACTTAATTAGTGCATTCATAACATCTCAAAATTTTGTAATAATTTCTGATATCATTATAGCACTCATGACTCCTTTCCTATTCTCTAATGTGACTATTTAGGTATGATCTCCTCTCTGTTGCTAAATTTATAACCATGTGCATACCTTATCTCCCCATGATGGTTTGTATATTTTCCTGGCATAGAGCAGAGACCATCTCATTCATCCTTGTATCTCCCAGTCTAGCTCAGTGCCTGGCACATAATGGCCACTCAATAAATAATGAATGAATGAATGAATTTCTTTTATCCACCACTAACTTTGAAAAGTATATTGCTTCTTCTTTGGGCATTAACCTTTTACTTTTCTTTGTTATTAAACTATTCATAAAATAGGACAACAGTAGAACAAGAAACTCTGATAAGTGTTTATCAGTATGAATTCCTTATAACAATAATTCCTGATGCTTTTCAAGAGAAAGGGCTTCTATGATGAGATAGATTGGGAAGACCTAAAACTCTCATCTTAGACATTCATACGGTTCACACTAACATAGAAGGAATTCTGAATGCTCTGAAATTAAGAATCTTGTCTAACTTTGTTTAACCCTTATCCGGAGATCCTTAGCCTATAGGGAAGAGGGAGTCAAGGTAGAGATAAAAGCAACACTGGTTACCATTCCACCAAAATACCCTTGGGGAATTCTGGTTTAAGTAGTTTGTTTTTACAGTGAAGGTAAAGAGACACTTTACATTGATGTAACTGTATAGAAAATGCATTGATGTAACTGTATAGAATCAGATCTGTCAGATTCCCCTATACTGTTCCAGAGACCTTTATCCTCAGTCTTTGTTGCACTCTCCTTTATTTCAACATATCCATAAAGCCTTTAGTTCAACAAACTTTAGTTGGTTTTGAGCAAAACGTTTTAGAGAAGACAGTTCCTGTTAAATGCTAACAATTGCTGATGATTGCAAGCTAAAATGGGCAAACAAAATCACCTGAAGTAGAATATAATAGTGACACACAAGAGGTACAAATTATTAGAATTCAAAAGTGGAGGTAGTCAAGAATGGTTTAATCTATGCTAATAGTGGGCTGAAGAAAATTGATACAAGGTAGATAAGAAAAATCCATTTATATTTGTTGTTTGAAATGAAACTGAAGAAAATCATTCATGTTTACTTAACATCACCCATTTTCTTTCCTACATTTTGAATTCAACTTTTTCCCAAGGTGACCAAACTGTCAGTAGGCTGAGACCTTGCTTGACTAGGCAAGGATATATAATAACTCATTAGAAGAATGATGATATTAAAAGCTAATGTTTATTGAGCACTTACTATATGCCTACATTGTTTTATGCACTCCTTATATATTGTCTCACTCTCGCAATAGTTCAGTGAGGTAGGTGCTATTTTCATTCTCATTTTACAGATGAAAACATTTAGGCACAGAGAGTCAGACAATTAGTGACAGATGTGGGAAAAACCAAGACAGTCTTAACATCTTAACATGAGACCCCAGGGTTTAACCACCATGTTGCATTGCCTGCTGGTCAGAATGGTAATTGGTGTAGCTGATGTAATCTGATAGGATGATAAGGTGCAGCAACAATCTGATGTTGTGAGCTTACATTTAACCTCATAAAGATTTCTTGATTTCCTTTTTATTCTTTTTTAATATCATTTCTTTGTTCCACATAAAGAATAGTAGCCCCTTCTCTTTTCTTGAACCTCTGAGACACTCATTTGGAATACGAAGGCCATTTTTCAAATATTTCTCTTTTTTAAAAAATTTTCATTTAAATTCCATTTAGTTAACATAGTGTGATACTAGTTTCAGGTGTACAGTATAGTGATTCAGCACTTCCATACATTACCCGGTGCTCATCACAAGTGTACTCCTTAATCCCCATCACCTATTTCACCCATCCCCTACCCACTCCCCTCTGGTAACCATCAGTTTGTTCTCTATGGTTAGGAGTCTATTTCTTGGTTTGCCTCTCTCTTTTTTAGCTTCTCTTCATTTGTTTTGTTTCTTAAATTCCACATTTGAGTGAAATCATATGGTATTTTTCTTTCTCTGACTTCTTTGACACTGTCAGAGAACTACACTGTAGTTCCATCATTGCAAATGGCAGGATTTCATTCTTTTTTATGGCTGAGTAATATTCCATTGTGTATATACACCACATCTTCTTTATCCATTCATCTATCAGTGGACACTAGTGCTGTTTCCATAATTTAACTGTTGCAAATAATGCTGCCATAAACATTGGGGTGCATATATCGCTTTGAATTAGAATTTTGGTATTCTTTTGGTAAATACCTAGTAGAACAATTGCTAGATCATAAAGTAGTTTTATGTTTAACTTTTTGAGGAAGCTCCATACTATTCTCCAGAGTGGCTGCACCAGTTTATATTCCTACCAGCAGTACAACAGGGTCCCTTTGTCCGCATCCTCGCCAATATCTGTTGTTTCTTGTGTTGTTGATTTTAGCCATTTCTGATAGGCATAAGGTGATATCTTATTGTAGCTTTGATTTTTGTTGTTGTTGTTGTTGTTGTTGTTTTAAGTTTTTATTTAAATTCCAGTTAGTTGGGGCACCAGGGTGAATTAGTGGTTGAGCACCTGCCTTTGGATCAGGTTGTGATCCTGGGGTCCTGGGATTGAGTTCCACATCAGGCTTCCTAGAAGGAGTCTGTTTCTCCCTCTGGCTATGTCTCTCCTCTCTCTATGTGTCTTTCATGAATAAATGAATAAAATCTTTTTAAAAAGTTAGATAAATTCCAGTTAGTTAACATACAGTGTAATATTAGTTTCAGGTGTACAATATTCAGCACTTCCATACAACACTCATTGCTCATGACAGCAAATGTACTCCGAATCCCCATCACCTATTTAACCCATCCCTGCAACCTACCTCCCCTTTGGTAATTGTAGTGTGTTCTCCATAGTTAAAGAGTCTGTTTTATTTTGTTGTTGTTGTTTTGTTTTGTTTTGTTTAAAAAAAAAAAAAAAAAAGGTCTGTTTTTTAGCTTCTAAATATCAATCACCTTAAAAAGACAGAATTTAGAGGGCAGCCTGGGTGGCTCAGTGGTTTAGCGCCACCTTCAGCCCAGGGCCTGATCCTGGAGACCCTGGATCGAGTCCTGTGTGGGGCTCCTGTGTGGAGCCTGCTTCTCCCTTTGCCTGTGTCTCTGCCCCCCGCCATTCATGAATAAATAAATAAAATCTTAAAAAAAAAAAGAATTTAGATATTTGTTTAAAAGAGTCTGTGAATGTACATAAGGTTAGGTTAAGGATCCTTCCTCCCTTGTATTCTCAAACGTTACAGTTGTCTTCCTTTTCTTACAGATGCTGGCCTTGAAGTTAAAGTAAAAGACCCACCAAAAGGGATGATACCACCAGGAACTCAGCTGGTCAAACCGAAGACAGAACCTCAACCAAATAAGGTTAGGATAGAATGAAATCAGAATCAGAATTTGTCAGACATTTATTAATTTTCTTTATTGATGCTTCAAGGTGGTCATCAAACATCCCATATTTTAGTTGATTTCAGTATTTGAATTCTAAATATCCCTAAATAAGTTTGAAGAGTATTTTGTGGAAATTCTAATCATTTCTAAATTGTAGGACCTATACTTTGAGGCTTCTTTGAATAAATGCTCTAGTAATTTATAGGCCTTGTATACTTCAGTTATTGAAAATTTACAATTAACAAAATTTTTACTGAAAGTAAGTGCATAAAGTTTGCGAGGAAGGTATCTTATGCTGTTAAAAGAATAAATAATTTCCTGACATCTTAAAAAAAAAAAATTTCCTGACATCTAAAAAGTAAGTATAGGAATTTTGGTTAACTACTTATTAAAAAGGAAATATTGGTAATAGAATTTGTATCATACAAAAGATTAAAAAAAATGAATCTTCTCTCCTTTTTATGTCTTCAGAGTTTAGAAAGGATATTATAAATATGTACATTTTAATATTTGTAAAATTCTGTTATAAATAAACCACTGTTCCTTACACAGGGAAAACAATTACAAATAATTTTGAAAACTTTCACAGAATTATAATACTTCCAAATCTGTTTAATTTTCTTACTACTTATAAGCTCTCTATTCTGTAATTTTCCATCTCAACTGTCTGTCTTTGCCTTTCCCAGGTTCGAAAATTTGTGGCCAAGGACAGTGCAGGACTCCGTATCCGTAGCCACCCTTCCCTCCAAAGTGAGCAGATAGGCATAGTAAAAGTCAATGGAACTATCACTTTCATTGATGAGGTAATTTGTAAAGAAACACGTGGTAATAAATTTTGGACAGAAAGTTTTTGCATTGTTTGCATGATAATCAGGTTACTAAATTTTCTGCTAGTATGTTTTAATTGGTTTGGATAGTATTTGGAAAATTATTTTGTGAGATGTGTTCATTGAGTTTCATACATTTTTTTTCTTTATAGCAAAAAAGTGACTAAAATTATATTTTGAAATAAATAAAATTATATTTTTAATCTGAAAGAAAGTTAATTAACAAGTAGAACCTGGGGGCACCCCAGTGGTTCACTTAGTTGAGGGTCTGCCTTTGGCTCAGGTCAGGATCTCAGGGTCCTGGGATCGAGCTCCATTTTGGGCTCCCTGCTCAGCGGGGAACCTGCTTCTCCTTCTCCTTCTGCATCTCTCCACCGTTCATTCTCTCTCTCTCTCTCTCTCTCTCTCAAATGGATGAATAAAACCATAAAAAAGAAGAAGTTGAACCTCTACAAGTACACATTGAAAATGGGTACAGTTGTCAAATATTTTAAGTGCTGTTTGCTTTTAAAATGTATTTAAAACACACACATATTGCTTTAATTTCTGACAACATATTTTTATAGTAATACGACCAAGTAACTTCTGATTATTAAAATCTAAATTGAGGGGAGGGAAGAACTTACATTCTTTTGAGAGAGAAACATTTTATGTTTAAAGTCTCTTAATGTGTGATTTTTTTGTGCTTTTATTCCTAAGTGATGTTGTTTTTATATCTTACCATGTGAATTACCACATTGCTCATCATTCTTTGCTGCTTTTTCTTTAAAGTTTCTCTTTTACTTACCTCCTACAGAAACTAGATTCTTAATCTTCATGTCCACCATTGTTTGCCTGTTTTGTAGCCTTTCAGGTGTTGCTAGCTTCATAGGACTTACAGGTGGATATGGCTTGTTCTTGTTGCTTATTTCCGTAGATCCACAATGATGATGGTGTATGGCTGAGACTGAATGATGAGACAATAAAGAAGTATGTTCCCAACATGAATGGTTACACTGAAGCCTGGTGCCTGTCCTTCAATCAGCATCTTGGCAAGAGTCTTCTGGTCCCTGTTGACGTAAGTAAAAGGTGGTTTTAAAACGCATAATAGGTACACTCTATCCTCATTACAGGGCTTTCTTTAATTAAGGCTTTTCAGTTCTGAGGTAAACCACAACTAAATAACTTTTACTTCATAAGTGCTTGATTCTTAAGAGCTGTGTAACGAAGGTGGAGTTTGGCATGACTAAGGACCTTAGTATTACTATGATCCACACAGGCAGGAGGTAATAAAATAAAATGAGGCCTATCGAATTCCTTTCAATGAGGTAGGGATTGAGAGTATAGTTTTTATTTTTTTTCCTTTCTTATTCACACTAATGTTTGGAATGAATTCCAAACTACAGATTGTGAATTCAGTATTAATTATACACTCAAAAACCTGTATAAACATATTCCTTTGTATGTTGCCATTTTGTAATTAGTTCTCTGTGTTTTGTCTAAGTTTGAATCCTTTCTTTCTTGGCTTATTAATCCTATTGTGTTATATTACTATTGTGTAAAAATAAGAAGGATTTTTAGTCTTTTTAGTGGTATTATAGTGAGTTGAAGCTAAATCCTAGTGTCAGAGAACTCATTGAACCTCTTTGACAAATGCAGTAGAGTACTTAGAGTACTTATTACTGTAAATGTAATAGTAACCCATAGCCTTCTTTATAATTTAAACAGAAACATAGGATATTTCTTCCCTTTCATCACCATCAAATATACATACTCTTTATGAGACTGTTCATAAATAGCACTGGTAAAACTTTATTTTAAAAAACCTTAGTATTTTAAACAGTTGAATTTCTTAAAAATCAGTATATAAGGTTAGCTTATTATATCAAGCCATTCAGTGTATTATTTGTTTTCTTTGATAGTCTAGAGTATGTGCTCCAAATGGACAGTTATAAATGATTCTTTGGGAAAAGAAATAATCAAACTTCCTTTTATATTTATTGATCTCCTTCTTTATATTCTTCTATAAATGTTTTGTAATACTACAGTAGGGAGAGATATATCTCTGTATTTTTTACTTATTGGTATGTGTTAAGGTTTGGAGAGTGTTGGCATACTGTTTTACTGAGGTTAAGCTAAAATGATAAATGTATAATTAAAATACCAAGTTTCGAATAAATAAACCAGATCTTTAACTTTCCTCAGATCTGTAATCTGCATTTAAAAATGAAAAATATTTTGACCCCCTGGAAGGAGAGATTAGTCTGGAAGATAAATAATAATTCTTTATTGTCTGTGGCTAAGAAGTTAGCCTTAAATGGTTTGAAACTGTTTTCCACTATCCCTGATAAGGCATTGTATTAAATTACATTATCTTTACCATCTCTCCCACTCCAAAATTTTCTTCTTATTGCTTTGTTTGCTCATTTGAGGAGATGCTTTTGGTAAGAGGCAGATATTCACACAGATAAAACAAGAATAAGCAAAGGTAGAAAGGAGGAACAAGAGATGCTGTGTGTTGAAGTTTTAAATCCCGTGGTTTCATTTTGGAACAGTGGCGTTCCATTATTTGATGCTCTTAAACCCCATTCAAGAGACAGTTCGTAATAGACAATCTTCCTGAGGTCAGAGAGAGAAGAGCAGTAACAAGTAGAAGAAAGAAAGCTAAACGGGTAAGCCATACAAATACTTCTTGATGGGTTTTCACTGGAATGTGAAAGAGTTGTCACTGACCTATTTGAAAATATCTGGAGGCAGAATATTGAAGATATGAAGTGACTTGTGATATTTTCTAGCCTTTATGTTGAAGAATGTCATGAGTTCTACTTTAATGTAGATAACTCAGAATGGCTGGTATTATTGATAAGCCTGAGGTTTTCCCTTTCTTTTACGAATGATAGTGACTTGAGATCCTTATAAATTAAAAAATGCCAGTAAAAAGAGGGAAATACCTCTTTTTGGTATGTAAATAAGAAATGATGTAAATAAGAAATTTGAAGACTGGGATTCCCTGGGTGGCTCAGTGGTTTAGTGCCTGCCTTCGGCCCAGGGTGTGATCCTGGAGATCCAGGATCAAGTCCCACATCAGGCTCCCTGCATAGAGCCTGCTTCTCCCATTGCCTCTGTCTCTCTGTCTCTCTCTCTCTCTCTCTCTCTCTCTGTATGTCTCTCATGAATAAATAAATAAAATCTTTAAAAATAATTTTTTTTAAAATCTGAAGACTGAAAAAGGAGAAGAAAATGGTATTAGAGGCACATTTGGAGAACTGTTTTGTGAGGGAGGGAAGGGGATATGTGTGGCAGTAGGTAAGTTTTTAGGGATGGAGGGAGAAAGGGCAGAGGTTGAAGGAGACCAAGATTTTTATAAAATAGGAGAGAGGAAAGACATCAGTTAAGATTGAAACAAATGACTTAAGTTAGAGGACTTCAAAATGCAGTAAAGATTTGAAATAATGTTTGAGAGAAACAGGAGAGGGATCTAAAGAAAAACTACTTGTTTTTGGATTAGTGGGCCACTAAGGACCCAGTGAGACCCATGGATGGGTCCATTGTGGATGCCCTTCCTCATCCATAGTTCTAAGTTTCTAGAATCAAATATGCCAAGGGAGTAGATTATAGCTGCCTGGAATTTGGTGCTGCTGTGACAGAAAAATAGGGACAAAATTTCAGATGCCAATGAAAGAGGACTTGGGATCACCAACTGTGGAATTCAGCCTGCCTGAGTTAGAAATGTGAAAGGACAAGTGGAGGATCCAAGGGACTGGAGGCCTAATTAAATCCTAGAATGATATATATAAGTACACTATAGTTAAAGAGATAGAAGGATAGGTGGTTTGTGTGATAAAGTAGATATTTACATTTGATTTCATAGTTAGAGGATTTTACTGAATGATATGGCCTGGTAATGGGCCATGAGCAGGTAGCTGAGGTATAGTGGATGTGAAAGTCATTTTAACTGCCTCAGTCTAAGAACTAAAAGGCTCACTCAGCAGTTGGGTGATCATCTACATCAGCACAAAGGCACACAGATGATGGCAGCACTGTGACCCACAGGCTAAAGATGAAATGAGTTTGTTTACCATGGAGGGAGGGGTCCCCTTCGATACAATATAAAATCATGGGACAAATGGCAATAGTTTGATTCTGTATCAGGGAGAAGCATAGAGCAGGTTTAGTATAAAAATATGATAACAGGTAGATAACAGAAGGGTTTATATTTTATGTGGGGACCAAAGATGACAGAAGGGATAGAAATAACTGGCCTACAGCTCCAAACAGACCTAGTGTACAGTTGTTTCAGTACAGGTGTTCGATGAGGACTCACATAGTCAACCTGCTATAGGCAAGGAAGGCTGATTTCCCAAGGTTTTGTCTATAGAGACAGGGCAGGCCCCTTACACAGTCAGTAATTTAATGAGTATGTTACTCCATAGAGCTAAACATGTTTAGGAGATAGAGGGACTAATGATTCCATCTCATCCTCTCAGGGAACTAATATGTCTAAATAAATACATCTTTCTACTTCATTTGCATCTCTTACTATGTTTATTTCTAGAAAAATATATTCACTTTCCACCTACTATTTCTACTTTATTTTTTTTTAATTTTTTTTAATTTTTATTTATTTATGATAGTCACAGAGAGAGAGAGGGAGAGAGAGGAGCAGAGACACAGGCAGAGGGAGAAGCAGGCTCCCTGCACCGGAAGCCTGATGTGGGATTCGATCCCGGGTCTACCAGGATCGCGCCCTGGGCCAAAGGCAGGCGCCAAACCGCTGCGCCACCCAGGGATCCCATACTCTTTCTACTTTAGTCCATTTATGAATAAATTAAGTATAACTATAGCTAATAAAATTGTAAAACACTACTCAATTTTTTAAAAAGTGGGAGAGAGCCAGGAGATTTAAAAATAATATAGAAATAACCAAGGACAGATGCGACTAACTTAAAAAGATTCAAAATATCAAAAAGTTGCCTTTAGCAATCTTTACATCTACCTCTTCAACCTTTTCTAGTTAAAACAATTTCGCATTCACATCAATATTATGTACTTTATCTGGATCCTGAGTCAAACAAACTGTCGGGGAGAATGGGAGTGGGTATTAGAAATTTGAACACTGATTAACTATTTCATGAACTATTTTTTTAAAATCACTGTAAGTAATCCTATTTAGAATAAGTTTTAGGGACTCCTGGGTGGCTTAGTGGTTGAGCATCTGCCTTTCGCTCAGGTCGTGATCCTGGGGTCCTGGGATTGAGTCCCACATCAGGTTCCCTGTAGAGAACCTGCTTCTCCCTCTGCCTATGTCTCTCCCTCTCTGTGTCTCTCATGAATAAACAAAATCTTTAAGAAAAAAAAAAGCTTTAAAGCTTTTTACACCATCTTGTGTATTTAGCCATGTTGTAGAACTCTTGTTGTCATTGCAAATAGGTACTGTAGCTAACTGCTGGCCTGCCTAACAACATTTCATTACTAAGAATTGATGCATCCTCACTTAGGGAAATGTGACTTTCCTCTATTTTAGCACTTTAGTAATGCTCTAATTCAGAGAGTAAACAGCAATAGACTTTCCTATTATATATAACTATTTTTAAAAATACTTCTTAATTAGTAAGAACAGGGATAAATATAAAGAATGCAGACCCTTTTTTGTGATGTGCTTGTGTGCTATTAGAACTTTGTGCTCTTTTAAGAACACACTGTTCAATTTTGCATCTTAGAGTCTTTGTTTATGTTTATTCATTTGTCTAGAATGCTTTCGCTTCCTTTTTTTTTTTTTCTAGCTTTTTTACTGCTTTCCTAGTTGATCAGGCTCAAAAATTTCTGTTGATTTCTTTTCTTCTCTCTACTTCCCAGTAATGCTATGGGTATTAATTTATTAGTCGTTCATTCAAGGACTATTGAGTCCTTATTTACTGTACCAAATAACTAAGATAGGAAGTAGGCAGTGAATGGAGAGGAAAGGGGAGGGATACAAAATAAATAAGATGGAGTGCTGTTCTCCCATTTACGGTACTCACTATATAATTTGACCGACATACCATACTCAAATAGTTAAGTTGTATTGTGATAAGTTACAGAATAGCTTCACTTAGGGAGCGATACTTGAGAAGAAAAGTGTTAAAAGTTACCAAGAAAAAGTGAAGGAATTTCTAGATAGAGAATCAAGTGTCCAGAGTTATAGAGGCCTGCTATGTTGGGGAACTGAAAACTAGTTAATATGGGTGAAGTAAAGGATTGGGGGTAGAAAGCATAGAATTACTGGGGAAATTAGGTTTCCCTTTCTTTTCTCAGCACTTTGTAAAATAGAAAAGCCTTGCTTCTTACCCACAAAGTTTAGTTTGTTTTTCTTGCTTTCAGCCCCAAATACAAATTCAGCCCATTTGTATTTGTATACTTCATATTTCTGTTGTTAAGTTTCTTAAGGGTAAGGACTCATTAAGAATTCCTTCTTATTCATACACATTTCTTCCACAGTGTTAAATACTACATTTTGCTTTCAACATTTGTTGAATACTAAATTTTAATTCTTAATATTTGTTATGATCATGTTGCTCAAAATAATTCCTATCACATATATGCTTCTTCTCATTTAATATTCTCTCATTTAATTTCATTGTGACCTGTGATGTTATGTATTTTATTATTCTTATTTTTCTAGTGTCTACAGATAACTACTCTCCCAGGATCACAAGCAGAAATTAGTGAAGAGATAAGGATATATATAGTTACAAAAGGATAAAGTAAATATATAGCTATAAAAATCATATTACTTTGGGTAAAACTACCAAATTAAATAAATGTGAATATTCATAACCTTAATGGTTGAATGAGGATGAATACTGTGATACATGTGGAAGGTGTTATAAGTCATGGTCCCATCACGAAATGATTACCACTCTGGACTCTGAAGTTGATGTAGGTCAATCTGAGAAGGCATAAGTAAGGCATAAAATGTTGATCTTAAATTAAAATCCTAAAGATTTGAAAACTATAAAATATAATAAGCAAGCTAGTAGGATGTTTCATGCATTGAAGAAAATATAAGTAGGGATACTTGACATGGAAGATACTTGACTGCCTAGCGTAGGGCTTAAATTTTTTTGGAAAACAAGTTTACTTCTAGGATAGAGATATTAGTGATTTGAAACGTATAGGCCCAATTCTTTGGATGCTTTGTCAAAAGTGAGGTCTACCAACTTTGGGAAGGTTGAGTGGTAGAGTTTCTATCCAGGAGAGTAAATGATACCTCCTTCAAAGTGTTCTGAGATATCTTTATAATTCCTGTATTATCTGAATTCCTGCAGAAACAACTTGTGTCTCCAAACATCTCCAAGCATTTATACAAACCTACATAGACTGGTGTTCACATATAGAAAATAGGTTCGTTTTTCTAAGTTTTAGGCCCCGAAGATGTGGGAAAGAGATGAAGGGAAAATATCTTTTGGTAATCTCCCTGACAGCATTATTCAGGGCAGTAGGTAAAATTGGCAGGTGTTTTTCACATTTTATATCCAATTTCATTTTTATGGGTTTACCTGATGATGCCTGTTAGCTACAGCTTTAAAATACCATGAGTTACTTGGTTTTGTTATGTTAATATATTTTGTATGTATATACATAATCTGTTTTTAATCTTAGTAAATACTAAATATTTACTTGATACACCATTAACAGAATGAGATTAAGGCAATTAAAATAACACTAATTGTTTATACATATGCTGTTTTTAATTTTCCTGAGACATTTTATTTTTTTCTCTTTAAAAATAGCATTTCTTAAAAAAATAAAAATAAATTTTAAAAATGGCAATTCTTAACTCTATTCCTCTAGCAGCACAGTGAAAGAATTAGCATTTTTTTGCATGAACATTTGGCATGTTTGGTCATATATTTTCACAATGAAAATTGTTCACTTGATCTGTGCCTTGAAAGATTATCGGCTTAAAGTTACAGTTTGGTCCTCATTAATTTAGTTAGAGTTTTAGTATGCTACAATTTTTAATTTTCTTGAGAGAATTTTTTTGTCTTAACAATAGTCTTTGAGAATAAAAGGATTTAGATTATTGTAGATATGTATTTGTGTATGTGTATATACACATTTATACACATAGTGGTACTCTTATTAATCTATGAGAGCTAATTTGTGTATTTTAATAGTCATCGGCCTTGCTTTTCAAAACACTTTTTACATTGTTTTTAATACTAAAGAAATTTATGCTAAAAAAAAGAAAATGTTAAAAAAATTGTTGATACTGTTTTATGTCAAAAGGTCTGCACCACTATTTTCTATGAAGGAGAAAAACCATTGAGCAGATAGCCCAAAAGTTCTTATATACATAAGTAAACCAGTAAGGACATATTTTTCCTTCCAATATAGTATTTTAGAATGCTTTGCATCATGTTTCCAGTTCACCTAAAAAGAAAGGACCCTATTTGCTTTATATTTTTCAATGTGGAAGGGGTGTGGTTTTGTTTTGTTTTACATTTATTTGTAGGTATTTATTTGTAGTCATATTACTAGAAACTCATTTTCTGGCTTTCATATGTCTTCTATTTTTGAATTGACATATATATGTGTATGTATATGGGTGTGTATCTACATCTGTCCATACATACATGAGGAAAATACAAAACTAGAAAATAGTAGATAAATTGTCATTATCTAAAATGGCTAATAATTGTTTGGGAATTGTGTTTCTTTTCTGTTGAAATTTTGGATGATAACAGCTTTTATTAACATTTTGAGGGCCCTCCTTTCCCCCACCACCATAACCATTTATCACAGTATTTACATAAGCAGTAAAATGTGTAAATGCTACTCACTGGAAAGATTTTAATTTCAGATCAGACAAATATATTCAATAGCATGATATTTTTATGTAAAATGTATACCATTTACATTTTCATTAAGACATTTTGTGAAGGTGTTGATTTTTCTGGGACCATGCTGCTACAAGTTGGTTGTTTAAAAATATAGTTTTAGATTTTAACATAAAGAGGAAAATGCTCTGTGCATTTCATAAACTTTGAGATGGAGAAAACCAGGCCTATCTTTCGAGAAAAGATTCTGGTTGTATGTTTTTCTTTATGCTATTCTTAACATATTTGTTAACAGCTTTTAGTAACATTTCCAAATGATTTTTTTTCTCATTTAGAGAAGAAAGGGGAAATGACTTAGATTTTTTAACTTTTTTCTTTTTTTTTTCTTTTTGTACTTTAGAAAGTGAAAATGTCTACAGATACTACATGCCATTATTATTCTTAATAATGGTTACACTATCTATACAATCTGTTATTTACATTTTCTTCATAAAACAGCAGACTGTTTTCTGTCATAAAACAAATCTGGCTTGTATTGGAACAGATATGTCATCTTTTAAAAGAGTTTTAAGGTTTCCTACTCACATTGACTGTCTTAAGCTTTAAATCAATGTCTGGCTCTTAATTTTAGTAAATGGCATGACACACTATATCCATGGAGAGCTTTTGACAAAACTTATTTATCAGTCTTTCTTTGCTGTGTGATTTACTCAGGTGGCTTCAGTTTCCCTTTAGTAAAATCATATCACAGTGCTGGTGCTAGAGTACAGAACAATGTTGTTACTGTGAACGCATCTTCTGCAGATAATATCCTGTTCCCTTTCTTTGTTGATATTTTTCTTTCTTAAACTTTGTCGCTCAGAGTATCTTTAATGCTAGCCAAGGAGTCAGGGATTTGGACGTATTTTCATGGACTTCCAAAGCTTTTTTTCCCCAGGTGAGTTAACTGTAAGGAACAGTCATACATTATTCAGGTATTTCAGCATGTATAACAAATCTTACCTTCTATCTTTTGAAGCCTTTGCTTACAGTTAATAAAAGGATTTTTGCCAAAAAGTAGATAGTTAAATAAATAAATAAATAAATAAATAAATAAATAAATAAATAAATAAAGTTCTATACAAAGTGCTACAGTTGAGTTTCCCTGGTAATCTTTTTCCCTCTACTTTTGACAAGGAATGTATTATTAGTTTAAGTTAAACTTTTATGTGACTTCAAATTTGCTGTATATAATTTATGACTAGCTTCTCCCACAACTACATCACTACATCTGGCTTTCTCAGAGCTTGCTTATTTCAGTGAGGAAGTCCCGACTCTGTGGCACTTCTCTTCTTCCCTAGCCTTTCATGCCTGTTTGGATGTTCACCTGAGAATGGGGTGGGAATGCAAGGAGAAAAAATAACACTGCATTTCATCAGTTTCATACGCTGGTCCCCAAGTCTTCTATTTTTGACCTGAATGAAGCGTGTATGTTAGGATTGTTTGAGAATGACAGCCACAATTCTATGACCTTTTTTTGTCTGTCAATTCTTCTCTTACTACTTATATTAAAAAAAAAAAGACTGTTTTACATTTATTAATTTGTATAGTTTCTTTGTTTAATAAAATACTAAGTATTTTAATAGAAGTTCTCATATATTGCCTTTCACTGAATGAGTAACTTGTGATTGTTATTAGTTTTTGCCAAGGCTACCTCTTAATGTTACACTAAATGATCAAAAGTTGGAAATATTGTTACAACTTAATTAAAAGCTCTTAGATACATTATTGAATACTAGTGAAATTGATTTTTCACTAGATATTCATATTTGCTTGTTATTTTTTACATATTTGTATAATTTCTTTGTTCAATAAAATATTAAATATTTAAATAGAAGTTCTCATATATTGCCTTTCACTGAATAATTTGCAATTGTTATTAGTTTTTGCTGAGACTTAATCTTACTGTTACACTAAATGATCAAAAGTTGGATATATTGTTATAACTTAATTAAAAGTTCTAGTTATATCATTGAATACCAGTGAAATTTATTTTTCATTATATCTGTTCATATTTGCTTGTAATTTTTGACATCATACCATGTAATTTTTGATATCATATCATGTAATTTTTAAAAAATGAGTTGTATAAGACTAATGTGCCTCTTCCAATTATGATATAGCATGATATATTTACTAAAGTTGGTTATTCACAACTAGACATTTTTAAATGTTTATTGAAAATTTTGTTAGTGTAGTGGCACAGCTTCTTAGACCCTAACTCTCCATTTTTATTTTGAGCATTCTCTTTATATTCATATGTAAATTTTTACAAATATATTTGCATGGGTATGTATAATACATAAATCTAACTAAATTTTTCAGGTATTTAAAATTCTTATTTCTATTAAATTGCCAGTGTATAACTAAAGAATGTTGGATAAATACAGCATGACAATTATAGTAAATGTCAACAAATATTGTACATAGTACATATTTGTATATATAAAAATTGGTGATTATCACCACAATGAAATTTATAGAATATTATATGAAGGTTACTGGTGGGTTTAAAATTTTCCCTAACCAATATATTGAGTTAAAGTCACAGGTACCCAGAATTCTTGAATCCACTGTTTTTTTTAAACCTTAAGAGTTTCATTTTTAATTTTTTTACTATAGAAAAGACCCTTTAGTATGATACTACTTATAGTAATAGAAGGATAGAATTATTTGTTATTATTTTATCTTGCATAAATAATGTGTTAGTGTTTTTTTTCATTTTTGTTCCATTTATATTATATTACTAAATGTTAATTTTAATCTAATATTGAATAAGTGCCCCAATATGGTCATCTTTTGTTATATTTAAACATAAAGCAATTTGTAGAGTCTCTAGTACTGTATTTAAAAAGTACAGTCTAAATCAGTTTTAAAGGAATAGTAATGACAATAGAAGAACTCCCAGTATGGAACTTCACATGTAGTTGGGAAGCAGAGCAAATATGAGGAAGTTATTTCTCTTCACTGCATTCACATAGGAAACGATTTCATTCAGATTCAACAGAAAAGTTGAGGCATATCCTTTTCTTTCATTTTGGAAGTGATGCTTTTATCTCCAAAAGTATAATATTTTATGTAAAAATGAATCTTTTGATACTAATCTCTGTACTGAAAGAATAATCCTCTTTTTCTGTTAATAGTGTTAATATATCACTGTTTAGTAATGGCCTAGCAAATCTAGCAAGACATCTTTATTTGTATAAGGAAGTATGAGTTGTTAAAATCTTATAAGCACTCTTATTTCGTTCATAACTAGTAAATATTAAGATGCAGCTATATTTTATGTACATTTTTTCATCATTGCTGTCTATAGATAAGTCTTCACACCTGTTTTCTCTATAAATAATTATTACAAAGTGGAAGGAAATGAAGATATAGGCTTTTTAACCCATACCAACATAGAGCAATGCAGTAATAATGATTCAAAATTATTCAGTTGTGGTTCACAGATTATATTATTTTTGTTTTTCCTACTGTTTAGTATTTTATTGAATGATAAAAATAAATTCAAGTACTATCATATTTCTTAAATTGTGGTGGTCAGAAATCAGAGGTTTATTTGCTCTCCTGCTAACTTACCTTTTCTTCACCTCTATTTAAATATTATTCGGCATTGAAAAACAAAGATTCTTTAGTAGTGGTGTTAATTAATGTATATATTTCAGTTATCTTTGGATATGTATTCTCTTGTTTGGTAGTATTATAGACTTGCTGTAAAAGCTAATAAGAGGATTGTCAAGTGATAATAGATTGCATTTTGTTTATTTTTTTTTCCTATTCAAATTTTCAGGAACCTAAAACTAATACTGATGACTTTTTCAAAGATATAAACTCCTGCTGCCCACAGGAAGCAACAATGCAAGAACAAGATATGCCGTTCTTGCGAGGAGGGCCAGGCATATACAAGGTAGTGAAGACGGGACCTTCCGGTCACAACATCAGAAGCTGCCCTAACCTTAGAGGTATCCCAATTGGAATGTTAGTTCTGGGAAACAAAGTCAAAGCAGTGGGAGAGGTATGGATTCTTGTAGCTTCATGACTTCTAAGTTACTTCTTTTTAATAAAAAAGAGTATCTCTTTTTACCAAAGGTTGCCATTTCCATCCCAGGTTTTTAAATGTTACTGTTCTTTATCTTTACTTGTATTATAAATACTACTAACATTTTTTCTGTACTTCTTTTTTAAATAGTTTTATTCTCAGAATTACCCTTGTGAAAATAATATTTATATTAACAATGATTTGTATTGTATATATGAATGTTTGGTATGTGCATATATCTTTCCATTATTACAAATGTACTATAACATGTTTTAACAGTGCTTTAAAATATTTGCTATGAATTGATTGGTATGGAGATGTAATACATGCAGAGAGTTTCATTTCTTTGTTCCCATTTATGTGTCTCACTGAAGTCCTGAGCAACTAAAATTACTTTTTGGTCAACTGTGGCATTTGCCTCAGCTGATGAGCTTGAAGATGTAGTGTGTCATGCTATTTCTCAGTGTCAGGGCCATTTTCAAGTTGTATTATAGACACTACTAATTTAAATAATAGTTTGCTGTGTTAGGACATTTTAGGTGCCAAAAAGAAAAAGAGAGCGCCATGTGTTTTAGGGCAATGTTTAAAGTTACTTAGGTATTATGTGCCTTGAAATTTATTTTTACTTAAATCATAAATAAGCAGTATTTTACAGAACATTTTATTGATTTCTGACTTACCTCAGGCTGTGGTCTTAATTTCAGAAACTAATTTCATGGTAAAAACTTTCAGAATGATTACCCTATTCAAACACTTAAACTTGTTGCTGGTTTTCAGCCTTAGTGCCCTGAAAGAATCAAGCCAACCAATCGTGCTTTTTGTTATGTACTAGGTAACCAATTCTGAAGGTGCATGGGTGCAGCTGGATAAGAACAGCATGGTAGAGTTCTGTGAGAGTGATGAAGGAGAGGCATGGTCCTTAGCTAGAGACAGAGGCGGAAACCAATACCTCCGACATGAAGATGGCAAGTTGGCTTAAATTTGTGATTTATTTGTGTGTTTATTTTTTTAGGTAAAAAGCAAAGCTAATGGTTAAAATCTTAACAATTGTTAATATTTGTACAATAATGGATACTAAATGCACGTGTAAGAAGAGAATTAAAAGAAAATGTGAAACATATGAATCCACCTTTGGAAACCATGCTTTTTATTTCATTGATATGGATTCATATGACTCATTATTTTGTGCCAGTCCAGAGCTGAATGCTTTACCCTTCCTGCTGCTAGAGGAAGTTCACTTTTCAAACCATCAATCATAGTACTTCTCCCAGGCAATTTCATTTAAATTTTGTCTCAGGATAGGAGCACTGGATGAATGCATAGCATCTTTTGAAGGGTTCCTATTTTGTTGTTAGAGCTTCAGCTTTTAGCGTTACCTCTTTCAACAGCAATCTCAATTAATAAAAGACTTTCCTTATTGTCCCCTTGTCTTCATTTTCCTCGGGTCAAAAACATGATTCTTCCAAGTTCAGATCATGTCATCACTTATGTAAAGCTTTAACTGATCCTGACGGAGTCAAGAATTCTGTGTTCTTAAAGAACTGTATTCACCACTAGAACAAAACTGATACTATATTGAAGTTAATTTTTTGTCTTTATACCTAGATTGTGAGTCCTTGTGGACAGGCACAGAGTTTTTAATCTTTGTATTCCTCGTTCTAAAACAGTTTTGGCACATACTAATTGCATACTAAGCTTTGTAAATACAAGTTGAGTCACAAAAATACTATTTAGGACATCAAAATAAATGGATAAGTCAAGCATAGATTTTTTATTCCAAAATCCAAAATTTATTGGAAAAGGTCAAATAAATAAAGGAACATGCATATTTATCCAAAAGAGACTAAATTCATAGTATGTATTATCCAAGAGGTAATATGGCCATAAGTATAAATAGATTTGTAAAAGTTTGAGACTTCATGAATGACAGAGTGCATTTAGATATTAAACATTTCTTCTTTTTTTTCCCTTACAACAAGCCTTTGTGCTAAGTTATATAATCTTCATTTTATAAGTAAGGAAACTAAAGGTCATAGAATTTAAAATGACTTACCTGTGGCTATACAGCTGGATGTATGACAGATGTAAGACGTGAGCCAGAATCTTCATTCATACTTGAGATGCTCTGCTCATTATATCACACCACTGTGTCAGTGAACAGTGAATAGAATTTGAAGGCCCTTCCTGGTCTTTACAGACACATATTTCATAGTTAAAGATGATGTGGTTATAAATTAATGTCCTGAAGTGGCATAACTATTCTTCATTATGTTGTGAAAGTGAAAAAAAGGCTTCATTTGTTGTAAATCAGACATTTGACAAAATACCTTCCCATTTATAATATGATTATGTATATACTACATATCAGAAATTCTTAAATATTTCCACTATCTAGAAATATTTAGATATAAATGAAATTACCTAAAGTGAGATCAGCTTTATATAAGAAATAGTTAAATAATACGTAGCTACCAAAGGGTCATCCTAGCTTAATAATTACTTATAATTAATAATTACTGTAACTGGCAGTATAGCATAATGCAGCCTAATGTGTCAGAGTGGACTCTGGAGCTAAACCACTACAGTACAAATACCAGCTCTACAGCTCTTAAGTGACATTGGCCAAGTTACCTAACATCTCTGTGCTTCAGTTTTCTCGTTTACAAAATGAAGATACTTTGTAAGTTCAATATGAAAGCTAAATGAACAAATAATAACATAAAGCTAGCCAGATGGTAAGATTAGCTGTTATTATTAAAATGTAAAATGCCGTCTATACTAAAGACATAGTTTTTTAAATGGAGAATTTTATTTCTATATGCTCAAAAGGTAAAAGATTCTTCTTAGGTAAAATGCTTCTTAAATTAGGATATTGTTTCTGCCAAGAAAGATATTCAGCCCTAAAAGCAGAAGTTTAAATTTTTCTCTGTCATCACTTAATGGTCCTTTGCTCTTTTGATATATATATTTTTTATCATAATGTGATTCTTAATATTTTAACATAAGACCTGGGGTGATCAGGAAAAAAGTGATGTCAGTGCCTTAAAATCACTAAGATTAGTTGATAATTGTATCCAAATAGTCTGCTCATTGGTATTAACAAGTAATTATATTCAGTATAGAAATAAGAGGATTTGGCACTATAGTAATTTATATGAAATACTAAAGTAAAACAAAACTTTCCTCTTGTTAAAATTCTTTATAGGTCTTTGATATCTGTAAATAAAGCTAGTAGGCAAAGTTACTGCTCTGTTAAAAACAGACTTTGGCTCAGTCAGTTAAGCATCTGCCTTCTTCTCAGGTCATGATCTCAGGATCCATGATCTCAGGGTCTTGGTATTGAGCCCTGCATTGGGGCTTCCTGCTCAGCAGGGAATCTGCTTCTCTCTCTGCCTCTGTCCCCTCCTCCTGCTCACATGCACACGCACTCTCTCTCCCTCTCCCTCTCCCCCTTTCTCCCTCGCTCCCTCTCTGTCAAATAATAAATAAAATCTTAAAAAAAAAAAAAGAAAAGAAAAACAGACTTTGTACTTGGTGCTGAGACCATTCTGAGGTGAGAATAATGCTATCTTTCCCATTCAGGGTTAATGTTTATGAGTATTTTCCAGAAGAGATATTCCCACTGCTGAAATCTCTCATACTGAAGAGTATTGCCTAAGGGAAGTGCTGGGATTGATTTCTTGAAAAGAGTCTAGAAATGTCCATTAAGGGGTAGACATACAGTACCAGTAGTATAGCAGGATTCTGATTTACAGGGAGGAAGAAAACACTTCACCACCTTCTTTCTAGTTCTATTTTTCTCTTTAAAGAGATCTTGACTTTTAAAAATATACTTAAAACTTTTCATTATTCATTATATTATTTTGATGGGACACTTTTTTCTCTTTTTTACCTTTCATTTGACAGATTTTATTTTGCCTTTTTAAAGTTGACATTAACATAACTTTTTTTCATGAAATAGAATTCTGATACATTTATAGACTTAAGTATGTGCAAATAGCTCTGACTTCATGACTTGGTTTATCATCGTTTCATTTTGGGGGAAAATGGCCTTATTTAAGAAGTAAAAGGTTAAAAATTAAAGTTTCCACAATTTTTATATTCAGAACTTAAAATATTTTGTATATTAGTACTCGAAGTACTATATACTTACACATTTTGAAGACTCTTTTCTATTTGAGTACTAATATACAAAATATTTTGATTTCTGGTTTATTAGGATACCCATTTTTATTATAAAATGCTCTTGTATAAATTTGTTACAAATTTGAGTTCCTGGTCCAGAAATACTAGTATACATTCAGTGATGTATCCTGCCACAGTAAAAGTAGATTGGCTCCATAAGAGCATATCCAATTTCTAAGTTTCACTGTATATTTAATAAATGAAAACCAAGATTTGTCATATACTCTGTCAAGTGTCAATGACCTAATTGTTAGACTTATTATCAAATCTGAATGTGATATTATTTTAAAATCATAAAGTCTTTCTTGGCAACTCTCTCTTTATTCTACGAATAGGGAATAACATAAGAAACTGATGTATTATCAAATCTAAATGTGATGTTATTTTAAAATTATAAAGTCTTTCTTGGCAACTCTCTCTTTATTCTATGAATAGAGAATAGCACATAAGAAACTGATATTATAGCTGTGCCTTTTATTATAGAACAAGTTCTTCTGGATCAAAATTCTCAGACTCCTCCTCCAAGCCCTTTCTCAGTGCAAGCTTTTAATAAAGGGGCAAGTTGTAGTGCTCAAGGATTTGATTATGGACTTGGAAATAATAAAGGTAGGTATATGAAAGTGAGTCTTTTTACCTATCCAACTTTAATATTTTTTATTGCCCTACATTTTTCCCATTTTTAGTACTGTTCACCCATAAAACTTTTAAAGTTTGTTCCTAGAAAACTAGCAGTCAGATGTTTACAAAAGCATTCTTTTTACAGGATCATTTTCACCCGTTTTAGTTTATATTCATAGGAGTTATTTCGTATTTGCTTTTACTTTAAAGATACTCACTTTGGATACACATAAAGATTCTGTGACACCGTATCTAGTAAGGGAACTATT
This sequence comes from Canis lupus dingo, assembly GCF_003254725.2. Lineage (NCBI taxonomy): Eukaryota > Metazoa > Chordata > Mammalia > Carnivora > Canidae > Canis > Canis lupus. Next base: position 30,736,676 of record NC_064264.1, on the reverse strand, counting down.
GTTTTTATCATCTATATTATTAGAAGTAGTGTTAATGAGCAAAAAAGAACCTTACAAAATGCTCCATTTAAAATCAAAACATTTTAAGTAATACTACACGTCAGCCTTATTACGTATGTGTGGTTTTGGTTTTGAATGTCTGACCAAGTTATCTTAGTTAATTTAGAATTACATGAAATGAATGATGTCTTTGGGTTTGGTATATATAATGAAGTCAGAGAGTTGTGAAAAGAAAAATAAAACCCTAAACCAAAGAATTTAAAATGTGCATAGCTGTTTTTGGCTGTAATATTAGAAGAGACCAACATTATGGACAATCTAAACAATTATTATTTCAGAATAATTTATACATGAATTTCATCTAAAATTGGATTTGTATCTAAATTCAGATATATTTCTGTTCTTTCTATGTACTTGATCCTGCCTCCTAAATCAGCATATCATCAACAAGTAGTATACAGTTAGATGATGGGTAAGAGGGAGAAGATAGCCTAAGTAAAAATAATTTTACTTCAGAATGTTATTTACACTAATTCATTGGATTTGATTTCAAAGAACAAAGACCATCGTTAGACCTGACTTGCAGAGCAAGTGAAATAATGAAATAGTCAACAAAACACAAAATGGCAGCAATGTAGAGGAAATTTTCAACTTAAAACCACATTTTGTTTGATACTTTTATTGCTTTCCATAAAGTACTTATATGAAGCAATTCTAGCTACAAGATTTCTTTTTGGCTTCTCCTACTCTCTTATGTTGGTCTATCCTGCAGGCGTGGGGACACCTGCTTGCTCGTTTCCCCGTAGGTGAGATTTGAACTAGCTTGAGCTAGATCTTCACACTTAAGTAGGGTAAATGCTTGGGGGTGTTTTTTTCATCTCCCTTTCTCTCTCACCATTGTCAATCCTTCAATTAAAATCTCAGCACTTAACGCTACTATGCTTTGTTAATAATCTGTTTTAAAGCCATATTTAATTCAAATTGTATGCTGTCAGTCACTTCTCTAAAATGTATAAATTGTACTGGTGGTTATCACTTAATTTAGTCTTTAAAATAAAATGTATTAAAACATCATAGGACTATTAATCAACTTTAAAGAGACCAACATTGTTGAGAACATTTGTTATTAAATAGAAATAATAAAATATTACTTTTTTAAAGGTGTGAGTTTGCTAATATTGTTCAGAAATGGCATGTACTTGTTAATAGACTTTTTAAATATTTAGATGGTACAAAGGAATATTAAGAAACTTAAAAATCTAATCAAATATATCTAACCTTTGTGTATGAACTTACCTTTAACAGTAGTTCCCATTTTCTTTAACTAATTATACTGTCTAAGTTCAAGAAATTGTTTTTTGGAGAAATTCTTTATTCTTAATTCTGTAAAGTTCTTCATAATCTCTAAAATCCTTTCTGTAATCTACAGCATAAGTTTTTAAAAAGTAGACATGTAGCTGTGTACACAGTTCTTTCCATTTAAGTCTTTTCCTTCTTGCTGCTTCATTTAAAGTTTTCAGTTAAGAAACTTTATTATATGTAGGGAATGTGGCTGGAAAGGTACTATTTTCCAGTTTCTGCATCAACTACTCTGGATATGTTTTTTCTTCTTCTCTTTTTCAGCATCACTTAAACTATTTAATATACATAATGTTATAAAGAAGGAGCTAAGGATCATCCATCTAATTGTTTCATATTTTTAAAAATATTTTTCTGTTACAGTCCTTTGTATTTAATTTTAAGGAAAAATGTCACAATTCATATTTGAGATACTATTCAAATTAGATAGTTCATACTCCTTTTTATCTTATAGGTCTTAAAGATTTTTATATTATCCATCCAAGCAAGGGAGTTCATGCTTTAAGAAGTATAATTTCTTTGACAGGAACAATTTAAAAAGGGGAAATATTAATTATTGACTAAATAAATATATTACTAAGTTGATAACATATGCTTTGCCTCCCTTCAATTCTACATTTACTTAAAAAACTTTTCATATTTGCTTATTTTCTGCTTGAAGTGTGTTGCACATGAGGCAGGGTTATTTAGTCATTTGTTTGGTATTATATAGAAGGTATTGTTTACTTAGATCTTCATTTACACTTGTATAATATTGAGTCAACTTACCTGTCATGGATTCTTCATAAACTCTAAATTCTCCCATGCTGCTGCTCAGTGTTGTATATGAATTTACATGAATTTGTTTTTGTAGGTGGGCTATATAATATTATTAAAGCAAAATGCAATATTTGGTCCCTAATTCGAGGATGACAAACATCAACTTCCACTCATTTCTGAATTGGCATAGTTTTATTTAGTGTTTAACTTTATCTGAATGTCATAAAGCACCATATTCTTTGCCATTTTGGATGTTAATAAATAACAAGTTGTAGTTTTGACTGTTTTGCCCACTGCAGGTGACCAACTGAGTGCCATATTGAATTCCATTCAGTCACGGCCCAATCTCCCAGCTCCTTCCATCTTTGATCAAGCTGCAAAACCTCCCTCTTCCCTAGTCCACAGCCCATTTGTGTTCGGACAGCCCCTTTCCTTCCAGCAGCCTCAGCTTCAGAGTAAGTCTGTCAGCCTTACCTGCCTCATCAAGCCATTTCTGAAGCTTTGTTCTGAGTTGTTTATTAGTTACTAATTATTTATCAACTCACTTGACTGGTTTTATTTAATGAAGATGTTATCCCTTCCCACATTTTTTAAGCATTTAAGCTTTTTTGAGCTAAGACATTCTGCAGCTAAGACACTTCTTTTTTAATCACACATTTTTGTTAAGTATAGCTATTGAAGTATGACTGTTATGCTCTCTATTCTGATTCCAGCATAAGCAAATACAACAATAAAGCATGTTAAAAAAACTATTTTATTTAAATTTTTGTTTTACAATATGCATGACTATGCTAAGCATAAGTTATAGAGATGATTTTCATTGTTTTATACTGGATTTTTGTTACCAGAGATGCCCCAAGAGAAAAAAAAACCTATTTCACTGTACAAGGGTATGAAGGAGAGGTGATACTGGGCAGGTTTGTTTGTTTCTTTTAAGTGAATTTGGTATCTGTGAAATGTATAGCAACTTTAGGTTTCCAGATTTTCTCAAATTGTTGTTTCTTCTCTTGCTTTTTATTTTTTTATGTTGTTTTCCTTGTTCTTGATATGTGTAAGTGATCATTTGATTTTAGCTCTGCTTTCTAGGGTTGCTCTAGCCCTTCATCCAGGATAGTAATTCACATTGATCTGGAAAATAGACCCAAACAAATTACACTTAATGGAATGTTCTTTTTTTTCTTAATATCCTCCTCACACTTCCACATAAATTTCTAAAAGCTTCTTGCAGTATGACAGCAATAAGCTCTTCTTGACCTTCAGTTCATATATCATACAATATGTAAACCACTCACTGAATGAGTTTGTGAAAGTCCCAGCTCATGCAAATAATGTTACTTGTTATGATATTATTATCTATGTTAGAGTATACAAGAGTTACAAAACTTTTCTAGGATTGTAGTATACATTAAGAAAGTTTAAGGAAATTAAGTAGTTTGAAAATACAAGTAGTATCAACTTCTAGCCAATCAGTGTCTTTATATATATACAGTATTCACTTGAATAAATAAAAGAAGTATTTCAATGAAACACAGTGTCATATGTATGAAATAGTTTTTTCCTTCTTTGGTAAGCATTCCAGAAGAAGGAAAGAGAAGTGACAACTTAGTTTACTCATTTTATGAAGCAACAATTTTTTTTATATTTATGTGTGCCCAGGTTACAGGAGGGTTAAAAGGTAAAGACAAGGGGGAAAAAAACAAAAAGGAAAAAAATCATGATCAGTTAGGCAGAAAATCTTTATTAATAAAATTTTAAACAACAAATTACCCTGATAATGTCATAGCAGCAGCAGAAAAAAAAAAAAAAGTAAGGATATTTTTGTTCTACCTGAATGGTCATTGCAATTCTTCTAAAAAAAAAAAGTGTAATTATTGCTTTTTTCACCAAATTGTTTAATAAAATATTTTAAAATATAAAGACCATAATAAAATCAGATTTGTCTCCCTTGAAGGATAATAGGTTTCTCTCTTGAAGGATAATAGGTTTCCAGCTGACATTGTATCAAAATAATTTTATGTATCCTGTGTCCAGGCATTCTTAGTACCACTTCTTCCTTTACCATCTTGGAGAAAATTTGAAATCATGGCCTAGACATATCTCAGTTACCAGTTTTCTGAATCATTGCTTATCTATACTGCAGCAATGGGAATTACTTAAATCTTTCCTCTAAACCTTTCATCAGCATATCACTGAAGTTTGACTTCCAAATTCCAGAAACCAGAATTCTTAGTTTTTAGCGTGACTAAACCTAGTATGGAATCTAAAAATAGTTTTAATATTTTGGAAATTAAAATTCGAGTGGAATTAATCACATCATATTAAGAAAATTAAGTATGGAAGAGTGCTTATTATTAAGACTACTTGAGGTAGGGTATTCTTTCCTGAACATCACTGCTATCTATCACACTAACAGTTCATCTTGCTTTAGAAAATGGCTACATAATGAATTTCTCATTACTAAATAGCAAAATGAGAATCATTTTTGTCTTCTACTTTTGTGATACTAAAATGAAACATTATGTATAGAAGACTGTTTTTATTTATTTTTGCTTACACTGATAGTCACCATTATATAGATACTAAACACTGTATTTAAGCACTTTGATACATCCTCATTTATATTGTCTCCATTTTACAGATCCGGAAACAGAAGCTCAGGGTAAAGGATTTTCCCTAGAAACACATACAATAAAATGGTAGAGCCAGAACATGAGACTAGTCTTACTGACTACAAAGGCTGTGTTTTAAATATTCACCTTTGTGTGCTAATAAGTAATGCTGCCAAAACTGGCCTTTAATATGTGTGGGTTTTTGTTTTTTTGTCGTTTTTTTTTTTAAGATTGATTGATTTGAGAGAGAGCAAATGACAGGGGTGGAAGAAGAAAGGGTCAGAGGGAGAAAGAGAGAAACTCGGGCAAACTCCATGCTGAGCACAGAGCCTGACACAGGGCTCAATCTCACAACCCTGAGATCATGACCTGAGTGGAAAACTAGAGTCAGATACTTTAACTGGCTGTGCCACCCAGGTCCCCCGGTATGTGTTTTTAAATTTCCATCTACAAAAAAAAAAAAAAAAATCCATCTACATTTATCACCCACAGTATTAGTTTTGTTTGGGTTGGTTATTTTCCTTTATAGTTTAATTTTAAGAATGCAACATAGTTGGAAAGAAAAACAATTTTCCTAAATGTTATAACTCAAGTTCCCAGTTAAATATATAAGCTCTACATATAGACACACATAAACTGCCCCACATATTCACTGTATCTAGAATTTCTGTGAGTGTTATTATCAGTAATTCTTTAGGTTTTGTTTTGCTTTTTTTTAAAGTGAGGAATAGGGATCCCTGGGTGGCGCAGCGGTTTGGCACCTGCCTTTGGCCCAGGGCGCGATCCTGGAGATCCGGGATTAAGTCCCACATTGGGCTCCCAGTGCATGGAGCCTGCTTCTCCCTCAGCCTGTGTCTCTGCCTCTCTCTCTCTCACTGTGTGCCTATCATAAATAAATAAAAATTAAAATAAAAATAAACTGAGGAATAGTTTTTCACTAATCTTTGGAATTGATATTTATTCTGGTACATTAAACTAATTTGGTAATTTTTGAAACTAGCAAAATTATATATACCCACAAATTATTTCAACTGTTATCCTAGTGAAATAGAATAATTATAGAAATAAAACTACAGATTTCCCTTGTCTTATGCAAGGATAGGCATGAAAGAGATAGAAGTCTGTATCTTAGGCTTCTTCTTTACTGTTCTATAATTTACTTTTTTATTTCAAATTATTTATGTAGGTTTTAGAATTAGTGAGCAATTTTGTAATAAGGTTCTAGTGAACTGAGGTGGAGAATTATATCTCTGCCTGCTTTTCTGTAAGAATATTACCCCTCTTATTTTCACTATCTTTTAAAAAAAATATTTATTTATTCATGAGAGACATACAGAGAGAGAGGCAGAGACATAGGCAGAAATAGAAGAAAGAGGGAGAAGCAGGCTCCATGCATGAAGCCCGATGTGGGACTGAATCCCAGGACTCCAGGATCACACCCTGAGCCAAAGGCAGACGCTCAGCCGCTGAGCCACCCAGGCATCCCTTATTTTCACTATCTTTACTCATTCCTTTTGAAAGCATCATTTTCCGTCCCATAGCCCTTGACTGAGCCTTACAAATCATAGGTATTGAAGAAATATTTATTGATTGTAAATGCCTAAGATTATCACTTTCTTTGGTGTAAACTGTGAATTTAAGATCGTGTATTTCTTGTTATTTTATGATAGACATTCCAGTATTTACTCACAGTACATCTTCAAAGAGGAGGAAGAATATTTTAGTACTAATTAAAAAGACTATAGTATGATAGTACAATGTCAAATAATTCTGAATTTATACTGAGTTATGATAATTCTGAGTTTATACTTAAGCAAGATCCTTCAACTAAGAAACTATTCCAATGACTGTCTTTAACATAGGCATTTTATATCCACTGTCCAGAAGGCTAAATAGTTTGTTTTTATTTTTCTTATAGAAAAAATGATAATGAAGAAAATTTACTATTCTCCCAGACATTTTAAACATGTATCATGTAATAAATGTTAGTTTGTTAGGTTATTCTGTTATTTTGACAGGACTTTCACACTCAGATAGGAAACCTTAAGGTTACCTTACAACAGGAGTTTTTCTATTATACCTGTAGGTTACATTCTTAAATGAGACCAAAAAATTGCTAAATGTGACTGAAAAGGGCTACTTGAGTGTCTGCATGCATATTTATTTACATTTGAGAATACTAATATATAGTAAAGCACTGTGTTTATTTAGCTTATAGAAGTGAAGTTGTAGAAATTCTTAAAATTCAAATTTCTCCTCCAGCCACTTTGTTTTTTTAAAGATTTTATTTTTTTATTCATGAGAGACACAGAGAGACATAGCAGAGGAAGAAACAGGCTCCCCACAGGAAGCCCAATGCGGGACTAGGTCCCAGGACCCCAGGATCATGACCTGAGCTGAAGGCAGAAGCTCAACCCCTGAGCCACCCAGGTGTTCCCCCGACCTCCCACCCCCCAGCCACTTATTAGTTTTATGTATTAGGTTACTTAATCTGAGCCCAGTTTACTCCATTTGTAAAGTGAAGTGCCTGGTAAATGTTATTTGCTGGTATCAGTATTGCCTTTTGATGCAAACACCTAACATCTCTTATGCTCCAAGGAAGATTGGAGGAAGTCACAGCCTGAAAGAGAGCAGTTTATTCTCATTGTGGAAGGAGTGGCAAGAAAGAGTTTGGAAAGAGACTATTGAGGTTTCCTAGCGACCCCTTAGTGTACATTTTTACAGCATAACTTTATGACTTGTCTTGAGATTGGTTCTTCATCTAGTAACACTATTTTCACATATTACTATAAATGTTAGTATAAAAGCCAGCTTTGTTTCCAAGACTTAGAGGTCCTTTCTATTGTAGACTGTAATCATACTACAGAATTTGTCCATTTGCTTACCTGCCCACGATGAAGGTGTGGCACGAATGGAACCTTTTATTTATGTGCCTGGTCTTTTTTTCTTTCTTCAAACATTAAGTATCTTCCTAAAAGCCTTTTTGTTTGGGTTTGGGTTTTAGCTGTCTTCGTGCTACATAAGTATTGTGTCCATCTGAAGGCAGGATGTAGTTAACATAAAATGAACCTGGACAAAGTGTCTGATTTCTTTGATCTATAGTTACCATTTTTTGCTTCACGAGTAATAGGTCTGTGGCGAGCCAGATTTTTATTTTTGAGAGCATCCCCAGCCCTATTGTGCCTCACACTATTGCTTAAGGAGTAATAACCTTTTCATGGAACTTTTTGAAATTATTCTTTCTAAGGCCCAAGATACAGACCCACCAAATTTTGCTCAGAATTTTCCTATCTCTGGCATCACAAACTCTGAAATGATATGCTTCCCCCTCTTACATCCCTAAACCATAGTTACTTGGAAGTTACTATGTATTTAGTAATATGCCATGAGTATGCTTAGGCAGGTGCAGTTATATGTAGAAGTCATTCAGAAACACATTGTATTTTGGGGGCTATCCACCTTACAGATTTTCATCCATCTTCCTTTCGACTTTCTTATCATGGGGGTTAATGTTACATTCTAATGAAAAGCTTGTTTCTGTTTTATCCCTCAGTTGGAAATTTTCTTCTAGCTTTCATTATTTATAATTCATTTAGTATACTAGCATTAATGTGAATAAATTTTATTTCCTATTCCATTTCTTAAACTCCTTTAGCATTCTCATAATCCAGCTTTTTTCCTGATACATTTACTAGGATTCTGTATATACTGATCATGCAAAGATATTGCATCTAAAGTCTTCTGTCCAGACAGCTGCTAGCTAAGAGTATGTAATTATTAATATCACTGTATCTTAAATCCTCCAAAAAATTAGTAGACAGAAGTGGGAATTATAATTATACTTATTTTTTTTATCTGCATGTTGTTTGGTCACTCACATCTTTTTGGTCAGGTTGAATGTTTAACTTAAATATTCTCAAGAACCAATAAACTAGGGTTTTTTACATCTTTAAAAATAGATAATTTTAAAATAATTTCCAGAATATCAGATTCGACCTCACCATTTATTGCCTACTGTAGGCATCTATACTATACATCTATACAAAAATATCTGAAGTGCTATTGAGAGCAGGATACAAATGTACAGTACTGGGATTTAAATCCGGTGAAGAAGGTCAGAAACACTGTCCCTATCGTTCTACTGTAAACTCAGTGAAATTTTATGATCATTGCTTGTGAAGAATCTATAGAATTAGATTTATTTTCTACATTTTAAAAATATATACACACACATAAATGTAGGACAGAATACAGTGAAATATGAGTTATCATAGATTTATTTATAAAACTTCCTTAAATTCTTTCAAGTAGCTATGTTAGGATTGCATTTAGTAATTTTACTGAGACTATAAAATTCATAACTGCTGTATTGCCTCAGGATTAAGAAAAAAAGACGAGAAGCAAAAATAGATGCTGAAGATTATTTCTGCCAGCTATTTGTAGCCTCCTAGAGGATATTCTGTGGAAAAATCTCCATGAATATTACTTCCCCTGTCTGATAGCAGGAATAGTGACATAGGTGATGCAGTTAGACACACGTTACCTGTTAAATATAATGTATTTGAAACATAGTGTCCCTTCTAATACTGTTTAACATTTCTGATCATTGCTTAATTGTTGATTTAACAATGAAAAAGAGTAAAAACCGTTTTAAATCCCAGAACTGCAGTTTTGTGTGCTGCCACCAGATGGTGACATGTTCCTTGATTCTTCCAGTTTATGTTTCCAGTGACAAGGTCAAGGTTCTAATATTCACAGCAAAACCACAATTTGTCCTTGTTAAACTGAAACAAGAATGCTTTTCTTATTGTAAACTAAAGTATACTATTTTTTATTATTATCAGTATCTAGGGAGTGATTTTTTCAAGTACAATTTATAGTGAACTCAAAGTTGCTGTGATCAGAAAATGAACTAAGTTCCCCAGGGAACTTAATGGTTGGGATCCAAAACAAAGAATAAATGACACATAAAGAACTGTGTAGTTAATAAAGGGATATTTTATACCAAACACACAACACTGACTTCAAATGAGTACTGGAGGAAAATCTTGTTTTTATATTGTTTTTAATACTCTCTTTAGTGAACTATATGTTGCACCCAAAATAATCAAAATTCCACAGAGGTGAATTTAATAATTGGTTGTTTTGCCTATAAAATGATATTTTAAAAAGAACATGATTTAGTTTCCAACAAATTGCCTGAAAATTTATTGACTTTCTTTTGTGCATAGATATTGGTGTATATTTTAAGGATTGCTTTTCTTTTTAAGAGGAAAAATATAGATCTTAAAAAGTTAACTATATCAGACTATGTTCAAGTATGAGCAAATTTTGTAAAAATTAAATGCATAGAACAAGCGCTGTCTGTAGTCACAGCTTAATTTCTTTAGGTATTTAACAGTAACCTTTTGTAGACTTTCAAAAAATGTTTCTTATTCACTGTGAATCATACCTAGGAATTCAATCTCTCTTGGCTTTGTAACATATTGAAAAGACTTTAAAGCTGTTGGGGCTTAAAAATCTTTTCCAGGAGCTTGTCCTTAAACTTCTAACATCTTATCCTACAAAGTGCCTTGTTTTTCACATTTATGTTTATGGGTGCTTCCAATTAAGATAGTATTCTGATTCCTGCTCCTATGTCCTACTAAACCCTGGTCTTCACAGATTTTAACAAGCAAACCACAAGACCGTATCCTTACATTTGCAGTTTGAATTCCTCTTGAATTAACTTTTCCATTAGAAAGCTGACACCCTCCTAACTGATATTTTCAGTGAGAGTTGCAGACTTTGTATTATATGAGATTTAAATAGCAGAATTCCTTTTGCAGTGCCTGGTTACCTTTGAGGTTTTATGTATTTCAAAAACAAGGTTGCTCAAAAACATTAAAATCTTAATTTTTTTTTAACTTAGATGATGAGTTGAGGGCACGTATATCCCATCTCTCCATGCATGCCTACCTTTCTATCTTGAACCACTGCAAGGGTCCTTGCAGTAGTCCTTATTCACAAAAGTTACCCTAGTCACTTTTGTTCATCAGTACTAGGATCTCATTGTAGTTGATCTGTCAGCTGTGTGTGACAGAGTTCTGTTCCCTCTTTTTTTTTTCCCCCTAAAACACGTTCTGCTGGATATTTTACTTCCTCATCAACTATTCATTTCTCTTTTCTTCATCCTCCTCTGTTCTGTCTTTCTAGGAATGCCCCAGGATTTTGTCTCTTCTGGACCCCACTCCATAACTGGTCCTCTCCAAGCATAGAATGTCACTCAGCATCTGCCTGCTTTTGGCTCCTGAGATCATTGCCACTTGATATATATTTGCTTGTTATCTCTCCTTTTACCTGAAGATAAACTCCATCAGAGCATGGACTTTATTTTCGTTCATTTTATCTTCAATTCCTAGAACAGTGTCTAACACGTACTGTAGAGTCAGTACCTTGCATGGAATGACTTCTTGGCTTCTGAGTAGTTTATCTTAAATCTTGACCACACTAATAAACTAGTCAATGATTACTTTTTCTATTTTGAGAAAAAGACATATGTTGTATCCTTTTTTTTTTTTGTTTCAATAACACGAAAGTTATCTCCTTACCACCTGAATTTATTTCAACTCAATTGATTACATTTATTGTCATCACCATGAGTTAAAATTTTAAATAAAATGGGTTTTGTTTTCAGATTTAGATAGATTTTGTTTTTTAAAGATTTTACTTATTTATTCATGAGAGACACAGAGAGAAAGAAGGCAGAGACATAGGCAGAGGGAGAAGCAGGCTCCATGCAGGGTGTCTGATGTGGGACGCGGTCCTGGGACTCCAGGATCACACCCTGGACTAAAGGCAGGTGCTCAACCACTGAGCCACCCAGGCATCCCGATAGATTTTTGTTTTTAGATACTACTTTTAAAAGACTACAGTTTAGAGGTTCTATTAATTATTTGGAAAAAAAGATGAATAATTTTAAGTACTTCATTTTCTGCATGGTAAATCATTAATGTGGCATTTTTCAGTGACTTGTAAATTTGCTTTGCTTTGTTTGTGTCGCAAAACTTTTTATAAACAAAATTTGGTATCCCAGTAATAGTCTCTACAGAACAAACACTAAATATTGGTAGTAGCACTTATATTTCCCACCAAAGGTGGACTCAGAAAGTAGTCAACCCTAAATGTTTCCATACATATTGGAAAAATCAATCATGTGTCCATACAGAAAACCAGGTAACAGTAGCTGTGCTAATTTGTAAATAATATTTCTGTATTTCACTGTTTACAAAAGAAAATTTACTTATAAACTTTTATTTATAAGTAAATGAGCACCAAAGAAAAGAAAACTGAGCTAAAGAAATATTAGTCTAAAAAGGAATGTTCAGATTTGATTTATGAGAATGATGAGCCTTAACTTTCAATGCATTTGGAGCTATCTTTATTAATTTGAATCAATTTGACCTTTGTTTTCAGTTTTAATTTTAGAAAAATATAAACCTGTTGGAAAATTTAGCAGGATATAAACTTTTTAATAAGATGATTGTGCATACCATTTGAAATGCTTTGTTTCTGCTTGTGTTCTCTGCTGAATTTTTTTTCCATTGAATCTGTGCTGCTTCTTTGCCAATGTTTTCCACTATAGAATCTCCATCTCACAACCTTGCTTCTCGCGAGCGCATTTACAAAACTTATGGTGTAGCTGGGCCTGCCTCTGCTCTCTCATCTCTGTCTCACAAACTCAAGGGTGGGTATGCGTGCATTCACGGATGGGCCATTTATAGTGAACATAGGAGGTTTCAATAAAGTTTTATTAGTTCACCTCAGTCATTTCCATCCCATTCCATTTTTTGAGATTAAAGTTTATCATTTTATTTAAAATTTGGTATCTCGGGGTAATTTGTATTATGTCCATTCACTATTATGGTACTAATTATCCTAATTGATATGCATGTTTATTATTATCTGTAGGTTAAATATGACTTTTACTTAATTTCAAACCTATTAAGGTCTTTAAAAACAAAATAGATATATAGAATGAAATGCCTGATTTGGGGAGGTGTAAAGTCAATATTTTATCAGAACAAGATGGTATATAAGACATAAAAAGCACATGGTGATCTGTAAAAACATAGTATCTCATGTGATAGGTTTAGTCTTACAAACTTATTTCCTGTTATGGAATGTTAAGTCATTTTCCTTTTTTTAGTTTTTTTTATGAAAAACACTTTGATAATTAAGTTGAAGTTTTTTAATTTGACCTAATTATCAGGATAGATATACATATATTAGATACATAGGTATAAGCCTACATGTCCCGTTTGGCATTGAGTCTTCCTAATATCATTTTCTTAGCCACTTAGTTTTAATATTTTAAATTTAGAAATATTCAAACTACTATGATGATAAAATTTCAGACAGTTTAAAAATACGTTTTTGGTCTTTTATGAGACTTTGACGCCTACTCATTTTTTTGTCTTAAGGTAATTTCAATTAAACTTAAAATCCTGCATTTTAAGAAAATTTTATCAAATTATTTTTGCACCAATGGTTAATATATTGCATAAGTTTTTCAACTAATTTTCCTTTTTCTTAGAAATCGGTGAAACCTTTTTATCGTTTTTACAGTTGACAGTAATACTATATATTCTTAGGATAATAGTATTGTAGAACCTGATCTCTACAAAAAATACTGTTGTATAATCTGATACATAGTAATGGCATAGCACAATTTAGTATTATATTATGGTATGTTAACAATAGTGTGGTATCACATAACCTGATGATTTATGATTTTGGCATGAAAAAATTACACAGGTCATTAATGAATGAATACATAACATTTAACATGTTTACTACATTGTTTGAATGTATTAAATTTCCATCCTGTCCTGTATTATTTTTTCTTCAGAATTCCATTGAGATTAGACAGTTTTTGCCTATTAACACAGATGATAAATGTAATCATTAAACTAAATTAAGTGATGAATGTGAAAGTACTATGTATGCTCTAAAGATTTTTAACAGTGTTTGTTTATGTGTATTGATATTTCAAGCAACTACAACATGACAGTTTTTACCAATACTACATGCTCTAAAACTTTTAAAACCTAATTACTTAGCACATGGTTTTACCACACTTAATAAACAAAACATGACACTCTTTAAAAAAAAATAGATGAAATATATTTTGGAAAAGTAAATTTTTCAAAAGGATATGATTATAATTTGGCAACTAACAGTTCAGGAAGAAATAATTCTGTATTATTTATGTACTTGGACTCCTAAAAGGTATTCAGCTATCACCATTTACAGTTCTTGAGAAAATATTCACCACGACTAGAGGCAAAGAAATGAGGTATACAAGCACATGTACTGTCTAACCCTTTGTATAGCATACATGTTTTGCTAGTGTATGACAAGTGGTGTTCCTGATATTTGTAAGATTCCATATAGTTCAGCCAACCACAGAGATTTCCCTTTATGAGAAATTGCACACCTTGATTTAGAAAGCAAACCTGTTTCAATTCATGAATTGACCTCTTAGAGAGAGAGCTGGCAAACATAAAAGATTTACTGTTTACTTGTCTACTTTTACTGTTACATATGGTTCAGCTTCTGAAATAAATGTGATGATGAAAGCACTTCTAGCTATCAAATAAGTAACAAAATAGTACTCCAAACATCACACATTGAAAATTAGTGGAAGAAGCTAGACTGGTGTTTAATTCTACCAAACACAATTTATTTGTTTATAAAATTAGCTCTATGGCTCTATTACTAGATCAATAAGATGAGCAGCAGTTTATTAAACTACTTTTGTACAGTTTGAGAGTACTTATTTTTCAAGATTTTCTTTTTATCTGTGTTCTACCAAGAGCATCAGTATCTAAATTTTTTTTTCCATATTGTGGTTTTTTCACCACTTTTCCCTGCATTTAGCCCAGTCTCTTACATGCTTTTTATACAAAGAATACATGCTACATATGATAAATGAAATTCATGATAGAATAATAAAGAACTATAGAAACTGAAGAGCATTATAGTTAGTATAGTTATTTTGTTCATCCAAAGAATAAGAATAATTATTCTGAACATATTGCAATTAAAACAACTGTTCTGTTCATTAATATGCCTTAGATAGGCTATTTGCCCTACTTCATTATTTTACTACAGAATTAAAAGACTTGCATGCATCTGACCCTTACACCATAATGGCTACAGTTAACTCTGCCCTGTGGCTTTGGGAGTCATAATTATAAAAAATGTAATTTTCAGAGAATCTGAAATTTGGGAATAGCAGAAGGAAAAAGTATTTATTGAGCATGTACTATATCCCAAGACCTATTCTTGACAGTATATCAGTGAAGAGTAACGGACAAAGATACCAGTCCTTATGGACCTTATGAACCTTATTAGGAGGGGAGATTTCGTGGTAATACAGCTTTGACCTATAGACAACTAGGGTGTTGACTACAAACATATATGTGCCCTTGCACATGCACATAACCCAGCCAAAAGACATTTCCCTACATTATCCAGATTGGTTTGCATCCCTTTAAAAAAGAGAGAGAAATATCTGCAATATAGCTAGGTAAGAGATCTATCTCAATTTACCAAATACCCTTTTTTTAAAAAATGTAAATACTTCTAGCAAGGTTTATGGATTTTGAGTTTTTAATACCACTTGAATCACTTTAATCAGATTGTTTTTCCCTCACAACTAATTAATATTAGTTAGAATATTAGTATATGCATGAAAGGTAGACGTTTTTATTTTAGGGACGAAAGGTAATGTTTAGGTTGACCACTTACTGGTGACAAGGACACCCTGGCTTTAATGCCTCAAAGGAAAGTATGAGGAAGGAGAGGTATGTCATGAGGGCCAGGATGCCAAAAACAAATGGTGTCCCTGTAGAAATACCTAGTGCTCTGCCTAGGAAAAAGGGATATTTTTTCTTTTTCTTTTTTTCTGTTATTTTCCTGACTCCTTATTTCAAGGCCTTATGATTCAGACTTAAACTACTAATTCTGAAGATTCCCGCCATTTGTTCTTTTTCCAAGAGGACACAAGCTCTAAGTTCTCACCAGCTAAACTTAATTAATTAAATAAACTTTTAGAATACAATCTGTTTATAAACAATAGACTGCCTGAATTACAGGTAATTAAATAATAACTTTCGGGCATTCATATATTAATTATAAATTCTAATCCAATCATTAGAATGTTTCCTAAGCAGTTTTTTATTGGCCTAATTGTATGTATTTGTGTACTTAAAAATAATAAATGTATCTATCTATAAATTCAGTTTTCTAATTAGTAAGATCTGTACCATTATCCTAGTAAGGATATGAAGTATGACTCTACCGGAAATTTAGCCAGACTACTTAAATTTTAAAATACATAGGTTTTCCTAATTTCTTATTTAAAAATATTAGTAATGCTTTTTTCTTTCTAGTCTGTCCCTGAATTTAGATTCTAATTAATTATTGTACTAGGGCTGAGATTCAGATATCATGGATAATTCATACTGATGCATAGGTATTGTTTGTTCAGTTTCTTGTGCATCCATGAAAATAGTTTTTGGTGGAAATGATTGTATAATGATGCAATAGAAATTTTATGAGAAATAGTTCCCTTTGTTCCTTTATTCTTCATGTATTTTTGTCTATGATAATATAAATTTTTTAGCTATGTTTTTATTTTAGTATCTAGTGGCTATATTGTCAGTAAGTTATAGTTTTATTAACAAGTTTCACTATGAAATGGATCATACAGGTGACCGAGGAACTATCTCAACATCTTCTAGACCAGTCTCTACATCAGGAAAATCAGAACTTTCCTCCAAACACAGCAGATCACTTAAACCTGAGGGACGTGTGAGCCGGACTACTGCTGATCAGAAGAAGCCAAGGGGTACAGAAGGTTTATCAGCTAGTGAATCCCTTATGTTGAAATCTGATGCTGCAAAGTTGAGGTCAGACTCTCATAGTAGGTCTTTGTCCCCCAATCACAACACCTTGCAGACACTAAAATCTGATGGGAGGATGTCTTCTAGCTTTAGAGCTGAATCCCCAGGGCCAGGTTCTCGATCATCATCTCCTAAGCCAAAGACTCTCCCAGCCAATAGGTCTAGCCCATCTGGTGCTAGTTCTCCACGCTCCTCCTCACCACATGATAAAAATCTACCTCAGAAAAGCACTGCTCCTGTTAAGACTAAACTTGATCCTCCTCGGGAACGTTCTAAATCAGACTCTTACACACTTGACCCAGATACTCTACGCAAGAAGAAAATGCCACTCACAGAACCATTAAGGGGACGATCAACATCACCAAAACCAAAACCAGTCCCAAAGGATTCTAAAGATTCCCCTGGATCTGAAAATAGAGCTCCTTCTCCCCACGTGGTACAAGAAAACCTTCACAGTGAGGTGGTCGAAGTCTGCACTTCAAGTACTTTAAAAACAAATAGTCTAACAGATAGCACTTGTGATGAAAGCAGTGAATTTAAGAGTGTTGATGAAAGTTCAAATAAAGTTCATTTCAGTATAGGAAAAGCACCACTGAAAGATGAACAGGAAATGAGAGCATCCCCCAAAATTAGTAGAAAATGTGCTAATAGGCACACCAGGCCCAAAAAGGAAAAATCTAGCTTTCTCTTTAAAGGAGATGGATCTAAACCTTTAGAGCCAGCCAAGCAAGCCATGTCTCCTTCTGTGGCGGAGTGTGCCAGAGCAGTCTTTGCTTCTTTCCTGTGGCATGAAGGCATAGTACACGATGCAATGGCTTGTTCCTCTTTCCTAAAATTTAATCCTGAACTTTCCAAAGAACATGCTCCTATAAGAAATAGTTTAAACAGTCAACAGCCTACAGAAGAAAAGGAAACCAAATTAAAAAATAGACATTCATTGGAGATATCATCTGCACTAAATATGTTTAATATTGCACCCCATGGACCAGATATATCTAAAATGGGTAGTATCAACAAAAATAAGGTGTTATCTATGCTTAAAGAACCGCCCCTGCATGAAAAATGTGAGGATGGGAAAACTGAAGCCACTTTTGAAATGTCCATGCACCACCCGATGAAGTCCAAATCTCCTCTTCCCTTAACTTTACAACATTTAGTAGCTTTTTGGGAAGATATCTCTTTGGCCACTATCAAAGCAGCTTCCCAGAATATGATTTTTCCAAGTCCCGGTTCTTGTGCAGTCCTTAAAAAGAAAGAGTGTGAAAAAGAGAATAAGAAGGCCAAAAAAGACAAAAAGAAAAAGGAAAAGACAGAAGTTCGGCCCAGGGGTAATTTGTTTGGTGAGATGGCCCAGCTGGCAGTGGGAGGACCAGAGAAAGATACCATCTGTGAGCTGTGTGGAGAATCCCATCCATACCCAGTGACCTATCACATGAGACAGGCTCACCCAGGTAAACAGTATTCTTGAATCTGTATTATAAGTACTTTGTATAAAAAAAAAAAAAATGAACTCAATAACTTCTTTTTTTTTTTTTTGAACTAAATAATTTCTAACTTGAGCTGCTGTATAAATTGTTAAAGGGAAACTTTTTTTTTTTAAGATCTTATTTATTTATTCATGAGAGACACAGAGAAGCAGAGCCATAGGCAGAGGGAGAAACAGGCTTCATGTAGGGAGCCCGATGTGGGACTGGATCCAAAATCCCAGGATCACACTCTGAGCCAGAAGCTGATGCTCAACCACTGAGCCACCCAGGCATCCCGGGAAACTTTATGTAAAATGCATCATCAGTATTGTTTTTGTGGAAAATTGGTAGAATTTCTTATACTGTGCTAATTTCTTATACAGTATAGCATAATGGCATCTTAATATATCACAGTCTGGAACACTTTATTTTTAAATGTTTTATGTGTTACCCAAAGGATACTTTTTAAGGTACAATAGAAATAATGACATGTCCACACACATAGGAAAAATCCCAGTATTAGGTCTCCTTCAATTTTAGTATTTGCCTATTAAAAATTGTAAATTAAATTAGACTATACTGATTTCCTTGGGCATTTTCCTATGGAACTGATCTCAGCTGTTTAATCAGAAGACTGTATTTTAGATAAATGTAGGATTTCTTTAACAGTTGATAAGTATTCCAAAATTCACCTGTTATGAATTTTGTTAATTTTTTTCTTTTTACATACCACCTGAAATGTTTTATAAAATATGTGGTTCCTTAAAATATATCATTCTTACTGAATGTTTACACGTTTTGTCCAATCTTATTGGCATATGTCAATAATCTAAATGTACCTATATCTTTCTTTTTTTTTTCTGCCTGTATAGAGTATCTCCAATATTTCAGGCATCATTTAATTGGTTAGTTTTGGACAAGCATGCAATTTTTCTAATGCAGTTAATAGCCTGAAAAGAAAAGTTAAATACTTGATTAAGTATTTTGCTTACTTTGGGAAAGTAAATCATCACTCATGGGTAAGTGTCAAGGATCAGATTGCTAAGGACACTTAAACTGTTATTTTTGCTTTTGTTTCTAGGTTGTGGCCGGTATGCTGGTGGACAAGGTTACAATAGCATTGGGCATTTTTGTGGAGGATGGGCTGGTAACTGTGGTGATGGGGGCATTGGAGGAAGCACTTGGTATCTGGTATGTGATCGCTGTAGAGAAAAATACCTCCGTGAAAAACAGGCTGCTGCAAGGGAGAAGGTATTTTTATTCTGTTCTGGCTATACTGTTAGTAATAAGAATAAATCTTATAAAATCGCTGTTTATCATCATACAATATTAGATAACTCTACAGAATTGATGTTAAAGATCAGTTTTTATAATAGTAATAATATACAAGTTTAATATTTGTACTAGGTTAGTTATTTTTAATTACAAAAGCAAATTCTATCGGGATAATACAGAACAACTAACATGTGGCACATATACCTTACAATGTTTACTATGTAATTCTTTATTATTAATGGTGTGCTATTCTACACATATACATAGCTTTCCCTCTTCACCTTTATCTGAACTCTTCTTTTCTTCCCTTTTCCTTTTCTATTTTCTACTCCCTATCTCCTCTTTTTCTTTACCTTTAACTATGTTATAGGTGTCATGGGAACTAGAGGCACATCTAACTAAAAATTTTGCCAAACACATGCACATACACACACACACACACACACACAATTTACTCTTTATAAAATTACATTTTATAGTTAGGTGTTTGGGTTCCCCCCCCCAAGGAAAGAAAAATAGTTTATGTTCAAAATAAAATAATTTCAGGGATCCCTGGGTGGCTCAGCGGTTTGGCGCTTACCTTTGGCCCAGGGCACGATCCTGGAGTCCTGGGATTGAGTCCTGCATCGGGCTCTCGCCATGGAGCCTGCTTCTCCCTCCTCCTGTGTCTCTGCCTCTCTCTCTCTCTCTCTCTCTATGTCTATCATTAAATAAGTAAATCTTTAAAATAAATAAATAAATAATTTCAGACAGTTCAGAAAAAGCAAAAAGTGAATGTTACTTTTGGTAATCATTATTATTTTAAAATAGTTCTATAAGTGTTTAATAATTTCTATGAGAAACTCACAGTATTTAGGTTAGGAAATTTAAATTTTGAATATAAGTAGGAAAAGATCACTATGGAGGTTTTTTTGGCAGGTCAAACAATCCAGGAGGAAGCCAATGCAAGTCAAGACTCCTCGTGCCTTGCCCACTATGGAAGCTCACCAAGTGATTAAAGCAAATGCGCTCTTCCTACTGTCGCTGAGCAGTGCAGCGGAGCCAAGCATTCTGTGTTACCATCCTGCAAAGCCATTTCAGTCTCATCTTCCCAGCGTGAAAGAGGGCATTTCTGAGGATCTTCCCGTTAAAATGCCTTGTCTCTACCTGCAGACATTAGCTAGGTAATATAACTTGCTGGTTGTTTTTTTTTTTTTTTTTACCTATAACTTGCTGGTTGTTTTTTTTTTTTTTTTTTTAATCACTTGGGATTGATAGCCATTGTTGATTAATATCATGCTCTGAATACCCACACTACATTACCTTTTGTGTACAATAAAGAGATCTCTGGGAATTTACTTTGTGAGTTGCCTTGACCGATATATAACCGGTAGGGTACATATTTTATGGTAGTAAGTATTTAAAAACTCATGTAAATATTCTATCAGTTTGTATTATTAATACAAAATATCTTAGAAACTAAGACTTCAGCTATCTTTTACTTTTGGAAAGCTGACTTCAGTCTATTGATAGTTGGAAAGGCTAAAGTGGAAAGAAACAATTTGCTATTGAAATCTTTCATTTTTTTAAATTATTCATTCTGTTAGCATTTAAATGTTAGTTAGCTGATTACCAACTTTGTTTAGAACTTGAAGACACCAAGATGAATATAATAAAATCCTTACTTCCACATGCTTACACTCTGGTGGTAAGACAGACCTGTAAAGGAAACATTGAAAATGTTTATGAGGAAGTTCTGTAATAGAAGTATGCATACAATGCTGTTAGAGCATAAAGGATGGAGAGTACCTGAATCTTTCCAAGGAAATCAGGAAAGGTTCCCAGAGGATCTGACACTTTAGCAGTCTTGAAAGATCAATAGAAATCAATCAACTAGGTGATGGAAGATAGCAGTTCCTCACAGAGTAAAGCACATGTGTGAAGACAAATGTGAAATAGCATTACATGTTTAAGGAATCAGGCTGGTTAAAGCATTGGCCACTGGGAGAAACATATGAAATGCCCTAGAAATAGTTACCTAAGGCCAAGTATTGTGGGGCCCTATAGCCCATGCTAAGTTTGGATTTTATCCCATATACAGGGAAAACAGTTAAGGAATATTAAACAGGGAAATGCATAAACTGATTTGCAGTTAGAAGATTACTCTGCTTCGAACATGGAAACTTCATAAAGGATATAACTGAAAGTGGAGGAAGCCTGTTAATAGTATACTATTTTCCTATATTGAACTTGAGTTGTACAGCCTATACTTCCATACATTATACACTGGCATTATAAACAGCCTTTGATATACCAAATTCAGACTTTTTTCAAGAGCTGTCAAATGAAGATTTCTGGAAATTGCCTACAGGAATAGCTTGCCAGCCAACAGTTTTATTATGGTAGTGTTGTCCTCTCTATAGCAAAATTATATATATATATATATGTTTTTTTTTAATTTTGTGCCTTGTACTTTAATAAAATGAATAGGAAACAAAATGAGAATATGATACTAAATACATTGGAGACCAGGGTAGAAATCGTTAAGTGTGCCAAATGCAACAAATCTTTATCTTCAGTCAGACCACTTAGTAAACTTAGGCTAATAACTCTTTGTTCCAGTTTGAAAAGGAAAGAATCAAATTGTAAAACATGTTAAAAAAATGCCACCCTACCATAATTATGGATTTTATATTTTTAGCCCTCTGGGGAATGGA
Organism: Canis lupus dingo; assembly: GCF_003254725.2. Lineage (NCBI taxonomy): Eukaryota > Metazoa > Chordata > Mammalia > Carnivora > Canidae > Canis > Canis lupus. The sequence continues at coordinate 30,714,561 of NC_064264.1, read as the reverse complement.
CACCCACACCCACCCCACTCCATGGAACATTTGATTCTTACATATGTTCCTACCAAAAAAGGTGACCGATTATATTTAAATAGTCCATGCAAGAAACATGAGCCTGAACCAGGGCAGTGATGATGGGGAGTCAGAAGAGAAGAAACCTAGTATTCACAGGGCTGAGTGATCACAGCTGGTCACAGTTGAGGTCTAGGCCTACCACAACACCAACCTAGGCACCTGGGTAGTTGGTGGGATCACTCGAAAACTCAAGGATGGAAAAGTTCTCAAAATAAAAGAAAATGAGTTCAATTTTGGATTTGAAATGTTTGTGGTACCTGGAATATTGATGTGTGAAGTTGTCAGACTTTTATTTCCTCCTACTGACATCTATGAGTATTTTAGTACTTCACCCTATTTGAATTACATGTGCTGCTTTACTTTTATAAAAGAGATTAAAAATGAAAAGTATGGTGCCATCCTACTTGAAGCTACTGGGTTTGATTTAATGCAGGCATCATCATGAAAATTTTGTGGGCTATCAAGATGACAACCTATTCCAGGATGAAATGAGATATCTACGTTCAACATCTGTACCTGCCCCGTACATATCTGTAACCCCTGATGCAAGTCCTAATGTATTTGAAGAGCCAGAGAGCAATATGAAGTCTATGCCACCAAGGTATTTCAATTCTCTCGTCTCTGTTGAATAGCCAGTATTTGGTGGGAGAAAGACTTTGAACAAGAAAAGAAGTCTTTTGAAGTTCTTTTGTATATCCTTCCATCTCCAGAAGGACAATGAGTCAGCACTGCTAAGTATTAGAGCAGTAAGAAAAAAGCATACATACATGAATAAGGCAGAGGCAGAGTAGTTGGAAAGAAAAGACCAAGTAATGAAGTAATAATGAAGGATTCCATTATATGATATTGTATCATTTAGTGCTGTAATAAATCAGACTAGAGAAAAGTCACTTTGAGGCAGTGCTTAGAGAAAGTTTCATGGTTTCAAAGCACCAAAAAGAAATCTTGAATTTACCAGATTATTGCATACAATCTACCACCCACTTAGGTATGGTGGTAGTATCAGTGTAAAGACCTCCTTAAAAACTGAATGAAAGCATATAAATATAATGCAGAGGGAATTAGGGTACCACTAGGACTTTTTGGAGGAGGAACTTCAGGATAAAAATGCAAAGATAGTCTCACAGTGTCAATTGGGGAGCTTATAAATTTAGTCAAAGATTTTCACTGTGTGGAGTTGAATTATGTTGACAATGATTATTAAAAAAAAATAGATAAAAAATATTTTCTAGTAAATACCAATGGGGCTTCTTGGCTAACTGGGTAATTGAAAAGATACGTTTAGGATAGCATCAAGATATCAGGCATGAGTAATTGCAGACACATTATCATTGGAAAGGAAGAAATTTGCTATAAATGAGAAAAAACGTGCTGCTTGCTAAGATATGCCACTGTGTTAATACTATGCAGTTATAATTATAAGCTAATAATATAACAGCTATTTTAATACACACAATAGAACTCATATATCCAAATTAGTATTTTTACATCAAAAATACTTGCAACATTTCCACCCAACTGTGTGGATTATTCATCAGTTATTCTTGAGCTGCTTTTAAAATTTTCTACAAAGAGTAAAAATCAATAAAATTTTCTACAAAGAATAAAGGATAGCCTTTTATATCTTTAAAGATAAAAAAGGGGATCCATGGGTGGCGCAGCGGTTTAGCGCCTGCCTTTGGCCCAGGGCGCGGTCCTGGAGACCCAGGATCGAATCCCATATCGGGCTCCCGGTGCATGGAGCCTGCTTCTCCCTCTGTCTATGTCTCTGCCTCTCTCTCTCTCTCTCTCTCTCTTTGTGACTATCATAAATAAATAAAAATTTTTAAAAAAATAAAAAATAAAGATAATAAAGTATCTCTAAAGGAGGGAGATTTTTTTTAAGAGTTAGAAACCATTTTGAGACTAGTCTGATAAATGTGATTCATTGGATTGTTGTTACCCTTTAGGATTAAAATAAAGTGGCATAAACTTCTAGATAAAGACAGTGAAAAGAAGTTTCCATGTATCTTGGAATATCATAGAATATTCTGTGTATCATGAATATCATAGTCAAGATAAAATCATCTAATGTAGAAGCCCTCAGTTCATCACTAGTGTCACAGAAGAAAGTGGACATCTAGGGAATCCTATTTCCCACAGTTCAATGCTGAAGTGAAGCAACAATCCAAAGTGCCAGGGAATACTGCCACAGAAAGAGGATAGATACTCATCTCAGTGTAATGTTCCTGGTATAGAATATTCAATAGAATTTCAAGTTCTCTCTAGAAGGGGAAAAAAAGCAGGTGTCAAATAGTGTGGAAAATGATTTCTAGGGAAATCCACTGATACTTCATCAAAACAAAAGACCCAGACAGAGCTGCTTACTTTAAAATATTATCAAAAGGAAAATAAATAGTATGTCATGAAAGTCAGATGAAGAACCCAATCTGAAGGAAAACTCTCTCAAGGAAGAAAAGAACATTTCTGTTTGTATTCTGCTGTACTGAAAAATTTGATAATGACATATATTTAATGAAACAATGGGAGAATGAAATAAAAAACAGAATGTGTTAAAAGGATATATCACAGAGCTGCCAAGACACAGTGAAGACCAAATCAACACCATTATAAGACTAATAAATTAAAATGTTTAGAATAGTAAATTGAATGATTGACATAAAGGAAAAATCTGAAATAATCACAGTGAGTAAAGAGTAAAAGGGTAAAGAAATTATAGCAGTTAGAATGAAGATAACAGGTGTGGAAACAGAACAATACAACATGAGAATAATTGGTATTTTCAAACCAACCAATATATTTGAAAATGTATCTAAAACTAAGAAAAAAAATTCCCAAATAATAAAATATTGAATCCAGATTAAAAGGCAATTTTTATAGGAGGTGACTGTGAAGAATAGCTGAACTTAAAAAAATAGCTTAAGTTACAGAAATTCCAAGGGAAAAACCTGTAAGAACTTTTCAAATATCCGAGCAGAGGAAAAGAAGTCATCTTGCAAAAGGAAAAGTTAGTCTGAACTCAGACTTCTGTTGCACAACTCTGAATGAAAGAAAAAATGTGAAACAATATCTCTAAAGCTTCAGAAGAAAGAAAATACTACTTTGGAAGGTTTACCCAGTTAATCAGATATACTGAAATTATAAAATATCTCGAGAATCTTAGAACCAAATAAGGCATTAATCAAATAAATGCATATTATAAAAAACACATTTAAAAGACTATATACTTTAAACATAAGGGTTATTTTCATAAAATCTTAAATGAAAAACAATAACTCAGGTGTTTTATATTCAGCCAGGTTGAGACTTGGCAAGCATATAGTAATTCACGGAATACAGCATCTTTGAGCTGTTTTGTTAAAAAGTTGTGACAAACCCAAGCTATTACAAAAAAATCATGAATAATGACTCCATTAAATCAGTGGTTTTCAGTGGGGGAGGGTAGAAGGTGGTTTTGCCTCATAGGTGACATCTGGCAGTGTTTGAAAACATCCTTGTTTGTCATAACTGGGCTAGTTCTATAGGCATCTTAGTGTGGAAAGGTCAAGAATATTGCTAAACACTCTACAGTACACAAGACAGCCCCCCACAACAGGGGATTATCTGATGCAAAGTAGCCAAAGTTGTGATGGTCATCTTTGCTTCCTTTTGGCTTTCTTGTGTTGCTTGAATTTTTTTTTTTCAAACATGACCAATTTTATAAGAACAAGTCATTTTAGGTTGTATAACAATGTTTTTTTTTTTTTTCAAGTTGATGGATAAACTTCCTCTAAAAGCACAACTGTCTTGAGTTTTATAGTAACACCATTTATAAAGTGAATTAAAGGTGCCTGGGTGGCTCAGTTGGTTAAGCATCTGCCTTTGTCTCAGGTCATGATCTCTAGGTCCTGGGATCGAGTCCCATGTTGTGCTCCCTGCTCAGCAAGGAGTTTACGTCTCCCTTTCCCTCTGCTCCTCCTCCCTGCTTGTGCTCTCTCTTTCTTTCTTTCAAATAAATACAATCTTCAAAGAATAAAATAAAGTGAATTAAATTAATGTATCCATATGCTCTCTGGTCATTCTGGAACCTATTGGCTCAATCTGACATCCAGTAGGCATATTTACCCCCATGAATTCTATGCAGTTATTTATAGCCTGTGCAAACAAAAATGTATATATGCTTAGAGAGGTGGTGTGTAAGATAAACAGCCAGGGAGTTAACTACTTCCTAGAAAATGTATAAGCTTGACTGACAAATTTATGAGTTCAAACCTGGCTTGCATGATGGAAAAGAAATCCAGAACTCATGGTGAGCAAAACTGTCCCTATATGGAATGAAATAATGGAAAAAAGAATACATGAAAAGAATAGTTTGTAAATTTGTCCTAGAGAGAAAGTAAGGAATTTCCCTTTTTTATAAAATGCCTCAGTAAAAGAATATAACCATATTAATAACTTTTCAAGTATTTTTTAATGTTGCTATAGTAAATAGAAAAATTTTAGTTTCTTCTAGAATGTCAGTATAATATAACTCTATGCCAAAAATCTGTTTCTTACTTCTCATTGCTCTTAGTGTGGCCATACTCTAGAAAGGGCTGTGGGCAGCACTTCCCAAGAATGAGAAACCTAATAGAAAACTCAAGTACAGAATGAACATTGTACTGTTTCACTTTCCAATTTATTATGTATGTATATATCTATAATCTTTCTCTTCCATGCTCTTATGCATATATCTGTCTGGGTTTCCTGAATATCATGACATAACTTCCACCACAATGCTTTTGATTCTGAAAGGAGTTGAGAATATTTAATGTTTTTTTTTTTTTTTTTGCATTTAAAAATGCAGAGTAGATTTAAGAAAACCAAAAGTTTTAAGGCACAGGTTCTGAAATCAATCAAAATGTTACTGCTTTTGGAAAGAGGAAATTGTGATTTAAGGAAAAATTGTCAAGTTGGCTTTGAATTTTTGTGTTTCCACATGAGATATAGGTTCATATATTTGACTACACTGGTATAAATTAAATATAGTTTCCCTTTATTCACTTTTTCTCCTAAATTTCTATCTATCATCATGTTCTGTCTGCAGTTTGGAAACTAGTCCCATAACTGATACTGATCTTGCAAAGAGAACTGTCTTCCAAAGATCATACTCAGTTGTTGCTTCTGAGTATGATAAGCAACACTCCATTTTACCTGCACGAGTTAAAGCCATTCCTAGAAGAAGAGTTAACAGTGGGGACACTGGTAAGTATAAAGATGAAAAGGAAGATTGTGTTGTCCAAATGGTTTTATTTGCAGGTATTTTGTAAAATTTAGTTTTTGTAAGGAAATGGATTAATTTAAAATTGTGGTTGACATTCCTTTTATGTGACACACCTAAAAGTATATCTGTTTAAATTTTGCATCTCAGTTGGAAGAGACACCTAGAGACCATCCAGTGATAATTCAAAAATAAATTGACCTTTAAATCTTACCTGCTAGGTATCTAAGCCAAATGTTACTTCCATTATCCCTTCTACTAAGTTTCAGTGGACTAGTAGTTTCAATTACTTAGACTTTCATGATTATATTCTCATTCCTAATAGAAGCTTATAACACTTGGAGCTACTTCCACTTTGAATAGATAATGTGGGGATATGAGTAGCTCTTAATAAAAAAGTTATTACATAAGCTGGACTAGTTGTTATCAGTAGCCCCTAATTAGAACTGCTTGATTCTGTGTCAAGAATAAAAGAAATCCAAGAGAAAAAGATAATATGGTGATTTATGAGGTAGCCCATTTAACTAAAATGAAGATCTGGTCTAATATTTATAAACAAGTGATTATATATCTTATATAGATTCCATTTAGGGAAAATAAATCAACACTTAGTTTTTAGAGTGTTTTAGGAAGCATGAACTTTAGATTCAGGTCTAGATTCAAAAACAGTTCGACAACTTAATAGCTAAATCTTTTTAGGAAAGTAAAAAACTTAATCTTTCTCAGCCTCAGTAAAAATTGATTTGGTTATGATTTGTGTCACATGTAAAAACAAAACAAAAAAACCAAAGACCCTATACTAAATAAGCTAGATACTATTATTTTTAATATCATCTCAAATATGTTAATTGCATGTATTGTTTATGAAACCTAATTTTTTTTTTTTTTTTTTATAAATAGAAGTTGGTTCTTCCCTCTTACGACATCCATCTCCTGAGCTTTCCCGGCTAATCTCAGCCCACAGCTCTCTTTCCAAAGGAGAACGAAATTTCCAATGGCCAGTTTTAGCTTTTGTCATACAACATCATGATCTGGAAGGTCTTGAAATAGCAATGAAACAGGCCCTAAGGAAATCTGCTTGCCGAGTTTTTGCTATGGAGGTATGAATACATTCATGGGGTTGTTGATTCATTGATCATACCAATCAGTTGATTGTCTTTAATGTTACTTCCTTTTCTACTCAACAGGAATTTCAAAAAATTAAGAGACATTAGCCAATCAGAAATATCAAATGTTCACATCAAAATGAAACTCTTCAGTATATGAATATAAATGAATTTAAAGATCCATATTTAAACACTAAAGAAATTTATTTATACACTACTTTATTGTTTGAATCCTGTTGGTATCTTTTTTAAAAGAAGCTTTTTGTAATACGATGTCATTTCAGTTAGAAGTATCATGAAAAAGAGATGACAAATAGGGCTTTTGAGTTATAAATTTAACAATAATAACTTTTCTGAGTCTGTTAAGAAATGATAAGGTTGCTATATGTCATTTTTATATATAGTAAATCTTTGTCATGTGTATAATAAATAACCTGCACTTCATTGATTATGGGAACAATATAAATGTGTTTAAGTATATGGTAGCTTGTATAAAACTTCAGAAACATATTCTGTGTTATCCTAAATGCAAGTTGGGAAAAAATGTGCTTCAAAAAATTAATATGAACTTTTGAAATAAAAGGTAGTTTGAAAAAATATTTCTGTATTGCGTTTCATAAGTATTATTTTCCCTGAAGTTTTTAATTGGGACCAAAATTATTGACTATTTCAAGTTTAGTGTGTTTGTAATGAAGTAAAGGTCAGATGTTTTTATTATCTTTTCTTGAAACACTTGGTCCATGGAGGTATTTTTTTTTCTTACTTAGAAGCATGTTTACTCACATGTTTTCTTTTCATCTTTGACTCATTTAACCATCATTTAATCAGGCTTTCAACTGGCTTCTATGTAATGTCATCCAAACGACTTCTCTACATGATATTCTGTGGCATTTTGTGGCATCATTAACTCCTGCTCCAGTGGAACCAGAGGAAGAAGAGGATGAGGAAAATAAAACAAACAAAGAAAATGCAGAACAAGTAAATGAGATTTTGGGTTTTTTTTTTAATTGTCCATATTTTTATAGAAGAGTAGAACCACCTTCAGATAATACAATAATATGCATGAGCTCATTCACAGACTATATAACCTAAAGGCAAGAATAAAATTTAAATTCTATGAGCAACATATTCACTCTACTTAGTGAAAGTTTTCTCTCTAGCAAAAATGAGGTCATTCAGTTCTGATTTCTCACTAAACATTATTGTCGTGAAGCAATGAACCGAAAGATACACACTATTAAAATACTAAATAATACAGATAAACAGGGCAACATTATCCTATGGAAGATCTGTCTACTTCACAACACTGCTGTAAGTTGGCAGAGAGTAAAAAGTGTACTGTGTAGCCATATGAAATTTAAAAATGAAAGGACTGGATTTATAGGAAGCAACCTGCATAATGAAAAAGCATTGACTAGGAACCTGGAAACCTGGGTGTTAGCCCATTTCCACCTCTGTACCAGTGTGACTGTGGGCTTCATTTCCATATCTGTAAAGGGAAGCAGTAAACTAGACAGCATTTAATTCACTTGCAGGCATTCTAAAGTTAGGTGCTTGATATTTTATGATAAACTTCCAAGGATATCAAGCAACATTATCATAACCAAATTCTTAAAACTCAAAAGGAAACAAAGTACCATGAGGGAGAACTAGTAGAAACAACAAGCAGCAGAAATAAATCTTCAGCAACTTCAGTGGTTGTAATTATCTCTGTGTGTGTGTTTGTGTGTGTTTGTATATATATAGTATAGCTATGTTTAATGTATTTAAAAGAAATAAACTTTAAAATATAATGTAAGAAATATAAGTAACAAATATGAAAAAACTAAATAACATGTAAGAATTATGTATTACTAGAATAATTAATGTTAGAATAAAAGCAGTGAACAAAAAAAATCAGCTCTGAGATTTACAGCAAATTAGTAAAAAAATTGGTGAACTGTAAAAGAGACTTGAAATCATCCAGAATAAAACAGAAATGGGAGATTAAAAAATGAGTTGCTTAAAAAAAGTAAAAAATATGACAAAATGTGACATTTATCTAATTGGAGTTCCAGGCACTAAAGAGTTGCTACCTGAGAATTGTCCAGAATTGATTACAAATGACAATGCATTGAATCAGGAAGCCCAGTGAACCCTAGGCAGAATAAGGAAAAAGAAATCATGGTGGGCAAATCATAGTAAATTATCTGAACAATCAAAACAAAGAGCAGGTCTTTAAAGCAGCCACAGAGGAAAAAATTACACTTAAAGTAGGGACAGTGAGGATGACAGCTAAATTTTCAGTAACAATATTGCAAGTTATAAGACAACTTTTTTTAAAAGGCAATCAATTGATATTTTCAATGTGCTGAGAAAAAATAACTGTCAATCCAGTGAATCTATCTTTGAAGAGGGCAAAATAAAGATATTTTCAAAAATAAACAGAGGGATTGCCACAAATAGACTGTTACCAAGGAAAATTGTAATGTGCTTCAGTTATAATAGGAGTTCTCACATGGAAGATCCGAGAATGAAAAGAAAAGAAAGTGTTACATCTTAACAAAGACTATATAAAAAGTGATAATGTGTAATGGGAGTGATTTTTAAAACTTAGTGCCAAAGTACACTCAGCAGTACCATATATATCAGGAAGCAGGAGATTGGTGTTAGTGTTCCATGGATTGATAATGATTTTGATTAGATTGTGATACATGTGTGTCACTACACAAAGAATAGAGAGAGTATCGGGGGCACCTGACTGGCTCAGTCTATGGAGTGTGTGACTCTTGATCTTGGGGTTGTGAGTTCCAGCCCCACATTAGGTATGGAGATGACAAAAAAAGGAAAGGAAAGGAGAGGAGAGGAGAGGGGAGGGGAGGGGAAGGGAGGGGAAGGGAGGGGAGAAGGAAGAAAAAGAAAAAAGAAAAGAAAAGAGATAAGAAAAGAAAAGGAGTGTATAATTTGCAAACTCATAGAGAAATGAGAAAAAAATAAACTCTACCCTCCCTCCCAGGAGAGAAAATAAAATAGAAAAAGCGGTGCAAATAGAAAATAACATATTAGAAATAAGTGCAGATAAGAAAGACTAAATCTTCTATTTAAAAGACAAAAATTAGGGTGCCTGGGTGGCTCAGTTGGTTGGGCAACTGAGCTCACTCATGTGGAATTTAAGAAACACAACAGAGGACCATGGGGCAAGAGAGGAAAAAAAGCATGAAATCAGAGAGGGAGACAAACCATCCAAGACTCTTAATCATAGGAAACAATCTGAGGGTCACTGGAGGAGAGGTGTGTGGGGGGACAGGGTAACTGGGTGATGAACATTGAGGAGGGAATGTGATGTAATGAGCACTGGGTACTATATAAGACTGATGAGTCACTGACTTCTACCTTTGAAACCAATAATACATTATATGTTAACAAATTTTTTATAGAAATGAAATAAAAAATAAATAAGGGGCACCTGGGTGGCTTAGTTGGTTGGGTATCTGCCTTTGGCTCAGGTCATAATCCTGGGGTCCTGAGACTGAGCCCCACATCAGGCTCCCTGTTCAGCGGGAGTCTGCTTCTTCCTCTTCCTTTGCCTTTCCCCACTGCTCATGCTCTCTCTCTCACTCTCAAATAAATAAATAAAGGATAAAAATTGTCAGAATAGATGAAAAAACAAAACGTAGATGCTATTCATAAGCATCACATCTAAAACATAAAGGTACAGGAAGATTAAAAGTAGTTTAGAAAAAGATGTACTGGACAAACACCAACTAAAAACTAAATATTCCTGCATAATAAACTCTGTGGATCAGCAGTTTGAATGAGGCTCAGTTTTGTTTTTTTTTTTAAGATTTTATTTATTTATTCATGAGAAACAGAGGGAGAGAGGCAGAGACACAGGCAGAGGGAGAAGCAGGCTCCATGCAGGGAGCCTGACGTGGGACTCGATCCCGGTTCTCCAGGATCACGCCCTGGGCTGAAGGCAGCGCTAAACCACTGAGCCACCCGGGCTGCTGTAGGCTCAGTTTCTGCATACACACATAGAGTCACCCTGTTAGTAGATTTGTGAGCACACCAGAATCGATACAGATACCATATTCATTTGGTGATTTTTTTTATAAATGATCTTATCACTTTTTCCCTAAAATATAACACAAACATAATTATGTATGTTTTGGGTATGATTTGGTTTTGTTATTTACATTTCTGTTACATAACTATCTTTACAGTATATATACTTTCAAGTATGCATAATTTTTTGTGTGGGGGGATATTTCTTTCCAGCATACAGACTGAATCAGCTTGCTTTCAATTTCTGTCTTAGGAGAAAGACACAAGAGTATGCGAACATCCACTCTCAGATATAGTGATTGCTGGTGAAGCTGCTCATCCTTTACCCCACACATTTCACCGCTTACTTCAAACAATCTCTGATCTTATGATGTCTCTACCCAGTGGCAGTTCATTACAGCAAATGGCCCTAAGGTAAGAAAAGAGGTTTTATGTAGTATTCAAAGCTCAAAATGCTCGAAAGACTTTTTTTTAAAGAGTGAGATACAAAGAATCTCTCTACATGGTATGAATGGTGTTTCACTCATTACTGTCATAATCTAGAATCATCCTCCTTAGCTCACCACCTGTTTGCCCCTCTATAAAATGAGGTTAGTACACTTCTTAGTGCTTTGAATTATCAGTCTATGACAGTTTTCCTCCCTTTTCTACCCCTAAGTCACTTGTCTCAGCATTACCCAAGAGTAGAATCTTAAATGTCACAAAGGGAAAGGGAGAATGAAGTCACAGAAACAAATCAAAAAAGTATTTTGAATTGAAAAGAATTTTAAGAAAAATGGAAACTTAGTTTTATATACAAGATAGCCTAAATCTACCACCTTGAAGAACATCACCTACTTTAAGTCTAAGCCTGCTAAAATTTTAACACTACTTCAACATTGTGAACCTTGTTATCAAATCTACATATGGAGCCACACGTATAAATAAATGCTCCACTGATTTTTATAAGCCTGTAAGGTGATAGAGTGATTTTTGGCTACCCATAGCCCTGATGATAAGACCAGGAGAGGGGAGATTTTGTTTCTTCCTCACAAGATTTTTGAAGTGCAGGTTGTATTATATATACTCTGATGAATTAGTATAATAAGCGGGGGTAACACTTATCTATCTACAAAATTGATTACCATTTTTGCTTCTGTAGCCTTATCTTCATGATTACAGAAGCAAATTTCTTTATACATAAATGTATTTTTCTATATGTACAATGAGTGAACTTTCTTTAGATCCTATCTTGTTCCAAAGAAATTACCTTTATTTCTCACAAAAAGGCAGTGATATTATTCCCTGATTCTTTTCATTTCTATTTCTTACCTAGAACATTAAGATTTTTTGAAACTACAGAGTGCTTTTCCAAGGAATTCAGTAGGAATTATTTAATACATTGCTTATACATTTTTAGATGCTGGAGTCTGAAATTCAAGCAGTCTGATCACCAGTTCCTCCATCAGAGTAATGTCTTTCATCACATTAACAATATTTTGTCAAAATCAGATGATGGAGATAGTGAAGAAAGTTTTAGCATCAGTATACAGTCTGGCTTTGAAGCAATGAGTCAGGTCAGTCATTTACCACTTTCCTCTGTTACCCTGCTAACATTAAACAGTGTTTAGAAGGAGAAACTGCAAGTTACTCCTAATCAATTTGACTCATTTGTTTCTTACCTCATGTTTTGTTTGTTTTATTATCATGAAAGATATCCACTTCAGTGTTGTAATAATGTACATTTGTTTCTGGTAGGAACTGTGCATAGTAATGTGCTTAAAGGACTTAACCAGCATTGTTGACATAAAAACTTCAAGCCGACCTGCCATGATTGGCAGTTTAACAGACGGTTCTACTGAAACCTTTTGGGAATCAGGAGATGAAGATAAAAACAAAACTAAAAACATCACCATCAACTGTGTAAAAGGAATCAATGCCCGCTATGTATCTGTCCATGTGGACAATTCCCGAGATCTCGGGGTAAGAAAGACTTAATTTGTGGCTCATCAGTTCTTTTCAGACCCTCAGTGACCATGCCCTCTTATTTCTGAGTTTAGCAAAAAGATTTCCATGTGGAACTTCACCAACCAAACAACATTTTTATATTTCCCAAATAAATCTTAAATGTAAAAACAAGTTAAGAGGACAAGGGGCACTATGGAAGACCAATTCTAAAAAGAGGTGTGATTAAACATACACCATGACTCCAACTAAGCAGAATAAATGTCTGTCCTATAACTGCCTGCCTGCATGCCCTTGTTAAAGCTCTTCTCTTGACCTGAAAGCCCTCCCCTTAAACTCTACCTATCAGAATCTCCCAAAATCTCAAAGACCAAGAAAAAACTCCTCTCCCAGTACCTCTTCTATAAAATTACTCTTTCCCAGGTGCCTGGGTGGCTTCATCAGTTAAATGTCTGCCTTTGGCTCAAGTCATGATCCCAGGGTCCCGGGATTGAGCCCCAAGGCCTTGCTGAGCAGGTAGCCTGACTTCAGACTCTCCCCCCTGCTCATACTCTCTGTCACTTATCTCTCTCTCTCTCTCTCTCTCTCTCTCTCTCACAAATAAATAAAAATATTTTTAAAAATTACTCTTTCCTTTCTCTAGGTTCTTTTTTATTACTCTGATTGCACTTAATACACTTTGACCTATCATGTAATTAGCTCTGCTTCCAATCCTCACCCTTAGCTGTCATGAGAGTGGTGGTGGGGTTTCTAGACTAACCTGAATAATCATAATTTATATTTTTCCTAGCACTAGCCTGTTCACATCTTTCAACTGAATTAAGCACTCCTTCACAAAAGACTGTAAACAAAGGAAATAGAATCCTGTTTACTTGAACCAGGAAGAAGGCACCAAACTCACATGCTTCTACCTCCATTGCTAGGGAAGGGTACTCCTTAGAGTTTTCCCTCAGAATGGGTGTGGCTTGCTAGCAGATACAGTATTAATAAATCTCCTTTGACCATTGCCAGGCTTCTCCCATCCCATTCGCATATTTCCTTTTCCAGAAAAAGCCAGTGGTAAGGCTGGGTCTTGGGTAACCCAGATGGAATGCCAACCTCAGAAGTCCAGTCTGCTATCACAACACTCCTTGCCATCCACAGCCACCCCCAACTCCTGTTATCTGGCAGTGAATGAGAAAAGGGGGCTTAGTTAATATGCCATAAGCTTTTTCCTCTTCAGAGCCAAGAGTTTCAGTTGGTAAAACTACTTACCTTACTAGAAAGTCAAGTGTAAGAAATCAAAACATTTTTCTAGCTAGGATTTACTGTTCAATACAATATTACCTTTGATTCTTGGTATATTTTAAGCCAGGACATACTCTGCCTTAGAGGAATGATTAAAATCAATTTGACATTTTTCCCTTTTAGGTAGTAATTGTCACAACATTCTTTTTTCAAAGGCCCAGTAGATTATCTGACATCTGCTTTCCTTTTAAGAAACCTCTAAGTTGGGCAGCCTGGGTGGCTCAGCGGTTTGGCGCCCGCTTTCAGCCCAGGGCGTGATCCTAGAGACCCGGGATCAAGTCCCACATCTTCTCCCTCTGCCTGTGTCTCTGCCTCTCTCTCTCTCTCTGTGTCTCTCATGAATAAATAAATAAAATCTTTAAAAAAAAAAAAAAAAAGAAAAGAAAAGAAAAAAGAAAAGAAACCTCTAAGTGCCATGTGTCCTTGAGGCTTATTTACGTCAATGTCCCCAGCCCACCTGCCACCAGTGCCTTATACACAGCAGTCGTTTGAATTTCATCAGCCTAGAGCTGATGTATAGCTAAGTATGCAGTTCTCCAAGGAATTAATGTGCTAATCTATTTCTTGATGTGCCTTGAGTAAAAGTTACTCCAGTACCAGCATGATTGTTTTCAGTACTTAAAGATAATGAACTTCTGTTGGATTATTTCTTTCATGTGTTAATGTTCCTTCCCTAGTGTGGCAAGGATCTCAAAAGGATAGAACTCATCCTTCTCATATATCCTTCTCAAAATCTGTAAGGCAGTCTGGATACATTGTGACAACTCACAAGTATTTGTTGGTTAAGCCACCTACCTACCTTGCTTTTACCTCCGGAAGCTATGAAACTATTGCAGAGAGAGTGGGACAAGAGTGACAAACAGAGGTGTCGAAAGGTCTCATGACAGAATTTAAATCTTTAGACTTTGGATTAAAAAAAAGGGAATGCCAAGCTCCTCTTTCAAAGCCCATCGAGACTGAAGGTAGACTTTGTGAGAACAAGACAAGGGAAGACTGGAATTGTAAGAATGTGGTTGTTCAAACAGATGGAGTGAGATCAGTTAGGAAGAATGATGACAGACATGCAGAAGAGTTAATGTGACATTGGTAGGCCATAAATCGTTGTAAATTCAGGAACAGGAATATGGAATAATAATTGTTGTGAATTGTCTGTTTTAGAATAAAGTTACCTCAATGACCTTCTTAACTGGCAAAGCAGTAGAAGATTTATGCAGAATAAAGCAGGTAATTACAATTTTGTCATTAAATGTTTTGCTACCTAGGGAGAAATTCTTCTCAGCCTCCAATGTTAAATTCTAATTTTGACATGCTACCAAAGTATTATAGGAAATCATTTGTTTATAAAACACTAAACTGACAAATAGTCCAGATAAGGGAACATTTACAACCATCCCTGTGCTAACCATCTTATCCATTAGTACCCTAAATGTCCTATCATGAGCGATTATACTATACCTAGAGTCTTCCACTCTACCTCCACCTCCCTTAGAAAGATTCAGAGTGCCTTAAATGCATCATAGGTCGAATTTATTGTTACCACCTACACTTCAGGTTAAAATGTAGATTGTTGTCTTCTAGCCTGAAAATCTATCACTTATAACATTGAAACTGTAACGAGGCTGCAAGTTGATTTACAAACCATGTCTAAAAACAAGTTAGGTTTTATTTGGGCATGTATCTGAGATTCTGTATAAACTGATTTGTATTAGTGAAACTTTATCAAAGCTGTTCTTCTATAGCTACTTTGTCCCATAAATGTTGGCTACTTGCTTTGTTTTTCAAATCATATTGAAAGAATGAATTGAGGTTTTGGATTAGATAAATAATAAATTTTGCTTAAAAGGCTAAAAATTTGGGGGAGATCATCCTATTCAGTGAGATAGTATTTATTTATGCTTAATGCTCTTTCTAGAAAATTGGCATTATCAACTAAAATAATATCAATATATATGTCTATATAAATAATGTAGAAGTCCCAGGTCATTTCTCTTAGACATCAAATAGCATAAGAACAATTTTCATTTGATCCAATGAGTAGCATCAGAAACCATTTCAAGTGCATTGAAATTTAATCCTTGAAAAAAGTTATATTCTTATACAGTGAAATAAGGAATCACAAATGTGAAGCTATATTTAATTTTTCTTTAAACCATTTAGTAACTACACATCAAAATGCTTATTTTTTTTAAATGCTTATCTTTAAATAGCGCTTTTATGGTAAGATGCACAAGATAGGACCCCATTCTGATCTTGTGAGTGTTTCTACTCACGGTCAGTATAGGGAAAAGGACAGTCACATAAATTGTTTTAATGATGTTAGTTAAGTAACTTGTCCCTGGAAAGTACTCAAACCTGCATTTTAATTCTTAATTCCACCTTCTACTGAGAACTCTTCAACCTGTGTTAACCTCATTTCATCTGTATAATAGCTACTATAGTATTACTTATCCTCACAAGGTTTCAGTAAGATAATCAGTGTGCAGTAACAGAGTAAACCTTGGTCTCTTCACAGGTCTTTGTGATTTGAGCTTGCTGTTATTCGCACTAAGTCTAGGACAGTGATAAGAGAGTGGGACAAGAGTGACAGAGCTATATCAGGTTTCTATCCCTTTTTTATTGTGCTAGGTTGATTTGGATTCCAGGCATATTGGTTGGGTAACAAGTGAACTTCCAGGAGGAGATAATCACATCATCAAGATTGAATTGAAAGGCCCAGAAAATACACTGAGAGTTCGACAAGTAAAAGTCCTTGGCTGGAAGGATGGTGAAAGCACAAAAATTGCTGGCCAGATTTCAGCCAGTGTGGCCCAGCAAAGGAACTGTGAAGCTGAGACTCTGCGAGTGTTCAGACTTATTACATCTCAAGTGAGTGTCCTTACTACCTAATCTAGCACAGGATACTCTGAAATAATCTTATTCAATAAGAATACTAAGATGGTGACAAACTACTTTGCAAAACTTGTTAGAGATGACAGACAAGAGATGTGACCCATTTTCTCTTCTTATAACCCCACAACTCCTTCATTTTGAGGATTCATTTTATGAATGCAAAACTTCATTTTGCATTCATAATTCTTTCAAGTAGTGGCATGTAGCGAGAATAGCCTACTCATATTATAAAACCTGCAGAATTAGCTCATGTGTCCTTTAGCTTTCACACTGATAATTACTGCCATTGATTCCTTCTCATGTTCCCAACTTCATCAGGTGTTTGGAAAGCTCATCTCTGGAGATGCTGAACCTACACCGGAACAAGAGGAAAAAGCATTACTGTCATCACCTGAAGGAGAGGAAAAAGTATACAATGTATTTATTTGTATTCTAAAAATATTTATTTACCTTTTTCATTATTTTTGTTCAGTGAAACAGTCCATCTATTGCTATGTATTTTAATGGATAGGTGATATTAGTTTATATGCAATTACTATTTAATACTTTAACTAGGGGATCCCTGGGTGGCTCAGCAGTTTGGCACCTGCCTTTGGGCGAAGGCATGGTCCTGGAGTCCCAAGATCAAGTCCTGTGTTGGGCTTCTGGCATGGAGCCTGCTTCTCCCAATGCCTGTGTCTCTGCCTCTCTCTCTCTCTCTCTCCCTCTCTTTCTGTCTATCATGAATATATAAATAAAAAAATCTTTAAAAAAATACTTTAACTAGAAGATGAAACTATTAAAATTATTTGTTTATATATGAACTAGCTAGTATTGTAAATAACAACAAAATCTGCTCTGTATCATGGGCTGTTGTGTTCAAATGTTAGGATTTGTAAAACAGCGTACTATACTGTACGCCAGTGATGATGATCTCCTTCCTCCATTTAATCTGCCCTTCACAGTCCAGTTTAAAAATACTATCTTCTCCAGGAATCTTCTTTATGATTTCTCCCCAAACAATACGCAGTTTTCCTTCTGCTAAACTTCATAGTAGTTTCTGTGAGTCTCTTTTGATTTCTTTCATATGTTTATTTGTGCACATTTGTCTCTTCTACTGAATCATAGCTTCTTAAAGACCAAGTACATATCTGATTTGTCTTTGTATCCTTGGCATAAACACACATGCATTCAGCACATTTTTATTGGAATAATCTGTTCTTTATCTTATTCTTAAAATTTCTTTTAAAATGTGATTGCCTTTACTTATTTGATCTACTCTAAAGCATTGTACCCAAGAGGAAAACCTCATCTATTTCCAAAAAGAGAGGTCAACTCTGACTGGTCTCAATATTCTTATGTCTTTTGATGTTACAGATAATCACCTTGGGAGTTCATTGAAAGATAATTTTAAGGACTTAGTCTAGCCCTGTGCCTTCTGATATAATAATGTCTAAGTCATCCACATCTTTCTATTTGGGATCTATAGAAAATAAGATTTTATAAACATTGGTTCCTGGTTGTTTCTTTCAGCACCCCTTGGAGATAATCATTTGAATAACTACAAGACTGTGTGACTATTCAGTAAATCAGTTGAATTTTAGCAAATGGTGATTTTGTGCTAAATAACTGTGATAATTGGTACCAAGCCATCAGAAAGCTTGTGTTTTGTTCTTAGTTATAAACCTTTCACACACACACACACCCCAAAAAATCAATAGGGTATCATGTAATCAATTATTTATGTACATGAAGAAATTGCACATGACATAGGGTTTCAGAGTACACTGAAAAGTATTATGCCCTGGAGCAGTGCCCAAAAGGCTTTTGGTAGGTAATGAACATGAATTGACAGAGGGTATGGGAGCAGGGCTCATTTGAGGCTGATCTAATAGTAGGAGAGTGTATGTTGAGATGTTAAGGTTGATTGGGAAAGTTTATGCTAGTGATAAGATGCCCGTAAAATAGCATAATTGTTAAGAGAATCATTTTTAAGATTTTTGAAGTAGAATTTAGATAGGGAAAAATTTATCCGTTTAAATTGTATTCTTTTATGAATTTTGAACAACATATACAGTAGTAGAATCATCACTGCAAAGAAGTTTTAAAACACATCACTCCTAAAATTCCCCTCCTGGTCCTTTGCAGTCAGTCCCCTCACCTCATGCCTTGACCCTGGCAATCATTGAACTAGTTTCTGCCCTTGTTAGTGTTGCCTTTTCCCAGATGTCATATAAATGGAGCCATGTAGGATAGAACCTTTCCATCTGGTTTCTTTCTCTTGGTAGAATGATTTTGATATTCATCCATGTAGGAGCATGTATCAGTAATTGTTTCTTTTGGTTGCCAAGAAGTGTTCCATTTTATGGATTTACCAGAGTTTGTTTATCCTTAGACCTTTCAATGGATATTTGGGTTTGTTTCCTCTATTTGGCTATTATTAATAAAACTGCTGTGAACATTTTGTGTACAGATTTTTGTATGGGTACATTTTCATTTTTCTTGGGTAAATAACTATGAGTAGGATTGCTGGGTTGTGTGATAAGTCTATGTTTAACTTTCTAAAAAACTGCTGACCTCTTTCCAAAGTGATTGAACCAATTCATGTTTTTGCCAGTGGTGTAGATTTCCAGTTGCTCCACATTCTCAACAGCACTTAGGATTGTTACTCTTTTTAATTTTAGCCATTATTCACTGAGTGGCACTGTCGGTGAAGTGTCTCTTGGTTTCCACTCAGGTGGTGATCTCATGAGTCTAGATTTGGAGCCCTGCGTTGGCTCCACGCTCAGTGAGAAGTCTGCTTGAGTTTCTCTTTCTTGCCCTCTACTTCTCCACACCCCCACCCCTGCACACGATCTATCTCTGTCTCTCTCTCGAATGAATGAATGAATGAATGAATGAATCTTTAAAAAAAATTTTAGCCATTGTAGTAGGTATGTAGTGGTATCTCATTGTGGTTTTAATATGTATTTCTCTAATGATAACAATGAGTAAATTTTCGTGTGCTTATTTGCCAATCCTGTACTTTGTTTAGTGAAGCATCTGTTCAAATCTTTTACACATATTTTTTTTATATCAAGTTGTGTTATTATTAGGTTGTAAGATTTTTTTTTTATGTATTGAGGATAAAGACTCCTTAGCCAATATGTATTTTCAAATATTTTCTCCTACTCTGTGGTTTATCTTTCAGGGAACAAGTTTTTTATTTTGATGAAGTACAATTCTATTTTTTCCAAAATGACTTAGGATTTTTGTATCTCATCTAAAACTTAATATCACAAAGATTTTCTCTAGAAACATTAGAGTTTTAATTCTTTTGTTTATAGCTATATGCATTTTTAAGTTAATTTTTCTTGAGTTTCATTTATTTTTGCATGTAGATAGCCAGTTATTCCACCATTTGTTGAAGACTGTCCTTTATCAATAATAAATACAACATAAATATCTATGTCTATTTCTGCCTTCTCTTTCTGTTCCACTGATCTATATGTATATTCTTATACCAACATCCGTGTCTTGATTACTACAGCTTATAGAAAATCATGAAATCATATTCCAACCTGGTTCTTTTTAAGTTATTTTGGCTAGTCTAGATCCTTTATAGTTCCATATAAAGCTTAGAACCGGCTTATAAGTTTTTCCCCTTCTAAAAAAAAAAAATCTGGAATATTGATTGGAATTGTACCAAATTGCTAAGTCAATCTGGGAAGAATTGACATCTTGGTGATTAATACTGATTTTTCTAATAGCCTTTATTACTAATGTTTAGTTCAATTCATTTCAGTCAAAGGATATGCTTTGTATGATTTCAAGCCTTTTAAAATTGTTAAGACTTGAATTCTGACTCATATATTTTATGAGTCCACATGTACTTGAAAAGAACTTGAACTATGCCTTTGTTCTGTGAGGGGGGTTCTGTGAATATCAGTTCAAGTTGTTGGTAGTTTTGTTTAAGTCTTTAAGAGCTTTACTGATTTTTGTTTGCTCATTTACTTGTTCTATCAAATGCAAAAAATTTTTTGAACTGTCCAACTATTTGGATTTGTCTATGTGGATTTTATTTTACCTGGCTGCCAATCTCAGCTGTCTGATGGGCACCAAAAATTGTATGGCTTTGTAGATGATCAGCTTTTTCTCATTATTAAGGTGGGCGTTATATTCTCTTACAGCTTTCTCTATCCTAAGAAAAATGGAACTAAGAACCATTTTTTGTTCTTAAAATAGTGGCTTTGCGGGAATCCTGGTAGCTCAGCAGTTGAGCGTCTGCCTTCAGCTCAGGGTGTGATCCTAGGATCCAGGATTAAGTCCAACATTGGGCCCTTGTAGAGTGCCTGCTTGTCCCTCTGCCTGTGTCTCTGCCTCTCTCTCTCTCTCTCTCTCATGAATAAATAAATAAAATCTTTAAAAAAAGAAAAGAATAGAGGCAAAGCCACTATTACATTTTTGTATTACAAAATAATACATCAGATTTACCTCATGGGCTTATTGTGAAGACTAAATAAGTATGTGTATTGTTAACTCTAGCTGTGTATCTATACCTTAGGAGAGTGCCATTCACATAATATTAAATACTATAAAATGTCAGCCTTTATTTCTCTTCCCATGATATGTTTCTTTGACTCCTGTTAGTGCTAAATTAGCCTAATTTAAGAACACTATTATCATAGAGTTTTGTTAGGATATTTCCCTTTAAAAAAAAAAAAGATTTTATTTATTTATTCATGAGAGACACACAGAGAGAGAGAGAGAGGCAGAGACACAGGCAGAGGGAGAAGCAGGCTCCATGCAGGGAGCCCGATGCGGGACTCGATCCCAGGACTCCAGGGTCACGCCCTGGGCCAAAGGCAGGTGCTAAACCACTGAGCCACCCAGGCATCCCAGGATATTTCCCTTTTAAACAAATGCCATTTTCTGAATTGTTCTAACAACTAAATGTAGGATATTCAGAAATTAGCAATAGATGTAATCAAAGTGGCCCAAACTGACAGATTAAAGAAGTTCTTAAAAAGATAGTATGCTTCTCTGGATTTCTTAAATTCAGAAGTTTTGCTTTTTGTTATAGTCAACCTTAGCCAGTAGTGGTTTCTTCACACTTTATCCTTTGTCTTAGTGTTACAGACCTCAGTCTATAATAAATTCACCTTATAAAAATAGCTGCATAGTTATTTCTCGAGATACTTTAAGATCAAATATACAAATTTTATTCAAAGAGCCTGGGTATTTTTCTTGTCTCCCCTCTTTCTCTATGTAAAGGCAACATCAGATGCTGACCTGAAAGAACATATGGTTGGAATCATATTCAGCAGGAGTAAGCTGACTAATTTACAAAAACAGGTTGGTAGATAGCCATTTCATTCTCTTCATTAGTTTGTATTTGGTTTTAGGGTATGAAGTGTTTTCTAAAATTTATGGAGGCTTTTTTATGTGGACTTTTTTTATAGGTCCTACAGAATGTGTCTGCCTTTTTCTAGAGAGGAAGGAGTATATATTGGCATATCTGCATCACTTTAAAGAGAATGTTAACTTTCTTACCTTGCTACTCTTTGTTATTTCTCATTTTCAGGTAGATTGTTTCATTTTGGTGTCAAATATCCAGCTATCTCAGATTTTATTTGCATTTTCTATGTTCCTTTTCCTACTGTTTTTTTGTGTCAGCTGACTTTTTTTTAAGTAATTATCATGTTAACTAAATCAGTGTTAATATTTTAATTATAAGGAGATGTAGTAGTGCTAGATTGTTCATATAATGGAGTACCTAGATGACATAATAATTAGTCCTTCAGAAGTCAAATGAAATACTGATTTTGAATTAGCTGATCATTTTAACTTTCAGCATCCTTAAATCTTGTTTAAATACATAAACTTATCTGTGCTTTATCTTTTTAACAGTCTTTCATTGAATTTTAGATGCTACCAGTTATAAAATGTGCTGTTATTTCATATATCACTAAAAAAGAAAAATTGCTGCCAATTACATGGTGAATGCCATCAGTTATAAAGCACGTTATGAATAGAAATGTTGGTAATATGTGAGAGAAAAATATGCCTTAGAAGTGATAAAGTATTTTGCTTTTGTTTGATATCTTAAACCACAGGCAGGAGTAGCGGTAATTTGTATATAAGTTTCTACAAGGTAGTTGATTTAAATATGAAGATTTTTAATCATGGTTCTGCTAGTTTTCCTTAATTGTTTTTAAGATGAGTTAAGGAAATGGTATGATGGATAATTAATGGAGAGAAAGAGCATTAAATTGTTTATATTCTTGTTTTTGTTTTACTAAAGGTAGTAAATCAGACGTAAAATAGATTTTTACATTTGCTTTATGTTGCCTTTAAATAGGTGTGTGCTCACATCGTCCAAGCTATTCGCATGGAAGCCACTAGAGTTCGTGAAGAATGGGAACATGCTATATCAAGCAAAGAAAATGCCAATTCTCAGCCCAATGACGAAGATGCCTCCTCGGATGCTTACTGCTTTGAGCTGCTCTCGATGGTCTTAGCCCTGAGTGGATCTAATGTGGGCCGTCAGTATCTGGCTCAGCAGCTAACTCTGCTCCAGGATCTCTTTTCACTGCTCCACACGGCCTCACCTCGAGTCCAAAGACAGGTGACTGGTCATACCACTTACCTTTGGCTTACTTTTTTCCTTGAAACATTGTTAAAAATTGCACTATCAAAAAGAATCACCTTAGGGTCTTAAGTATTGATCTTTATTTTTTGTTTTGTTATTTGGTTTTTTGGATTGTATTTTAACTCCATGCTTTTTGTTTCTGACTCATTGTTTGAGAATATGGAAGAGCAAAACATGTTCCATTTTTCTACTGTGCTATTGTGATAAAGAATAGCACTGTCTACTGATTGTCTTACGACTATGAGATATGTAATGTTTCTTTATTCCCGACCAAATAAAAGATGTTTTTCTTGCTGTCCTAGAGTGGTAATTACCACTTCAGAAATTAAAAATCATGTTTTTATTTTTATTAAATTTTTGTTTTTATTTTATTTTTATTTTTGTCCTTCTGAAAGCTTTTGAAGTCATAGAACAGCAGCGAGGCTCACTTAAAAAAATGAAAACTTTAGAACACCACTCTTTAAAAGGAATTCTTTCCTTTTATTTTTCTTATCAGGTAACCTCCTTACTAAGACGAGTGTTGCCTGAAGTGACCCCTAATCGTCTGGCCAGCATCATTGGAGTGAAATCCCTCCCCCCAGCAGATATCAGTGATATCATTCACTCAACAGAAAAAGGAGATTGGAATAAACTAGGTATCTTGGACATGTTTCTAGGATGCATTGCCAAAGCACTCACAGTACAGCTAAAAGCCAAAGGAACTACCATCACAGGAACAGCTGGTACCACTGTGGGCAAAGGTGTTACAACAGTTACTCTTCCGATGATTTTCAATTCCAGGTTGGTCATTGCATCTATTTTAGTACTAAAATAGAACAGAGAGAGCTACTATTTGGAGAATTAAAGATAGGATTTCAGTCCACGGCCATACCACCCTGAACGCGCCTGATCTCGTCAGCTAAGCAGGGTCGGGCCTGGTTAGTATTTGGATGGGAAAGATAGGATTTCAAATTCCACTTTGTCTGATTATTCACCAAATAGAGGCCATAAACAACTAACCCATGTATAAAAGAGAATGCTGTATATAATAAAAGTGTCATTTCAAGTTAGTGGGGAAAGGAAGGTGTGCTGAATATGTGATATTGGAATACTTCTCATATAGAAAAATATTGTAGACACTTGTCTCACACCATATACAAAAATTAACTTGAGATCAATTAAAGCTTTATGTATATTTCTTTTAAAACTCCACTAGGACACATTATAGAATATTTTTATAATCTTCAACCCAGAAAGACCTCCTTAAAACACAGAACCCAAATGTCACAGAGGAAAAATTCACAGATTTGGCTACATGAAAATCAAAGTTAATTACATTGAAATATTTTAAAATATAAACTGACCTGGGAAAAATATTTAATACCTATATAGTAGATAATGAATTATTAGTCATAATATTTTAAAAATGACTAAAAATTAATGAAAAAAGACAAACAACTGGTAGAAAATACATGACAAGAGCAGTTAGTTCCAAGAAGAAAAATTACAAATGCCAGTAGACAAATGAAAAGACACTTCACTGGTAATCGGAAAAATATTAGATTAAAACAATAGGAAAATATCTTTTTGGCAACATTATGAATAAATAGGCATTTTTATGGCATCTAATATAGATTACTACATCTTTTGGGGTCTCAGTTTAATAACATATCACTATATTTAAAATATGTTTATCCTTTGACCTACCAATTCTACTTCTCGAATTGTTTCCCTAAAAAATGTTTATACATGTGCACAAAGATATGTGCAAGGAAGTGTGTTACAGAATTGTGTGTGACAGAAAATTAGACATCTGGAACAGTACTAGTCAAAGAGCCAGTCCATGACATTAAATAACACCAAGATATAAATCAGTGTGTTACTTTCTTCTTCTAGATAGTCTTACAAAAAAAAAAAATGTCGGGATCCCTGGGTGGCGCAGCGGTTTAGTGCCTGCCTTTGGCCCAGGGCGCGATCCTGGAGACCCGGGATCGAATCCCACGTCGGGCTCCCGGTGCATGGAGCCTGCTTCTCCCTCTGCCTATGTCTCTGCCTCTCTCTCTCTCCCTGTGTGACTATCATAAAAAAAAGAAAAAAAGAAAAAAAAAATGTCAACTGACCTAAAAGGTAGTGTAGTCAGTGATGTAGTTAACATATTCTGGTAGAAGCCCTTAATATCTCAATGTGGTTTGGTAACAAATAGCTTGTAGTCTGTGGATATGCTTTGAACAGATGTATTCTAGAAGGTGCAGGGTATAATTGGAAGGGAACATGTCTCAGAATAGCTCCTCTCTTAGGATTGAAGAGATAAATTATGGGTAATATTTTGAGTAATTTCTTTTTTAAATGCTTTAATTATTTGAATCACTTAAAAATTAAAATGCATGCTAAAATAACAGTTTTCATCATATCTATCTGTAACTGTCCCTGACTGGTTTGCATAAATGCTGACTTTTCTTTGTAGTTATGTTCGTCGAGGTGAAAGTCATTGGTGGATGAAGGGCTCAACTCCTACCCAGATCTCTGAGATCATCATTAAACTTATTAAGGATATGGCAGCAGTGAGTTCTCATCCTCCTGATCATTATGTTACTGAAGTGCAGTAGAAATCTGATTAAAACAAGCAGCTTATTCTACTACATTAATAGCAGAAATACATTAGTGTTACTTTGCTTTACTTAAAGCTTCTGTTCAGTAGGTTAACCATTGTGATGTTTGTCTTTTTGGTCAGTGATAAATTTGTCCTTTGTGTAAACTGTTCATTTCAAGCTTCCCAATTAATTTACTTGAGAAATTGTTACATTAGTTTTCTAAGACTTTAAAACTTAAAAAATAAAATACACTTTTTGAGCCCTACAAATTAGCCTAAATCCAAAACCCTAATCAAAAATTAGGGCTCCCCAAAGTGAAAGTTTCTCATTCTCTTTAGCTGTCCTGGTTTTTTATAAAGCTTTTATTCTTTATTAATATTCTCCACCATTGTCTTTAGATGTTCTTTTCAGGGAGATCTGGGAAAATGGAGGAAAGGGAATTACTTCTCAGAGCACCTGGCTCTTACTGGTGGCTCCATAATGCTACTAGTTTCCTCACATTCCATTATATTTTCAAGCTAAGGGGAGCAAGATGCGGTAGAAAGTGGGCTCCTGAAAGGTTGAGCGGACAGCATTTTGGAGGAAGAGATGGAGGAATTGAACTGCCCTTTATAAGAGAGTTAATAGCATGTGGATGGGAAGCGAGAGAGGATATTCTGGGGAAATAGGAAGCTCTGTCTTTTTTCCCCAATAGCAAGGACATTTCCTCAGTCAGAGAAATGAACTTTCTCACTTCTCAACAAGTCTTCCTCAGGATGTTCATTGGATAAAAATATTTAGGAAAAATATTTAGGAACACCTAAGCTTTGTAATAGGTGTTTATATTCAGCAAAAATCAAGTCAGCTAATAAAAGTTATTGTACTTTGAATCCATTTATGTTCTTGGGTTCTAGTAATAATATTCATCTAAAATCAGTTAACATAGCTGTATAAATTTTGTGTTAAATAACAAGGCTTCATAATCAAAATTTCTCAAGCATAGTTACTTTAGTACTTCTATTAAGTTTTTATCTAAATGTAAGAGGAAATGCTATTGAGCTCTGTAGGAAGAGTTGAGAACCTTGTTTTTTATTTACAATCATTAAAATAGTGATTAAAAGCTGAATTTTTCAGAGTTGTGAAGGATTTTTATTTCAAAAGTATGCTGCTGATGTAAAGCTGCACTAACAGGGGCGCCTGGGTGGCTCAATCAGTTGCACATCCAACTCTTGGTTTCAGCATAGGATGGTAAGATCAAATCCCACTTGTTCGTCTCCCTCTGCTCCCCCCACTACTTGGGCGCACACACTCTCTCTTTCTTTCTCTCTGTCTCTCAAATAAATAAATAAAATCTGGTTTTTAAAAAGTTGCACTTACAAATCTTTCCTTTTTAATGAGAAATGTTATTTAAGAGAAGAGAATTTACTTTTATGATTATATGTTTCTGGTTGCTTATTAAATTATTCTCTCCTGCTCAATAGGGTCATCTGTCTGAAGCGTGGTCCCGAGTGACAAAAAATGCCATTGCAGAAACCATCATTGCCTTGACCAAGATGGAGGAAGAGTTTAGATCTCCAGTGAGATGTATTGCAACAACTAGGGTAGGAATTTATTTTCATTTGGTCTGTATGGTTGCAGTAATAGGTTTGAACAAACTTGAAATCGATAGATCAGTTTAATCCAATTTTTTATACCAAATATTGTATTTACCATAAAAGTGATAAAGGCTTTTTTTGAATTGTGAACTAAGTATAGTGGTTATAAACATTCACTATTATGTGTTCTTTATTCCTAGTTTTTGTAATTATTTAGGAAGCTAAGAATAAACTGGTTAGAGAAGGCTAAGTAAGTTACCTATGTTATCTTTCTAATATGTTTACTGTAGCTTACACAGTAAGTTTAGCATCAACATTATGGTTAGATAGACTGAAGGTCCATCAAAGACAAGGCCCTCCCTGACTCATTTTGGAATGGCCTAATTACTCTAAAGTGAAGCCTACCTACTAAATTTACAGACCTTACTTTTAAAAAAGCAAAAAGTGTATGCCCTGGGAGGGGTAGGACGGAATCTCTTAGCTAGCAAGTAGAATTACATTCTTCAGATGAGACGTCCATAGTAATTTTTGATCTACCAAATTTCATGTCTCATGTACTTCCAAAGGAGATTAGGGATTTCCTTGGAGCAGAATCAGTGTGGCAGCATTAGGAAGAAATAAACATTGGCAGAAATTGCTTGATTTCAAAGCTTGAATTCAAAGCTTGATCTCAAAGAAGAGAAACTGTATTTCTCTAGGGCAGAAAATACCACTTCATGTCATCCTGCTAGTGAGCGTGACATGTGAAGCCGTTACTCTGGCAGCAGAGCTTTAGCACCATACACGTGCTCCTTTCTTTCCTTCTACATTCCCCTTTCTCCTTGCACACTTTATTTTTGTTTCAGTTTTTCCTTTTTTCTATTTTTCCCTGTCACGCTCTTCATATGCAGTGACACTCATGCACTTCTTAAATAATTAACTTTTTCAGTAATAAAAAAATAATACCATTCTATGTAAAACTGAAGCTTACCCTTTGAGCCCCAGAAAGTTCTAAACTGTCTCTGAGGGCTGTTTTCCAAAGTCTGCTAGACATTTACTTATTTCTGATAGTCCTAGGTGTTTAGGAGCATACCGAGACTTTTGAGGAGCTGTTCTTACCCAGGAGAATTTAATATGTACCCACCTACTTATGGGATTGTGTAAAATTAAACAGAATTAAAGTTATTGCACCACCTTGCTTGGAACATAGCACCTCAGGCAGATGATGCTAGATATGCAAGAGGCGCCAGTACAGTAAATACCCAGTGTGTATATTCATTTAATAACCTATTGCTTACTTAGTAGACCAACAAAGGATAATTTTATATGTCAGGTAAAAACCAGAATGGTTTGTCACAGCAGCAGTTGGTAAATATTTGAGTGCCATTGGGTATACATGTATTTTCAAATTCAGCTCACATTTATTGAGCTGTTATCATGTGTCAGGCAGTCAGTGTTTTAGAAGTCTTTTTTAAAAATTCAGTACTCTGACAGCCTTTCCTTTTAACAGCTCTGGCTTGCTCTAGCCTCACTGTGTGTGCTAGATCAGGACCATGTAGATCGTCTCTCTTCAGGGAGATGGATGGGAAAGGATGGACAGCAAAAACAAATGGTAAGATCAGAATTGTTTTCTAAAAATGTTTATTTTTCTTTATAAGTAAGCTCTAGCTTAGCTTTAAAAAAAAAAAAAAAACACTTGCAAGTCAAAATTCCACCATGAGCAGAAACTTGTGTCACATTGCCCAAGGTCATCTCACAAGTCTGTTTCACTTAGGGTCCTCTCTTTGTAGCCTCTTAGGGGCTTTAATTATATAAAAGAGCTTTCCTCTTCTTCTTTAAGTCATGTTCACATCATATCAAAATGTGTTTTTAGCCAAATCTCATTGTATCCCTAGATTTTACTCTAAATGTTATCGGTCATTTGGTAAAAAGGAAATAAAGCAGTAAGAGAGGCATCATGAAATACCATTTATTCACAAATACACAGTACTTAAAGTAGGTTTGATAAGTATCCCTAGGTGCACTGGAAGGGAAGACTTTATAAAGACCCTCTGAACATTTTCTCACTGATATTCAAGTGTCAAAATGAATCATTTATGCATTTAGGATACAGAATGTTAGAACATGGGGGGAAAAATTTCTTAAGTCATTAATCAAAGTATATGTTTATTTATTAATCATTGAACGTGCTCAGCACATTAATTATTGAATTAGAGGTTTTGAAGACTTCTTAAACTTAAGTACATTTGCCATAATTCTGTTTAATGTTCAGATTCTAAATTCCTAATAGACCTCTCAGAACAATAACATTATTGTTGTGAATAAATTACATTCAATTTGTATGAGTGTCTGGGATGTTCTTGTTAATGTAATGTGACATGTGGGAATGCCCTGTTTCAGCCTATGTGTGACAACCATGACGATGGAGAAACTGCAGCCATCATTTTATGCAACGTATGTGGAAATCTGTGCACTGACTGTGACAGATTCCTTCATCTTCATCGGCGAACCAAGACTCATCAGAGACAGGTGACAGCTTCTCTCTGTGCACACAGAGCAGTATCTGGAGCACTGGATGCGTTCAGTAAATTATGAAATAAATATGGGAAGGAGGTTTGGTGTGATGGGAAGGGACTGATGCAAAGGGACTTTGCAGTCAGAGCCTCAGTGAAGTTGCCAGCTGCCTCACTTACTGCTGTGTAAATCAAGACAGTCAGCTAACCTCTCTGAGACTTAGTTTCCACGTTTATAAAAATGGGGCTGTTGTCAAGATTCAGGACAAGATTGGAAATATCTGAAAATTAGAGTGCTTAGTAAATAAAAGCCATTATTACTACCAAGTAATTAAATTTGATACTTCCTCCTTCACAGTGAGAAATAAAATATGTTTCCCTTTAATGAAACAATAGGTCTTCAAAGAAGAAGAAGAAGCTATCAAGGTTGACCTTCATGAAGGTTGCGGTAGAACAAAACTGTTCTGGTTGATGGCACTAGCAGATTCTAAAACAATGAAGGCAATGGTGGAATTCCGAGAACACACAGGTAGCAGAGGATTTAAGGTTGAACCATGCCTACTGCTTAGGATTTAACTAGATGTTACTTACTTACTATGAATTATTTAATACTGATTATTTTGAGTATATTCTGATAACTATGACATCATTGCTCACTGTCTGTATTATTATATTTAGTGGACCATGTTCTATAGTAGGGTATTAGACAACAGGTCAGGAAACCTAGTTTGTCATTCACTAGCTATGTTACCATAAGCAGGTCATTTTACCTCCAAAACATGTGATTTTTCTTTTTTTTTTTTCCTGATGTAGATCTTATTATACTCTCAGCTTAAAGTTACCCTAAATCTTACAAATTCTTAATTTTCAGCACCTCTATAGTCTGCCATTTGTCTGACTGACACAAATTTGTGATGTTGAAGTTAAGTGCAAATCTGAACAAATTTAATTCTATAATAGGGGTATTCTTCATGCTTCAAGAGCATGGTCTTTTTTTTCTCATTTCTTCCTATAATCTATCAGGGCCATATATTACATTAATAAATATTCGAATGTTGAAACATCTTTGTATTCATGAATTAAACTACCCTTTTAAAAAATCTATTTTTCCTGTAAATATTGCTGAATTCTGTGTATTGTATTTAGAAATTTTCCATCTGAGTTTTAAAATTAGCTTGGTCTGAATTTTTCCAATCTTCCTGTTCTTTTTTCTAATGTTCTGTTCTTGTTTTATGGATTGTGTTCTTTCTTTGTTTCAAACATTTAATTAATTTTCTTTTCATATTATTCTGTCAATTTTAGTTCCTTGGATGGGAATTCTTCTGTTTTTCAAATTTTATATTATCTAATGATAGGTTTTCTTCTATGCCTTATAATTTTGTCATTGTAGAAATTCTTAAAGATTTACCTTCAATGTATTCTTATTTAATTTTTATTATATTTTGTCTGGAACTACGCTTTTGGAGCTGGGGGTTTGCCATATCTTAACCTACTATCTGTTTGGCTTCAGATAGGTCTCTAGTTTCTTGTCCCTTTTTTGTTACTAGTTACTTTATAATTAGGACAGCTTACAGCCCTTCCACTGTAAAACTGCCAGGCTGATTTCCCAGGAATAGTAACAGATACAAACCTGATTTTCCTGTTGTTGTGTTGTTGTTTTTAATTAGTTGTATTAAAATATGTAGAAAACATATTCTTAAGGAGGATTTTTTTCATTTTCTTCTTGAACCTAGGCAAACCCACCACAAGTAGCTCAGAAGCATGCCGCTTCTGTGGTTCCAGGAGTGGAACAGAGTTATCTGCTGTTGGCAGTGTTTGTTCTGATGCAGATTGCCAAGTGAGTATATGGTTAGACAGTCAAGCTATCCCAGTATGGAATAGCATGTATTCCCTGGTGACAGATTTACTTCATATAAATAAGAGGTAGAGCTCAGCATCACTTCAGTTTTCTAAATTAATATATTCCACATGTCAAGAATTAAATGCTCTATTAGAGCTAGAAAATGAGTCAGATAAGTTTCTCAAACTCAAACTAGACGGTGTGTATTTATCAGCTACCACCATAATAAATATTTAATGTTTGCTTTTATGCTAGAAATAGGTAAAAATCTATGGACTGCATTTCCTTTGCCTCTTACATACTTTATTCACTTATTTCCCTATAAAAACTTCCAATATTTGAGAGTTCTTTAGTCCTGAACATCCATTCACGTACTCCATGCTCTCCAGATATTTTCAGTTCCTCAATTCAGTTAACAAAAACTTGAGTAGGGCCCTGCTAGTGAAAGATACGTGTATGCTTTTTGTACCCATTTTGGGGAGGGGGTAGGTGGTGATTGGGAGATTGTATTTCAGGAATTTCTTTTGCTTCATGACTATGCACAGAAATAAATAGATTAAAATTGTATTTCACTTTTTATCAGCATTCCCTTTGTGAATTTTTTAAATCACATTAAAAGAAAAATTACACACTGAAAAAATGTAAATTAAAATTTTAAAATTACACACTGAAAAAATATAAATTAAAATTTTTTAATTACACACTAAAAAAATTTGCTAATGATCCTTAAGTTATATTCAAATAAAGAATAAAAATAGCTTTATTGTTACCTTAAATAACCTTAACGTGTATTTCCAGTGGGAAATATCTTGGAAAATTAATATAATGGATATAATTACCAGGCTGTGTGCCTTTTTCAATATTTTATATGCCATTATAATTTATCTTTAATAGGAATATGCTAAGATAGCCTGTAGTAAGACACATCCCTGTGGCCATCCATGCGGAGGTGTCAAAAATGAAGAGCACTGTCTGCCCTGTCTACACGGCTGTGATAAAAGTGCTACGACGCTGAAGCAAGATGCTGATGACATGTGCATGATCTGTTTCACTGAGGCGCTCTCAGCAGCACCAGCCATTCAGGTTGTCTCAGCTCTTAAAGTATTAAATGTTTCTAGAATTTAACGTGGGAAGGATAAATATATCTGTTAAGTAAACAGATCCCTGAACTTTTTACATCATTGAGAGAAAATGTGCCACTAGCATCTCCCAGTTTGTTGAAGAGCAAATTCCATCTTTTTATGTTCTGTTTCCATTTTGTGTGTTCAGCTTTCATTTGTTATTTGTGTGAGCCTATATAATCAATAGAATGTATAAAATGTTCATAAGAGAGGGAAAAACAATTAGTTTTTCTAATAACTGCTCTCTTCTTAATTTCCAAAACCCAGAATGGTAGCATTATGTAATTGATGTATACATAGTGATACATGCCTCTAATGCCTCTATATGTAACATGTATGCATACTTCTATAATATTAGTAATATTATTGGAGTTACTATTTGCTAAATATGTTTTTTTTTAATTTGACCCCTTATTTATATTTTCAGTTCTTAGGATTACAAGATAAATGAATATTCTCAAAAAATATTAAATCTTTAAATCAGTAGTTCCTTCTTTCTATAAGATACAAAAGGGAATAATTTTAAATTAAAAAAAAATTTTTCCTAACCTGGTTTATTCTTTATAAAGTGCCATTAATATGCAAGTGGTAATGAATTGGAAGAAGCTAAAGACCTAGTTAATATAGGTCTTTAATAAAGATCTATAATAAAGACCTGATTAATATTTCACAAATAACATACAAGTACTGAACTTTTATTGTCCTAAACTTGATTTTTCTCTTACCTGCTTCAATTATCACCTTCACTGAATTATCTGCCAGTTATTCAAGTGTTTATTATTATCACATTTGCTTATATCCTTCTCTTTTTTTAATTTAAGCTGGACTGTAGTCACATATTCCATTTACAGTGCTGCCGACGAGTTTTGGAAAACAGATGGCTTGGTCCAAGGATAACATTTGGATTTATATCTTGTCCCATTTGCAAGGTATGGAATGAGAAATTATCTACCTTCTATCTGTTTTTATCTTTATCTTCACCTTTCAAAATAAATATGTCAGCATCTCTTGGTGACCTTCCCAGTTTACTTTTTAAACCCCCAGCCCCCACCAATTTCTGCTCTTCTCATCCAGGTGATGCCAAAGAATATTGTAAGATCCCTCTATCTGTTATAATATATTTCAGAACAGTAAGTGTCAATTAAAAGCTGATTAAATGGAATTAAACATATTGTATCAGAAAATTCATTTAGATATTGTCATCTTTAAAGGGTGTTCGTCATCACTTTCAGACCCTTCAGAGTTTAGATCATGTGACATGACAACAGATGACTACCAAAATGAATGAGCCTGTAGTGCTTGTGGGCTCTGATACCTGCCATTAAAGATGAAGTCTGGGCTTTCATCTTCATGAAAGACTCTTTTAGAATCTTAGGTAAAATAAGGAGAAAATTGTTGACATTTTGACACATCTCTTTAAAGATAATCAAAGTAGCAATTTGTTTTGGCAAGCTAGTGATGATTAACTTAAAAAAACCTTTAAGAATGTGATTAACAATGGCTTCTCTATTAATTATCCATTCCTTTTTGTTCTATTAAGTTCTCCCTATTTCCTTCAGATATGCAGACTGGTATAAAGGGTATAACATGGAAAGACTTAGCACAATCATTGCTTAGTTAAACTGAGGAACAATCAAAAAGATTGTAGTAATTTGACCTCTCTTCTCATATGATGCCACAATGAAAAGTCGCATTTAGGAAATGATATGTGGTGTGATAGAGAAAATACTACCTCCTCATTTCTGTACCTGGCATTCAACCCTACCCAAGGAACCAGACAGAACACACACACAAGAGGGAGTATGTCTTATTTGTGGCAACAAGGCAACCTTTTATTCCCAGAAGAGCTAAGGCAGCAGGAGCTACATTGCAGACTCAGGAAATATAAAGCTAATAAAACAGAATTTCATGTTTTATGTTCTATTTGCTTCTGTTGTCCCTGATCTTGGAAAAATGAGGGCTTGAGAGGATTTCACAGGATTATTTCTAAATGGCATTTTATTTAGAAAACTTATTCACTCTCTGGTTATCTCCTAGCACAGTACTTGGTTCTTCGGTACACACTTAAGTATTTGTTGAATTCAAAGATAAATGATTCTATTAAATAATGTTTATTTTTAAATTTCAGAACAAAATAAATCATATAGTATTAAAAGACCTGCTTGATCCAATAAAAGAACTCTATGAGGATGTCAGAAGAAAAGCCTTAATGAGACTGGAATACGAAGGTCTGCATAAGAGTGAAGCTATCACAACTCCTGGTGTGAGATTTTATAATGACCCAGCCGGCTATGCCATGAATAGATATGCATATTATGTCTGCTACAAATGCAGAAAGGTATGCTATAAATTATACTAGGAATTTTTAAAAACTAGAGATCACCTTTGTGATTAAGAATTGAATTGTATAATATCTAATTCTTACATCTTAAGTCTGAGGTTAAAAATCAGAAAGCTTGATACTATGAAGTTGAATTTTTTTATTTAATTTATTTTGGGATTTTTTTTAACCTATACAGACTTATTTCCAAAGCATGTGATATTTCTGTACACAAGCTAACTTCACATCATTAATCTCCTGTTTGCCAAATCCATTTGGTTCTTAAATAAATGTCTCCTATTTGACTCTTTTCACCATTTCCTCATTAAAATTACTTAGCTTCCAGAACAATACTCTTGATATCTTCTTTCTTTCTGGTTATTTATCTGTAACTCCTTTATAGGGTTCCTTTCCATTCACCTCCTCCTTAGTTTCTTAGCACTGTATTCTTGCCTCATAATAACCTACTCAACTTTGCTGAGCTCTTGTATATCTGCCTTTGCCAAACCATTCCGAACTTCCAAAATTTTTGAGATTTATAAACAAATATTTAACTGCTTACTGGACATTTGAATTTCTCACATATGCTTCTAAGTCCATGTGAGGAGTATTACATTATCAACTTTGACTCTCTCATTCTCCAGTCTTTATTTACAAAGTCTTGTCAACTCTGTCTCTAAATCTCTCTGAGTTCTTTTTTCCTGTTACATCTTCAGCAACCCTAATCATTTTCTTTGGTAATTATAACAGCCTTCTTACTGAGCCCCTAGTGTGGAGCTCCTGGAGCTTCCATTCCATCCTTTACACTTACATCACTACTAGGAGATTAATATTTCTAAACCTCAGATCTAATGTGTAATTTTCCTGCTAATGATCCTGTATAGCCCTGTCCACATCTCCAGTCTCATTTCCCAAAATGCTACTATTTGCACCCCATGCTACAAAATACCAAACAGTTTACAATTCCCCAAACTCAGCCAGGTTTACTCACTCACTACTGACTCCTCCATGCCATTGCATAGGCCATTCCTCTTCATGGAATGCTTTTCCTACTCCTCCTCTACATTTTACTCTCAACTGACACTCACCCAGACTCACATGCTTGTATGCATAGCCAAATCTGTCTAACCACACTTCCATTTTACCTCCTCTGTAATTTGCCCACACCTCTGCTCCACTACCACATGATTTTGATATATTGCATGCCTTCTTTGTAGCACTCCTTATTTTGCATTATGATTACTGATTGACTTGTCTCTGCACCACTTGATAAGTTCCATGAGAACAGTGTTTTTTTATTTCTCTTTCTCCAGTACTTGGCACTTATTAGACACTAAGTTAATTATAGAGTGAATAAATGAGTAAAGGAATCTGTAAATGAAGAGTTCATCATCTCCCAATGTAACAAAAAGAAAATACAGCTAATGAATGGAAGGCAGAATAGGGCTGAGTGAAGTAAGTCAATCGGAGAAGGACAAACATTATATGTTCTCATTCATTTGGGGAATATAAGGGAAGGGAGAAGAAATGTGTGGGAAATATCAGAAAGGGAGACAGAATATAAAGTCCTAACTCTGGGAAATGAACTAGGGGTGGTGGAAGGGGAGGAGGGTGGGGGGGTGGGGGTGAATGGGTGATGGGCACTGAGGGGGGCACTTGACGGGATGAGCACTGGGTGTTATTCTGTATGTTGGTAAATTGAACACCAATAAAAATAAATTTATTATAAAAAAAAAAATAAAATAGTAAAATACAATGTAAAAAAAATTCTTTACAAACAAGTATGTAATTTTTCTGTATTTGAAACAATACAAAGTTATTTCACTTTGACATTCTTGTAGGTCATCTTCTGAACTTTATCCTAATGGCCTTTGGGTTTGTTTATAAGATAAAGACCTTTATTTTTAAAAGTCATTTTGAAATAAAATACTGAAAATCTGACATAAAAAAAAAAAAAAAGGAAGGCAGAATAGGTAGATGATAGCCAGAAAGGCAGTTAAGTATACATACATCCAAGGCAAGACTAATAGGGCCAAATACAATTTGTGGAACTTGTATTGTTACAAAATAACAAAATATTATTTCTGTGTGTTATGTGCTAAAAACATCATAAACGAATAGTGTGTTACCACAGGGATGACAGTCCGATGTCTAGGAAGCAAGCAGGGAATCTTAGAAAATGAAAAAACTGGAATAAACAGTAGACCTCAGGACAAATAAAATACTTCTGAGGCCAGATTTAGCTGGTAGACAATCATTATAACCTCTGTATCAATGAAACCTGTCTTTTGACCTGTTTTTCTGTTACAGATAGTAAATTTATATTGACTCATCTTGTTTATCCTCAAGTATGGATATAGCTTTTTGGCTATGGGACGTGTTGTACATGCAGACTGCCCCAATTATAATTGGCCTCATTTATTTTCTGCCTAGAGCAAATACAGATAAACCAGTCGCCAAGATAATTTCACCTATTCAAATGTGTATATTGGATACTGCTGAGTTCCTACATATAATATAGCCTTATAAGTATGAGCAGTCTTCTGAGTGGAATTGCCAAATTTCCCTTACTTTTATTTTTTTTTAAAGTAATCTTTATGCCCAACGTGGGGCTTGAACTCACAACCTCAAGATTAAGAGTTACATGCTCTACTGATTAAGCCAGACAGACATCCCTTCCCTTTCCTTTTTAAAAATTTTTGTATGATCAAAATTGATTTTTTTCTATCCCATTAGCCCAGGATTCTAATTATGTACTAATGTTTATTTTAGGCATATTTTTGTACTATAATATTAAAATTTGGAAATTTCTTAAGCATATTTATCAAAGCAGTTAGAAGGAAACATTTAATACTTGAAAATGAGAAAAATTACTCAAAATTTACCCTGAAAAAGCAGTGTCGTATCATTACTTAATGTCTTATTCTTGACATTTACTTGGAATATTTATTATACATTCTTTCATTATTTTAACAATACAATGTTTGAAATTCCTATGGTAAGGATGAGTTTATTCCAGAATTGAAGCAGATTTATGTCATACTCTGATCCACGTGGCATGCAAAGGAATGTCTTAAATATAATCGTATTTTTTAAGACCTCTGGATCTTACTTTCACTATGCTCATACTGTATGTCCCATAGCAAGGCTTTCTTTTTTCCTGCCGTAATCTAATTGTGTTCTCTGCACAGGCATATTTTGGTGGCGAAGCTCGCTGTGATGCTGAGGCTGGACAAGGAGATGATTATGACCCCAGGGAGCTCATTTGTGGTGCCTGTTCTGATGTGTCCAGGGCTCAGGTGGGCAGAACATTTTATTAAAAAGGACAGCTTAGAAATGTTAAACCTCTAATTTTTTTTCAAAAATAATAATATAACTAATATGGTGGAAATAGTATAGAACGTTTTTTGCCCAGTGCTTTCAGATGTTTATGTAGCAGGGTATAATTTTCCAAATTAATTCATAGATATTATTCTCTTGGATGTTATTTGCATTTTATAATTTTGTCCTCCATAAAATGGTCAACAAGTAATAAATGTTCTTATTTTATTTTCTTAAACCTGCAGTCACACTTTTAGATTTATCTCACTTTAGTGAAAGCTTCACAGTACAGCTGTGAGATTGATAGATGAAATATTAACTATCAATTTGGTTGACCAGGAACAATTCACCAGGAAATTAAGTGTCTTCTTTATTAAATCAGATTGATTTTTGATGGATCTGAGATGAAAATTTGGGGCTTTCTCTACACCTTTTGGGCAAAGCCACACATTTATTCATTAATTTTTTTAATATTTATGTCATTTTTTCAGTCAGTTTTGAGAGCTGTCTATCTATACTCGCAAAATATGAATCACTGATATATGTGTATATATATATATATGACTATTTTAAGTGTAATTGAAATAGGCTCACTATAATCTTGTGTCTTTGTATTTTCTTTTGCTATAGATGTGTCCAAAACATGGCACAGACTTTTTGGAATATAAATGTCGCTATTGCTGTTCAGTGGCCGTCTTTTTCTGTTTTGGAACAACACATTTTTGTAATGCTTGTCATGATGATTTTCAAAGAATGACTAGCATTCCCAAGGAAGAACTACCACACTGTCCTGCAGGTATGCTCTTAATATTTTTAAACATGATTGTGATGTATATACTTTCTAGTTTAATTTAATGATCACATGAGTTCTCTGTTCCAAGTAGCAGAAATCTGGTTCAAACTAGTCTAAAGAATCAGAGGGAATTGCTTGGTTCTTATAAGCTTCTGACATTCTGAGTGAAGTGTAAAGATCACCATAGTGATGAGGGGTTAGGAGTTGTAGTGGAGACAGTTGCCTGGGGAAGGAAAAGGAAGTCAGCTAAAGATTAGTAAAAGATGCACTGTTTGGCACTAAAGGGCCATGTGAAGTTTGAAGTTACAAATTGATAATAGAACCATTTTAAGGATTTAGTGGGGTTTTGTTTTTGAGAAGCCTGGAACCAGCACCATAAAATGGACAAGTGATTTGATCTAGAATGGTTGGGAACTAGCAGTGTAGTGAGCATCAGAAAGTCAAGGATTTGAGCCACTAGAATACAGGAGAAATGATTATGTATGGAGGTCAGGCTGAGAAAAATAAGAATATGAAACCAAAAAGAAACTGAAAGATTGGGAGAGATCAGGAGGCTGGTGGTCCCAGCCCTGAGGTGGGAAGGGAGGGAGGTGGAAGGTGAGGTAAACATGACCATAGAAGAGAATTTTACATGAGATAGATCTGAAATTGGTGAAAATACATAGAAGAGTACTTACAGCACAATATATAATTTTGTAAAAGCTGGGAAACATATTCTTATCCACTGTTGTATCAGAGTGCAGATGCCAGAACCCAATAGAAAAAGCCATTTGATGGTGCCTCTCAAAATTTCAAACACATCTACCCTTCAACAATCCCATATCTAGGGATATACCTACATATATGAATTAAATAGAAAAGGAAAATATGAGGCTATTGCTTGTAATAATAAAAATTTGTAAACAATCCAAGCATCTAGTAGGAGGGTGGTTAAACACTAAGTACTATGCACCATCAAAAAAAGAAAATGATGATGAGGATGGAGTTTCTGTGTACTGATCTGGAAAGATGTAGAGGAGACTATTACATGAAAAATCAAGTTATGGAACAGGGTATACAGTATGCGATCTTGTAAGGAAGGGGGAAATGAAAATATATGCTCCCATTTGTTTATATGTGCCTTAAAAACACTGGAACAATACAGTAGAAATTAATAAAATTAGTTAACTATTGGGAAAACCAGAAAGATGGGTAGAAATGGGGGAAAGGTGACTTATATACAGATTTTTTTTTTGAAAGAAAGAGAATAGATTTTTTTTTTCGTATGGATACTTCTGCCATTCGTTCATGTCAAAAAGAAATTGTTATACTCTTCCTCCTCTCAAAACTTTTTTTTTTTAAGTAGATGTAGTAGGCTTTGAAAGAAGCAAGATCAGAATAATGTGCAGCTAGGTGTTTAGAATAATGGCCAAAGAATAAAGATGTGAAGCCTAATAGCAGGAGGAGGGTGGTCAGCTGGAGGTGAGCAAATGAAGAGAGTGAGATGGGGGCAGCATCTGGATCAGGTAGCTTCAAGGGAGACAGACTTTCCTGATAAAAGCTGTAAGTCAGTGATCTGGAAGTAAATGGGAACCAGGAGAGTCAGTCTTGCTTCCTGGTTCCCATTTACATTGTGTCCTCTTACGACATAGAGGAGTGCAGGAGATAAGCAGCTTCTAGCTGAGAAAGTCATCAAGGAGGCAAGCTGTGTCGTCAGGGAAAATCCATATTTTACTTAATAAAAGAAAGTTTCTTCTGTGTGCAGAAACAAAGACAACAACCCAACACTAAAAGTAATCAGGAGGTTAGCTAGTAGTAAAACAAGTATTGTGGAGAACACAGCAGTGGAGTCATTGCTGAGAGGCTCCTGCAAAGGCAAGGCCTCCCTTCGCTCATTTACACGATCACCCAGGTCAGCCCAACAGAGGGACCTCACCCTGGAAACAGTCAACCAGAGGAATGAGGCAGGAAAGGATTTCGACAGCAGAAGGAAGGAACTGACATCGATCCCGGGCATTTTCACATGTATTTTCTTACCTAAGTTTTTACAACTACAAGGTAGATGGTGTTACCCCACCTTCACAGATGGGAAGTTAAGGCCTCAAGAGGTTCAGTATCTGTTCTAAGATCATAACACTCAGACCAAGTCGTGCCCTCCCAGCCTCTCACTTTCCTCTAATTCATCCATTCCTTTGGAGAACTGGAATAGAATTAAAGCAGACCCCACAGTGAAATCAGCAGGGGAGACAGCCATGCATTTTACTTAGAAGGACAGAAGGAGTGATTCTCTAACCATTGTCAACTCATTAATTCCAATTTTTAATATATAGATGAGGACAAGAGTCCAAATTAAGAAATTAAAGTAGATAATTCCTCTATTACTTTCTAAAATATTTGCTGACTGCCTTCTGTCCTGCCAGGATATTTAACCTTTACAGCTCCCTGTGAGTTAAATATTGCTGTGCCTATTTTAAAGATGAGGGAATCAAAGATTGTTAACTTTGCCTCAGTTTTCTTATCTGCAAAATGGGGAGAATAGTTCCTGCCTCTGACTGAGAGAAGATTAAGTTGAAATACTAGAACAGTGGCCTCAGTAGTAAGCATACAAACGTCTGCAGGTGTGTTTCGTTTTTACTTTTACTATCATTATTTTTCATCACCATGATTAGATTATGAACTCCAAGTTAGGGGCCGTGTACTATTCATTTTTACCTCCCAACAAAGCAAATATTTGTTGAATAAGTGACCCTTTGTTTTCTCCCAGAAAAAAACAAGACTGCAATTTGCAGGAGCCATTGTCGATGGTGTCATGCACTTGAGTTAGAGCTTTAGATCTGCCATCCAATGTCCCTCCTCCTGACAACTCTCCCCCACCCACCAGGGGGCAGACAGAAGATCAGTGTACAGTGTGATATGGAGTGGGAAGTGTTATTATACTAATATACTTTATAATTTATAACTGGAATAATTACCTCTCTGAGTTTTAACTGCTGCCGTTGTGTCTGCTAGCTGAAACAAGCAGTTGACTTCTCCTTCTGAGATGATCTGTTCTCTGATGCTTGCCCTCATGCCTTGGTCTTATGCTTCTGTGGAGCTTAATTTTTATTCCTCTATATGAGGTTACTGTTTGTTATTGTTCAGTAGTAGTAAAACAACTTTTACTGAGTATATGTACTGTGCCATGCTAAGAGCTTCATAAACACTAGCCTTTTATCCCTCCTGTTTTCCTATTTTTACATCACAGAAGTTTTTAAACGTAGGGTCACCTGGGTGGCTGAGTGGTTGAGTGTCACCTTGGCTCAGGTCATGATCCTGGGATCCCGGGATCAAGTCCCATGTCAGGCTCCCCACAGGGAGCCCTGTTTCTCCCTGTGCCTATGTCTCTGCCTCTCTCTCTGTGTCTCTCATGAATAAATAAATACAATCTTAAAGAGTTTTTAATCCTAAAAAAGAGAAGATCTCATTTGACATTGATCTGGATAAGCTCATTCTATTCAATCTCATACATTTCTCTTAAACAGAGTAAAATTTACATTTATTGTTTTGGTTGCTAGCTGCAGGAAACTAATGCATACTTTATTCCTTCCTCTGCTGTTAGGAACTCTGCATTCAAGTATAAGCCCAGCCAGTATTCCCTACACAATAAAGCTCTTCCTTTATAAAGGAGCTAAAAATCCTCGTTAAATGATAAGAAACACATGACATGAAGCATATTAATGTAACAGGTCTTTTTTAAAAGAGAAAAAGTAGTTTTTAATACATTTCTTAATTCTTATTTTGTCTATTTTTTATTTAAATTCAATTAATTAACATATACCACATTATTAGTTTCAGAGGTAAAGTTCAGTGATTCATCATTCTTATATAATACCCAGTGCTCATTACATCACATGCCCTCCTTAATGTCCATTGTTGAGCCTCATCTATTTGATTATTAAGTTTATATCTTCCCTGGAGTTCTTCTTTCAGATTGTTAAATTTTATACTATTTAACCATTCATATATTTAAGCTGATTTTCATTTTTCTATTAATCTCCCTTCAGATACTTTTAAAAATAAGTCTCTAATAAATCAGTCTTCCCATTCATCAGTGTATGCTGTTTCTTCATAGAAGATAGAAGGGTAACATGGCTTATTTACATTTTAATTTGTTTTTACTTGGAGAAAAACATTCTACAGAAGTCTCCATATTCTCTCATCCAGAATAACTTTCTGTTCAACTGAACTGACAGATTTTCCTGACCATTTTTGTTCATTGCTCTTTACCTTAAAATGATATATCTAATGCTCAACATCATCATCATCAGGGAAATGCAAATCAAAACCACAATGAGGTATCACCTCTCACCAGTCAGGATGGCTAGAATCAAAAAAACAAGAAATAATAAAGGTTGGCAAGGATGTAGACTAAAAGGAACACTCGTACAGTATTGGTGGGAATGCAGACTGGTGTAACCACTGTGGAAAACAATATAGAAGGTTCTCAAAAAATTAAGAATAGAAATACCAGGGGCGTCCGGGTGGCTCAGTCAGTTAAGTCTCTGACTCTTGATCTCAGCTCAGGTCTTGATCTCAGGTCTTGATCTCAAGATTCAAGTCGCATGTTAGACTCCATGCTGGGTATAGAGCTTACTAAAAAACTAATAAAAATGGAAATACTGTATTATCCAGTAATACCACTAATGGGTATTTACCCAAAGGAAATGAAAACATTAATTCAAAAAGATATATGCACCCCTGTGTTTATTGTAGCATTATTTACAATAGCCAAGGTATGGAAGCAACCCAAGTGTCCCATCAGTAAATGAATGAATAAGGAAGATATGGTGAATACACGCACACAGTGGAATATTATGCAGCCACAAAAAGTGAGATCTTGCCATTTATGATAACATGGATGGACCTAGAGGGTATTATGCTAAGTGAATGAAGTCCGAGAAAAAAAGAATTCTGTATGATTGTTTATACATATGTAGAATCTAAAACTTATATGTAGAATCTAAAACACTTATATGTAGAATCTAAAAACAAAACAAAAAGCAAAAACAGACACGTAAATACTGAGAACAAACTGATAGTTCAGGATAGGGGGCACAAAATGGATGAAGGGGGCGTGGGAGGTTCAAGCTTCTAGTTCTGGAAGGAATAAGTCACCACAGTGAAAGGTACAGCATAGAGAATAGAGTTATTGGAATAGCTTTGTGTGGTGACAGATGGTAGCCACACTTCTGGCGAGCATAGCATAATGTGTAGATTTTGTGGAATCTGAAACTGATGCAGCATTGTATGTCAGCTGTACTTCAGT
Organism: Canis lupus dingo; assembly: GCF_003254725.2. Lineage (NCBI taxonomy): Eukaryota > Metazoa > Chordata > Mammalia > Carnivora > Canidae > Canis > Canis lupus. The sequence continues at coordinate 30,670,064 of NC_064264.1, read as the reverse complement.
TAAAAAAAAATTAAACTTTCAGGATGATGTATCTCATTCATTAATAGAATAAGATCTGTTGGTCACAGGACAGAATGTGGTAGGTAAGGGATTCTGTCCCTTATATATATCTGGTTATATATACCTGGTATGTTGAATTTTTTATGGTGAACATTTTTACTTTTATAATTAGAAAAAATAACTATTAAATTTTATATTTGTGTCATCTTTCTTTGAATAACGTATTGGTGATTTATATTTACATTAGGTTTGTGTGTGTGTATGTATTTCTTTTAATTATATTCTTTTGCATCTTTCAAAATTATACAGGTCCCAAAGGAAAACAATTAGAAGGAACTGAATGTCCCCTCCATGTTGTTCATCCACCCACTGGGGAAGAATTTGCTCTGGGTTGTGGAGTGTGCAGAAATGCTCACACTTTTTAGAACATTCAGATTCCTTTGTCTACAGAGAAAAAATTGCCTTCGTCCCCCAAGTGGATGTGGTAAAGTTAAACTCTGCTCAGGATAAGGACGGGACCATTTTTACATCCCATGAAAATGAACCATTCACAGTGCAAGAAGGATGCCAAATACCATGTACATAATTCTTGCTATGGAAAGTTTCCCCATTATTTTGGTTTATCTTCTTTTGAACCAAGACATCAAATTTGTGAGGTGTTTGCATGTGGCCATTACCGTCATTGGCCTGTGAAACATTGAACATTTATAGATAATTGATATAAAAGAATTGCCATGCCCATGGACTAAGAATGATGCTGGCTTTCAAGCAAAAAAGAAAAAAAATAATCATTGTTTATTGTATACTGCCTTTTTGTAATCCTGTATAATTGCATCACGGGTGAGGAGGAAAAGAGGAATATTCTGGTTTATTTCCTAGACTGTTATTTAAAAAAAAATTGTGTTAGGACTGGCATATAAATGTAATAAGTATCACACTGTATATAAAGATATCAATGTTTGTCCTGTATAAGAATTACTAAATTACAAATGCAGTTTCATTTAAACTTCTAGGTTAAGTTGAGCCTGAAATTTTAATGAAGTGCAATACTGAGTGTGCCTCATTATCTTGCAGCTGTAAACAATATTGGAATGTACATGTCAATAAACCACTGTACATTTTTATACAGTGATAAAGTCTAACAACTGTGTGAGGTATTGCTTCAGAAACAATTTAAATACCTTTAAGATTTAAAAATCCGGGGATCCCTAGGTGGCGCAGCGGTTTGGCGCCTGCCTTTGGCCCAGGGCGCAGTCCTGGAGACCCGGGATCGAGTCCCACGTCGGGCTCCCGGTGCATGGAGCCTGCTTCTCCCTCTGCCTGTGTCTCTGCCTCCCTCCCTCTCTCTCTCTCTCTCTCTCTCTCTCTGTGTAACTATCATAAATAAATAAAATTAAAAAAAAAAGATCTAAAAATCCATCCAATTTTCCATAAAGAAATTCACTAATACAGCACAATAATAACTTTCCTAACTCTTAGGGAAAAGAAGAGTAGTGATGAAGTACATTTTGGAATCTTAGTTAAACAATGGAAAGAACATATGAATATGTGTGTAAATAAACAGATATATGCCAAAGACAGACAAAAAGCATTTAGGAAACTGAACAAACCCCCATCTTACTAACCAGCACCTTTTTGAACTTGTATAAAGTAATCAACAAAATTGCTGGGCTTTTTTTTTTTCTTTGTTTTTCAGACTGCAGTGTGTTTCTGTAGATCTTTGTTACAGTTAGCACATGAAATTGACAAATTGTTGATTTATAAGTCATCATAAGTCAGACTAGTTTTATTCTACCTTCCCACTGTTGGAAATGTATAAATCGATTTGTCAGTATAATGTTTGCCTTGAAGAAACTTAAAATGAGCAAATCTGAACACAAATAACTATTCAGAGAACCTTCTAATAAGTTTCATAAACATGTCCCGAGTCCTGTGCTTCAGGACTCAGGAAAGATTGTTGTTATGGTTTTTATTTTTTTTGTTGTTGTTGGGAGAGAAGTAGCTAAGAAGCCATTTGAGCTCCATCTTGAAGAATAAGAAGTATTTCAAGGGATAGAAAAAGGCATTAGGAAAAAATATGTAAATAGAAAAGTCTAAAATGTAATAGAACAGTCTGAGTAGTCTTAACTCCTGATGTTGGAGACTTTACTGCCAAAAAAAAAAAAAAAATCACAAGGACTGATCTCTTCATGATGCAGTTTGTGGATCTACTGTGTGTGCAAGCACATGGGCTTCCTGAGCAAGGAAGGACTCTGGAATAAGATACATCCGATCCATCAGAGATTATGCAAAGTCCATTTGTGTTGAGAGGATGGTGCCCCAGAGTCGCAAGCAATATGTAACTGCACCAATGTGTTTGAAAGCAGGAGCAATCAGTTTTTCTTGAGGCCACTACTGGTGGTCTCAAGCAAAGGTGAAAGGGTTGCAGGCAGAACTAATCCAATTTCAATTTGAAATCTTTAAAAAAGATTTCACCCCAATTTCAGCCTCCAGAACCTTGGATTCATATTTCATGAAGAAATTTGATGCCTTAAGCAGAAAAGCATTCTGAAGGCATTCACGTGTTTATATCCTGAAAGTGCCAGTTGGGACCTGCTGCCTGTGTTCAAAAGAGATTCCAGGGGGATCCCTGGGTGGCGCAGCGGTTTGGCGCCTGCCTTGGGCCCAGGGCGCGATCCTGGAGACCCGGGATCGAATCCCACATCGGGCTGCCTGCATGGAGTCTGCTTCTCCCTCTGCCTGTGTCTCTGCCTCTCTCTCTCTGTGTCTATCATAAATAAAGAAAGAAATTAAAAAAAAGAGAGAGATTCCAGAACCTTCAAGGCAACACAGTCTTTTTGTTTGGACCATGTCATTCTGCCATAAGGATGTTGGGCAACAGGCATCAGGAAGGGATAGTCACTCACTCAGCCCCAGGGTCTTCCTCTCAGGACCTGCTTAGGAAGCTCTGCATCCCCTTTTCCAGCCCTCAGCTATGACAGTAATCCAGTCCTGTGCTTAGGCCTGTGGGAGAAGTCTGAAGGCACAGGCTCAGGACCAGTTTTATTTATTTATTTTTAAAGATTGTATTTATTTATTCATGAGAGACACAGAGAGAGAGAGAGAGAGAGAGAGAGAGGCAGAGACACAGGCAGAGGGAGAAGCAGGCTCCATGCAGGGAGCCCGATGTGGGACCTGATCGAGGAACTCCAGGATCACGCCCTGGGTCAAAGGCAGACACTCAACCACTGAGCCACCCAGACACCCCTCAGAACCGGTTTTAAATGTTTCCAGAAAACCCAAAGTAGGTGCAGAGATGGAAGCTGTTCCTAGGTATGTCCAGGAGACTGGAGAAGAGAAGGCAATGAGGCCATTGTAATTAGAGTGGATTTAAACTCAAAAGCCACAGGAATGAGACCAGCCTTCAGAATGCACAGGGGAGATATCATGGATACTCGAGAACTGGAAAGTACCGTTTTGTATCAAGTTTGCTGGCAAATTGGTCAGTGCCAGTCCGTAAACTGTGAAGGAAATAAAAGGAAACTGGAAACTAACGAGATGCTTGACTAGAACGTGAGCCATCTCATGTTAATATTCTAGAAACCAAAAGGATAAAACTTAACCATTATTTATGAGGAAGGTATTTTTAGTCATATCTCAAGAATCTCAAAACCAGAGAACATAACTTTGGGAATAAGTTATGACAAAGCACAGAAGGGAAATGACTTTGCATGGATTTGTCTCAAGCATACTGTGTACAAAGAAAAAGGTAAGAAACAACAGAATCACAATAGCAGGTGGTAGGGAATGTGGAAAAAAAACCTGCTTACCCCTTAATACTTTCAGGCCTAGGAAGAGCCATTTTAAGCAGTTTTCTGGCGAAACTGTTTAGTTCTAAAAACTCCATATCCTATCAATATGCTTATTTGATAAATATGCAATATTCTCTGTTCTCTTTTCATAACAGCTGTTGATTCGCCTTCTTTTTCAGTTTTTCAGCCCTGACGTCTCTCCCCCCTTGTCAAAGAATTCCACCTGTATGTAGTCACACATGTTTCTGATGGTGGTTGTCTAATGGGACATGACAGCTCATTTTCCTGAGAACTGCCAGCAGTACCTGAAGAGTGCTGAAATTGAAACCGGCAGGCTTGGGTTTGAGTCCTGCCTCTGCCTCTGCCTCTGCCTCTGCCTCTGCCTCTGCCTCTGTTTTGGCTATGTGGACCTGAGTAAGCCACTTACCCATCTTCAGGCACAATGTCTTAGAAACAATAATACTTAATCTAAGTCAAATAGAAAGTATTTACACAAACACTTCATCCCACAATAAAGTGGTATTTAAAACAGTAAAGGAGAAAAGAACATCTATTCAACACCTTCTAAATGGCAGACACCAAATTATAGGCCTTTCATTTAATCCAGAAATTCTGAAGGATATAACATTATTAATCTCATGACTTCAAAGGTTTAGAGAAGTTAAATGACTCACACTGGATTCCAGCTAATCTAATCCAGATTTGGTTGAAAAAAAAAAAAAAAAAAAAAACCCTGAGATACAGGGCGCTTGAGTAGCTCAGCCAGTTAAGCTTCTGACTCTCGGTTTCAGCTTAGGTCATGATCTCAGGGTCGTGAGATCAAGCCCCATGTCAGTTTCCTTGCTCAGCTCGTGGAGTCGGCTTGAGATTCTTTCTCCCTCTGCTCCTCCTGCTTGCTCTCTCTTTCTCTAAAATAAAAAATAATAAAAAAAAAATCTTTAAAAAAGAAACCTGAGATGTAAATCCAGTTCTTTTTTGTCTCTAAAACCCAAGCTCTTTCTACCACATCATGCTTTGCTATTACTTCACCAACAGTTTCAATGAAAAGAAGTAACTGGACACTTGCAGTATGGGCAAGGTTACAAAGGGAACATAATAGTATTTGCCTCAAGAAGCGTTCAGGCTAGATCCGGAGGTGCGCAGCTTGGATCTCCTTGCACGGAGCCTCCACGGCAAGGAGGCAGTTAGATGGCAGCGTCCGACTGCAGACCTGTGAGATCTGCTACTGCATGTGGTCCAAAGCCGCACTCTCCTCAGGGAAGCCCCAGCCAATCCAGGGGTGTAGGGTGCTAGGACCTGGCCATTTCTGCCCAAAGAAACACTCCTTTCTGGGCAATCTGCACCAGGACTCTGGGGCCAGCTGAGGCTTAGAGCAGTGCTGCAGTCAGAGGCTTTTCCTTCTCGACCTTCCTTCTCCCTACCGTTTCATAGATGCCAAACCCGCACCGCAGTCTGATGGCCCTCCCTGCCTACTGCCCCGTCACCCCTTCATCTCTTATAGGCACTACCCCAGACAGACTTCCTGCACTCTAACTTTATCTTGGCGTCTGCTTCCCAGAGGACCTGACGACCGACACACAGGAGAACAATACATTTTAAATGACTGTCTTAAATGATGTCTTCATTTCACAAATGATGTAAGGTAGCTTAGAAGAAATTCAGAGACTATAAAAGATAAATACTGAAGGGAGTTACAGTGAAGAAAAATTACAAAAAGAAATCCAAGGTTAGAGATGAGGGTCCAGTAAGTAACCATACAGTCTTACATAGTCACTAAAAAACAGGCCATCACCTTTGAGATAAGTTTCTTAGCTAACAAGATGCAAGGCAGGAAACATGTTCAGTTACAACTTACAGTGTCCATTTCCTCAAAAAAGTAAAGTGCAGGTACTGAGCCTCATCTTGAAGAATGGATAAATTTTGCTAAGCAAAAGTAGGAAAGAGCATCCCAGGGAGCAAGTATGGTAAAAACTAAAGCAATAATGTGTTCCTCTGAAGTGGAAGAAAGCTCTTTGCTTTATTAATATTTGAGTGCCATTCTATATCTACAGTTGACAGTACTTGCTCATGAGGGTGGGAACTGTGTTCCCAACTGCTTAATAACCATGATTTACACACACAAGGTACCTGATGAACATGGTTTGGTGAGTAAATACGTGCAATGGGCTGTGCTAAGTGCTAAGAATAAGACAATCACAGACACATACAAAAATGTGTGAATAATGTTAAGAACTATAATCAAGATTTTCTAATAACATTTGTTGGGGCACCTGGGTGGCTCAGTCAGTTAAGCCTCTGGCTTCAGCTCAGGTTTTGATCTCGAGGTCCTAGGGTGGAGCCCTGCATGGAGCCCCAGAGGAGCCCCAAGTCAGGCTCCATGCTCAGAAGGGAGTCTGCTTCTCCCCCTCCGTCCCTCCCCCAGCTCTTGCTCACCCTCTCTCTCTCTCTCTCAAGTAAATAAATAAAAATCTTTAAAACAAGATTTTCTAAATATTTGTTGAGAGCTTACAGTAGCCAATAATGCACAGCAGAGGGTATGGTAAGAGAACACCAGCCCTCAAAAAAATGCCCACATCCTAATCCCCAGGAGATGTGAATATGTTGCCTTATGTGGCAAAAGAGAGTTTGCAGATGAGATTAGGGGTACAGACCTCAAGATGGGGAGATTTTCCTGGATTAATCCAGCAGACTTAATATAATCACAAGATTCCTAATATGGGAAAAAAGAGGCAAGAAGATCAGAGCCAGAGAAGGAGAGGAGGTGACAGCAACAGAGCTCAGAGATAGACACTGGAAGACTCTACAGTGTTTGGCTTTGAAGATGGAGGAAGGGTCCAGAAAGCAGTCAATAGAAGCTGAACAGGTAAGGAAACATATTCTCTGCTAGAGCCTCTAGAAGGAATGCAGCTCTACCAACACTTTGATTTTAGCCCATCTGGACTTCTGACCTCCAGAACTATGTACATGAATAAACTATATTGTTTTAAACCACTAAGTCTGTGGTAATTTCTTTCTTTTCTTTCTTTTCTTTTCTTTTCTTTTCTTTTTTTTTTTCTTTCTTTTCTTTCTAGATTTTATTTATTCATGAGAGACACAGAGAGAGGGAGGTGCAGAGACACAGGCAGAGGGAGAAGCAGGCTCCATGCTTCATTCAGGGAGCCTGACGTGGGACTCGATCCCGGTCTCCAGGACCAGACTCTGGGCTGAAGGCGGTGCTAAACCCCTGAGCCCCCGGGCTGCCGGTCTGTGGTAATTTGTTACAGCAGCAGTAGGAAACAAAAGTAATGGGCTTCATGTGCATTATCACACTTTCATCTCCCATAAACCTAGGCATAACTGTTTTCCTTTTGCAGTTGAGTCAACTGAGTCTCACAGGAGTTAAGTAAGTAGCCCAGCATTTTGCATCGATCGTACTAAAAGACAACTGAACATATCTAAATTATTTTTTGAATTGCTTATGTATTGAAATATAATAGTTGGGATATACTGGGTTAAATAAAATATATTATTAAAATCAATTTTACTTGTTTTTTTTTTTTAAATTTTATTTATTTATGATAGTCACAGAGAGAGAGAGAGAGAGGCGGAGACATAGGCAGAGGGAGAAGCAGGCTCCATGCACCGGGAGCCCGACGTGGGATTCAATCCCTTGTCCCCAGGGTCACACCCTGGGCCAAACGCAGGCGCTAAACCGCTGCGCCACCCAGGGATCCCTCCTTTTTATTTTTTTTTTTTAAGAAAGACTGCGAGCGGAAGGGGTGGGGAAGGCAGAGGCAGAAGGAGAGAGAGAATCTTAGGCAGGCACCACGCCTGAATGAAGGGGGCTCAATCTCACAACCCTGAGATCATGACCTGCACTGAAATCAAGAGTCAGATGCTCAACTGACTGAACCACCCATGTGAGCCTGCCTTTACGTTTTTTTTTTTTTTAATGTAGCTTCTAGAAATTTTTAAATCACATATGTGACTTTTATGTATTTCTAATAAGCACCACTGACCTAGAATCTCATTCTTAACAGTTTGGATTTTGTCACCTATCTTTGGATTTTTGTATATATTTCTAATAAACAGTACTGGCCTAGAATCTCATTCTCAACAATTTGGATTTTGTCACCTATCTTTGGATTTTTTTGCACAAAGACATGATTTAGGAAGATAATGCAGGAAATGAGACAGAACGTAGCTTGAAAGACAAGGTTCTTATTACTTTTTTCCTTTGAGAAGCTTACAATCTCACCCTAGATAAGGTTAAAATAGAGAAAAATGAAATGGTTTAATTAGGCTAATCTGGCAGAGATGGAGGTATACACCAGAATAACCCAGAGGAGTGGTGTTGCTGAAGCAAGACACCATGGAAGAGTGAATGTCCTCACCTAGAACCAGTAGTAGTAACAGAGATGTGGGTAACATTTCCTGACCATTTACTGTATGCCTGCAACTGACCTCTATGCTTTATATACATTAAGTAATATTATCATTCCCACTCTACAGATGAAGACACTGAAGCACAAAAAATTTAAGTACTTTGTCCAAACTTGCATATCCAGTAAAGGCAGAACCAGGATCTTTAGAGACTTACTTGCCCCTCACGGAAGAACTGCATGCATCTTTTTTCTTTGTCAACTGATATGGCAGGAAAAAGAGGCAGTCATCATGCCCACTCATTTTCCTGGGACTCCATCCAAGCTAACCCTATCCCCAGCCTCCCCCATCCCTGTATAATAGCCAGAATCACTCTTGGTTCATGGCAGCTGTGGAGAGGAGGCCATGTCCCACTCCCACTCCCCGGACATAGGACACAGTGAGACCAAATCCCACCATCACCTTTCAGTTAAAAGGAAACATCATTTGAGGCCCAAGGAGGAGCCCTTCCAGCTCAAGTTTGCAGTGGTAAGGAGTTTTGGTTACAAGCAAATAAAACAAATTGAAAATAACTTTAGCAAACAAAACACAAGTACAGCAAATGCAATCTCTGAAATACCTCTAGGCTTTGGGAACAGAGTAGAACCAGGGCTGGGGGCTCTGGCTGTGTCTATCCTCTAGATCCTATCTGCATCTATTTTTTTCTTCCTTCTCACTTCAGAACACCTTTTATTGCTTTCCAGACCATGTGGCAGAAAATGACCACCTACTACTCTTGGGTCTATATGTTACAAATTCAAGCACTCAGGGAAGCGACTACTTTCTTTCCTTCAGAATTAATTCAAAATTCCTTAGGGAGAGAATGTCTCAGACTGGATGGGTAGGGGCCAGGTTCATGAGCTGCAGGAAGCTACTACTAAAAACAAGTAGAGGGGAAGGGCTTTCCCCCAAAAGAGATGCTACATAGACAGTTGAATAGGTGTCCACTACAGATGCCCTAACAGACTTCAGCGCTGGATGGGAGTTGAACATGATGATTCTCTAAATAGGATTCTGTGATCTTACTAATGCCTGGCATTGTGCTTTTCTTGCCATTTGGATAGATTGCTTGCCTCTTTTCTCTCCAACTCCATTACTTTCTTTAAGATTTTATTCAAAACTGACTTTGATCAATGAAAAGCTCACTCTGTCTATTCCTATTCTCTCTCATGCTCTCAGTGTCTTTGTATACAGTGTTAATATTATTATTAGGAACTTATTCATACACAGTTATACAAGTGTTTTCTAATATCACTGGTAGATGTTATCCCTTTAGACAGCTATAGAAGGACAGAGACATTGTTCTTTTCCTTCTTTGCAACCATCAACCTTCTTGTAAACAGTGGAGGAGAAAAAGAAGGAGAGGAAAAGAAGGAGAAGGAAGAAAGGAGAAAGAAGAAGAGGAGGATGAAGAGGAGAAGGAAGAGGAAGAAGAGAAAGAGGAGATGGAGAAGAAGGAGGAGGAGGACCACAGTAGCTACACTACAGTTTCTCCTGTGTTCTATTAACAGATTTCCTGTTTTCTGTGAAAAGCTTTTCCACTCCTTGTGGGACTTGTGAAATTGATGAGTCATAAAAGCATAGAGTTCTTTGTATAATTTGGGTCCTCTGGCCCATGAGCAAACTCGCTGTCCTCTCATCACAATCCTACTCATCTCTTAAGATTCTCCCCACCTCTGCAAGGATCTAACTACCCATCTATTCCCCAGGATAGATTATTTTAGTCACAATATGGCTCAAGTCCAGGCACCGCACCGTGTAATATAAACAGAAGCCCTGTCCTATCCTGTTCTTTCATTCTTCAAAGAAATATTTACTCAGCCAGGAACTGTTATAGGAGCCTAGGATCTGTGAACAAAACAGACTAAGATTCATATTTTCCTAGTGCTTATATTTTAGTCAAAAAGGCAGACATTAAAAAAAAAAGAAAGGCAGACATTAAACAATAGACATACAATATATAATATGCTAGCTGGTGATACATGCTGTGGAAAAGGAAAAAGGACAAAGGGCCTCTGGAGTGAGTGTTATTGCCACTTTTGTTTATTTTTTGTTTTATTTGTTTATTTTAATTTTTAAATTTTTATTTATTTTTTGGTTTTCATAGTACATTGTTGAATTTGATTAACATTTCTTTTAGAATCTCTGCATGTATTTTCATAAGGCAAGTGAGACTATAGTTTTCTTTTCCATATTTGGTTTGGGAATTGTGATTATACTCAGCTTCATGAAATGACCTAGGCAGCTTTTCCTCTTCATCTTTGTCTCCAATAACTTGCATCAGAAAGGGTTAACTCTTTCTTGGAAAGGGATCACGTGTAATTCTGTTTGGGCCTAGCGTTACTTGGAAGGAGAGGGCTTTGATGGTAATTATTACAAAGCCTACTGATTTATTCAAATTCTCTACTTCTTCTTGCCAACTTTGCCATTTTATATTTTTTCTAGGAATTTATTAGACTTTCGATTTTATTAGTCAATAAATATATCATACTTTTATAATTTTAAATATCTGCAGTGGCTGTGTTTGTTTCCCCTTTCAAAAATTCTGTTTTGTTAATTTACAACTTTTTTTCCTTAATCAATCTGACCAGAGTTGTATCTACCTTATTCACTGTTATTTGAACCAGCTTCTGTTTTTATAATCTTCTCTATTTATTTTTCCTATTTTATTGATTCCTGCCCTTGTCTTTATTATTAAATCTCTTCCAATTGTCTACTATGGTATGTAAAACCACTCAATACTTAATGGATTAAAACAGTATATTAGGGGCACTTGGGTGGTTCAGTGGTTGAGCATCTGCTTTTGGCTCCTGTCATGATCCTGGGGTCCTAGGATGGAGTCCCGCATCAGGTTCTCCACAGGGAGCCTGCTTCTCCCTCTGCCTATGTCTCTGCCTCTCTCTCTGTGTCTCTCATGAATAAATAAATAAAATCTTTAAAGCAAACAAATGAAACAGTATATTATTACCTCTCAAGATCCCATGGATTCAGAGCATTGCTCCATGAGGCTTTGTCTTTTCATAATATGGTGATTGATCCTTCAGACATACTACCCAAAGGGTAAGAGTTCCAAGTGATCCAAATGAAAGCTGTAAGGCTTCTTATGTCCTAGTCTCTGAAGTTGTAAACATCACTTCTGAAGCAAATCGCCAAGGCCAGCCCAGGTTCAAGGGCAAGGCAATTGGATCTCTATCTAATGTGAGGAGCAGCATTTGCCTGTGGGAAAGGGGGGAATATGTGGTGGACACCTTGTTAACTACCATTATATATTTTTTCTGGATATTTTGTCATTTTTCTGACTTATTGATTTAAATACTTTGCTTTTGTTATTTGTACTTGTTTCTGGGTAACTATATTTAAAACTATGAATTTCACTCTAAGTGTTGGTATAGATGTTTTTCTACTGATACATATAATTGAATACTAATATATGTGGTATTTTAATTATCATGCAAGAAAAGCATTTCTTAATCTGTTATGATTTACTTTCTAACTCACATTATTATTTTATTTCGTTTTTAAACAAATGGTATTTTTAGCTCTTTCATAATTCATTTCTAACTTCATTACATTGTGGCTAACAAACATAGTCTGTATGATATTGAATCTTTGGGTTTTACTCTCTTTGGTGGCTTAATAGATGGTCTGTTTCCTAGATGTTTTGTTTCTCTACAATAACTTTTTGTAGTATAAAATTCCATATATCCAAGGGCTTAAAGTTACTATTTTTGTTGTTCAGATCTATAGTGATTCTGCTTATATTTTGTCTGCTTGATGCATCAATTTCTGAGGTGGATATGTTAAAATCTTCAACTACAGTTGTCAATTAATATCCTTACTGCAGTCCTGTCAGTTGTTCCTTTATGCAGTTTGCACATTGTGAGGTGTACATATGTTCATGATGATGACATCACTTGCTCTATTGCTTTTATTAGTACTATTAATTTTATGAATGCATTTTCCCCTTATATCATTTGAACTCTTATTTCATTAGCTATTATAATTATTACTGCAGCTTTCTAGTCATTCGTTTATTTTCAATTCTATATACACTTCCCATATAGTTATTATATATTAATCACATATATGTTTGTGAAAATCATAAGGAACAATTTTTTTTAAATTGATTTATTTATTTGAGAGAGAGAGAAAGCCCAAGTGGGGAGAGGGAGAAGCAGACTCCCTGCTGAGCAGGTAGTCCCATGCAGGGCTTGATTCTAGGATCATGACCTAAGCTGAAGGCAGATGTCCAACTAGCTGAGCCACCCAGGTGCCCCAATAAGGAACAATTATTATTAACTGATTTATTTATTTTGGAAAGGGAGGTGAAGTGGGAGGGGCAGAGGGAGAAGAGAGAGAGAGAGAATCTTTTTATTAAATTTTATTTATTCGAGAGAGAAAGAGAGAGAGAGAAGCAGAGAGAAGGAGGCAGAGACACAGGCAGAGAGAGAAGCAGGCTCCATGCAGGGAGACCGACATCATGGGACTCCATCCCGGGTCTCCAGGATCACACCCTGGGCTGAAGGCGGTGCTAAAACGCTGAGCAACCCGGCCTGCCTGAGAGAGAGAGAGAGAGAGAGAGAGAGAGAGAATCTTAAGCAGACTTCACACCCAGCATAAAGCCTGATGCAAGGCTCAGTGTCAGGACCCTGAGATTATGACCTGAGCCAAAATCAAGAATCAGGCACTTAACTGATTAAGTGACCCAGGCACCCCCAAGGAATAATTATTTTAAAACTAGATGAATCTGAAAAACAAATGATAAATTTAGTGAATGGGATTTTCAATTTCAGTTTATAATTGGTATAAACTCTAGATTAGAGGCAAAGAGAAAATCACTGAGTTAGAAGATAATAGGTAATGTAGCAAAGAGAAACAATAAGAGAAAAATATGAAAGGGCAGTTAAAAGACATAGAAAATGAATTGAGAGGAGTGAGCATGCAGTCCCTAAGACCAAAATGGAGGGATTGATGAGAAAAACTATCTGAAGAGAGTGGCTTATGTGGGGATGGGAGAGAAGTTTGCAAGAGAAGTCGTAACCCAGATCCCTGCATAAGACAGAAATTTTGAAGATCTTCCTTTTCAAAAGGGATAGCTGGCCTAGGTAGGCCACAGGAAGATGATCAACTAACCTATTTTAGCTTGAGCTCTAGGTTAGGGGAAAAAAAGTCTTTCTAAGAATTCATAACCATGGGCCTGCCCCCACATAGGTTGGTGTCTGAATTTATACTGTCTTGACCCAAGAACCCAGGAGTCAAGAAATTATTATAAAAAGTTGTTCCAGACTAATACAATGCAGCACTTAGCAGAAGCAAACACCAAAAAAACCTCTCTAGTGTGACACACCCTCAACCAGGTTGTACAGGATTCCTACACCTACAGCTTCACAGAAGATGAACTCACAATTCAAAATCACAAAATAACAGCCCACTATGAACAAATATTTACTAAATCAAGATTAGATCCCCAATTACTTCATGTAATTAAAATGATTAAAGAAAAAAAGGAATAATTAAAAATAAAAGAACATCAAGAAAGATCAAGCAGATATGAAAAGAACCAAGAGTAACTTTTAGAAATAAAAAATATAGCGTGCAATTAGCTTAAGAGAAACTATACAGCTCTGAAGAAAAAATTAGTGACTCAGAAGACAGTGTCTGAGGAAATTACAAATATTTCAGTACAGAGCAATAAAGACATGAAAATTAAGAGATAGGGAGGCAATCCTCTCATGCAGAATAACTCCCAATAATTTATGCAGACATTCCTCTCCCTGACAGAGATGGATGATAATTCCCCAATCCTTTAGTATGATTTGTACTTAGTGATTTCCTTCCAAACAGTACAGTATGGAAACTAGAGGAGAAAAAAAGTAATTTTGTAGTGGAGCAACTTAACCTCACCCTGATTAATGTCAACATCAAGAAGGATTAAATTCTTTTTGACAACAGGTAACCTTGATATGATGTGATGAGAATGGTACTTTATACATCTGTGATCTTTCTCTCAAACAATCATACCTTCAGTCTAATCACAAAAATAAGTGACAAACCCCAATTGAGGAACATTATATAAAATATTGAATACTGGAGGGATTATTCCTAACAACTGTGAAAGGAATAATTATAATGGTGTTTTAGGAACTACTCAACATAACCTAATCTATCTTAAAAAAAAAAAAAGATTTTATTTATTTGAGAGGATGAGAGAAAGAGCGCGTGTGCACACACACAAGCAGGTGGGAGGGGCAGAGGGAGAGGGAGAAACAGACTCCTGGATGAGCAGGGAGCCGGATGCAGGACCCAAACCCAACACCCTGGGATCATGACCTGAGTTGAAGGCAGTTGAAGGCAGATGCTTAAACGTTTGAGCCACCTAGGCACCCTAACCTAATCTATCTTAACTAGTGGAGTGCCAAGGTGGGAGTGGTGGTGGGGATAGCTTGTCCTGGGTAGAGGGGGTACACTGTGTGTTTTATTATTAAAAACAATAATAATGCTGAAAAATGCTGGTTTGCTTTTTATTATCACATGGATTGGCAATTCTATTTTTTTAAAGATTTTGTTTATTCATGAGACACACACACAGAGGGAGAGAGAAAGAGAGAGAGAGAGAGGCAGAGACACAGGCTCATAAGTTTTAAACTACAAGTTACAAAAAGGTGAAATAAAGTCATTAAAAAACCATAATAGGGAAGGAGAGGGAATATTCAATAGGTAAAATGTGTCAAGATCCTTGTCTTCTTTAGGGGAAGAACAGACTGTGATGAGGATTTTAAAAGAGACTACATTTAGAGGGTGGGAGTTTTAATGTGATATAATACATACTAGGTAGGTTTGCTGATTTGGTTTAATGTGCTTTACCCATCATTTATATGTTTAACCTAGCTTTAAATAAGTGGGCCTGATTTGACTTATGTTTTTCTTTCTCTAATAATTATCATTGCCTGTTTTAAACTTTCTATTGTCCTTCATCATTCAATTGTTAAGTAACCTAAAAAATGTTGCAGTTCAGGTACATCCACATTATTATGTTGGGAGAGACTTTGTTCTGCTTGACCTGATGATCAGATAGCCAGACTGTCAACAAAGAATTTGGTGTTTTCCCACACTGAATCCTAATGTAATTTTACACATGGCTTCCTAGCTTGATTTCTCTTTTTCTTTTTTCTTTTCTTTCTCTCTCTCTTTTCTTTCTTTTTCTTTCTTTCTTTCTTTCTTTCTTTCTTTCTCTTTCTTTCTTCTCTTTCAGATTTTATTTATTTTAGAAAAGAGAGATAGTGAGAGAGAGCACAAGAGAGGAGGAGGAGAAGCTGGCTCTCAGCTGAGCAGGGAGCCCCATGTGTGACTTGACCTCAGGACCCCAGATCATGACCTGAGTGGGAGGCAGACCCTCAACCAACTGAGCCACCCAAGGGCCCCTCCTAGCTGGGTTTCTGGGGAGCAATAGAAGAGTAGAGTATCCTCTGGGCACCACTGCTTCCAGGCTCTTATACATGGGTCAGATCGTTGAGAAGACCTCTTTGGGTGAAAAATAACTTTCTTTGTATTTTGGAGGGAGGTGGGAGGGATGGTGGATGATACAAGTTACGATTTGATACCCAAGGACATTTCTAACTTTAAGAAAACCCACTATCTAAAAATCCAAACTTTTAAAACAAGCTAAGTAGGGTGGCACTTAGACACAAAGACTTCTGAATGGACAAAAGGCTTTACCTGTAGGTTATCTTTTAAATAGCCATCTACTCCTTTATACTTTTTTTTTTTTTTAAAGATTTTATTTATTTACTCACGAGAGACACAGAGAGAGAGGCAAGACAGGGGCAGAGGGAGAAGCAGGCGCCCTGTTGTGGGACTGGATCCCTGGACCCCGGGGTCACACCTTGAGCCACAGGCAGATGCTCAACCACTGAGCCACCCAGGCTCCCTCCTTTATACTTTCTTACCGTGTTTCTGAAAGCTGTCGGTCAATTTCAGGAGTCTATATAATTTATAAAGATGGTGTTTAAAAAGTACTAACTCTGATGACAAAAACTGGAGAGAAATTGGAAAATACAAACATTTTAAATATAAAAATCAGCAACCCCGCGGCCACCAATCTTCCCTAACTCCTCGCAGGCTTTAGAAGCACCCCTGCCCCGAGGCTGCAGTCACCGTGCGGAGCCGGTTCTCAGCCCGGGGTCCGCGGCGCAGGCCCCGCCTCCCAAACCCCGCGGCGGCGGGAGGCGGCTCCGCCCGCAGCAGCTACAGTCCCGCCTCCTGCAGCCAATCAGCGGCTGAGCGGCGTAGGCTCCGGGGACACGCCCTCCTTCCTCCCTTCCTGCTCCACCTCCCCGAACTTTTCAGTTGCAACAGCACAAAGTTCTTGAGGCCTGTGGCCAGCTGCAGCTCCAAGAGGAAAGCTGTCTTCTCCACGAAACCCCCTAAGCACACAGCCGTCGCGTACGGGGCGGGAAGGCGGCCGACTCTCCCGGAACCAGGAGGCCGAGCCCCGCGCGGCACCGCTAGTGCGCGCTCCCGGCCGGCGCGGCCCCTCCCGCCCCCCTCGCCCGCCGCGCGCGCCCCCGGCGGACACGCGCCCGCCCCCTCGGAGGGAGGCGCGCCGGGCGCCATCTTGGAGTCGGGGTCTGGGCCGCGGCGGCCGCGGCTCGCGAAGGAGCCTCTCGCGGCGGCGAAGGGTCCTGGAAGGAGGACAGCGGCCCGCGCGGGCCTGAGGAAGGAGGCTTCTTCGGAGGGCGGCCGGAGCCGCGAAGGTGGAGCCGCGTTGGCGGCCGCCGCGGGACCAGAGCCTCGGATGCGGGCGGAGCGCGGGGGGCCGCGGCGGCGGGAGCGCGAAGCGGGGCTCGCGGGGGGCCTCATGTGAGAGCCGCGGACCCGGCCGCCGCCGCCGCCGCCTTCCCCGGAGCCCGGGGTGGTGTGTGGGGGAAGCCGCCTCCGGCAGCAGGTAACAGCCGAGGGCAGGGCCAGAGCCCCCCGGTGGCGGCGCGGCGCGGCGGGGGCGGGTGCCGGGCGCCCCTTGGGAGCGGCGGGCGGGGCGCGGCGCGGCGCCCAGACCTCGAGCCCGCCTGGGGGCGTTTCCCCGCCGCGCCCGCTTCAAAACATGTCAACAAGGCGTGGTGCGTGTGCGGGCGGGCTCGGGGCCGCGGGCGGGCTCGGGGCCGCGGGCGGGCTCGGGGCCGCGGGCGGGCTCGGGGCCGCGGGCGGGCTCGGGGCCGCGGGCGGGCTCGGGGCCGCGGGCGGGCTCGGGGCCGCGGGCGGGCTCGGGGCCGCGGGCGCCCGGATCTGTTACCGCGGCGGGGATTGTGACAGGCGGCGCTGCCAGGCTCTCCCCGGCGTAGGCTGCGCGCGAGCGGCGTTAAGCTGTCCCAGGCTGCCCAGGGCAGAGCGCGTGACGGCTGTCGGGGAGAGCCCGCCGTGGAGGTGGCGCGCGAGGAGGGGCCGCCGCGGCCCCGCGGCCCAAGTGGAAAACTTGGTCAACTTGGAGGAGCAGCTTCGCGCCTGCCTTAGGCGTAGGGCGGCGTTTCCGGTGGAGCTGCAGGCAGGGAGCAGGAAGCGGCTTAGAGTAAATGATCCGTCCGCGTCTCCAAGCTGAGAGGTTAGATTACCAGTATTTTGTTGCTGATGATACCCAATCCAGTGGCCCAGAGCTTTTCATTATAGAGTTTTTTCCCCCCCTCTTTTGAAATGTTGATAAAGACGCCATCCACTCTGAGTTTTCTGCAAATGACCGCGACACACATTTTCACCACCACACTCTTCCTCCCATCTAGGTCTGAGAATTAATCTCCTCCCACTGTTGTTTTGGTTTGGTTTTTGTATTCCAGCGGAAGAATGCAAATTAAGTTTGATTTTAGGCAAAGCAGAACACAAGTGGAAAGAAGGTGTGATGCCAAAACAGGCTTTTTAGTGCTCAGTACAAGTGGGCTTTTTAAAATTATTATTATTATTAAAGATTTTATTTATTCATGAGAGAGAGAGGCAGAGGGAGAAGCAGGCCCCACGCAGGGAGCCTGACGTGGGACTCGATCTCGGGTCTCCAGGATCAACGCACTGGGCGGGAGGCAGGCGCTTAACCGCTGAGCCACCCAGGGATCCCCCCACAACAAGTGGGCTTTGAAAATGACTACATGGCGCACTTTACTTACAAGTGCGTGATACGATGGTAGACACACAGCTGAGTGTCACCCCCAGGTCTTCTGATGAACAGATTCATTGCTTCTTACAGAGTGTGTGGAAATGTTCAGAGTTAGTTCAGTAACTCCTGTGCTGCTCAAGTAGTCTGTAGTTTTTCCTCATTAGTGGGTTTTTCCCCCTTTTTTTCCTCCTTTGGTGCATCATGGTAATATCAGTCCCTCACCAAATGCTCTTGGGGCCTAGGTTGCATCAATTTTGGGGGGCCTGGAGAAGTTGCAGTTTGAAGTGGAACTGCTGGAGCCCTGAAGAGGCCTAGTTTTGGTATTCTGCAAAGTCCCATTGACATTTATTGTTAAGCTTCCTCCTCTGCACTCCTCCTCTTCAAATGGAAGAGAGGTTTTCACTTTGACTAAAAGTAGAAGATAAATACTACATTTATGTAAATTTTTTGCAGACTGGTGGATGCTCTGCATTGTTTAACTTTCTATACCGCAGCGCTTCATGTGTGGATAGATTTAATAATTTTGGAAGCAATATGAATTTTTGCATGAGTAAATGAGATCATCTTGGAAAAAGTTTATATTTTAAATTTTTATTAGGTGCCTACAGTGTTCTTTTATTTTCATGCATGAATGAGGATAATACAGAGACCTTTTTTTTTTATCAGCATTAGGCCTTGCATTTTTTCCTATTGATAAAAATACTTAATTCTGACACATTACAGTCGTATGACTTACAACAAATTGTAGACTTTTGTTCAGCTATTCATAAGCTAGTAAGTGCTTAAAATATATTTTGGTGATCATATAGTCTTATATCTAGACCAAGAGATACTATTCCTCAGTGTTGCATACATCTTTTTTAACATGTCACCTTTTTTCTTCCCTCAACTTGGAAAGGTATTGGAACATACTTTTTAAAACAGGCTGTAATTGACAAAGGGAAAGTACTTATTGTTGCTATCAGCAAACTCTTAGCAAAGATAATTGTGTAAATAAGGTGTCATTTTATTTTTGTTTATATACCCCTGTATTCTAAAAATGAATCATTACATCTGTAAGTTGAATAATTATAGAGGATTTTCTCCAGAAACCGGCAATCAACATTGTATAAGGATTAGAAATTATAAAGATCTATGAGTAGTTTTAAATAGACAAGGAATTATAAGCCAAATTATGAGTTTGCTGGGTAGCAGACTCTTGTTCTTTGACCCAAATTTTCTATGCTAAAATTAAGTCTTCAGAATAAGATAAAGGCAAAAAATGGGTCATAATGACAGTGTTACTTCAACTTCTAGTGAGACATTATGACTAGAAGTGGTTTTTTTTTTTTACATAAAAGATTATATTGTAGATTATACTACCTTTTCTCTAAACATTAAATGTATTCTCAGATTCACATATAAGTTTTAATCTTCCATAAAACTACCCTCTTGCCATCACTTGTCATTCTATTTACTCTTTCCTTTCCCCTTGCTCATCATTACTTAAACTCACATAGTTGTAGGATCAGTGACGAATGTAGTTCATTCATTGCACATGTGCTAGGATCTTCTGGGCATATTTTAATAGCATGAAGGCCAGGGGCATTTGCCATTGTTTCCTTCCAGCCCTCAATTGTTTTTCACAAGTTTTGCTAGCTGCTGGATAGCATACCCAAAAACCAGAAGAAGGGAGTTAGAGCCACAAGCCATCCTTTTCAAAAGCTGTGACTCCAAATCGAAACCACTATCTTGCCAGAACTGTTCTCTAGAGATAAAAGTGTTGCAGGCCTAAACTAAATAGGGATACTACTAATTGGTCTGCAGTTACCCCTTTTAGTTTAGAGCCTGCAGTACTTATTTTTCCAAACAGCAAATTGAAGCAAGACCTTTTATCTGATTACAGTGTAATTCATTGTCATTAAAAGAAATGCATATAATATTGGCAAAACAAGGTTCTCCTGTAATGCCACCACTTTTATCCCACAATTATATCATTAATATATAATACAGTATAATCCCACTCACTTATTATAGCAATATTAACGTGGTGAATCTACTTCCAGTGTGTTTCTCATACATAAGCATGTGTTCTTGCACTTTCTCACACATAACTTCATTTTTGCATCATACACTTTAATATCTTTAATGCTGGACTGCTTGCCTCTACCTGAGTTAAACATTCTCTATCTCCTTTCAAGCCCTAATACTCTTTAATTCCTCACAAGAACCCTGTGTGTTATTATTCCCACTTTGCGAACTGATGGGTCAAGTAATTTTTCAAGGCCATGTAATCAGTGAGAGGTAGAGCCACAGTTCAAACCCAGGAAGCTTGATTCCAGAGCCCATTCTCTTAAGGATGCTACTATTTTGCAACAAAAAGACTATTTCAAAGAAACATTTGGAATGAAGATAATACA
This sequence comes from Canis lupus dingo, assembly GCF_003254725.2. Lineage (NCBI taxonomy): Eukaryota > Metazoa > Chordata > Mammalia > Carnivora > Canidae > Canis > Canis lupus. Next base: position 30,649,338 of record NC_064264.1, on the reverse strand, counting down.
TTTACACAGGATAAATATAGCTAGTTCAAAAATACAATTTAGGGTAAACATGCAATAGTAACTGATGTTTTGGAAGAAGAAACTACATTCTGGACCAAACAACGTATGGTAGGGATGAATTTGCTTTTTTTTTTTTTTTTTTTTAAGATTTATTTATTCATGATAGACCTAGAGAGAGAGAGAGAGAGGCAGAGACACAGGCAGAGGGAGAAGCAGGCTCCATGCAGGGAGCCCGACACGGGACTCGATCCCGGGTCTCCAGGTTCACGCCGTGGGCCAAAGGCTGGCGCCAAACCGCTAAGCCACCCAGGGATCCCCTGAATTTGCTTTTTTCAAGCAGAGATTGGGTCTGTCAATAATACATATCACAGACTATTGAGTGTGGAAAGATCTGTTGGCTGCTTAATTCATGTACTTTCTAGAGGTTCTTGGGACTGTGGTCTCTTTGAATTCAAAAACTCAAAAACAGCAGGTATCCGTAGATGACTTTTAAGAAACCTTTGAAAAGTGTCACTGTAGGTTCTTTTTTATATTCCTTTTAGTTGACAGCAGTTTTGAAATACAATTCTTGGTTTAGTTTCAAAATCATAATACTTCCCCTTCCCCCCAGTAGTAGAGTATAAACACAAATGTTTAAAAACACCTGTATAGAATTTGTAAAATAACAGTTGGTCTCCACTGGCATTTTTCATTATATTTTGTTCTGATATTTTTGTTTTTTTTTTTTTTTTTTTTTTTTTTTTTTTGTTCTGATATTTTTGAATTACTGGTCCAGTTCTTCATATTTTTTGTTGTTGTTGTTGTTGTTTGTTTTTTATGATAGTCACAGAGAGAGAGAGAGAGAGGCAGAGGCACAGGCAGAGGGAGAAGCAGGCTCCATGCACCGGGAGCCCGATGTGGGATTCGATCCCGGGTCTCCAGGATCGCGCCCTGGGTCAAAGGCAGGCACCAAACCGCTGCGCCACCCAGGGATCCCTGTGTTTGTGTTTCTATTTATAAACATGTATATATGCATCTCAGTGACAGAATGAGTATTGGATTTATTTTTATTTAAAAGTGAAGTATGAAAAAAAATGATGCATTTCTCTGAATAGGATGAAACGAGGAGGAAGAGATAGTGACCATAATTCATCAGAAGAAGGTACTGCAGAGAAATCTAAGAAACTGAGGACTACAAATGAGCATTCTCAGACTTGTGATTGGGGTAATCTCCTTCAGGACATTATTCTGCAAGTATTTAAGTATTTGCCTCTTCTTGACCGGGCTCATGCTTCACAAGTTTGCCGCAACTGGAACCAGGTATTTCACATGCCTGACTTGTGGAGATGTTTTGAATTTGAACTGAATCAACCAGCTACATCTTACTTGAAAGCTACACATCCGGAGCTGATCAAACAGATTATTAAAAGACATTCAAACCATCTGCAATATGTCAGCTTCAAGGTAATACTTTAAATCCTTCTTTTAAAAAATAAAGCATATCGTGTTTTGGCTTTTTTTGTGCTAAACCAATATGTTTTCTCACGTCTTTAAAATAGTGCCTTTTTAGGGGGTGCCTGGGTGGCTCAGTTGGTTGGGCATCAGCCTTTGGCTCAGGTCATGATCCCATGATCCCATATCAGGCTCCCTGCTCCGTGGGGAGCCTGCTTCTTCCTCTCCCTATGTAGCTCTCCCAGCTCCCGCTCGCTCGCTCTTTCTCTCTTTCTCTCTATCAAATAAAAATAAAATAGTGCCTTTTTAGAGAAAGTTCTTAAAGATTGAGAATTATTACATACATTAGAAGATGTCAGAAATAATTATATTTGAGCTAAATTACTCCACTGAATTGCAATTATTGATAAGTTTTTAAAAGAACAGAAGCAACTAATAAGCATAAAATATTTACCTAAGCTATCAGTCACATTGAATTACTGTAAGTTTAAGGTAAAAGAAATATACAATAATATAAAATGTGGAGATTATGATTGACTAAAACTTAATTGCTATTACTGTTTAATAGGTACTGAATTCTGCTTATTGCTGGCTTTATGACATGGGGTCTTCAAAGAAAAAGGAGACACAGAAATATGTAAAATATCTAGATGAATATATTTTAGAAATAAGAAAAGATATGTGGAAGAATGCCAAAGAGAACTGTTTCTTTTCATTGCCAGAAGGGACATATTAGAATTCATTCAGTGGTGAGAGAAATGAAGTGGGAGTGGCTTTTTGAGCTGTCTAGAATAGTTTAAGGAATCACAGTGGTTTATAGGAGTACAGAGGCTTACAGTATTTTTTTTGAGGATGAATAATGGAATGTAGATGTGTTTACTAAACCTTTTAACATACCTGACAGTTGTTGAAAACTAACACATGGAATATCTGATTACCCATAGGTAGCAGTTATTAATAGGTCAGATTAAACCTAGATAAAGCAATGGTTCTTAACCCACAGTTCTTTGCCAAAACTACTCTTGACTGCTCTCAAGAGTGTTATTCCTTCTTAGATGAAGATTACCTGCTTATTCTTCCATTTGTGTCTGAAGAAGAAGAGAGCTGGTAATGGGAATGGTTGAGTGCATTATGGCCATTTTCCCAGAAAAATGCACAAAGGTACTTAGGCCACTGAGAGTAGATTACTAGGTTAGCAAATAAGAATAGAGGATGCCTATAAGTTGAATTTCAATTTTAATTTTAGAGCATCAGCAAATAACTTTTAGTATAAATATGCCCATTCATTATTTGGGACATAATACTTATTTAAATGGATGTCTTGTATATTATCTGGCAACCCTAACTGAGGGTAAGAGTGAGGGAATGCTGAGGGAAACAAATCCAGGAACTCATCAAGTGTTGTCTATCCTCACATCCCCATGAAGAAACTTCAAGAGCCTTCCTTTGGTTTTAGACATCTTTGAGTTGTCTTAAGAGTATTCTAATGGTAAATCTGAGAAAAAGAGGAGCATAATACTTTCATCTCAAAGGTCTAAAGACCAATTCCATCCAGGGCATTGGCTGGGTCAGTGTTTTAGTCTTCTAGCCATGTGATCCAATTCAGCTGTTTCCAACTTATATAACCCTCACAAAACCATTTGTCCTATAAGTTTAAACATTTTTGTTAGGGATTTTTTATTTCCCTCGGAAATTATTTCTGATTTACAAAAAGAACCATAGCATAAGATTCTCCTGAGTTGTCCTGAGTATATTTGTGTTCAGTTTATCACTAACTAGGCCAAACAGGCTTTTAGTCCATTATGAGTATACATCAGTGGTTCTCAAACTTTATGTGCATCATAAAGACCTGGAGTGCTTGTTGAGACAAAAGTTGCTGTGTCCCACCCCTGGAGTTTCTGATTGTGATGATCTGGGTTGGGCATGAGAATTTGCATTTCTAATTGGTTCCCAGGTGATGTTAATGCTGCTGGTCTAGGGAGCACACATTAGGAACCACTTGTATAGAAATACTTAGCCAAAGGAAAGTATTCTAAACAGCTCTGAAACAGTCCATCAGTTTTACAACCAGCTCTTTAGAACATTTTTGGGTTAAGGTAATGTACATCAGTCTGAAAATTAAAGTAATACTACTTTTAACTGTTCTCTTTTAAGATGCTTTTAGCCCAAGGAACAACTTTCTTTTTGATAGAAGAGCTCCATCTCCTCCTGCAGGAGTTTTTGGCCATATTACTCTTCCCCTAGGAAATGTTTATGCACAAGAGTGTGTGGGAGCAACTACTCATTTGGTTCATATTTTCATTCTTGACTGGTTGGATGTCCTCCTTTTTACTTCACATTCATCTTTCTGTTAATATCATTAATGATGAATCCCAGATTGTGATTAATTTGAACATTCTGAATAGTAATACTCATCCACTTTCTGGTGCCTTGACACCTGTGTACGATAGACACTGTATTTGCATGTAGAATCAGATCCACTACCAAATATATAATTATTTTTCAAAGATTATAAATTCATGTGATCCTCTAGATTGTATATTATATAGTCAGTTTTGAATAAATCAGCTTAAAAACCAAGTCCTTTTAACATTAAGTGTATATTGTATAATAACAAAATTAAGTCTTGACAATTGAACTTAAAACTTTCAGGGAGATTCAGAAAAGGCTGACGTTGTATGTGAGGTTGTATGATTGAAAGAATAAATTGTCTTTGTAACATAATAAACTAATAACTTTCTTTTGTAAAATTAAGATTAAACAGAGTAAATGTAAATACGAGTATATGTATGGCTATGTCATGTGTTCTTTCCTTAGGTGGACAGCAGCAAAGAATCAGCTGAAGCAGCTTGTGATATATTATCACAACTGGTAAATTGCTCTTTAAAAACCCTTGGACTTATTTCAACGGCTCGGCCAAGCTTTATGGATTTACCAAAGGTATCTGCTGGTTTTGTGTTACTGGTGGTTACTGAGAAATTGAATGAAACCTTACCTATTTCTTGTAGTGACAGTGGGAATGTAAGAAAAATAGTATGCGTGATGGAAATCTATTACTATTTAGAATGTTAGGCAATAGGATTTTTAAAAAAGCTTTTCGTTTTTCTGATCACCTTGGGCTTCTTGATGGGAAAAGTTAGAGTGAATGAATTTGCAGAGGGTCCAGCAGGATATACTAAAAGAGCCTAAGTAAAATGGAGAAACAAGCATATTAGAAAAAAGATATATAGCAGCCCCTTCTTTGGACTTTCAGAGCAGATTGGTAAAATTATAATCAAAGAAAAGTAGACAGTGCCAGTAGTGAGAACAGGTATAGCTTACTTATAAAATCTTCTGGTAAATGTGTAAAGATTTATTCTTGAGCAAAGTTAGTGCAGCTTGGATTAATTAATAGATTTTATTTAAAGAAAATTGTTTTTGGTGAAGAATAAACTATTTATATTCATATATATGTTCTAACATAATCCTACATGTAATTAGATGTCTCTAATAACTTGTCTCTTAAAATGGAAAAACAAGTGCACTTTAAAAAATTTATTTATTTCAGGATGCCTGCCTGGGTGGCTCAGCAGTTAAAGCATCTGCCTTCAGTTCAGGGCGTGATCCTGGAGTCCTGGGATCAAGTGCCACATCAGGCTCCCTGCATGGAGCCTGCTTCTCCCTCTGCCTGTGTCTCTGCCTCTCTCTCTCTCTCTCTCTCTTTCTGTCTCATGAATAAATAAAAAAAAAAGCTTAAAAAATACAAAATAAATAAATAAAAATGTATTTCATTTAGAGAGAGAGCATGTGAGATTGGGAAGGAGGGGCTGGGAGAGGAGAGGAGAGGAGAGGAGAGGGAGAGAATCTTAAGCAGACTCCCCACCGAGCTCGAATCCCAATATGGAACTCAATCTCACAACCCCGAGATCATGACCTGAGCCCAAATCAAGAGTCAGAGGACCAACTGACTGAGCCAGCCAGGTGCCCCAAGTATCCCTTTTAAGAAAGCAATTGATAAAGGCTCCTTGAGTATATTAGCTAATACTGGGTAGGTTAGCATCCAATAATTTGAAAGTATTTTTTTCAGAGGAAGCTGCAAACTAAAACATAGATACCCCTTTAACACACCTCATAGTTTAATTTACTAGAATGATTCAGGAAAAAATATTGCTAAATTGAGTGCTATAACCCAGGTGGTAATGGAATTGAGTATCAGTAACAAATCTATCACTAATTGATTACAAAGTCTTAATTGTTTTTGTTTTTGGTTTGGGTTTTGGTTTTTTTTTTTTTTTTTGAGAAAGGAGAAAGTGCAAGCGTGAATGGCTGGGGCTGGGCATGGGGGGGTGGGCAGAGGGAGATGAGAGAGAGAATCCCAATCAGGTCCATGCCTAGCGCTGAGCCTGATAGGGGGCTTGATCTCAAAACTTTAAGATCATGACCTGAGCCAAAACCAAGAGTTGGATGCTCAGCCAGTTGAGCCACCCAGACACCCCTTAACTGATTTTTTTAAAAAAGGTTCTTTGCATACATTTGAGATAAAGTGTTTTTCTCATGTAAGTTAAGGGAGATGGGTAAGATACTCTTTAAACATTTTAAGGTTCTAAGTATGTAAGTCAGAGCACTGTGGCTCTCAACATGCATGAAAATCATGTAAGAAACTTTGAGACTTTGGATTACTTTCCCTATACCAAATTTCCCCCTCCTATGAGCTGTCCAGGAGATTCTGATTAAGTCTGATTTACATAGTATGGTAGCACCTTGTTCAAGCTTCATACAGGAAATATGTTCTGAATTGATTTTCTATGTGCATATTATAGTTAATAGTTTCCATAGTGCATATATATATATATACACACACACACACATATATATGTATATATTATATAGTGTGAAACATACCATATTAAAAGGTGTGCTAAATTTCCTTTTTTCTTATTACTCAGCAGTATCACTATATATGTCTGGTACTAGTACTATACTTATATGTAGTAGTTTTTTCTTTGGGAACTATGGTGCATCTAGTAGGATGCTTCCTTCCTTATTAAATGGGTCTAAGTTGCTTATATTGTCTCCCCACCCTCCCGATTTTGACTCTTGTAGAAGATTGAAATAGGGTGTTGCTCTATGTTGGAAATCCTGGGAAAATTGAAGAGAACATATAAGAAGTGTATTTGATAGAAATCTGAGGGAAATGGAAAAACTCCGTGATGCAGTCATGAATATACTAATAACATGTAACTGTACAAGATAGAATTCAGTTTGACATGAAAATATTAGGAGAAAGATATTAACATTTAAAATAGGTCAAAATTTTGTTAACCAGTTATTTAATTGTAGGGGAAAAGAAAGGGAGTGTGACCACAAAAGTGATGTTTCATTGTACTTTCTTGGCTGTTAGCCTGCCTTCATTCCTTTTAACTGCTGTAGTGAATTTATAAAGCTAAATGGAGTGTGAGATTGGTTATATAGAGGAAAGTGTTGGAGCATATGTTGACCTCTCTTTCTTATTCCTGGATTCTTTGTCTGTTGGTTTTAGCTGATTCCAAGTTACATATTCTGACCATGCTTTTAATCCCTGCTTTCCTGTGGGGGGTTCCTTTAGGTCAGATTCTGTGTCCAATAGATAATTACATATATATATTAAATGGAATAATAATAATTGGTACATTTATGGAAAAATACATTAGAATAAAATGGCTTAAAAATATTGTAGATAATTTAACATGTTTAAAGGAGTTTTAAACTTGAAATTTTATTTAGGTACGATTTTCCTTATTTAAATTTTCTGTGAGTTTTTATATTCCAAATGAGTCTTTCCTAGCTTCTGAGTTGATTTTTATTTCAATTTTTAGTGATTATGCTAATAATTATTACTATTTTAATGGTTATTACTGTCAGACCAAAAAAGAATGCAGTTATAAAACACTGGAGTAGGGTTTCCAGATAAGGTGGTATGAAATATGAGAGCTATTCTCATTCTGGATTCGGTAATTCGTCTTTTTATTTACCAATGATTGTTGTGATTTAGAGATACTCACCCTAAGGCCTGAAATCCCTTCTTTCTCCTACAGGTAAAAAGATTTTCCTCAAAGATAGCAAATAGTCACCTCTCTTTTTTACCATATCCCCAACAACAGAGTGAAAGGATGCTACCCCTAAAACAGTTATGAAATATATCATTAAGGTTCAGCTGAACTATATGTGAATTAAATGAATATACCTCAATTCTCATTTGTGAAAATTGCAGCTGTTTTAATTTTTTTGCTTTTCAGTCTCACTTTATTTCTGCCCTGACGGTAGTGTTTGTAAACTCCAAATCCTTGTCCTCGCTTAAGATAGATGATACCCCAGTAGATGATCCATCCCTCAAAGTACTAGTAGCCAACAACAGCGATACACTCAAGCTGCTGAAAATGAGCAGCTGTCCTCACGTCTCTCCAGCAGGTATGTTTTGCTTTCTGCCAGATAACTTGTTAGTAAAATGTATTGATGTATTTATTAAATTAAAAACTAATGATTAACCTTGCAGATGGGTTAGATTAATATGATTACTTCATCTTTTTTGCATAAACATATTTTTAATGTCATAATAACGTAAATTCTGTAGCATTCCTAGCCTAGACATTTACTTTCAACTTATTTTCTACACTTATTTGGCAACTTGTGTCCAACCTGTGTGAGAAAATGGATAAATTAAAAAAAAAAAAAAAGTATTGTTTGAGGTGCCCCATCTGGTAAGATGGAATTTTCTCTAATTGTAGTTGAGCCAGCAGGGCTGGTTTTGAATCAGAGTGATTTCTTAATTGTTTTTCTTCTCATTGTGTAGTGGGTGGAGAGTTGTGCTGTAGTTGCCACTTTACATTTTGCAAGATAACCCTTTTCCTAAGTTGAATTTTGGAGTTGAGAACCCATTGAATGGGGAATAGCATTGTGAAAGCTCTCTCCAAATTCTCTTGTATAGAATTTTCTAAGCATTACTACATTATTCAGTTTGAGATCATTTAAATTCCAAATGGTTCATATTGTAAAGTGAGTATAAACTGTTCTTGGTATTACTACTCTCTGACGCTTTACTTCTGACACATCCTCTTGCTACTGAAGTTCCTCCCAGGCTGTTATTTGGGTAACCTGTTTTTAAGACACAATGTTAAATCCTTGATCCCTTTACAGAATACTTCCCACCATCTTGCCATAACTAAAGCCTAGCCTTCTGCCAAGAAAATTATTTCCTCTTGGAGATTACTTATTTGTTGTCCATGTGTTGTACATGAAGGGTCTTGGTGTTGGGAATGGTTAGATCTATTGCAATATTTCCCTAACTGCCTCTGTCACTTCTAGATTATTACTGAAAGTGATAATCTAAATAAAATAGAACTTAACAATGGACTTTTGGCAGTTACTTCAATATGACCTTGGTCATAGTTTCTATCTACTGTATAGGTTTGCTGTGAGAGCGAGGTCCACGTTTCATAGCTTTGTATAGTATACAAGGTCCTTTGTATCTTGACCTCCACCTATCTTTTTAATCTTGTTTGCCACTCATTCATGTGTGGCTTTTACTGAGTCCTACATAACTATGGTTCTTTGAACCTGTGCATGTGGTTAGTACACTGTACTTCGTGGAATACCATTTTTCCCTCTACTTCTTAATCTAGCTAACTCCAGGCCAGCCTTCAGAATTCAGCTCAGATGGTCTGATTTTTGTCCTTATTTCCTCCTCCTCTTTGGTTTAAATTTTAGTGTGTTGTTTCCATAGCACTCTGAACATGACTTATAACACTTCAACAAACTATAGGGAGAGCCTTTGGGTCTATGGTTTCTCTGTGAGAATGTGAGTTTGTTTCTCTCTTTATCTTGGTACATCTCCTGTTCATTTACTTTTATTAAATATACACATCAATTCTAATAGTAGGTATAAACTTGGGTGGTTTTACCTAATGGCTTTTGGACCAAGTTGTTCAGGAAGGGAAGGGAAATGAAAGAGAATACTTGCAATACTTTTAAATTTAAGAGTATAACCATAGAGGATTTCAATTTAAAATTTAACATATTTGCATATTTTCTATATATATTTTGCATATTGGGACTCTTCTTTCCCTAAGCTGAAATTAAGGGCTATTTTCTTTCTTTACTGCATTATTTTATCAAACTTTTTTCCCATTTCATATAGTCCTTTATAACTGTGTACTTGGTTGATTTCTAGCACCATTCAACACTAGTGACTTGTTTATCCCTCTTCCTCTGTTCCTCCCCACCCCACCCCATCCATGCTCAGAAGCATGGGCCTTAGTCTCACGACCCTGAGATCGTGACCTGAGCCGAAACCAGAAGTTGGACGCTTAACCGACTGAGCAACCCAGGCGCCCCTGTGCAGTACCCTCTTAAATTGATTTCTTAACTTGCAGCCTGCCCTTTTCTAATGTGATTTCCATGCTACAGGCAGAGTAATCTTTCTAAAATACAAGTCTGATTTTTTTCTCTAGTTTTCTTTAAAACTTTTCACTATGGTTTTTAGATAAGATCCCAACTCCTTACTGGGGCTGACAAAGTCCCATATAATGTAGCCCTTGCCTGTCTGTGGGCTTCATCCATTAAGATGTTACCTTACTTGCATTACTGTCTGTTGAGCTCCGTTCAGTTCTTAGAAGGCTTGTGTTTTCTTCCATGTCTGGGTGTTTGTTCACATAGGAAATACTATTCACTTTTCTTCTCCCTCACCTTTTGCCCTAACGTGGTCCTTCTAATTCTTTTTGTCTCACTGTATTGGTTCTAGGAAACCTTCCTTAATTCCCTTGTTATGACTCTGAGAGCAATTTTGTTTCATTATCTGCTGCCTTCTATTAGGATAAGGATGTCTTGTTTATGTTGTATTTTACCGTCCTAGCACCAGTGCTTGACATTAAAACGTTCATAAAGTATCAGCCAAACTAATCAACATTTAATTACTTAGTATTCTATATTGTTGATAAGCCAACATTTGCCTTATAATTCTTTTTAAAAGGCTGGATACTTTTTTTCTATATTTTTGCTGACTTTAAAAATGAACTGTTTTGGCATAGCAGTTTGCTTCCAAAAATTTCTTCCATAGGACAGATGATTAAGTGGAAGAAGTAGGTCAGAGGGTCCAGATCCTTTTTATGCTTTGTCATTTTTTCTTCTTAATGAATTGTGTGAATTTATAATACCAACAATAATGAATTTCTTTACATGTTGTAGCATATATCAGTGTTTCATTTCTTTTTATTGCCAAATAATATTCCGTTGTATGGATATATACCACGCTTATTTTTCATTTGATGGATAGTTGGGTTGTTTCCACTTTTTGACTATTATGAACAACACTGCTCTGAAAATTGATATATAAGATTTTTTGTGAACATGTGGCTTAATTTATTTTGAGTATATACCTAGGAGTGGAATTGCTGAATCATAGTAACTGTTTAACTGAGTTTGCTATTGCTGCATAACTAACAACTACAAATTCAGCAGGTTAAACCAACACTGAGTAGTGTCACAGTTCTGTAGGTCAGGGCTATAGGCATTGCTCAGCTAGCTTTTCTGCTTAGCCGGAGCAGCTCTGAGTCGGACTTCTTTTCTGCAACTAGCCAGAGAAAACTCAGCTTTCGAAGGACTCATGTGATTCAGTTAGAGCCACTTGGACAATCTTACTGAAACCAACTGTGCTATATAACTTAACATAATTGTGGGAGTGGTATCTTACCACATTTACAGGTTCCAGGGATTAGGTTGTGGAATCTTGGGGACCATTTTTAGAATTATGCCTGCTACAACTGCTTTAATAGTTATCAGATGATATTTCACTTTCTTTTATTTGCATCTTTAGTTACCATTCCCCGTGTATTTGTTTTCTTTTTATATCAGGCTTTATGAGATTGTAAAGAACAGAGATCAATCAGGTTACCTTCGGTAATGAGGTTTATTTCAAAGTATGTAAATACCTTATGGAGAACAGAAACTTTTCAGTGGCTGAATAGTGAAGCACAGATGTCTTTTTTTTTTTTTTTTTTTAGATTTTATTTGTGAGTGGGGGGGGGCAGTGCGGGCAGGGTAGGAGGAGGAGCAGAGGGGAGAGGGACAAGCAGACTCTGCACTGAGCACGGAGCCCAGTGTGGGGCTCGATCCCCACAACCCTGAGATGATGACTTGAACTGAAGCCAAGAGTCGGACACTTAACGGAGCCACCCAAGTGCTCCAGCACAGATGTCTTTTATTCCCTTTTTGGTGACTCTTATACCGGTGATTCAGTTTATCTTTTCATTGATTCTATTGCCTATATTCTTCTTCCACTGCTATTAAGCTTTGGCTTATTGGTGCCTCCCTGTCTTGGCACTTCTCAAGTAGTAGTTAACCACATGAACTTAAGAGTCACTCAGTCTGTGTTTGAATTCCAGCTTTGCTATCTTTAGCTGCATCAACTTCAAAATAGAAATAGTATTTTTTTCTAGATTTTTTTGAGTATTTGTGGGATAACATACTTAGTACCTGACATATCATACTTGTACAATTAATGGTAGATATTATAATGTATGTTTTGTTCCTGTCCTTGTTTCTAAGCACAAGAAAGAAATGGTTTCTTTACATCTTCTCTACATTTATCAAGTAGTATAGGCTATCTGTTTGAGGTAGAATTTTTATACCAGGCCATTTCAGAGATCAGATACTGACTGACCTTTGGTAAGATTTGCTGCTGATAGGGGTTTGCAGCAGTTCTGAAGCATAGTACCCCAAGTATAGGGAACCATTTATGGAACTGCTTTCTGAATATATTAGAATATGTTAGTTATATTATAATTCCCATTAATGTGAATTGGTTATTTTTGACTCCTTTATCTAGTGCTATCTTGGTATTCTTTCCTTAGAAATTTGATAAGTTTATTATACACTATTAACAGTTAAAACTCTTTGTTGCTCACTTGTTAGAAATCTTTTTTAAAAATTTGTCACGTTTTATTTAGTCACATAGGTTCTTTTATATGGCTTTACCTTTTTTTTCTTTTAAATTAGGATTAAGTTTTCAATTTCAAAAAATGTGCTTTGGCCTCTGTAGCAATGATCATATAATTTTTCTTGGCTTAACCTGTAAGTTTGGTGTTAGTAATCATTTTTTTAAAGAATGTGACTGTCCATGCATTACTGGGGCAAACCTTGGTTAATTTAACATAGTTAGCCCTTAAACAACATGAGTTTGAACTTTGTGGGTCCATATACACATGGATTTTTTTCAGTAAATACAGACTTATACTCTATACCTCCTCTCATGATTTTCTTGGTATTTTTTTCTCTAACTTCATTGTGAAAATGTAGCACAGAATATATATAGCATACCAAATCTGTATTGTGTTATCAGTAAGGCATCAGGTCCCTGGTAGTCTATTAAATATTAAATGTTTGAAGAGTCAATTATGTATAGATTTTTAACTGTACAGTCAGTACCCCTAACCCCGATGTTGTTCAAGGGTCAGTTATATTTATTAATTTATTATCTAATTGTTAAATGAGCTTTGTGTCTTTTAAGGTATCAGATTTAGAATTGGTCTCAAATGTTTCTGACTTTCTGCTAGTTTAACCATATAACCAAGTTTTAAATTGTATAGCTTTATGATAGGGAAATATGGTAAACTTTTGTGAGACATGTACCTGATTAAATTTTTTGAACAGATGATGAACTTGTACAAAAATTTGTAAATAATTAGGTTTTTTTCTTTCAAGGTATCCTTTGTGTGGCTGACCAATGTCATGGCTTACGTGAACTGGCTCTGAATTACCACTTGTTAAGTGATGAATTGCTGCTTGCTTTATCTTCTGAAAAACATGTCCGATTAGAACATTTGCGCATTGATGTAGTCAGTGAGAATCCTGGACAGACACACTTCCATACTATTCAGAAAAGCAGCTGGGATGCTTTCATCAGACATTCACCAAAAGTGAACTTAGTGATGTATTTTTTTTTATATGAAGAGGAATTTGATCCATTCTTTCGGTATGAAATACCTGCCACCCATCTTTACTTTGGGAGATCAGTAAGCAAAGACGTGCTTGGCCGTGTGGGAATGACATGCCCGAGACTAGTTGAACTAGTAGTATGTGCTAATGGATTACGGCCACTTGATGAAGAGTTAATTCGCATTGCAGAACGTTGTAAAAATTTGTCAGCTATTGGACTAGGGGAATGTGAAGTCTCATGTAGTGCCTTTGTTGAGTTTGTGAAGATGTGTGGTGGCCGCCTGTCTCAGTTATCTATTATGGAAGAAGTATTAATTCCTGACCAAAAATATAGTTTGGAGCAGATCCACTGGGAAGTATCCAAGCATCTTGGTAGGGTGTGGTTTCCAGACATGATGCCCACTTGGTAAAGACCAAATGATATAGGGCATGGTGAATAATAGCACCTTAATGTTAAGCATAATGTATTATAATAAGAGTTTATTTCCTGTAGTTCTGATGTGATTCTATTTTGTGGCATGGAAATTTGATATCTGCATTGAATATGTAAGGATTGTTTATTGGGAGACCCATGGACCGGTTTCAGTTGGAAAACTTCATTTCTTTCTTTAGCCTAATAGCAATCAAAGCTCGGAAAAAATTTTTAAGTGTGGTTCAGATCTGAAAGTAACCAGTTATGAAGATTAAACATTTTACAGTCTGAAACAAAACCTATATATTATAGTATCTGAGAAGTGAGTACTCTAATAGGTTTTCCAAAATGTTATGTTCTCTATGCATTTTTTTTAAATGTAAACTTGACATTTTAGGGTCTTCAGTTATACATACACCTGTTATAAGGTGTTTAATATAGCTCAGGACAGAGCATTTTGTGAGAAAAATGTAGGATATATCAAATGAGAGAGATTGGTTGAACGTTCTCAAATATGTTACAGATCTATTTAAAGAGGTATGTATAAGTAATTGGATCTCTTAGAAAACTCCAAGTGTCCCAGTGGTTATTATAGAAGGATAATAAAAGAGCCAAGATCAAATTAAAAGAAAAAAACAGGGAGGAAGTGTTTAGCTTTGTATAAACTTTCAGGTTTGCTCTATAATCTGCTAAACCATATAAATTCTCTTCTGTGATTTACTATGTATGTGACTTTGGCATCCTATGTAAAGTCAGGAATGCTTTACCAGTTCTCCTTGGTTTTGTTTATCTTTAAGCTAATTTTGAAATATTATATGGTAATTGAAATGAAAAGCTTATCTATTTAAAAAAAGCCAAATTGACGTAAATAAAGGTAGAATTTTAAAATGTTTATAAAATATTTCCATGAAAGAATATTATTCTCCTGTGAATTTTAGTGATGGCTCATTTTTCCACTTGGAATTAAATAGTTATGTAAGTAGAACTTTCAAAAATCATAAAAGGAGCATCAATGTATAGTTCTGCATAAACAAGTAAACTTAAAAGAGGATATATTTAAGTTCATAATCATATTTTTGAGTAAATATTGCTCAGCGGACTGGAAAATTTTAATAGAAAAATATCTGCAGTTTTGTGATTGTTAATTTGGTTAAAACGCTATTTTATATTATTTAAGTTAGATAACATTTTTATTACTTTCATATGAATAAAGGTAATCCATATATTTCTGTAAAAATACTAAGTTTTGGGCTACATTTAGTTTTCTTAGGTATTACATAAGCTTTGATTCTGAGCACTAGTGCTAGTAGATACTACCTTCCTAAGGGAAATTAGGAGTAATTTTACCCCAATGGACTAATATATTAATGCTTGAAACTTTTAGAAAGCATCTTAGTAATTATGGAAACTAACAGTCTTACAGATCTAATCTATTTTTTAAATAGATTACCTTCCAAAGAATAAAGTAAAAGGTGATTTTCTGCCTAATTTATCTTTTTCAAAAGTCATGGTATTTTCTTCTCCTATAAATGAGAAGAAAAAAGGCTGATCCAGACTTGGAAATAAAAAGCAATTGTTGTAATATTTTCCCTTCTTAGTAAATAGTAAATAGCTTTGCACAAGAAATACCTGTCTTAGTGGATGAAGCCTGTTTTCCTTGAACAACTTTGGAAAATGGATTTGACAGTACATAATCAGTTCTACTAACCAAAGCTTTATTTGGAAATTTCCTTTTTTGTACAAATTGAATTATATAATGCTTGAAATACTTTAAGTCACTTTATAAGCAAAATGCATAGCACTTACTTTGTTTATACTGTAAAGTATATGTTAAATGCTTTTATTAATTTGAGAATAAAGATAGTTACTAATGCTGTTGTATTACTGTAGTTTTTAAAAACTACCCTAATATAGGTGCTTGGTTTTCTAACAAGCATACAGATTTATGGTTTTAGTTTCCAATTTGTATTTAATAAATACAGTGTTTAATTTTAAATAAGTTTATGGTAGAATGACTATTTTGAAGATGTAAGATTAAGCAAATGGAATCTATTCCTGAAGCTCTGATGACTAAAGTGATAGGGAATAAAAACTGACCATGAAATGTAAATGTTTTTCAAATTTTATAAAGAAAATGGTTAAATTAAAAAGAATAGACTCTGCTTTTAAAATAAGAATCTATAAAACAGGAGCACCTGGGTGGCTCAGTGGTTGAGCCTCTGCCTTCAGCTCAGGTGGTGATCCCAGAGTCCTGGGGTCAAGTCCCATATCGGGCTCCCCAGAGGGAGCCCGCTTCTCTGACTCTGCCTATGTCTCTGCTTCTCTTTGTTTCTCATGAATAAATAAATAAAATCTTAGAAAAGAATTACAAAACATTATTTTGAAATAGAATTTTTAAAAGTCCTTGAAACCAAGTGGCCTTTTCATAGAGAAATGTCTTCTATACATCCATACAATCAGAATAGTTTGTTGGGTTTTTTTTTTGTTGTTGTTGTTGTTTTTTGTTTTTTTTTTAAAGATTTACTTACTTTAGAGAGAGCTGGGGGGAGGGGCAGAGGGACAAAGAGTCCTAAGCAGACTCGGTGCTGTGCGCAGAGCCCCACATGGGCTTGACCCACAACTCAATCTCATGACCCTGAGATTACAACCTGAGTATGACACTTAGTGGACTGCACCACCCAGGCATCCCAACCGGAAAGTTCTTAACAGCTTCCAGAAAATAACTTCAATTTCTCTTGGTAATCTGGGCTATTTTAACAATACTATCAGAAAAAACAAAAAACAAAAAACCCAAGTATGACTAAAGATGAAATCAATGTACTGCATTCAAAGAAATTATGGAAAAGCTTAGAATAGATAAATTCGGAGGAGTTTGTGAAGAAGGCTCAGGCCTGAACTAGGGTCCTTTAAGAAGCTGTAAGTAATCTGTACTTCATACATATCTGCGAACAATCTTTGCAAATTCCAGCTTCAGTTTATCTGAGGTTTTGCTGTTATCAAGCTGCCAGAAAAATTTCCCTGCTTCCTGAAACCCAAAATGGACACAAAGCCCTTTATTCTTAAAGTGAACTAAGAGCTTATTATCCTTAAAATAATCAGTCCAGTAAAAGGATATAGTTTTAAGTAGGGGAGGGAAAATGTAGATAGGCAAATTTGAGAGCACAGGAAGCTACTTGGACAATGAAGGGGAAACAAACTTTGGCCAGCCCATTTGCCTTTGGCTGTGAACGGGGAAAAGCAAGCATATGATTTTGGAACACTGTTGTGTAACATACCAACAATTTAAAAAAAAAAATCTTAAAGGAACTGAAGTACCAAAAAATTCATTAAGTACCACCAGACCAAGATTATAAACCTAGATGAAGTTTCCTAAGACTTTTTTCCCCCTGATTTCAAAGGAGCCAGTATCAGGCCTTCCAAATATTTAACGTTTAGTATTTTAACATTTGGACTATATTTCTGTAGGTACCTATTAAAATAACATTTGATGGGCAGCCCGGGTGGCTCAGCTAAATTAGTGCCACCTTCAGTCCAGGGTGTGATCCTGGGGGAACTGGGATCGAGTCCTGCATTGGGCTCCTGCATGGAGCCTGCTTCTCCCTCTGCCTTTGTCTCTGCCTCTCACTCTGTGTCTCTCATGAATAAATAAATAAAATCTTTAAAAAATATATATATATTTGATGATACTTTGTGGGTATATGTACTTAATACTGAGCCAGAATTAATGAGGATATATTTACTCTAAAGCCCTAAGTCAAATTTCAACAAAAGTAACAAAATGGTTTCTCTAAAAATAGAGGAAATTTTATTCATTCATAACAAATTAACAGGAAAAATAGGAACCATGTTTAAGTTATATAGTAGATCAAAGGACAGCAAAATTTAATTGGCAAATTCCCACCTGGCCATAATTTGGTTTTTCATCTACCATTTTGAAAGCATGTTCATTCTAAGTCTACTCCAAAAGCCCTACTTCATCTTGGAAGTACAGTTGACAAGTTTGGTAAATTCTTAAGTACTAATATGAATTTTATGCTCTGTGCTATAGTCACCTGAATTTACCTATTTTCACAGAATTCCTTCATTTGTTCATATTCTTAGGAACTGAAAAATATTGAATGCTTTTTCTAACATGACTATTTAGAATCTTGGCTTTAAAATTCAAATTCCATATCCAGATGTACTCATCTGTCTTCGCTACAGAACCAAGTTCTGTGTTTTAGAGTTAACACAAATGTGGCACAAGAGTTTTTGCTTGTTACCCTAGCACTGTTCTAGAAAATCCAAAATTGTTTTCCCAGATCAATTTTCCTAAATATCCACTAAAAGTTGGCATTGCCCCACTTCAGCCACTAGGTGGTGATAACACAAGAATCCAAGTTTGTGGCATTCTGAAGACAACTAGCAGGTTTAAGAGGCAAAATTAATTATGAATATTTAGGCACTATTACCATGAGTACATAGGCTAAATGGTAGGCAGTGAAACAGAGTTCTCCTCATATAGCTGAGCAAGACTTTGCCTCTGTGCAGTAAGCAGAATAATGCAGTGCCTCCCAGGCTATCTGTGGTAAAGGGCTGGGTTTTTATTTTCAGATTCTTGTACTATGTATAGTTTTGAAAAATACAATAAAAATGAATTCCTAGACAAATGAGATAAAAGCAGAAACATACAAAATACAAGCCATTTATTACTAGATTCAACATAAAATTACTCCAATAAATTGCTTTAAAAGTAGTTTCTGAATGTTTCCTATCAGAATATTTACTTGACCAGTAACCTCTGGTGCTGATAACATATGCAGGCACTGTCTGAGGACTACACTTTGAGTAGCAATGAAACCTTGCTTGATAGTGTATGTCATGGAGTCAACAGAACTGGTTCAAAATGTGGCTCTGTTACCAGTAGTTAGGTCGCCTTGGAAAGGTCACTTAAGGGATCCCTGGGTGGCTTAGCCGTTTAGCGCCTGCCTTTGGCCCAGGGCGTGATCCTGGAGTCCCAGGATCGATTCCTGCATCAGGCTCCCTGCCTTGAGCCTGCTTCTCCTCCCTCTGCCTGTGCCTCTGCCTCTCTCTGCGTGTGTCTCTCATGAATGAATAAAAAAAATCTTAAAAAAAAAAAAAAAAAGTCACTTAACCTTTCTAAGCCTCAACTGACTCATTTGGATCAGGTAAATAATACCCAAGTTTAGGCTTTGTAGGAGAATCCAGTGAGATTGTACTAACCTCTCAAGAGGCACTCAATGTTAGTAGAAACCGAGTAACAATTTACATATTATAGATTGTCTCTGCTCCATCATCTTACTGACTGGTGTTTTTTCCATGAATAGACAGTATTTGGTTGATCATTAAACATCTGAAGGACCTTGAAACCTTGTTTGATGGGACTAAGTGGAAGAACAGCTACTTGGAGATCCTGACAAAAACCTGTCCCCTATCTGACAGGTTTAGGGAAAATGTCAGCTTCCAGAAAATAACTTCAATTTCTCTTGAAGCCTATTCACCCAGATGTATCTGCAGTCATACTTCTGTGTCTTAGGTGTTTGAAGAACTGCAGAAGCAAACTGTCAGCTCAAAGTCTAGGTTATTACTATAAAACCCAGGAAAGGTTGGTAAACTACATTAGGCCAGATCAAGGATGGCACTTTGTTCTTTGATTCATCATTATAGCTACCATTTACTGCAACTTTCCCTTGAAAAATACACACATGGCTTCAATCTTTACAACAGTCCTGACAGATGAATCATCTTAGACATACGGACACTAAGGTTCAGAAATGCCTTATGAGCCATCTAAATCACAAAATGCCAGTTACTAGCTATAATTCTCAAATGCTAGCTAGAAACTTGTACTATTGAACACTTTTTACCTCATTTAGAAGCACCATTGCTACAGCTATGGTGTCCAAATTAGTCTTTAAGTGAATAGAACAAAATCAAACTGCTAGATCTGGTCCCGAAAGTTACAAAAGCTGTGACATCAGTCTAAACCACCAAAAAGTGCTTAAATGAAAACCATAACTACCGTGCCACGAAAAAGTAGCTCCTGCCGTGAAAATGTCACTGGGGGTATTTTAAAAAAATCTTGGCATACCATATCCACAATTTAAAAATAAGGGGTCCAAAGATCCTATATATCTGATATGAACTGTAATTCATACTAACAAAGGCTTGGAGTTTGAAATCAAGATTACCTAATGTACAATGTACTCACTTTGGCCAATGCAGTAAGAGTTTCAGCTTCTCTCCAAAAAAGTCCTGAGATGATATGCAGCAATTCTGCCCAGGTGCATTTCTGCTCCAAGGCAGAAAGGCCTAAGAAATCCACAAATGTAAAATCACCCCCTGAAAAATATATATGCTGGTGACAGAAGGAAAAAAAGAGCAATGGAATTAAAATGTTATAGACCAGAAAGTGTTTCATTTCTTTTAGGTAAAGGGATTTCTTCATATGTTATTTTAATAAAAGGAAATTTCATAGGTAAAAACCAATATTCAAAATTATAAAACAAATAAAACTCTCTGTGTATAATCACTGCATCAAAAATTTGCAAGATACTGAGCAGAAATTCTTTAGTTGATAAATGTGGTTTGAAGGGGTAATAAAATCTTTTTATGGCTAAAGCAAGAGTCTTATTTCCTGTCGGCCCAAAAATAGAGGTTTCATTTCCCAAGTAGGTAGGTTCTCCACTGTAAAGAAATATTCTTGTATAGTTGGTTTCTATCTTCTTGAACTCTGCTCCAAGTTCAGCCAACTTCTTGTATGTCCTTAACACGAATTTAGAACAATCATAGGATTCAAACCATGTCTCAGCCCCCTTTGTTGGGCTGGCTTGAACAGTCCACGTCTCGTAATAAATTCCTGTTTCATTGTCCCGCTTTACCCACTTTGCCATTTGGTTAAATGTGTTTCCTAGGTTAAAAAAAAAAAAAATTACCTATGTGAACACCAAAGCAAATCATATTAGTTTCACGTAAAATGTTCTAACCTGATTAAGACCATGAATAAATAATAGTTTTTATTATTATTTATCTAGTTATTTATAATAGTTCCAATCCTGCACCTCACAATAGGAATCCAAGCTCAGCCATTCTACTTTTCAAGGCACAAGGTATTTCTGAATTGTAAACGTTAGATATCGTAGGTATATACAGTCCTACATACCAATTCTATAATCATTTAAGCTATAATCAAAAGTGGCAGCCTGGGTGGCTCGGCGGTTTAGTGCCGCCTTCTGCCCAGGGCGTGATCCTGGAGTCCTGGAATCAAGTCCTATGTCAGGCTCCCTAATGGGAGCCTGCTTCTCCCTCTGCCTGTGTCTCTGCCTCTCTCTCTCTCTCTGTGTGTGTCTCTCATGAATAAAATCTTTTAAAAAAAAAAAAAAAAAGAAAAGAAAAGCAAAGTTACACACATGCAGAAGCCCTCTTTCTTTACCCCACTCAACAAATCTTGGATTCAGAAGCAAAAGAAAGAAAATAAGGGAAAAATTATGTAAGAGGTAAAAGTGAATGGAGCAAAGGCAGTGTTAAGAATGGTGGAAGGAGGATGCAGAGCTTTTCTGTCACAAAGTTCGGTATGCAAACTATGAATGGCAGCCAGGGGAAGAGCTCCTCTAGAGGGCTCGCCTGCTAACGTTACAAGAGAAGTACTTACTCTACCCTCTCCACCTTGAATATTTGTTACCTCCCTTTCCTCCCTATACTTTCAGCTGTCGGATTCTGCTTATAGCCTTTCCACCAACTATACAAATTCTTCCGGTGAAGCAACTAAACAGGAAATGCTTTTGGCCACATTTGTGGACTATACAGATTCTGACGGCTCTCACACTCTATCATCTTATACCAGAGGAATCTCTCCAAATGTTAACAAAATACCCTACGCTGCATGGCTACAACCTCATCGGGGCATTTACAATACCTAATAGAGCTTGGTCCCAACGTTTCACCTTGTCACCGTGTGTGAACCTTTCTCAAGTGCTTCAACTTGAGTCCATGAAATTAATACTTCATGTCCTATACAAAGGCTGCTTTTATCAATCTTATGGAATTAAAATTCTGAATATAAAGCCTGTTTTCTTAGAACTGGGGGCACTGTTTTTAGTGTTCTTCAACTTTAAAAAATCACTGCTATAATTAAGAGATAAGGATACTTCAAAATACTACTCTGTAACGTGAGAAAATGGACAGGATTAATCACAAAGCAGATTGGTAACTTGAAAGATTTAAGTACTAGCATATTACAAACTATTTTACATAAAATAGGGATCACTTGTTTGTATTGTACACTGATGGCAGAAAAGTATTTTCGGATAATGATATAGGTGGACAAGGAGAAATGAGAACTGGCCTGAATGAAAAAATAAAGAGTATTAATGCTGAGAGTACTAACACTGTTAGAAGAAAAATAAACTTTGATACCGTTGGGATGATTTGGGGCACATGGATTAGAAAGTAGGAAGGGAGATCAGCTAACAGCATGGTGTACAGTTAGAAGATCCCCAGGTGACATTTAAGTCACTCTTCTATTCCTGGTTCTACAACCGGATCTGAGACTTGAAGAGACTGGTAAGTGATGCTACCTGGTTGACACTTGATTCCTTGCTTATGAAAGGAAGAAGAGTTTTATCCTCCTCACTGAACTGTGCGATAACATGCTCCAAAATGCTATGTAAAGAGCTACCCAAGTGGAAAGCATCATAACGTCCTCAAGTCCTGTGATTTACAGAATTCTTATCACAAACAGGGCTTTCATTCCAGATATTTCCACTTTCTTGGAGAACAACAATCATAACGCAGAACTCTATAAATCATATGGGTAAGCTCGTATCTCTAGGATGTAATGGAGCCTCATCCCCGTTCTATACATGAAGTAACGAGTCAATAAAGTAAAATGTCACCCAAGGTCATGTGCCAGTTTCTGATAAAAGTTAACTCCTTTCATCACTACCCAACAATGCAATACATGAAGCAAAATTCCAAGGGTTTCAGCAACTTTTTAATACATCCAAAAGAACAGAAAATCTCAAGAGATAAAATATTTCAATTGCTCAAGGAGCCTTAAATCCTTAAGATTGTGTATGTTTCGGGAAGCAATGTAGTGAAGCAGTTAAGAAAATGGTCAAGAGGGCTTCACTGCCAGTGTTGGGAGTCCTACTTATCAGCTGTGTGACTAACCACTTGGGGCTTCAGTTTCCCCATCTGTAAAATGGGGGGAGGGATAACAACAACTATTTCAGAGGGTGGTCGTGATGATAAATCATGTGATACAGATAAAGCACTCGGAACCTCTGCTGGGCCCAGAGTAAGTCTCCATGAGCGGTAGCTATTATTATTCCTTAACAAAAACATGGTATCATCACTGAAAGTCTTTTTCCAGATTCAGTTAACAGGACCTTTAATCAATTGTTTTATCAGGCATTTTGTGGATTTTCTTCCACTATTTTATTTAGCAACTCCAATTTAATTGCAGAAAACATTTTATTATTTTATTCACTTTTTGCCATCAAAGAGAGGAGATATACTACTCATCATCTACAGGTGACACTTGGCATGAGCAATAGTTTGGATCAAAAGCTATTGCTTCCAGAAGTACATTTTGTAAACTGACTTCTAACATTTCAGAAGAACATGACTGAAATGCCTCAATGAAAGTAGTTTTTTTCATTTGGATACTGATACAATTGTCAAATACTGCCATATTTTTGAAACTTACCTGATATGGTTGCTACCAGTACTAACGTCCCATTTTCCTTCCAGTGGATATCATCAATCCCTTCAAAAAAACAGGCAGCGCCTTGATTGCACCAGAAAGGGGCATTCATTTCAGGTCGGAGATGGGGAAATGTACAGTTTCCAAGTTGGAAAAGTTCATACCATTCCATTGTGTAGTTCTTGCCAGTTAAAGTACTCTTGAATCCAATGGCATCATGCATAATTTTCTGTGTAAAGATCATACATGTACAAAAGCATCTGTGAAGTAACCACTGGCCCAGGAACCAAATGGGAGAAAATGTAATACACCACAACTGTATATCAAGTAGATCGAGTGCTCAGCTATTCCACTTCCATGTTGCTATTCATGTGTCCACTCTGGGGTTCTTCAAATTCTAGGCCCTCATCCACTCTGATTTTGACCATTGCTGCTTATCTCAGATAGTAAGGATGTTTGCTATATGGATGTGCTCTTAATTTCCTTACAATTTAGAATGGGTTTGAGAAGTTCCATACCACAGTCTCAGGAAGTCTATATATTTCACAGGGTGATGAGAGGCTTAAATGGTAAGCTAACCCAGGAAGAGTGCGTACAGCACGGACTGGAAGTGAAGTGTTTCCTGCCTGTCTTGCCCATTCCTCCGGGCCTCCTCCTTTCTTACTTTTCAGGAGCTGGGTACGGATTCAGAATATTAAAAGGGATTAAAGCAACTGCATTTGTTATTGTCAGGATTACAAAACATGGTAGTATTTTTTTGACTACTCATTTTAAAGATTTCATTTGAGAGAGAGTGTGTGTATGTAAGTTTGCAAGTGCATGCACATGCCCTCCTGAGGAGGGTGCAGGGCAGAGGGGGAAGGAGATGGACTCTCAAGCAGACTCTGATCCCAGCATGGAGCTGATGACAGGCTGGATCTCACGACTCTGAGATCATGACCTGAGCCAAAACTAGGAGTCAGATGCTTAACCAACCGAGTCACCCAGGTACCCCATTGACTACCCATTTTAAATATGCCAAGAACACCAATTAAACATGTTCTCAAATCAGCCCTTAGAACAGTGATTATTTCCTCAACTCCACTTAATAAGTCATTTAATTAACCAAAGTTATAAGATCAAAACCGCAGCCTTACCAAGTGTCCCAGGAGGTTCCCATATTTAAATTCCCATACTGGGGTTTGTAACCGGAAGACTTCAATGACATCATCACCTTTCATAACTGGGATAGGTGAGCCAGTTGGACAGAATGTGTATTTAGCTTGACAATAAGGATCTGGTTCTGGACGGAAGGAAAAGCGCCTAATAAAGAAAAAGAAAGCACTAACTTAGATTCTAATAGGAGTTTGGTTCTTCTTGCACATTTTAGAATCCAGATTTTATTATCACAGTCAATAACATTTTCAGAGAAAACCTTCAAAGTTTAGCCCAATAGTATTTAAACATTTTGTAATCCTGTGAACTCCAATGATGTCTTTAACAGCAAATGATACATTAAAAGCACTTTGATAAATGCATGCTTCCCTGTTCCCTGCTCCCATTGTGAAAATCTTAAAGACAGAGGCCATATCTTAAAATTCTGATAGATCAGATCTTATTTAGTAGACAAACATTTACTCAATAAGAGTATTTTTCAAGTGATATTTAATTTCCTAAACAATCCGTATGTTAAGATTATTAAATAGAACACATTTCTATTTTCTTAAGAATTAACCAACAGGAGTGCCCTTCTATTTGCTAGATGCGATGTGGACCAATTCATGAATCGTTTAATGAAGCCAATGAAATCTTTAAAATAAATTTTAAATAATGAAATTAACCAATGACCCTTCAGCCAATATTTATTAAAGCTCTACTATGTGTAGGACACTACTTAAAGAAGGAGGAAAATAAAAATAAAATGATGTTCCCTTCCTCAAGAACATTTGCGTGGGGGCTGGGAATACATTAAACAAGAAATGAAGTGTAGTGTGGTAAGTGCTAAAGAAATAGAGTCCTATGGGAGAAATCACTTCTACTTGACGTGGAATGGATGAGGATAAGGAGGGCAAAGAAAGAGATGAAGACCTGGCTTATTCTGAAGGTCAGGACACAAAGTAGAGAAAACATGAAGTATTATAATAGGTAAGTAAATAAGACTCTAAATAAGGAATTCAGGCTTTGAGGTGGGAGAGGGAGGGAGGCACTGTCATTTTGCACTGATGCAGCACGAACCACAACCCCTGCACTCTAACTGGTGAGGAATGTGCCCCAGAGCAAGCCTAAGTAGCAGATCTGGTAAGACAGAATTTGCTACAAAACAAACCTCATTAAAAAAAAAAAAAAAAGATTTAATTTATTTAGTCATGAGACACAGAGAAAGAGGAAGAGACACAGGCAAAGGGAGAAGCAGGCTCCATGCAGGGAGCCGGATGCGGGACTCATCCCAGGACCCCAGGATCACGCCCTGAGCCGGAGGCAGACGCCCAACCGCTGAGCCACCAGGTGCCCCCTCTGTTCTCCTATGACCACATCCTACACCCAGACTGGAAACGGGGGGGGGGGGGGGCCGGGGGGGAGGGAGGAAGAAACGAGGTCACCAACCTTCCCGCTGGGCCCGCGTCAAAGGGGGCGGGGGATCCCCAGGACGCGTGACTTTTAGGGCTAAAACCAGAAGAGTCCCAGAAAACCCCGGCGAGTCTGTCATGCTGTAAACTGTGCCACCGGGTATGTGCTCGCGGTAACTAACGACACGCACGATGTCAGTAATAAACGCCACATTCAAAGTCTCCTCCGACTTTTCTGACCGTCGGTTACTTGAATCTGAGTCACTCAATCAAATGACATTACTCCCCGTTTCTTCCAGGGTTCGGGGCTGTCCTGAGCCTCGGTCACCTAGACACCGGCGCGAGGGTCCTGAGGGGAAGAAAGGCCGCAGGGCGGAGCGCGGGCGCCCTCAGCGCGGTCCTCCGCCGGCCCAGCCCGCCCCGCCCGCCCGCGCGCGCGCACTCACTTGTAGGGCACGGGCCACTGGCGCCGGGAGGGGCCGCCCGCGGCCGTCGCCAGCCACAGCAGCGCCAGGGCCCAGCGCCAAGGCGCGCACCGAGGCCCCGCGGCCCAATGGCCCCCGACCCCGGGGTCGGCGCTCCCCGCCTGCGCCATGCGGCGGCTCCCGGTGCTTCCGGCGCCTCCCGAGCCCGGCGACGCGGAGGACCCGCGAGCTGAGCATGCGCAGAGCCACGCCCCCGCGCTGCGCCAACCCCGGGCCCGCGCCTCGCGCCTCTGGTGCGGCGGGTCCCGCCCTTTCCGCGGCCGGTGCCGGGGCCGCGCGCCCTCCTGAGCGGGACGGAGCGGAGGGGCCCTGCGGTGCGCAGCGGCCCGCACGGCGGCGGCTCTCAGACTGCCGAGCGGGAAGCCTCCGCGGACCACTCCAACCGGGCCTCGGGGCCTCCTTTTTTATTTTTTTGAAACGGACTCCGAGTGCGGAGTTCTCCTGGCCCCGCGCCTCGGTTGAAGGATCACCGCCGCGGTAGAGCTGTTTCCCGACCCCCGCTCCACAGCCACCACCCACGCCGAAACCAAACCACCACCAACAAAAAATCCAGCTTTGGGCCCCTCTTTTGGAATCTCTAGCGCAGCACGGAACTCTTCACCCCGCCTCGCAGGGTCCAGACTAGGTGACAGGAAACATTTGAGGGAAAGACTGTTTGAGGTGGTGCAGTGAGGAAGAAAGACGGTAATGGGGGCATGACCGGGCCTCACCCGACCAAGCCGATGGCCAACGCAGCAGAGAGCCCGCGGTACTGCTCTGAACGCTATTTGATCCAGGCCGCCCCTTGCACCCGGATGTTCTTCCTTGTTGGAACCTGCCACGTCATGGCGGGAGAAGATTCTACGTCACCCTTCCTTGACCCTTCATCCACCTCAGGAAAGCATTGGGGTCAACCGCCCTGCTTCTGGTGAGATGTTCATGGCTTGCCGTACTTTTAGTCAGAAATACGTCCATAAACAGTTCATTAAAAGCGTTCCGAGTTGTACTTGCCTTCACTTCATCCGCAGCACTTGTGAACCGTCGTAGTATGTGTAAGCATATAGCGATTAGTTAGTGAGGTGGCTGTGGTGGCCGTAGGTGAGCGCTGGACCATGCGAGGGGGTGGGGGAGGGGGCCGCATTGGCTGCCTCAGGCCCACCAGGCCTTCTGAGGGCTGATGGGAATTGGCTCTCCCTCCCGCCCCCACCTGTGCCCACTTTCTGCGCCGGGTTGAGGAATTCCGTGCAGGTTCAGGCAGAGCACCATTTTAACGCCCTCTTGGCTAAGTGGTGAGGTGGTTGCGATCCCAGCTCTCCATACCATGGCCAGTTCAGAATCGCCAAGGCTAAACCGACCTCTCCAAGGATCCACACAAGAGGGGGTAGGGAGGGACGGCACATTCTAGCCATGACAGCTAAAATGTAATGCTCAATTTGAAGGGTACCCACAGGATTCCTGGTGGGCACATACTCATACCTGGCTTAACCCTGAAACAGCTCTCCAAAGTAACAATTTACAAATAATGGGACCATATGCTCGACGGCCACAGTGGAGCTTCCCATCCTACTCAGGACATCCCAGAACTACAAACCGCGCCTCATGTTGACCATGCACTGGGGTGGGGATCTCCTCTCTTGGTACTGCAGTCTCTTCATTCCGTGTGCAGGGAGCTCTAATAGTGAGAGAGCGGATCCTCATTAGCCCTAACTTGGCCTCTCAGTAGCCCCCATCTGCTCTGCTCTGGTTCTGCCTTCTGTTCCTTTTGGCCACGATCCCAAGCACCCCAGGCTAAAGATGCTTATAGACTATTGTTGCCTGATCCCTCATTATACTGCCTTCTCTCTAGCTCTTGGTTTTTAAATCTTGAAGATCCATCATCAAAAAATAGATTGAATTTTAATCCAATTGGTTTCTCTTGGGTCCTCGTTCAGTTAGCTTAAGAACACTCAGAACTTTACTGTGGCCTGATAAAATCATGTTTATCAACCACTGAACTGTTGCCCACCAGTGGAATTGTATGGCATCTCCTCACACAAAGGGAAAAATAAAGTTATAGGATTCTGGGGTAGGGTAGAATGTAGGTGAAATTTAAATTTTCATCTTCACTGCCATCTGAAATTAAGAGGTGGACCCAGTTAATTTCACAGAGCAACCGCAAGCCAATCTGTTTCCAGAATTACTAGTTTAAAAAGGAATCCACTTTTTTTTTTCTTTGCATCTTTCTTGCCCTTCAGAATGTTCTTCACTTTTTTCTTTTTACTAATAATGGGATATATATGTACTTAGAATCTCTCCCATAGAGAGATCTATTCCACGGATAGAAGTTTTGAAAAACCAAAAATACAAGGAAGAGAGAATGTTTAGAATATTAATGTATCTTTTAATCAAATACAAAGTTTACTAACAGGAGGCTAAATTATGATCATATGCTTTGTAATCCTAATGATGCCTTCTCAGAAAGTCAAGGGACATTTGACTCAAACCAGCCTTGTCCAGTTCCTGGAATTGTGGGCCTGCAAGTTTTGGAGTAGGGTAGAAGTCAGTGAAGAAGATATGACACCAGGGACCCCAGTATACAGGTGACTACCCTGAGTTTCCTTTCTTGCCTTCAAATCCTCATAGCTCCCACATCACTGCCCCTGCAGGATCCAGTGGCTGGGGAAAGAGGAACTATTTCTGATGATAGGCTAGGAGTGATAATCCAGAGCTTGGTTGGGTTTGATGCATGGAAGTGGGTCAAGTAAGAGTTTCCAAATGGTCTGCTTTGAGTTCTTGGCATTAAAACCCCTGAGATTTTAATTCAGAGTTTGTGAGTGTTATTTCCCATTTGCTTTTTAGATCAGTGGTCGCCAAACCTGACAAATGATGGGGTCACCTCAGGAGATTTTAAGACCTACCAGTGCCCAAGCTAGTGTTTCATTCCCAGAGATTCCCATGTAATTGGGCCTCAGCCTCTCCAAGTGATTCTGATATGCAGCCAGGCATAAGGATCCCTGCTTTAGAAAGACTTTAAAGATAGATTTAATCAATTCGCTCATGGTTTTATGTTCCTATCTATAAAATCGGATCCTCTCTTCCATCTCTTTATAAAGCATGTACAGTGGACCCTTGAACATCATGGGCCAACTGTACATATAAGTGTGTGGGTCCAGGTCCACTTTTATGCAGAATTTTAAAAAATTAATACAGTACTACAAATGTATTTTCTCTTATGTTTTTCTTAACATTTTTTTCTCCTAGCTAACTTTATTACAAGAGTGCAGTATTTAATACGTACAACATATAAAATGTGTTAGTCAACCATTCATGTTATCAGTGATCTTTAAGTCAACAGTAGGCTATTGGTAGTTAAGTTTTGGGGTAGTCAAAGTTACACATGAATTTTTGATCGCACAGGAGTTGTGCTGTTCAGGAACTACATATATATGTAATATATACACACACATACATGTATATTACTATGTGTGTGGGAAGATAGATATGTGTATGTATGTATTTGGAAACCAACCTCTTTCTGTTCTACTTTCTTTCTAGAAGCTGATTTATAGCTTTTTTCCCCCCCTCTCTAGAAGTCTCTTGCAATTTCTTCCTTTGGGGCTGCTATTTGTAATTGGTGTTGGCCCTGAAGGCATACAGAATTACTTAGTGGTTTTCTGACTTTCCTTCCTGATTTAGGCTCTGAGATTGATTTGCTTGATTATTTTCATAGAGCCAATGACATCATTTGTTTTTATTTCTATTTTTGAAGGTGAAGCTATTTGCTCCTAATGCTAAGCAGATGTACATGGTTAATCACTTGAAAGAGAGCCCAGCAGAAGAGAAGGGACATGTGCTGGAGGGAAGTGCCAGGAGAGCCCATGGGGACATACAAGATTTGGCAGACCTGTGCTCCAGCAAGCTTGATGCTGTCATTATACTGGTGAGTTAGCTGAAAGCTGTGAGACCAACTGTTCATTTTAATTCATGTTCACTGCCTTTAAAGCCCTTTCCAGAAAGAGTGCCACAGACTTAGCTACCACTTTGGAGCCTGTGGCAGGCTCTACATCATGGTTCTCAAACTTTGCTGCACATGAGAGTCATTTGGGAAGCCTTTAAAAAAGTCTCAGTGCCTGGGTCACATCTGAGACCAGTGGCATCAGACTTTCTGGGGGCCGAAGCAGGTATTAATGTTTTTGATGCTCCACAGGGTCTTCCACTGAGGAGCCAAGTTTGAGAACCAGAACTCCGCCCGGAGTGACCACTGGTTCCCACACTTGGCTGCACCTGGAAACACCTGGTGGTCTTTAAAACCACCAGTGCCTGTGTCCCTATGGCCTGAATTTTGGAATTTTTAGGATTCCCAGATGATTTCATATACAGACCAGTTTGGGAACCACTGTTCTACAAAAGTGTGTCTCTAGGTTTGATAGGTATGTGAATCACCTGGAGATCTTGTTACAACGCAGATTGTCATTCAGCTGTCAGGTGACAGGTGGCATGCAGCCCACATTTTGAGGCCTTAAGACTCTGGAAATCACAGTGGAGGGTTGCCTGTTTCTGGACCTTTTCAGTGCAGGAATCACTTTATAGATAGGTGACTCCACCTTTACAAGTAAATGATTGATTTACAGGTATAATTGTCTTAGATGTTACTTCTACTTAATCCCCGCAAAAGGAACTGTATGTTGTATGTTTATCTTTTTCAAACTAAACAGCTTTAGTTTGTTGAAACATTTTTTTAAAAGATTTTATTTATTTATTCACGAGAGACACACACAGAGAGAGGCAGAGACACAAGCAGAGAGAGAAGCAGGCTCCCCCAAGGAGCCCAATACGGGACTTGATCCCGGAACCTGGGATCAGAACCTGAGCTGAAGGCAGATGCTCAACCGCTGAGCCATCCAGGCATCCCTAGTTTGTTTAAACAGTTAAAATGTGAGACTCGATCCCGGGACTCCAGAATCACACCCTGGGCTGAAGGCAGACGCTAAACT
The DNA here is from genome assembly GCF_003254725.2 of Canis lupus dingo. Lineage (NCBI taxonomy): Eukaryota > Metazoa > Chordata > Mammalia > Carnivora > Canidae > Canis > Canis lupus. Next base: position 30,617,860 of record NC_064264.1, on the reverse strand, counting down.
GCTGAGCCACCCAGGCATCCCAAAAATTACAGTGATTTTAAAACATCGTTTATTCTAATACCTAAAGATAACAATTTTGTTTTCAGGAGGAATGAAGTTATCTCAAATGCTCTTTAAAAAAATGTATTTCTACTTTGTACCACACTTGAAATATTTAGCAAAAATTATCATGCCAGGTATCCCACTTGTATGTCTTCAAAATTTTAATGCTGATGCAAAATGTTTATTATTATTATTATTTGCTAAATAGAAATCCTCTCTGTAAAATCCACTTGCTACAAGGGCTTCATGGAAGCCGTGTTAATTCCCTAAGGATTAGGTTTGTGTTTTAGCATTCGGCACCAACTTTTTACAAAAGAATCTCTGAGCAACCTTGACAAATAGTTTGCTATTCTGACTTTTTATTTTTTTTTAAAGATTTTATTTATTTATTCACGAGAGAGAGAGGCAGAGACACAGGCAGAGAGAGAAGCAGGCTCCATGCAGGGAGCCCGATATGGGACTCGATCCCGGGACTCCAGGATCACGGCCTGGGCCGAAGGCAGGCGCTAAACCGCTGAGCCACCCAGGGATCCCTATTCTGACTTTTTAGAATGAAGTTAATGCATTAATAAAATCACTGTCAACCCCAGAAGACTTAAATGTTATTTTTCCATCCTAATCATGTGTTATTGCTCTCACCTGCCTCAATTCTTTGCTTAAGAGTTAATTGTTCATAGGTTCTTCTTGTCAGCTGCCTCAAATAATCCTGGGTTTCCTCTCTTTGTAGGTGGTTTTGAGTGGCCCAGAACTGCCCTGTCAACAGTTCTGTAAAGGACTCTTTCAAGTTACATTTCCCATGTGCTGGCAGCTAACACCTTCCTGCTTGTGAGGTCACAGTGTGTCAGGGTAATAATGTAATTGGAGTGGGGGAAAAGAATGAAAAGCTTACTGCTGGCCAAGAGGTTCTACAGTACTTTCCCATTTTCCTTCCTCCAAATGAATATAAATGTGACTGCTCTTCTGGTAGCTCAACAAATGATCTTTCATTTTGGGGCTGCCATATTTGGTAATTGACACTGGGTGGGGTGGGAGTGGACATGGTAAGGGATGGTTCTTTAAGGTGAGGAGACCAGATGGCTTTAAATCATAGGGAAAATGTATTCTTTCAAAATATACTGGCCTACTCTGTAAGAAAAAAATTTCAATATAGCCGTTCTTTTGTATGATATCATTCAGCTGTATGGATCAAATTATCCTTGCTTTAATGATTTCCTATTGATCCTAGTACACACAGCCTTCATTTCTTTTACTAAGTGAATATTTAAATGAAGCTTCTTGTTGGAACAGATTTCTTTGTGCACAGTGTCTATAGGCTTTTGTTCCAAATACTGCAGCATTTGAGAGGCCAATGCAAGCTGACCATTTTAACTCCCTTCACAATTGTGCTCTTGTCTAAGAAACATTTTCTTCTGCCCAGTATCTTCTCTTCCGATAGGTTCGATGATGCTAACGGGGCCACTGCCATACAAAAGCCTGGCTGCGCACATGGTTGCAGGGAGGGGAGGCCCTGCCAGCATGCTGCCAACAGAGTGGCCCTGGATGGGGCCGCTCTGCATGAGCCACATGGAGGAATGGGAAAGATGGCAGGGAGGCTTTAGAATGGATTTAAAAAGTGATACTGTAGTTATGATATTTAGAAGAAATGGTTCAAATAAAAATATTAGCTCCTTTTACACACTTTATCACTTACTGATAGGTACTTTCAGTGTGATCCTGACTCAAAGATTAAATAACCATCACTGAATTATTCAGAAATACAAAGTTTCTAGACAAGCTCTCCTTCATTTCTGTCTTGCATTTTTTTAAAGTCAGAAATGATACTCATGCCCTGTTTCAAACAGATCAGTGTTGGGCTGTTCTGATGGCTCTTTGCGGAATCTCCAGATTTGCTCCTGTAAGGACACCAGCGGTAACTGGGTAGGTTGACTTGTCTTTGATAGTAATGACAACAGAAAGCAAGGAGAAGTGAGATGGTGACATCTGAATGTTGATGTCTGCTGTTACATTGAACAAGATGACTAAACTAATCATCATGACTTCTCTGAAGGTATTCTCTTCTTTATGAATCAGATAAAGCCATACACTTTTGGAAGTTACTGTGTATCATACATTCTTTTGTTGTGCTCTACAGCTGTCAGCTGCCAGGCACTCAGGGTTTAGGAGGAACCAGAGTAACCTGTGGAACACTGATCTGTTTTGGAGTGTTTCGCTTGCTATGAACTATCCCTATACTTTTTTTTTTTAATATAGGGTAGGGGAAGAGAGGGAGAATCCAACAATCTCACCGAGTGATAAAAACCTGTCACATTGCAGGTAGATTTCGTATCGGTGAGAAGAGACTAAACCCATGCGCATGTGTACAGGTGCATACCTCTGCTGGAAGGAAAAGCAGCATATCTGATTGTGACTGTGCCCCCTACCTTCAGGTCTCTATAGCTTTGCTCTGTGCAGGGAAATCCTGCCAGAATAGACAAGGAGGCTGTATTTCTGTAATGCCGCAAGTCTTTTGTTGTCACAGGTTATGTTACAGCCCAAGAAGAACTGGAAACTATGAGTTCCACTTATGAAAGGTTCACATTCCCACCAGGAGAGGAACCAGGGAAGCGCTGCTGGCCCAGAATAGGCACAGAGCACTTTCCTTGTCCTATTTACTTATTTTGCTTCTCTCTCTATTCATTCTGGATTATAAGCTCCTGACCATAAGAGGTGTTTGTCTGTTTTGTTGACTGCTTTATCACTGCACCAGGAACATCCTCTAGCATATTAAGCCCTTGATATAAATTCATTGATAATGAATGCCCACCATTTCCTCCAAAGAGGTTCCTCTACATAAGTGATTACGGGCCTTAAGACTGTAGGCCATAGGAGACTTATCCAACTGTGATTATCTTTTGTAGATAAAGGCTTCTGAGTAAAATTCTTATAAAATATATAAAAATTCCCTTTAAAGTCACATATTCCTATTTTCAGTGCCTGGGTTAAAATCATTGCTGCCCGTTGGTCTGTGACAACTTTAAGCCCTCTGGGGCTGCCCATAGAACACATGGCTTGTAGAGCTTGAGTGCTACAGAGCAGACAGGATTCCTGGGGTGGGGGTGAAGTCCAGTTTTTCTGTGTCGTGTTTCTATACCCTACAAAACCGCACAAATAGGAAAGGAAAGCATTTCAGGATGGGAAATGTGCAGAAATGAGAATAGAGCAGGCCTCAAGCTGCTGTTATTATAACAGCCTATTCATGAGGTTCACCCTTGGCTGGCATCTGGGAGCTGGGCACTTAACCGACTCCCTGGCTGAGAAAAATAGTTCGTTCTGCTGAGGCTTTGTGGATGGAATTGTTCAGCAGACAGTTGTGCCCAACACCTGCTTTCCTTCTTTGAGTTTGGGGTTATGTTCATTGCTGGGCAGAGGAGACCTACCTGACCAGACACTATTAAAAACCTTGGATGCTAAGTCTCTTCCCAGGGCAGAAACAGTGTACACACATTAGTGAATTTTTTACTCCTTACTCCTGGAGAGAGGGGCACACCTCAGTGTCTCCTGACTGGTGAGAGGGGACCTCAGAAGCATCCAGACTCTGCCAGTGGCTAGTCCTCTACTTGATCCTGTCCTAGATCCTTTCACTGTAATAAACCTTGACCATGAGTATGACTCTGTGCTGAGTCCCATAAGTTCTTCCAGTGATCCCTGAACGTGCGTGTGGCCCTGGGGATCCCAAAACATACACACTCGCCGGCACCAGGGCTCCTCAGGTGTGTCTGGTGACAGGTAGTTTGACTCCAGGCCTTAAGTGTGTGCTAAGGATGCAGAAACACACAGGGCATGCTGGGATGAACCTCTCTCTGAGCTGGAGCCTTTGTCCCAGTCTCAGGTGGTTTTCTCTCTGCTGGTCCAGGCTGATCCACGTGGAAGACTCATTTTCCTACACACAGAGCCTATAACACAAAAGGCCAGCTGAGCAGCATCCTCTGCTGCCACCCCAAGGGAATAGAAGAAAAGCAAGTATTTGCCACACTGCCTAGGCAGCAGAAGAGAGCAGCCCAAGCCCCAACCTTGGGCTTTCTCAGGGTGAGGGGGCTCATAGGCTGTCCTTGTTCTCTACCTTTATGGACACAAGAGATGAGTGGACTCGATTGAATTCTCCCATTCTATCAAAAGCTCTCTGCTAGCACTCTGGTTCAAAAATGCCCAAGCTTTTGACCCTCTTACAAAGGAATGTGGGGAGCCAATCTTTCCCTCCCTCTCTCTCCCCTGCTTTTTCTGTATGTAGTATGGTGGGGTTGGATGGTGCACAGGGCTGCTAGTGAAGAGGACTCTTGCGTTCTGTCTTACAGACCCACATTTCCTCATATTTTCTCCTGCCTCCAGTTAACTCAGTATGTATAACAGCCACTATCAAGGTAACCTTGAGTGCTGTTTGTCCCCTCAGTAGATATTGTCATCCCCAACCTCTGCTGTTTGTCTGAAGCATCCATCAAGGGTATAAAAGGATAAGCTGAAGTGTATTAAATTCTTTAAGAGCTTATTTGAAAGGCACCTGGATGGTGCAGTTAGTTGAGCATCCAGCTCCTGGTTTCAGCTCAGGTCACGATCTCAGGGTCTCGAGATTGAGCCCTGTGTTGGATTCTGCATTCAGCACAGAGTCTGCTTGAGATTCTCCCTCTCCCTCTGCCCGTCCTGCTCGTGCTCACTTGCTCTCTCAAATAAGTAAATAAATAGATAACATATTACATTACATTAAAAAAAAGTTTATTTGAGCAAAAATTGATCTGAATTATATAGCATCCAACTTAGCCAGATAAAAAGGAACTCCAAGGAGCTGTATAAGATGACTTTTATAGGTAGAAGAGAATAGGAACAAGTCACATTAAACAAAATAGATTGATTATTTCAATGTTCCTTGCCTTGAGGGGATGGCAGAGATCTATTAGGCATATTGTCTAACTAGTGCTGTTCCGGCAGCTCTTAAATGACTGGTTTAAGATTCCATTTCTGGGAGTGCTAAAACTGTAAGTAAATCTCATTTTAGTGATGTAGAGCTTAGCATAAGGACTCTATTTTGGACTTGTCTTGTTTTTAACAGGGGTTATCTGAAGATATTACTAGCCCTTGGATCTTGCCCCAACTTAATTATCCTGTGTTTGGAGATCAGGAAATATTCCTGATATTTCAAGGAAACCAAATATAAACACAGGATAATTAAGTTTTATCTGAAGGCCACAATAGAAACCACTACTTTGATTTCCTATTTTATTTACTGTGTTCAGACAAATTAGTCACAGTTACATGATATGTCTTATGGATCAGCATAATCCAAGAGCCAGCCATAAAAAATTCTGCACGTTTCTAAGTACTGTTTTAGCTATATCCTACAAATTTTGCTATATGCTATTTTTGTTATTGGTTGGTTCTAAATGTTTTATAATTTTTATGACAATTTCTTCTGTGACCCAAAAGTTACTTCAAGGAATTTTTATTTCCAAACATTTCAAGCTTTTCTAATTCTCTCTTTTTTTTAAATACTGGGTTTAAACTTCGTTCCATTATGATTGGAGAAAATGATCTGTATCTTCCAGCCCTTTGAAAAGTTAAGACTTGCTTTTTATGCCTCAGTATATGGTCCTTTTTGTAAATGTTCTGTGAAATTTTTAAAAGATTGTGAGTTCTTTTGGTACAGAATTCTCTATATGTCCTTCAGATAAAACATGTTGATTGTGTTTAAATCTTCATATAGTTTATTTATATTTGCTTTCCTTGAAATATCAGTTACTAAGAGATAGGTGTTAAAATTCTCTCAGTATGATATTGGATTCATTTGTTTCTTCTTGTACTTCAATATTATTTAGAATTATTTTATTATTTTATTTTTTTATAATAAACTTATTTTTTATTGGTGTTCAATTTACCAACATACAGAATGACACCCAGTGCTCATCCTGTCAAGTGCCCCCCTCACTGCCCGTCACCAATTCACCCCCACCCCCCGCCCTCCTCCCCTTCCACCACCCCTAGTTCATTTCCCAGAGTTAGGAGTCTTTATGTTCTGTCTCCCTTTCTGATATTTCCCACACATTTCTTCTCCCTTCCCTTATATTCCCTTTCACTATTATTTATATTCCCCAAATGAATGAGAACATACAATGTTTGTCCTTCTCCGATTGACTTACTTCACTCAGCATAATACCCTCCAGTTAATTACCTGCTGATTTGAATTTTTTATCATTGTGTAGTCATCTTCTTTATTTTCAGTAATGCTTTTGGCTTGTCTGTTTTGTCTAACATTAACATTTATCTATTCCAGCTTACTTTTGCTAGTATTCCATCCATATTTCCCTTATCTTTTTACTTCTAACTTCTCTGCATCTTTATGAATCTTGAATAACTTATTTAACTGGATTTTTAAAAAGCCTTCTAATGACACCAAAAGCAGGAGCAGTAATATTATTTATTTTTATTTTCCATATTTTTAATAAAATTTTTAAAAATGGTTAAATGGAGTTGATAAAAATTTAAAACTTTTGCTCTTAAAAAGAGACCACTAAAAATATGAAAAGACAAATCACAGAAGGAAAATATTTGTAAAACATACATCTGATAAAGAACTTACACCTAGGATCTATAAAGAATTCCTACAACTGGATAAGAACACAACCTAATTAAAATAGCTGTCAAAAGTAGGCAGGAATTAGTCATTTGGAAAATGCAAACTGAAACCACAAGATACCATTACATGCTCACTAAACAGGCTAAAATAAAAAAGACTGACAATTCCATGGGTTGGCAAGGATATGAAGAAACTGGAACCCTCAAACATTACTGGTAGAAATGTAACGTGATAAAGCTACTTTGGAGAATTTTTTAATAAAGTTAAACATTACTTACTAAATGACTTAGCATTCCAACTCCTAGACCTTCCTAAGGGAAATGGAAAGAGATGTCCACCCCAAGACATGCACGTGAATGATTGTAGAAGCATAATTGGTAATAGATCCAAACTGGGAACAGTCTACTGTCTATCAACATTTTGTATTTTTTAACTGGAGTATTTAGTCCATTTATTCTTTTTGTAATTATAGATGTATTAGGATTTTTTTCCTGTTGTGTTTTCTGTATAGTCTATCTTTTTTCGTATTTCTTTTTCTCCTCCTTTCTTGCTTTTCTTTGGATTATTTTTTTCCTAATTCCATATTTCTCATTTCCCATTAACCTGGAAGTGATATGTTCTACTGCTGTCTTATAATAGTTACCCTGAAAATGTCAACATGCATACTTAGAAATCAAAGTCTAGAGTTAATAGCTTTGCCCTTTTCTCAAATGACACAAGGAATTTAGAACACACTTACTATAATAACTCCCTGCTTATATCTATTGCTAAAGTTGTAATTTTTAACCCCATAAAACATTTTTATTATTTTACAAAATCAATAGTTATTGAATTACATATGCTTTTTTTTTTCTGTCATCCTGAATTCTATCTCATACTCTTCATTCATGATCATTTTTCCCAAGAAATTTTTGTAACAAAATGCAGTATATTGTAGTGGTTAACAGTATGGCTTCCAGAGCCAAACTGCTTTTATTTTTTATACTGCTTTTTATTTCTCCTTTATCAATAGGGAAACTGAGGCAGAGGGCTATCCAGTAACTTGCCTAGGAAACTGAGGCAGAGGGCTATCCAGTAACATGCCTAGTCACATTTGGCAAGTTGCAGTGGCAGGATTTGGACCCACTAACTCCCTATATTTAAATCCAGTAGCACCCTCTCCCCTATAGAGGGCTTATTAAAAAACCCATGGTCTAAGAAATCTTTTGGTGGTACAACAGGCCAGAGGCCTTCTCCACTGTCAGGAAATTTACATGTAGGTTCAAATTCCTCCTACACCTTGAGGTTTATGAAATTTATAAAGGGCTAATCTGTAAAGATTAACTTTACAAGCAAATTACAGGTAGCTTGAATTTCAGCCTTCTAAATGCTTATAAAATCAATTTCTCTGGTTTCTTGCATATTTATTATTTTGCTTCAGATAATTGGAACTGTCTTGCAAAAGGACAAGACTCCTTCCATAAAAATCCATTTCTGTTTCTGGACCCTCTTCACCTTGCTTCCCTTATTCCTGGGCAGACCAACAGTAAATCCTTGCTTTATAAAGTAAATCACTAAAATCTCCCCTAATATAAAGTCACTTAGATGTTGATAAACCTCAGGAGAAACCGTACGATGGAATTGTTAAAATGCTAGATAGATTTTGAAGCCATCTCTGGTGGTGGGGGTCCTTTCAGAAGTGTGGTTAGCACAGAACAATCTCCTAGGTCTTCTAGATTGTCTACAATCTCTATAAGTCTTTCTACTCTGTCACAGGACAGCATGCTGGAGGCATTGGCTCTGAACTTCTCCCGCAGGTCCTCCTGGCTCAGTGGCTTCCTCCAGTGGCCGTAGAAGGTATCAGAGCACTCTGTGAAAGTGGCACCATCACTGAGAGTGACACTGACCTCGCAGTAGAGTGTGTTGAAGCTCGGCAGGTTGTCCCCAGGGTGCTCCAGCTTCACCTTACTTAGCAGTTCTCTTACCTGTGGCCTGCTGATCTGGCTCTTGTGGAATGATGGGACAGTGACATGACCATCAAGCAGTGTGGCACAGGCCACATATTGGAAGGAGTGACGAGCTTCATGCTCTGAGTCTGGGAAGGGTCTGTTTACATACTGCACATCTGGGATTCTGAGCACAATTTTCTCAATGTGGTCAGTGGGAAGTGGGGCTCTGTCTGTGACAAGGTGCTTTCTGACAGATGCAGCAGCATCTGCCACCCAGTGGGTGGCCAGATGTGCAGGGAACCTCTTGAAGGCCACATCCTGCTGGCCCAGCAGCCAAGTGTGGGACTCCAGGTTTGGAAGAACTTTGGGGGAATAGTTGGCATAGAAGGCCCCAAAGCCTGTGTGCATGTCCAAGACTTGCTTGTTTCCTTGAAGACCCAGCATCGCCAGAAAAGCAGCTTCCATCCCATGCTTGGCAGCATTTCCCATATGAAGAGGCTTGGTCTGAGTGGCAGCATTTGCCATGGGTGCCCCGGCATGAGAAACAGCGATAGCCAGGGCCTCTTGGCACTCTGGCATGCTGAGCCCTAAAAACTTGGATGCAGCAGCCGCACTGCCCAAAGTTCCTACCACAGAGGGGGGGTGGAATCTGAAAAGTAAAAAAAAAAAAAAGCAAAGAGTTGGAGAGTTACAGACCTGTCACCGGGAGGCAGTTGTAGTAGAGAAACGGGAGTGTAGATACCACAGGCCTGCTTCCTGGGTTCAGATCTCAACTCTGCCACTTACTAGCTGTGTGATCTTAGGAAAGTCATTCAACTTCTTTGTACCCATTTCATCTCCCATAAAATGGTGATAATCATAATATGCATCTTAGAAGGTTTTGTGACTTTTGCATGAATTTACATGCTTACAGTAGTGCTTGACACAGTGAGTTTTTAATAATTATTATCAGAAAGGCAAAAGTTGCTGCTTGGTGAAATCCCCTGTGAGTAGCTTTAAAAATGGAGGGCCTTGTAGAAACTGTGAAAATTCACTCAGTATTCCAATATACTCTCCTAGCAGGCTGAATGGAGTGGAAAAATAAATATAGGGTTGAACTACGTGACATAGCCAACATGTGACCATTTTTGATCAAGGAGTAAACAGTCAGGTTCAAGATCTTCTGAAAGTTCTCAGTCTGAAGGACCTTAGGAAATACCAAAGTAGATTCTGCCTTGAGATGGGATTAGGAATATTCAGAGTACCCATGAATACCAAAATGATGTGAATCACCCTAGGCTGAGAGACCGCCATTTGTTTTATGGTCATGGTTGCTTGATTCTCTTAATCCGAAGGAGATTTTTCATTAGTACTTCTGAAGTCACACCTTTGTGTATGAGTATATGGTTTGATATGCGACTGGAAAATTGACTTAGCTGTCAGCACGAATATTAACATTTTCAACTGAGCTAACTGCTATGTCAGAAGGCTCTACAGAGTTAATAATATCTAACAGGGGAAGGAGGAATGTGTCTGCCGCTGGATGGGGCAGATTCTCTCCATACCTCTTTGGTATGTCACTGGCTTCCTTGGAGAAATGCATTAATCGGCCTTGTATTTCAATCCCAACATTGAAAGCCAGCAGCAGATCAAGGCCAGAAAACTTTTGACTTGAAGGGAGAGCTTCAGATAGGGCCGTGAGGACAGGAAGGACAGCTCCAGAAGGGTGGGTGGCAGGATGCCATGTGTCATCAAAATCCATTGAGTGAATCTATGTAAACAGACACACAAACAACAAACCAAAACCAAAAAAAGTATTTACCTGAATGCAATGACGAAGAAAATTTTAGTTTAGTAATTACTTTTTTGATATGAGATTTTAAGATCTTATTATCTGAAAATAAAACCTATACACTGGCTGTAATTCTTTTTTTTTAATTTAATTTATTTATTATTTATTTATTTATTTATTTATTTATTTATTTATTTATGATAGTCACAGAGAGAGAGAGAGAGAGAGAGAGAGGCAGAGACACAGGCAGAGGGAGAAACAGGCTCCATGCACCGGGAGCCCGATGTGGGATTCGATCCCGGGTCTCCAGGATCGCGCCCTGGGCCAAAGGCAGGCGCCAAACCGCTGCGCCACCCAGGGATCCCCCACTGGCTGTAATTATTAATCACATGGCTGGGCACTGGACATGCTGTCCTCTGCCCAGAGCAGACAGGACTTTGAGGAGCAGCTAGAGAACCCCAGTGAACTTGGATCTTACCCAGGTGGCCAGAACTCTCTGCCACAGCCCCTGGAAAGAGCTACATCCTCCTTAAAACTAAAGCTGTGAAATTTAGGTGCCTGTTCCTCTCTCCTTCCCCCACCCTTCAAACAAGTTGCACTAAAAGTTTAATGTCATTTATTCCATATCAGGCAATATATTTTTGTACCTTTTTATTATGAAATAATATCAAACTTACAGGGACCTTGCAGGAACTCATAAAACCAGATTAACTATTAAGCTATATTTTAAAAATCAATATTATCTACCATAATGTCTTATTCTTCTTCATCTTAGCCATTTGCTTATCCCTTATATAATGAGAAGTCCACTTAAAAATAGAATTTTGTATCTATTGGATGTGGCTAGTCTGGACACTGGACATTTACTCCTGGATTCCTTATTGGGTTTGACTTTCAGTGTTCTGAGCTACTGTCCCACAAGCCATAAAAATATCTCAGAAATCCCAACACACTCATGTCTAAATTACATCTTGTGTATAGATATAGACTGCTGCTGACACACAAAGCAAAAAATTGTCAGATGAAAAGTGCTGATTTGCGCTTCAGAAAATATAGATACCATATGGCCATTGTTTCTTTTCTTTCTCAATATCTAGTGAATGAATGGTTGGATGAAAAGCTAATTATTGAATAGAAACCGGTACTGATCACAAGAAAAGGAAATGAGTCTGGATATCGGGTTTTATATTTTTTGCTATGTACATTCAAAGTTTAGATACCTTAGGGTGCTTTTATCTAAATCTTCCATCTTCTTTCCTGTACCTGACAATTTGTTTGAAAAGCATCAGTTCACCATAAAACATGAAAAGGGGAATAACTACATAGAAGAGAGGGCAGACCACTTCATCTCTGAACTGCAATGACTCATCCATGAAATATAGAAATGGAATGATTTCTGAGATATTTCCTTGCTCTGAAATTATTATTGTCTAACAGTTGAAAAGATATGTAAACCTCCTTACAGCCACGCCGTTCATAAAAGCAGCATATGGTGGTGGAAGCCTTAAGTCTGATTGACCCCAAACACTGCTGGACGCGTTGGAATTGTAGATCTGGAACAAGAGAATATCAATCAGTGATACTGGGTAGAAACATGACATGCCAAGTCTCATTCCTCATTTTTGGAGGCATTACTTTAGTAGTCCTTATTTGAACACTTTGTGCTAGATCACAGCCTTAACCATTGCATTCCTCTCTTCCTTGTAGAAGAATACACACCTTTTTCTGCAGAAGGGAGAGGAGATGCTGTTGCTCTGTCTTACACTATGATCCAGAGAAGAGCCCGGGGATGGAGTCTGAATTTATTCTTATGTATTCGTTGAGGGTTAACACCAGGGAAGGTGGACTAATTGTGTGCACCAGGTACATCCTTTGGAGAGTGGGTGTTGCATCTCCCACATACACACCCATTTTGCTCAGAGTGCTGAACCAGCTTGTTCTCCAGAGATTCTTAAAGTCTTTGCATGAATAAATGTCAGATGCTATTGGAGTAGTTGCTATTGCTACTAGGGCTCTCAGGTAGAAAGTGCTTTAAGTCATAATAATAAATGATGAGATATTACTAGTGCTAAATCCAGTCTTAATATTGGTCTTTATTAAGAATATGGATGAATATTAAAACTCAGATAAATAGAGCATAAAACCATATACAACAGTGCTATATACACCAAGTACTATCTCTAAAACAAAGAGTAGAATAATAGAACATAAACACATGTCTCTGGGCGCATTGGTGGGTATACCTCAGGCATTTGGCTTTATCTCTAAAGTAGACACTGAGCTTCTTACCTTACTATATTCACTGGCTTTGTGAAATACTTCTGTACTGGTTCCCAGGAAGCCAACACCCAGAGTATCTAGAATCATTCTCTTGCTTCTTTGAATAACGTGATCTGTCAGGTGCCCCACAGTCAAGCCATGAATCACTCTGGCAAAGCTTTCTGTGACAGACTTTAAAGGGAACAGTGTTAGAACAGTGCAATACTCACTTTGCATTTACTTATTCCTTACTATACAAGAGCTTGAGGTACCTTTATGTGAAGAGTTTTGCTCCATTAGGGGAAACCCTGTTGATCACATAAGCTCAATTCCTGAGAAATGATGAGTACGGAACCCTTGCTGTGCATGAAGTGAAGAGATGTGGAAATGCCCCAAGCCAGTTTCTGTCCCAAGTTGAGGACACAGACCAACATACAGGTTATGGCCACAGAGTGGGTGTGCAATGGTGCAGGGAAGCACAGGGTTAGCAGAAGATGGGAGGTACATGTTGTTCATAAAGTGGGTGTGCCTGGGGGCGATGCATCCACCTAGGAGGTACCATTATTAGATAAGTGCCAGGTGCCATGCTGTTATAAATACAGTATGCATCGAATGCCACAAGTTTCTGAGTGTTATGAGCGTCATCTCCCTTTGCAGGTGAGGACATCCAGACTTGATGTCACTAAGTTACACAACTCTTTTTTTTTTTTTTAAGGTTTATTTATTTGTCAGAGAGTGAGAGAGCACAAGCAGGGGGAGTTATGGAGAGAGAGAGGGAGAAGCAGATTCCCTGCTGAGCATGGAGCCCAATGTGGGGCTCCATCCCAGGACTATGGGATAATGACCTAAGCCAAAGGCAGACACTTAACCGCTTAACGGCCTGAGCCACCCAGGTACCCCTATGTTACACAACTCTTAAATGGTGGGGCTTGGACACAAATTCCTATGGTTCTAACTCCAAACTGGTGCACGAAGTTATTAAGCTACATTTCCTAAAGAGAAAACAGACATTGAAATACCTGGGGTTCTTGTTGAAAATGAACATTTCTGGTCTCTACGCCAGACTTCCAGAATTAGACTACCCTCCCATCCCCTAAATGGACCAGAAACTTTGGAAGCACAGCACAGGATTCTGTGTTTTCATTAAGATCTTTAGATGTTTCTTAAATATTCTAGTGCCATCATGTCCAACGTGGTAGCTACTCTCCACCTTGGCTATTGAGCCTTTGAAATGTCGCTAGTCCAAACTAGGATGTGTCATACGAGTAAAATAAACACTGGATTTTGAAGACTTAGTAGGAAAAAAGAACATAGAGCATCTCATTAATAATTCTAAAATATTGATTACACACTAAGATGACAGTATTTAGGATATATTGGTAATTCGGGACACCAGGATGACTCAGTGGTTGAGCATCTGCCTTTGGCTCAGGGCGTGATCCTGGAGTCCCAGGATGGAGTCCCACATCAGGCTCCCTGTGTGGAGCCTGCTTCTCCCTCTGCCTATGTCTCTGCCTCTCTCTGTGTGTCTCTCATGAATAAATAAATAACATCTTTAAAAAAGGGATATACTGGTAATTCAAATATAATATCATAACTAATTTCATCAGCTTCTTCTTACTTTTTAAGATATGGCCACTAGAAAATTTAAAATTACACTTGAGAACCACTTCCTGATGGTTCTTGTCAGTGATCATATGGAGGCATCAATACCTAGGCTGGTTGTGGAGACTTATGGGAGTCAGCAGGTGAAGGTGCCTGGGACAAGGAGGAAGGCTAAAGACAGAGGTGGGAGCATGGCCTGGGACTTGGAGGTGTGAGAGACGCAGTGATTTAGGCAAAGTCCAGCTGCAGAGCTGCCTACCAGGTGGAGGTGAGAGGGATTTGCAGGCTAGGACTGAGTGGCAGTTCCACTAGGCTGAAGACTGTGATGTCAAAGGGGAGCCATAGTGCTGCCTTTAAAAAGATCTATCAGAACTGTGTTTTGCAAAGATCTCAGTTGGCCCTCGTGTAGAGAATGTGTTGAGAGGCGTAGACAAGGGCAGGTAAGAGACTGGTGCTGTAGTCCAGGTTCTGGGTGGGGATTTGGCAGTGCCATCTACCAAGAAAGGAAGCACTGAAGGAAGGACAGCTGTCTGGACAATGATGAGGGGCTGTCTGTGAACTTGCTGAATATGAAGTACCTGTGGTCACCCTAGGGGAGAAGACAATTCTGCTGCCACCCACGAACCAGATAATAAAACCTACAGGATTATTTGCATATCAGAAGCAGTAGAGTGCTTTGCAATGCCTTTAAATATCAAGTTCATCAATGTATAGGCAATTATTTTGTTTTCTACCTGTCTTCACAAGAGAACAGCTCTTATGTATAGCTAAAAACGCCCACCCTTACATTGTGTTTCACTACATGCCTAGCACTTAGCATCACTTAATAAATGTCAGCTTGTTCCCCTTTTCTACTCTGATGACTGCATTATTGTACAACTTCCTTTACCTCTCTGAGCATCATATACATCATATTAAAACATTAGCTTTAGGGTGAGGGTTTTTTTTGAATTAGAGTATCTAGGGAGTCTAGGGTTCCCTGATGCTCTAAGATCAGTTCCTGGGCAGAGGTACAGAGATGAAACCGAGGCCCAGCTGGCAGTCCTCAACCTGGACACCAGCTAGTCCCCTATTTCCAGTCTTCAGATGACCAAGCCACAGAAACCATGCCATTTTCAAAAGGATGGGCTACGTTGTAGGTCTCCAACACTTTGGTAGAAAGATGAGGGAAGAGAGCAGGAGAGAAGATGGATGGCAGAGAGAAGGTGCTGGCACAGATATTTCTAACTAGGATGGAGAATAACAATCACTTTGATTATCATGCTGCTAGAAATTTGGGTAAACATATTTAGGAACAGAGGCAGAGAAGGAGGAAAAAGCACTGGCTCCATGATCCACCAAGTAAAACTTAGAGTTTTGAGAACAGGTTGGATACCTTGTTCTAAGCAAGCAAAGTGACCTATTTTCAAGCTCCCTTTCCATCCTCACAGCTCCCTTTCCATCCCCACAGCTAAATGGTTGAGGGCATTTAGTGATTGGTTGCTCATCTCTTCAGGGTTCAATCTGACCTGGAAGAGGCTTATGGGGAACACATGTATGCCTGGGGACCATGTGTTGTCAGGGCACCAACATGGATCCTGGAAGGTGATTGTGGTATCCATTTGTATGATCCCATGGTGCTAGTGGCCTATGGAGGTAAGGCTCCCTGGGGGGATCTCCTGACAAGTCCTGGATGGCAACTGTATCCCAAAGAAATGGCTCCTGAGGAAAGGAACTTGAGAACATAAACATGCAATGGCTCAGGTGTTTATATGATTGAGCCCATCTATTTCTAAAATATTTTTTTTGTTTTCTTGATTTTTTTCATGACATTTACAACTCTTTTTAGTAAAATACTGTTATCAGTGTATAAATTAAGGCAAAACATCAGCCACTTGATAAACATTTCATGAGCTCTTGCCACTGGGCTAAGTTCTCTAGAATACCAAACCAAGGTGTTATGATCCCTGCCACAAAAAGATTATCTTTTCCAGGGACCTAAGGACAGTAAACAGATCATTAGAAAGGCAATCTGGCCATGCCATAGTGGGCACAGATAAAACTGGGAGGTTAAAATTCAACGAACTAGTAATGATTCATTTTCTTCCTAATTCTATACAACAGAATCATGTCTCTTACTGGTAAAACACCAATGAAAAACCAGATGCAGGTAAATTAGATAGCCCAGAAGCTATGAGAAATGCTCAAATGCCAGTTTTGAAGAAGAAGCAGAAATCGCTAAGGACACTGAGAAAAGGAGAAGTAAGCTAGAAAACCAATGTAAATCAGCCAGAGAAGATGTGACAATACCTTGAGCATCATGTTGAAAGAGGAGGCGTATCTCTGGTGCGAATGGAAGGAGGACTTTGCTTGCTGGGCAACTCCCTTTATACCCTTCACCCTTTCCAGCCCATTCCCTTTCTCTTTGTTTTTATGCTAAAGTTTCCACTATTTCAACACCTCCCACAAATGTATACTTAGCTTACTTCAACTTCCTCACAATGAGTTGTAGCAAGGGATGAGGAATTAAACAAGGCAAGGAGGAACGGAGAGATGGTCAAGTGATTTCTCACAGACCTCTGGGAAGTGCCCTGGCAGTGAGGTATGATTGTATCTTGGGTTTAGATGCCATACATCAAAAGCAGAAAAAGGTGCACTCTTTTATCCAGATATTCCCACTTCTAAAAACGTATGGTAAGCAAATTGGCATGGATGTATGGAAGAATCCAGTGAAAAAAATTCCCAGATTTGCTTAGATGATTAAGAATTAGAAACAACCAAAACCCCCCAAAGAGTGGATTGGTGCAGTAAAATAGAGCATGCAGAGTGTTTAAGGCACCCTTATTTCCCCTTTCCCTGTCACCCCTGTTGGTCACTATTGTCTGAGAACAAATGTGCCAGCCTGAGTTCCTGGTGGCTTGAGATTAAGAACCTAGAAGGGCATTGGGGCTTAATCACCCTTTCCCCCAGCTTGTTCTTTGTTTTTCCTGCAATGCATTTTTTAATATACAGATCTCTCCTATTCTTGGTCCTCTGCCTGGCTGCTGGGATACATTGCCCACCTCCCTGCTATTGCTCAGGGCACCTTGCCCCATAGCCTGTCCAGGCCTCCTTGCTTATAATCAATCACTGTTGCTTGGCTAGTCAGGACCTAGCTTTTCTTCTCTGGGTAAGTACTATTTCCCTTGGACTGTCTTGGACAATTGGTTTATATTCATGGTGGTACAAAAAAACAAGTTATTTAAAATCTAAGCAATTCCTAAGACCACTTTTATATGAAATGAAAAATGGGCTATGATGACTTCAACTATCTCACCATGGAAAAGGTTTATAAGGGAATGATGAGCTTTAGTAAGTCTGATGAGCTTTAATGGAAGTGCCATCATTTGGTTTCTCTGGGCTCAAATTTTGCCAGAATTTGTGTGTGTGTGTGTGTGTGTGTGTGTGTGTGTGTGTGTGTGTGTGTCAACTTGGCTAGGCTGTGGTATCCATGTGTTGGGTAAAATACTAGTCTAGATGTTGCGTGGAAGGTATTTTTTATTATTTTTTAAAGACTTTATTTATTTATTTGAGAGGGAGAGAGATCCCAAGTAGGGAAGATGGGTGCAGGGAGAAGCAGGCTCCCCACTGAACAGAGAGCTGGATGTGGAGCTTGATCCTAGGACCCCAGGATCGTGACGTGAGCTGAAGGCAGATACCCAACAGACTGAGCCACCCCGGCATCCTGAATGTATTTTTTAGATGTGATTAACATTTAAATCAGTAGGCTTTGGGGATCCCTGGGTGGCTCAGTGGTTTAGCGCCTGCCTTCGGCCCAGGGCGTGATCCTGGAGTCCCTGGATCGAGCCCCATATCGAGTCTCCCTGCATGGAGCCTGCTTCTGCCTCTGCCTGTGTCTCTGCCTCTCTCTGTGTGTGTATCTCTCATGAATAAATAAATAAAATCTTTTAAAAAAATCAGTGGGCTTTGAGTAAAGCAGGTTATTTTCCATAATGGGTCTCATCCAACCAGTAGAAGGCCTTAAGAGAAAAATCTGAGATTCCTTGAGAAGGAAGGAATTCTGTTTCCACACTGCCCTTCAGACTCCAGACTCCAGTGTCCACTCTTCCCTTGGAGACTTCCAGCCTCCCCTGCAGATTTCATACTGGCCAGCCCTCACAATCACATGAACCAATTCTTTGAAATCTTTCTCTCTCTCATTTGAATTCATTCTGATCAAATAGACACACACACACACACTCTCTCTCTATTGGTTTTGTTTCTCTGGAGAACCCTAATACAAAATGCCTTCAGAGCCAGTAGATTCCATATTATTTGCCTTTGTATCTCCAGTACCTTTAATAGTCTCTGCCTCATTCTGGGTGCTGTGTCAATGAATGTGTGAGAGAGGGCATACATGTGGACACTAGGTGAGTATAGTGACTCTTAAGTCCCTACCGTAGTCTAGTTTTTGGACAGTTGGAAAATTAAAGTTCAGCCCCGGGAGTAAAATTCTGCCTGCATATCCTAAAATGGATGGCAGGGGCTTTCCTGAAAGGCTCTGGGGCTGCTCTGCCTCCATGGACTTCTGGAATATTGGGGGCCAGTTTCAGGTCAGAAGCTCACCCTGGGGAGGGATGAAAGTAGATTATGGGGCCAGTTGCTGTCAAGGAGTAAGTGAAGAGGAGTTTAAAGAGACCAGTTGACAAATCCAGCAGGGCTTTCCTAGGAACATACCTTCATGAGGTCACTTCATGAGTAACCATGCTGAATCTAGCCCTGAGTGCTGAGCTCCAATGGTGAGGGACTGTCTCACCCATCCTAAAAGACTGAGGCATAGATCAGAATGCCAATGTGTCATTTTATACTTTGGGTGTTCCTTTATGTTGGAAGGCTAGATACTTTCACTGTGTAGGGTCCTTCCCTGGGGCAGTGTGGCTGGGAGGTCAGGTGAGTAATGAGCTGCTGTTTGCTGAGTGTAGAACTGGAATAAAACAGGGGCAGGGATTTCAGGGACATTCACCGGGACATTCACTGGGACATTCGCTAGGACATTCATAAGTCCCTGCTCCCACACCCTGGATACTTCTCTGTTGGTCTTCACCAGATGTAGTCCTTCTAGATTACCCTAGACAGTTTCTGTGTACTTCTTTTTTTTTTTTTATTCTCTTTTAAGAATCCATACTGATCATCTTCCTCTTGCTGCAGCCCTCTGATACAGGAAAGCACATTCCAGTTTGGTCATGTTTTCAGTGTAGTTCTCAGAAATTACATTTGAGTTCTTGTAACTGGTAAGATGGCAGCCTACTTGGGGGTACATTATGTCTTCCTGAAGTATCTTCATGGTCCTGAGAGTTTGTCATTGCTCTTAGAAATCTTTTGTTTCATCTCATTTTTAGCATAGGTCATTTGTACATAACTCAGTCACTATATGTGGATTTTGCTAATTTAATTTGGAGAGGTAGTCTGTGCACCCCTGTCCTCATGTTGCCCTCATGTTGCCCTCATGTTGCTCCAATTCATGAATAACAAGGAATAGGCCCAAGAATGAATGGGACTAATCATGCTTAAAAGTATTAAAATCTTAAGGTAAATAGTGGAAAGTTGTGATAGAAGAAGGGAAAATGATTAGGAATGACATGATTGAAAAAGTAAATCCACAAGCAAGGTTGAATAGGGCCCAACAAGGATAGAGTAGGTGAGTAAGATAAAAATATGAAACACCACAGGGTACACCTGCATAGGTTGTGGACAGCTCGTCTGTAAGAGGGCCCTATCTACATCATTGACATTGTAGCTTTGTATAACTACTATGATAATTGCATAGCAGAACACATGACATTTTTCATTCTAATGAAATCATTATAACAGTTTTCATTATAACATTAAATCATTATAACATAAAACCACTTACAACAGTAAAGTGTGTTGGAAGACAGTTCTGCAGGGGTGTCACATTTTTCTTCACATTTTGCCAGCAGACACACCGACTGTCTTTATTCTAGATTATCTTTTAAAGAATGTGTAAACAGCTTTGGAAAGTAGAAGTATTATCTCTGTGGAGGAATGCATAGGCTTACCGCCCACCATAAAAGATTTAGGTTCCCTGAATTCAGGGTTCCTCTCCTGTAATAAAATTTACTGCAGGTGTGGATGTCACCTCTTTCCATTGTTGTGGGAAAGGGGGCTTTTCTTGTTGCAAGAAAAAACTGATACTCTACTGTTTCTGTGAGTAATGACATCATTTGTCTCTGGCCCAGAAGTCTTATGTCCTCTGCCACCATCCATGAAACCATGGCAGACTACATTGTTAACTCTCTTATAGTGTAAAATCTCTGTCCTGGACAAGGTGTCTGGAAGAAGGGGAACATCTTTCTGATTAGCAAAAAGGTACCAGAAGCCAGAAAGGAGCTAAATCCAGAGCATAAATATAAAGAGAAGGGAGGGGGATAATACGAAAGGATTGTGTTTTTCTAACCATTTCATTTATCACCTATGTAAAGTTAGGCCCCTCAAACTTCTACTCATACTCATTTCTAAGATCAGCGCTGGCCCAGGGTAAGATGGTTGGTTAACCATCAAGTAGGTGAGATTTTAGAAATCTCCTCAGGTAAGGCCCCAGACCAATGAAACAGACTCTCCAGGGGTAACATGCAGGCATCAATAGTTTTTAATGTTCCCCAGGGGATTCTATGTGTAGCCAAGGTGAAAGCCTAAGATCCTGAGATTTACTGAGAACGTTCCCATCCTCCTGTGGAGTCAGAACTTAGTGGTCTGCTGCCTTCCATTCTGGGGTCTAAGGCTTGCTCCTTCTCCAGATAGGTACCTGGCTTTGTGCAGAGCCCTGGGGTTTCTCTAGTTCTCTCTTGCTCTTTTTCAAGTCTTTCCCTGGAGCCCACAGATCTCTCCAGATACTGTATCTTGTCTCCATAGTTCTGACTTTTATCTGATTTCTCCTAAGCTGTGTCTCCTAAGCTCTACTGGGAAACAAATTAGTTCTTCAAAGACCCTATGCACTGAAGAAAAAAAAAAAAAAGTAAGCCCCTTCTGCCCTTTCTGCCTCCTTGTAATAAAAATTGGATTTTTTTAAGCACTGACTGAATATCAGGCACTATTCTAAGAGATTTTCATGCATTGATGTAATGTTTAATTCTCACAAAATATCATTATCTTCCTTTTGCAGATGAGGAAACTGAGGTGGAGAGAGTTGAGTGACTTGCCCAAGGTCACCCAACTAGGACATGGTAGAGCCAGGACGTAGAGACAGGCAGTTTGGCTCCAGACACTATACTAAGCCACACTAAATGGTAAAATGAATGTAAACAAGGTGAATAATATGAGTTTCCCCATGGTATCTACTTCGATGCTTTTTTTCTGGGAAATGTCAAATTCTTTAAGAAATTTTGTCTTATTTTTTTGGTGTCCCTGCTTAGCAGATGTCATAAGCACGTGCCTGTTTTTTCTGTTGGGCAATCAAGTGCAGCTCTGTTACCTCATGTCAGACTTTTGATGCTGAGTGTGTGCACAGTGCTGCTTGTACATTTGGATGTCAGAACATACCTACTTGATAAGGTTTCAACTGGTGCCTGGCTGGGTCTGTTCCCCCAAATCCCATTCACCAGTGTGGGTGGATCTGTTAAATGTTCATTTCTGAGCTTTGGCCTGTCTGGCATGGTTGTCTTAGCTCTAAGACAGCCTTGTTTTCTTCCTTGTAGGAAATAACCCAACACCTATTTCATCTAGGCAAGCAGATTTACTTATTTAGAGTAGTGGTTCTCATACTGTGTGTATCAGAGTCACCAGAAGGCTTGTCCCTAGAGTTTCTTTTTTTTTTTTTTTTCATCTCTCTCTCCCTCTCTCTCTCTCTCTTTTTAGATTTTATATATTTGATAGAGAGAGTACAAGCAGGAGGAGCAGCAGAGGGAGAGGGAGAAGCAAACTCCCCACTGAGCAGGGACCCTGACAGGGGGATCAATCCCAGGACCCTGGGATCATGACCTGAGCTGAAGGCAGATGCTTAACCAAGTGAGCCACCCAGGGCCCCCTAGAGGTTCTTTTAGAAAGTCTGGGATGAGGTCCAAGAGGTAGCATTTCTGACAGTTTCCCAGGTGGTGTCTGTGGTACTGGTGCCATAACCACACTCTGAAAACCACTGCCTTACAGCCATGTTGCTGCAGTGTGGTGTGGTCTATAGATCAGCATCAGCTGGGAGGCTTGATAGAAATGCAGAATTCCAAGCCACAGCCCAGAGCTATCCAATCAGAATCTGTGTTCAACAAATTTCTCAAAATGGAATTCATGTGTACCTTTACGCATGAGAAGTATTAGTTTAGATCATATATTTTGATCCAATTAGGGCTTTTAATATCAAACAAAGATACATCTTAGTGAATAACAGATTCCAAAGTAGTCAGTACATTATACTATAATCTGGCCACAAAGGAGACCAAATAAGAATTTATGGGTGATTTAGGGCAAATCTATCACAACTCACTCCAAATGACTCAGCATTATGTCCTTCTAACAGAGAGAAGGTAATGTCTTCAAATTGATAGCTATTTAAAAGATTGTTGATGCTCATGTACTCAATGCAGCCTAATGCCAGAGGAGAAAAATGAGCTTTATAAACTTCTCTTTCAGTAAAACAATGGATGATATAACATACACAGTCAATTTAAAGGTTATTTAGAGTTTGAATACTTTGAAAATCAGTCAGAAATAAAAACTGTTAGTTCTGGGTCACTGATGGTAAGAGATGGAAAAAAGAAAATGCTATTTTTACAGTTACTCTTATATTTTGAAAAAAAAAAAAAAAGATAGGTAGACAAGATAGAGTACATCAAGTTTGCTTTCTAAAAAGTAGGAAGAGGGGCAGCCAGGGTGGCTCAGCGGTTTAGCGCCACCTTCAGTCCAGGGCATGATCCTGGAGACCTGGGTCAAGTCCCATGTTGGGCTCCCTGTATGAAGTCAGCTTCTCCCTCTGCCCGTGTCTCTGCCTCTCTCTATCTCTCGCTCTGGTCTCTCATAAATAAATAAATAAAATCTTTTTTAAAAAGTAGGAAGAAAAAAATTATCGAGATTATTATAATTTTCCCTAAGTCTTGATGAAGATTTTTGGGTATCGAAAGTCAATGATGAATGATCAGATAAGTGTCCAAACACAGTAAGAGAAAATAATTTGGATCTGTCAATAAATTTTGACAAGCTGTGTGAGAATAATCAAGCCATAACAGCAAAGCTGCTACTTCAAACCAAAGATCTGCAAAATGGAAGCATTTAGTAAATGCTTCTGAAATTTAAAATCTAAATGCTACAAAAGCCTGAAAATTAACAATCAAAATAGCTATCCTTTTTGAGTGTTTATTTGTTTTAAAGATTTTATTTATTTATTCATGAGAGACACACAGAGAGAGGCAGAGACACAGGTAGAGGGAGAAGCAGGCACCCTGTAAGAAGACTGTGTAGGACTCCATCCCAGGACCCCGGGATCACAACCTGAGCCAAAGGCAGATACTCAACCACTGAGCCATGCAGCTGCCCTTTTGAGTGTTATGATGTGCTAGGAACCAAGCTAAGAGTGTTATTTGTGATCTTCACAGTCTCACTAATCCTTGCCCAAACCTTATGGTCCCATGGTTGCTTGTGTTTTGCAGATGAGGAAACCAAAACTCAAGGAGTACAAAGTCTGAATGCATCTTTATATACCTATGCTGTAATTATAGACATTCTCTGCGAGAACCTCTTGAAATAATTACTAACTTATTTTGCCTGAATGTTACTGGTAGGATAAAGAGGAAAACATGCACATATTTAGTTAATTTGCCCTTTATTAGGATGAAGAATGCTTTCTGTGACCAATTGTCTTAATTTGTCTAGTACTGAGTGAGATATTTCATTGCTAAACCCAGGAAAGTCCCAGGCAAGCTGGGATGTTGATTACTCTTTCGGAAATTCAGGGAAGTGCAGTCCTGGAGCTAAGGCTTTTGTAAGCAGTGGGCTCCAGCTTTTCTCTAGTTTTAGTTAACAAGTACTTAAAAAAAAAAAGGGACCAAAAGCACTGAAGTGCCATAAATTCTATTCTTTTTTTTTTTAAATTCTATTCTTTTTTTAAAAAATTTTATTTTATTTATTCATGAGAGACAGAGAGAGGCAGAGATCTAGACAGAAGGAGAAGCAGGCTCCCGGTGGGGACTGTGATGCTCAACCACTGAGCCACCCAGGTGCCCCTTAAACTCTTTTCTTAATGGATTAACAAAGGCTGAGCCTGCTGTCACTAGAATTAACTTTTTTTGTCTTGCTTTTTTTCCCTCAGCAATGGTGATGGATTTGTGGGAGATGGTGGGCCAGACAAGAATCACAGTGTGGAGTCATGGACCTGGATTCTGTGATTTGCCCCAACTACAGGAACACAGTGAGGTAATCTGCTTTGAACGACCGTGGATGTGTTCCAAAGGCTTTGTCCCCTTTGCCATTTTAACAGGTAAGTGAAAAGACCAACCTTCCTTGGCGTACACAAGCAACACCCCCCAACATTTTGTAATTTGAGGTTGTGAACTCATCTTTAGTGAGGGTTATGTGGTTTGGAGTGGTAGGGTTGGAGCCAATGGCCAAAGAAGAATTCTTGAGATGTTGCTGGTGCAAAAAGGTGGTTTTATTTAAGCACAGCGACAGGACCAGTGGGCAGAACAAGCTGCCCTCAAAGAGCTGCCCTCGGGTTGTGAGGACTGGCTGATAATATACTTTGGAGTTGGGGGATGTAAAGACAAAGGGAAGTTTCCAAAAGGACTTTCCTTGCTAAAGAAGACTCACAGGACCTCGGAGGTCTAGGTGTTGTCAAGCTAAGGTTGTTTTCCTCTCCAACTAAACCTTAGCATTAAGACAGTAGGATTTCCTGGAGGGATGTTATACTCTGCCTGCCTCAGTGATCTGTCAGTGGGCCACAGGTTGGAAGGACATTTCATTTTGGCTACATTTCCTTCTGCCTTTGTTCCCCACATCGAGGTTTTGTCTGTGGATCTCCACAGTGGCCTGAGTTGAGGGCGCAAACCTTCCTTACCCAGAGCAGGTTTTACTTCCTTCTGCTGTGAGTCTCTGTGTTTCTTGGTCTTGGGGTAGGAGTGGGGAGCATTTCTTTTTTTTTTTTTCTTTTTTTTTTGTTGAAGATTTATTTATTCATGAGAGAGAGAGAGAGAGAGAGAGAGAGAGGAAGAAAGAGAGGCAGAGACTCAGGCAGAGGGAGAAGTAGGCTCCATGCCTGGAGCCCAACGCAGGACTCAATCCCGGGACTCCAGGATGGCGCCCGGGCCAAAGGCAGGCGCCAAACCCCTGAGCCACCCAGGGATCCCCAGTGGGGAGCATTTCTTATGCTAATTTCTGGCTTGGTAGATGAGGATCCTGCAGGTAGTATAAAGTTGAATTGTTGGTCCACCAAAGGACAGACCTATGATTGTTAATTTGTGAGGGGGATACTTTCCTGGCCCTACTCAGAGTTCACAGGGAGCTAGGCAGGCATTCTTGTTGACTCCCTAAACTGGTGGATAGTTTTTCTGGTGTATCTAGGGCTGTCAGATGAAATACAGGTCTCCTAGTTATATTTGAATTGCAGATAAACAACAAATAATTTTCTAGTATAAGTATGTCCCAAATTCTATACTGGACATACCTATATTAAAAATTGATTTGCTGTTCATTGTCACTAGAATTAACTTTTTTTGTGTTGCTTTTTTTCCCTCAGCAATGGTGATGGATTTGAGGGAGATGGTGGGCCAGTATTACTGATTTAACTAGATGTCCTATGTTATTATTTGCAAAATATGGCAACCCTAGGCGTATCTTTTACTTAGGCTGTGGTCCTTTGGGGAATCAAGCTTTATTTGGGGCCTCAGCTGTAAACTCAACTTGCCTGAGGTCTCCTGCTTCCATGAAGACTTTAAAATCTCAACCCTGAGGGGCACCTGGGTGGCTCGGTCAGTTAAGCACTGGACTCTTGACTTCTGCTTACGTCATGTTCTCAGGGTCGTGAGGGGTTCTGTTCTGGGAGTGGAGCCTACTTAAGATCATCTCTGCCTCTCCCTCTGTGCAACCCCCCCCACCACATGTGCACATGCACGCACAAGCCCCCCCCCAAATAAAATAAAATAAAATAAAATAAGATAAAATATAAAAAAATAAAATAAAATATAAATAAAATAATAAAATAAAATAAAATAAAATAAAATAAAATAAAATAAAATTTCAACCCTGAGGTCATAGGCTAGCATCAGACTGGAAAGCCCCATAAACCACAATTGACACATTCTTGGCTTTCTGGCTTCCTGTTTTAGTTTTCAGTTTTATTTTTATTTTTGGCCAGTGGAGTTTCCTTATTTTCTTCTAAGCTCTGTCATGTCTTTAAGAGAATGTTTGTTATATTTTGTCCAGGATTTTCAGGTGTTTAGAAGTAAAAGGGTTTCAGATTATCTGGGCTGTCCTATTATAGAATATGTTAACTCTGCCACCAACTCTGTAAAAGTCAACTAATAACGAAGGACAGTTGGAAGAAAGCAGGCAGGGATGAGACCTCCTCCTACCCTAACCCTGCCCCCAAGAGGAAATCACCCTTAAAAAAAGGATTTTACACCACCCTGGAAGGAGCTCTCTACCCTTTTCCATGTGATAGATAGATGACAAAAACTGATTGGATGCAGGGAGAGTTAATCAGATGAAAACAGCCCACCAACAAGCCCATTAAAACCCCTAGGTCTAGGAACGCCTGGGTGGCTCAGCGGTTGAGCATCTGCCTTCAGTCCAGGGTGTGATCTAGGGTCAAGTCCTCCATCTGGCTCCCTGCATGGAGCCTGCTTCTCTCTCTGCCTATGTCTCTGCTTCTCTCTTTCTGTGTCTCTCATGAATAAATAAATTAAATCTTTGAAAAAAAAAACAAAAAACCTAGATCTAAACACCAAATTGGCCACCCTCTCAGGTCCCCTCTCATCCTCATTTTGAGAGCTTTGTACTATCACTTAGTAACTATGGCCAATAGACTTTGCTTTGCTCCCCACCATTTGTCATCTAGTCTACCTCTTAGTTCCTCCAAGCAGCGTCAGCATGAGCCATGGGCACTCAAGGAAAAGGAATCCTGTAACACTGAGGCCTCTCACACTATATTGGTGTTGAGAGAAGTTAGTATGCAGGTCTCTAGACTTTCTGACCTATTCGTAGGAGGGAGATGTTATGCGTGGTGAAGTATATTTGACTTAAATATAACCAAGTCAACGGTATCGTGAGATAATTTGAACTCCGGCTATTATAAAACAAACAAGTTTTGGATGTACCAAAGGCTAATGATACGTGGGAAGGAATAATTAAAAAGCACCTCACTAATTGAAGAAACTGTAATTCGTTAATTCTAGATGACTTAATTCCTACGGTAGTGTTACAGATGCTGTTACCCATCACTAAATTCCCTTAGTATAGGAATGCTTCTACACATCCCCTCTTGGCCATAGGACAGGGGTTTGGCTCACTTAGGGGAAGTGCCAGAAAGTGATTTGGGGCCACTTTTATCTCTTTTCTCTTTGTCATGATAATCTTCCAGTGGATTAGAAGCAGGTAACACCTACTGCTGATTTCTATGGATATGTAGAAAAAAAAAAATCCTTTCTTCTTTTAACCCACTGGGTCTTCAGGCTCTTTGTGAAGCACAGTTGGCCTATCTTGGCTGATCCAGTTACCACAGACCCTCAGGTATGTTGCTGGGTACTGAAGATAACAGTGAATGGAGTAAATGGAGTCTTTCCCTTCATGGAATTTGGGTTCTGATCTAGGGCACAGAGATGAACCAAATAGAAAAATTAACATAGAAATAAAACTGAGATAAAAGTTTTGAAGGAGGGATCCCTGGGTGGCGCAGCGGTTTGGCGCCTGCCTTTGGCCCAGGGCGCGATCCTGGAGACCCGGGATCGAATCCCACATCGGGCTCCCGGTGCATGGAGCCTGCTTCTCCCTCTGCCTATGTCTCTGCCTCTCTCTCTCTCTGTGTGACTATCATAAATAAATAAAAATTAAAAAAAAAAAAAGTTTTGAAGGAAACAAATTTTGGGCCAAATTAAAATGCATTTCTTTAAGTGGTGATACCCCGCCTATTTCTAGAAAAACCAGAGGGTATTTACAAAATCAAACACAATGCACAATTTAGACCAGAGGTACATTAATATAACAGAGGAACCAATGTGACAGGGCCAATGAGATAAATCAATTAGGGCAGTAGGGCACAATACTTTCTATTTCTCCAGAGCTGGGACAAAAAAGGAAATATTTGAGTAATATGATTCTTACTGCTTGATAGCAGGACACAGGCCAACTCTTTGAGGAACTGAAATTTTTCCTGCCCTGAATCAAGAAGCAGTTTATTAACTGGGTCTTCCATCAGTTATATTTCACAACTTAGTGGGCGTAACTCTAATTTTGCAAAAGTCACAGGGACATTGTCTAAGTGGATGTTCCTTGTATATATACCATCTATAAAAACTGAAGAGCAGAAAAGTCTTGATTAAGGGAAGCCACTTGTGCAAGGAACTTACATAATATGAGCCAGTTTGGTTACTTAGTGCTGTCCTGCCCACTGGAAGCTGGGGAGTGCTCTTGGAGGGACAGCATTACCTGACCCTTGGGCCCTAGATATCAGAGGCCTCCTGGGATCCTTTGGGAAGGGCTGTTTTTAAACTGGTTTATGGTTGGGTCTTTCAAGCTGGACCTTAAATTATGCTATGTGGTGGCAGAAGAACCCATCTCTTCATTTTAGAGGCCAGGAGGAGGCAAAATTGCCTACATGTTGTCGACAGTCAGGAGCCTGATTTCTTTCTCTTGTTACCCATCAGTCACACAGAGTCCTGTGGGAGGGGTCAGTATTTTCCTCAAAAAAGAGCATTACATTTCCTCAGGTACCTTAATAGGTTAGTTAATATATCAGAATTTAGCATCATAAAGTATACAGAGTATTATCTGGGTCTGAAAAATGTAAGGGCTTTTGTTTTAGCCAAACAAGAACCTGCTGGGCCTGCTAGGCCAGAGGTGGAGCATTAATTGGAGGGATAGTAAACACTTGAGTCTAAATCAGTGCTGATTGTAGGAGAAAAGGCCTGCCACAGTCAAGGTCATTTCATCTTCCTCCTTGGAACACTGACTAGACTGTGGGCCAAGGTGACACCCTAGACACAAGCACAGGACATTTGTCAGAGCCTCGTATGATTTCTATAGCAGGTGCACATCTTCACCCATGAACATGGGTCTGAGAACTGTATCTTTTGTGGAATTTCTAGAACCAAATATATTTAGTGTATTTTTTTGTTGTTGAATCTCCATCCTGCTGAGTGGCAGAAGCTAAATCTCAGCCCCAGGATCTCCTCCTCCCCCACCATCCTGCATCCTGCAGGGAGTAGGAGAATATTTCTGTTGTCTCAGTGCATCAGCTAGGGGAACATCAGGTATCAGGTATTAGGGCCAGGTTGTCATTGTGCATCTGAGCTGGCTTTGGCAGAGATATCCTTGATCCCTCTGGGCTCAGGTCTCTGGTCCACCTAAGCCTAGGGATCTGCTGTACAACATTTGTGCCTGTCACTAACAAAAACAGTATTATGCACTTAAACAATGGTTAAGAGAGTAGATCTCATGTGAAGTAAGTATTCTTAACACACACATACACACACACATACACAACAGGATGCAATGAAACTTTCGGAGGTGATGGATACTTCTATTACCTCAGTTGTGATGGTTTCATGTGTATAGTCCTATGTCCAAACTCATCAAATTATATGTGTAAAATATGTGCAGGTTTTTGCATATCAGCTCTACCTCGATAAAGCTGTTTAAAAAAAGAATATAATATGTGACAGGTCTAAATGCTTTTTAATATTAACTTATTTCACCATCAGAATAACCCAGTGAGATGGGTACTACCAGTCTGCCCATTTTATAGATGAGAGAACCAAGACACACAGAGTAACAGGTAATACTCCATTTCACCCAACTAGTAAGTGCTGGAGTAGTCTGACTTCAAAACCTAAGCCCTTAATCCCAGCTGTGTGGCTCTCCTGGTCTCCAGGCTGCTCCTCTTCCTTAGCCACTCCATTTTACCTGGTGCTCCTGGGAGGTCTACCTAGGCTTTCTTTTTCTTATGCTGAATGCTCTCACCAGGGGTCTCTTTTTAGGTCACAGGGTCCCCAGCCAGCAGCAGAGGCAGATGACTTCCAGACCAGTCTCCTGGGTTCATTATGCTTCCCACAGCCTCAGGCTCAAACTTTCAGCTCTCTTAGCCTAGCTCTATCTGGATGTCCCTAGGCACCTACTGCTCTGTATGAAAAAGACTAAATGCATCATTGTCTTTCCCCATGATGAGACTTCTGTGTCCCTCGTGTCTCACTTGAAGCCTGTTCACGCTGGGACACTAGGAGCCATCTCTTCCCTCATCCTCTGGTATATCTAATCACCATGTTTGGGGAATTTCATTGTCCCCTAAACTATTGCTTTGCTAGGGGCCTTTAGCATTTCTTACTGTGGCCTCAGAAAAGGACTCCTAAGTGGACTGCTTCCAACCTAGTTCTCTGGCATCTTCCTTTAAACCACAAAAGTGTTTTCTCTAAAACACAGTCTTTGTTACGTGTTTGTGTAAGTTCTTCAAGGGCTTCCCATCATTTATATAAGTGTTTCTTAAAAAATGCAGTTGTTGGGCACCTGGATGGCTCATTGGTTGAGTGTCTGCCTTTGGCTCAGGCCTTGAACCCAGGGTCCAGGGATCGAATCCCTCTGCCTATGTCTCTGCCTCTCTTTCTGTGTCTCTCATGAATAAATAAATAAAATATTTAAAAAAATGTGGTTCTTGGGCAAATGCATCAGCACCACCTGAACATTTGTTAAAATGGAGGATTTCTGGCCCTTGCCCAGACCTATTAAATTAGCACCTCTCGAGGTTTTTTTTTTTTTTTTTTTTTTTTTTTTTTAATGTCTTTACTTTTTATTTTTTTTGACAGAGAAGAAGAGAGAGCCCAGGGAGGAGGGGCAGAGGGAGAGGGAGAGAGAGAATCCTAAGCAGATGCCAGGCTCAGCACAGCAGCCCACATACCACCTCCAGCTGAAATCAAGAGCCTGCTACTCTACCTACTGTGCCACCAGGCGCCCCAGGGTATGTGTACTCTAATGATGCTACCAGGTTGATTCTAATATGCTGCCTGAATGAGATCTAAGTATCCTAAAAGGATGGGAATGTTCTGATTCCTACTCCCGTCTCCAGGCTTATCTCTTGTTAATCTCTCTGAGTTCCCCCAAACATCTAACTGCTTTTAGGTTCTCCCCAACCCCAGAACGCATAACTCACTTGCCTTTCCTCTGTCGCCACTGCCCAGAGTGCCTTCTCCTTTCTTAGTGATGTTCACTGCTCCTTGCGTTGCCCTCCTAGGTGTCCTGTCCTCTAGTTATGCATCACCACCCTTTCCCCTCCCCAGGCTCATCACCTGCAGCTCCCCTGTGCTTCCCTAATGCTCCCCTAGTACATCCTCACCCATCCTTAGGGTATCATCCTGGTGTCACATCCCCACCTCCCCTTGTAGCTTGCCCGCATCATGATAGCAGACCCCACCACACACCACACATCTTTTTGTTTCCAGGACTGGACACAGTATTTGATCCACAGCAGATGATCAACAAATATTTGTTGAAGAAATACATGAGTGACTATAAGGCATTACTGCCATGCAACAGAGGGCATTGACAGTTGAGATATCACTGAATCACTACAGATTCTGCTTGGAGGCATCAAGGAGGTGTCACAGGGGAGGGGACATTTCATTAAGGCCTTATGAGAAAAGAATGAGTAGTTTTCCAGGTGGAGTAAAGAGGAAAGGGCATTGTTGGCAGAGGAAAACTTCAGGAAGACTTGGGCAGCTAGTTGTGGCTGCACAGGGTGGGGTGGCCGAAGGGGAGGTGTAGTCAGAGTGGGGGCAGTGCTGGGAGGGGAGGGCAGTGGGCAGCAGCGGATGAGCCCAATGAGCTGGATCAGCCCAAGACAGCTCCAGCTCACAGCTAGACCAGGGGGCAGTGTCAACAGTGCCTCCTTAAGGAAGGCTCTGTGTGGCCAGAGGACCCCAACTGAGAAACCCTGGGGAGACAGTGCCACCTACTGTGCCAAATTGGTTCCCCAGGCCTTTGCAGGGGAAGAAGCTAAGTCTCTCATCATCTAGTCAACACAATGGGAGTTTTAAATAGATATCTCTCATAGAATTAGAAGATCCCCACATGTGACATGGAACACATTCAACAAATAATGGACATTATTCTAACTTGTGATATTTTCTTGCCATCAAGCATGTACCAAAAGGTCCTATATTTTACTATTTTATGGAATGTATCTTACTTGCTTATATGATTTCCCCTTTATCCTTCTTGATATTTTCATCCTAAAGTTATATAAGTATCTGAGGCTTCATTGCTGCTGCTCCTTTTAAAAACCTCCATTCACCGTTGAGATTTTTATTTCAATATAACAGCGACATAACAAGAATTATACCACAATTATTGGTAAAGTTAATTGGAACTTAGCTCTCTCAGTATTTCTTGTTTTTGTGTGTGTGTGTGTGTTTTAAAGATTGTATTTATTTATTTGAGAGAGAGAGTGAGAGGGAACATGAGCAGGGGGAGAAGCAGATAGAGAGGCAGACTCTCCACTCATTAGGGAGCCTAATGTGGGGCTCCATCCCAGGATCTGGGATCCTGACCTGAGCTGAAGGCAGACCCTTAACCAACTGAGCTACCCAGGTGCCCCAGTATTTCTTGTGATCCCCAGTTAGAAGTGTTATAGTCTGTATAGTATCTGGCACAGTTCTGAGTGCCTAGTGAGTGCTCAATAAACTGTAGTGTGTAGAAGGAGAGCTGTGCTTTCAATTAATTGGATCTTGTGATCCACAGATGTTGGACAGTGCTACTTCGATTAAAGGCTGCTTCTTCCACAATTTCAGAGTTAAGTCCTCAAGACTATTCTGGTTGGAAGAACAGGCAACTGTGCAATTTATTTCACTGTCCAAGCCTTTCCACAGAATCAAAAGCCATGGTGGCTCAGAGAAACTCCAGGTGGAGGCACTGGCTCCTCTACGCTCAGACTCCAAAATTTACAAGGAGTCTGAAACCAAGACTTTCAGTCTCATACCAAGTCAGGTTGAAACTGCTCTAAAGCCAGCCACTTGATCACTTTATTTTTGTATTCCTGCTGCTTTTCCACACAGAGGTGGGTCACATGCTTAACTCAAATTCAGGAAAACTCCCATCAGTTAGCAGTTGAGGAGCATCCCACACTTTGGGGAAGTGTTGTCATGGGAGCCAGAGAGAATCATTTTGAGAAATCCTGGAAGGAATGGGAAGGCTCTGAGGTAGAGCCACTAGACTTCCTCTCCTCTACTTTGACTGGCTTGCTTTTTCTCTGCTGGGCTCAACATGGACTATGTATCTCTTGGCCCAGAGGACTTGGAGGTGGGTGAATGGAAAAAAAGAACCAGAACCCAGCAAAGGAGAGGGGGTGTTCCTGTGAGGTTTCCTGGCAGCTTCTCCAGTACCCCCCACCCCCATGCTTCCTACCTCTGTGAGGAAAGGTTAGGAGGTTTGGTGTGAACATACATATCTTATCCTCACTGTTATAAATGTTAACTCCAGAATGCACCCTGCTTTATTCTTTTTCCATTTGCATTTGACTTAACTATGTGTATTTAGCACATTGGAGATTGATGCTTAATTTTAAAATTGGCTGTATTATCATTTAATAACATTTATTCAATGTATATTATTTACATTATATTATTAAATTATTATTTAACACATGACATTCATTAAATATTATTTAGTAAATAAAAATATTACTGATAATAACATATATTAAAAATTATTTAATAAATAGCAAATATTAATATGAATTTAAAATATAAAAATGACTTAATTTTGAAATGCATAATCTGTGTCCACACGTTGAGCCTGTCCTTGTCATGACCAGTGTCCATGGATCTTTCTTTCCTGTAAATGTCTGAGCAGAGAGTTACGGCTGCTAGGGCCAACCACAGTCTAGTTGGCATGAGCAATTTCTGTTCCAGCCCTCTCCCCAGGGGCATTTGGGGAAACCAAATGTCAGAATTACATAAAATCACAAACCAATACTATCACTCACATCCCTCTGCCTTCTTTTGTAAGTATCTCGGTAGTGCTTACTTTGAAATGGGTGAACTTCCGCAGACCGGAAATAGAAGGGAGCTATGACTTGCCTGGACAGAAAGAGCTGATGATAATTTGATGTCCTTTGTTATCTAGGGAGGTATGATAATGCATTGAATTAACATTTCAGTATTGGATTTTTGAGGCAGTGTGTTTTGCTCTACTGGCAACTCACTATCTGTTGTGAATGAGGTTCCAGGATACAGTTCCAAACTGTGTAATTCTGAGAAAAGAATTTCCAGGATGGGGTTTTTGTGTGCCCTTCTTGTCCCTGGTTAACATAGCCTGCTTATTATAAAGAAGGTGAGAACTTGTCATTCAAATGGACAAGTGGAATAGATGGAGCACTTGCACATTGATAAATGGTTGAGACTGAATGCTTCCAAACTAATGTTGACCACAGGGGTGGGGTGGAGGGGACATCAAGTTCTTTAAACCAGAGCAATCTTCCTGTCCATTAAAAATAATTGGAAGTTTATTTACCACTTTCAAGAAATTTTTTCAGTTTCTCTTTCTAACTCATCTAATTTATCTTTGATTCACACCTAGTAAAGCTTACCTGTGTGGGGGACCTGGTACACTCATGGCTAGATTATTCAGGTCAAAACCACAGCCTGATGTTGATACCAGGTTGGGGCACCTGAGAGCTGAGACTAGGGTAAGGTTCTTTCTCTTTTCAGCTCAGAAGGACAGGAAGTTGAGATATCTCCATTTCAAAACTGGGTTCAGCAAAGCATGCTATTTTAGTTCTGTAGTTACTTATTATACTTATTTATTTTGTAGAAAGATAGATCAAGGTCATTGAGCTCCATAGATAGGTCAGGTATAAAGAAATGGAAAGAAAAAAACAATTATATCTGCATCATTGTGTGTCATAGTAATGCATGACATTATAATAATAATATGGTTAATAAAAATTAAACAAAATTTAATAAAACTAAAACATTTGCAAAAATTAGGCACCTATTAAATTGACCAGTGATGTGATGTTTCATTTTCTGAATTTGTCCTTTAGTTTAGAAATAACTAACAATTAAAAAAGAAGAGGCACTCAGCTGGCTCAGTGGGTGAAGTGTGCAGCTTCGTCTCAGGTCCGTGAATTTGAGCCCCACGGTGGGTGTAGAGCCTACTTGAAACAAAAAAGAAAAAATATTTTAACTTTAAATCACTACCATGAAGTGAAATATTTTATGCATAAGTTAAAATTTGCAGTCACCAAACAAAAACAGTACACCTGAAGTACACCTCACAGTTCGCACTGTTTTGTGCTATTTCAAAATTAACCACAAATAACAACTCTAGGCAGTTACACAGAATGAAAGAATTGAAGTAATTCCATTTCTGTTTCTTTTCTGTACTATCATAGTTTACTTGGAATCTGCTGTTTCAATGCAGGTATGTGTGGTTCCACTGGAGCTAGAGACACAAACTGCTTGGAGCAGGGTGGGAGGGAAGTTGGAAGATTCTAAAGCATATGAACTATTCTTGAAATGGATTTCTCATGTGGGAGGAGGTAATAGAGGAGTTCTTTGAATTAATTTCCAAGTAAAATACTGTGTTATTAGAGGATAAGTAATAAAACTGTGCTAATTTGAAATTTCCACATATATGATTATTATTTTTTAAAGATTTTATTTATCTATTTATTGGAAAGAGAGAGAACTCTGGTGCCTGTGTGCAAGCAAAAACTCGTGAGCTGGGGGAAGGTGGGGGGCAGAGGGAGAGGGAGAAGCAGACTCCCTACTGAGCAGGGAGCCCAATGTAGGGCTCCATCCCAGGATTCTGGGATCGTGACCTGAGCTGAAGGCAGCCACTTAACTGACTAAGCCACCCAGGTATTTTTAAAATTGTATTTTTAAAATTTTGTATTTTTAAAAATTGTATTTGTATTTTTACACTTGTATTTTTAAAATTCAACCATAATCACACCAATTATTTAGAATTTAGACCACTAATAAAATGTTTTTCAGGAAGGAATATTCTATCACTGGATTGTTTAGAATAGCTAAACAATCAGCTGGTGTGGATGGTGACAATAAAAACCAGACTGACTTTAAGTTCATTTTATTGCTTTCTGATAACTCCTTTACAGTTAGTACACTTCTTATTGTCAGCACCTGAGGCTAAAGAGATTGAAGTGAACATGTGGCACTTCTAAAAAGTCTGCTTATAGGCAATCAACTCAGGAGAAATACTCTTTCTTGCTCTCTTCCTTTCCTCATCTCTGCAGTGTGTTAGGTTTGGACTTGATAGGTAGAGCCCTAGCACCTTCTTTCATCTGAGGGGAACTTGAGGATGGAAGCTAGTGATTGGGTAGGGCAGAAAAATTGGGGACCCAGGTCCCTGATTGTCTGGACAATACTAAGGTAGCTCCTGATGAGTCATGCCTTATAGAATCCCCTCTCATTGAATTAGGATAAAACCCATGATGTGCTTCTTCTGATCAATGGAATATGACAAAGGAGATGGGATATCATTCCCATGATTACATTTCATTATATGGCAAGGGTGACAGAATTTTGTAGATGTAATTAAGGTCCCTAATCAGTTGACCTTGAGTTCATCAGAAGGGAGATTATTCTGGGTAGACTTCCCCTAATCAGATGAATCTCTAAAAGAGGGCCTATGCCTTCCCTGAATTCAGAGACTCCAAGCAGCAGAGACTCTTTTTCTCTGTTGCTGACCTTGAGAAAAGTAATGCTCCAGGAATTTTATAGCCACAAAGTAATGAATTCTGCCAACAATTCAATTCTGAGGGAGCTTGGGAGTGAGTTTCCTTTCTCATCTCCCAGTGAAGATGCAACCCAGCCGACACCTTGATTTCAGCCTTATGAGGCCTCCCAGCTAAGCCAAAGCCAGAATCTTCACTCACAGAAACTGTGAGATAATAAAAATTTGTTTAAAGCTGTTACATTAGTGCTAATTTGTTATGTAGTATAGAACACTAATACATTGATGTCCATGTTGTCACTATAACAGCTCAGGAATGCCTAGCTGACCTCCAGAGTTCTTTCATGTGAGCAAGAATTAAATTTCTCACTTCTTTAAACCATTATAATTTAAGATTTTCATCTGTAGGCAGCTGACCCTAACCTTAACTGATTCATGGAGTAATGAGGAAGGGTTTATAGAAGATGAGTCATTTGTGGTTGATCTTAAAAGTGGATACAATTTCAGAAGGTGGAAACTGGGGTGTCTAGAGGTAGAAAATAATTTTCATGTAGCAGAGTGAATAAGGATAAAAAGAAGGTGTTTTGAAGAAATAAAGAATAATTTGGTTTCACTAGATTGAATGAGATGAGGCTAGAAAGGTAGATTAGAGCCAAATCACAAAGCCAGAAGAGCTTGGAGATAATTTTTCAAGCCATGGAGAGCATTGGAGATTTTCTGACCAGGGTGGTAGCATGAGCAGAACTATGCCTTATTTTAGAAATGCAGGATGAGTCAGTTCTCTTTAGGTTGCAGAAACATATCTCAAAGTAGATTTTGTCTCAAAGAGATTTATGGGAAGAGAAACTGGGGAAGAGAAACAGGAACTTAGAACAGGAGCTAGGGACCTCTGCAACCAGAACAAGACTCATGCCTTAAAGGCTATTTGTCTTGATATTTGACATCATTCTCTGCTGCAAGAAGCTTCTTGTGACTGGAGCACTGCCCCTTACAGTTGCCCACCTAGGGGACAGAGGGACTTCCCTTCCAGCTCTGGTTGAAGATATCTCTGCTGGAAGCTGCACTTTGAATGGACAACCTTGGAATAATCCCAAAGGCAAAGGGGCAGGATATGATGATTGGCTTGTGTGTGTGTGTGTGTGTGTGTGTGTGTGTGTGTGTGTGGTACCTGCTACTAGAAAAATGAGCCTGAGAATCAAAACAAAATGGTTATGTAAGTGCAATTTGAATTTCACAATTCTCTTTTCCTATCAGGGTCTCAAGGACAAATGATATACTCATGATTATACTCTACCAGGGGAGTAAAATTTGAGTTGAATTTATATTTAATTTATTTAGGTATAAAGGTATGCACAAATGATTATTTATAATTTTACCAATGATTTCTCCATACCTCACTCAATGACAACCAATGTCAACCAACGAATTAAAATTAATTTTCATTAGAAAAGTTTTTAATGCTCAATTATTAATTTATTGCATGTCCAAAGGGGATAACATACTGTGTTATGCTTATCGATCACTGAAAGGAAAGAGAATTTCAGAATAGATATTTAAATGTACTTGCAGGGCATCTGGGTGGCTCAGTCAGTTGAGTGTCTGACTATTCGGCTCAGGTCATAATCTCAGGCCCTTTGTTGGGCTGCACAATCAGTGAGGCGTCTGCTTGAGGATTCTCTCCCTCTGCCCCTCTCTTACTTTCCCTCTCAAATAAGGAAATAAATTTTTATTTTTTTAAAAGGATTTTATTTATTTGAGAGAGAGAGAGAGAGCAAGTGAGCACATGCATACACACAGAGGGAGAAGGAGAAGCAGACTCCCTACTGAGCAGGGAGCCCAATGTGGGGCTCAATTCTAGACCTCAGGATCATGACCTGAGCTGAAATCAAGAATTGGATGCTTAACTGACTGAGCTACCCAGGCACTCCAAGAAAGAAATCTTTTTTTAAAAATGTACTTTTAGTTTCTTTGAATAATCTCAGTTATATACTTACTCATTGCTTAAGAAAGCAATATTCTTTTGCTCAAATGTACTAGTAGATAATCGTTAAATAAAATCTGAAGTCATCTAAAAAATGCACTATTTTAATTTGCACCTTTTTTCTAACTTCCTTTAAGGTACCTGTAATATGTTTGGAAAGTTTAAGATCTTTTCTTTCTTTTTTTTTTTTTTCTTTTTTTCTTCCTTTTTTTTTTTTTTTTTTTTTTTTTTAAAGTAAGCTTCATGCCCAGTGTGGAACTTGAACTCATGGCCCTGAGATTAAGACCTGACCTAAGATCAAGAGCCTGACATGTAACTGACTGAGCAACCCAGGCACCCCTAGGGTCTTTTTTCTAAATTCTTGGATATATTGATCATACTTAGGTTTTATCTGGAAATATTCAAGCATATAAGGTAGACTCAAATATTTAATTGATATGATGATAAACATCCATCTGAGGAATCAAAGCGGCCAGCATTTAAAATGCCTGAAATACAAAATGCATTTTCCAAAATGTGGCTGAACAACTTTCTGGAACACTTTCTGGTCAGCTACTTGGTGGGTGCAACTGACACTTTTTACCACTAGGTGCTACTCTTCCTCCATCACATATGCATCTCCAGTCTCAAAAGCAAGGTAGAAGCAAAACCAACTTAGTTATTTCCTGACTACTGTTTCAACACAAGCTAAAACTTCACCTTGCATATTTACTCATCATTGTAACAATACAGTATTTTGAAAGTAGTTGGCTAAGCATTAAATATTTTGTAGAAAGTAAAGCTTATACCAGCTTTCTGTGTATCATCCCACACATTTCAGAAAACTAAAGACTATCAATACCTCTAGTTGCTATTAATTCATATTAATGAAAGGAAGCCATAGGGTTATAGTTTAATTAAAAATACAGTTGACATGCCCATGATTTCTCTCTGAAAAGGTGGCATATTATAGTATCTAAACAATTTTCCATGTGAGACAAAAAATTTCCACAAAATTTTAAGTTATTAATTATGTATTACAAATTACCCGAAGGCATTATTATTGATATACTATATATATGTGAAGGAGGAAAATGTATGGAATCTGTTTATAGCCTCATGCTAAATGTCTTGAGATAGATGATAAGCAGCTGATAGGGATCCATGTTTGTTAAGCTTTTCTCAAACGATTTCTCCCACTCAGTGCTTGTGGATAGACACATAGTAAACATTTTTGAAGATAAAGAGAACATAAACCACCCTCATATTTATGTCCACTGGGCCTTTTTGAGAAAAGATTTTATCAAGGCATCAGGTTTAAAATTCAGCAAGTCTAAATATTAAAATTTAAAAGTTTTCTCTCCTCAGGGGATAAAAAAAATTTGAGGTGGAAAAAAATTAAAAGCTAAATAAATTGTGATTAAAAAAAAAACAAACTGGGATCCCTGGGTGGCGCAGCCGTTTGGCGCCTGCCTTTGGCCCAGGGCGCGATCCTGGAGACCCGGGATCGAATCCCACGTCGGGCTCCAGGTGCATGGAGCCTGCTTCTCCCTCTGCCTGTGTCTCTGCCTCTCTCTCTCTCACTGTGTGCCTATCATAAATAAATAAAAATTTAAAAAAAAAAAAAAAAAAAAAAACTAAGCCAATTGGGCAAATTAGATACTTGGAACATATTTATTCACTTCTTCCCTCAGACTTACCCATCCAGTTTAGTCGTTCATTCACTGACTCATTCATTCACTGAACAAACTTTTATTGAGGAAGCTTATGTGTTTCAGATACAAAAATAAAATAGAATGGACTCTAAGTTGTGAAGGCTTACAGTTCAGGGTGAAATGGGGCTGACAAGGAAGAGGAGAGTCAGATTTGTATATAGAGAATTGGTGTAGTGATAACTCATGGGATCCTCTTTCATTTGAGCATGATGACAGATATGAATATAAGAATCCTTTGGTGATTTTAACATGCCTTGCAACTAGGTAGACAAAAATGTTCCAGCAGCTGGATAGATGTATTCTTGAACCTGTTGGTGGCTTTGCTGTCCATTTCCTGGTAGTCTTCCAGGTAGGCACTTTTCTGCCACTGTGGTGGATGTGGCTGCATGATTGAGTTTTGGCCAAAGAGATTGATGTGAAAGTGTTGGGTGGGACTTGTGGCACAGGTGAGTTGTCTGGTGCTGCCTGCCTTCGTCTGGGTTACCAGCGCATGTCACTATCGGGAGGGGGGCAGGTGATGCTACTCCTCATTGTACATTGTAATTGGGTCATTGGAAAAATAACCAACACCAGTTTTTGTTTTACTCCTATCTCTTGAGTCTAGGTTCCCTGTTAAGGAAGTATTTTGATTACAGTAATAAGAATTTTCTTTTTGTTCTAACTTTGGAGATGGGATATTAGTGTTTAGCCAGACAGAAATAGACACCAGTAACATGATGAGCAAATCAAGCAATTCAACCCTTTTCACACCAGCAATAGTATAAGTCACCCAAAAAGGTTGCTTTTGAAGGGCGAAAGAGAATTGAAGTGAAAAGAATATTGATTAATTCAGGGGAAGCTGAAAAGGCTCTCTGTTCTTCTGGTAGACCCGAGGTGGCAGGCTCCAGGCGTGTGGTGTTAATAAAGGGGGCTAGAGACACACTGAGAGACAGCAAAGGCGAGAGGTGGGAAATGATCTTTCCATTCTTCCCTCTTGGTTAGAAACCCCATTATATGCTCTCTTAGCTCCCTGAACTCCTCCTTTGAGGAGAAAAGAATATTGAAGCACAATCCCATGTCTTTAAGTGCTATTCTGAGAAGGCTCCACTCTTTGTCCTCATTTCCCTCCATGCACTGCTTGGATTTGTTTCATCATTTTAATCACCCCCTTGCCTACACCTTCCACTCCCTCCCTGGGTACATCCAACCCTTAGCCTCACCTGAGTAGCTGAAAATAGCTGGCAGAAAAAAACTTAAACCAACACAAGATGCCTTTTGATGTTCTTGTACAGGGTGTGTGGTTATTGCCTTATCCTACTGACAACAGAAAAAGAGAGTCCTCCACTACTTCTCTGAACTGAAGATTTTAAGGTTTGATCAGAACATTTAAATATCTAACACACATAGTTAGCCTTCCTGAAGTGCTCTGACAAAACACTCAGGATAATCATCTGGTCAGCTGAAGCTGCTAACTAGGGAAAAACATTCTTAAATTAAAAACAACAACAACAACAACAACAACAAACAGGGCTTATTTGAAACTTAGAACATCAAATAAGTGATTATACCGATATTTTATTTATTTTTAAAAATGTTTTATTTATCCATGAGAGATACAGAGAGAGAGGTAAACTCCCCAAGGAGCCTGGTGTGGGACTCAATCCCAGGACTCTAGGATCATGACCTGAGCCAAAGGCAAACACTCAACCACTGAGCCACTCAGGTGTCCTTATACCAGTATTGTAAACATATTCAGTTTAAGCAGTT
This sequence comes from Canis lupus dingo, assembly GCF_003254725.2. Classification (NCBI taxonomy): domain Eukaryota; kingdom Metazoa; phylum Chordata; class Mammalia; order Carnivora; family Canidae; genus Canis; species Canis lupus. Next base: position 30,575,379 of record NC_064264.1, on the reverse strand, counting down.
TGGATATGCATATATTAGTCTGTCCATGCTATTATTTTTTCTTAGTAAATATATTCTTTTAAGATTTTATTTATTTATTCATGAGAGACACACACACAGAGAGAGAGGCAGAGACACAGGCAGAGGTAGAAGCAGGCCCCATGCAGGGAGCCTGACGTGGGACTAGATCCTGGGTCTCTAGGATCAGGCCCTGGGCTGAAGGTGGCGCTAAACCGCTGAGCCACCTGGGCTGCCCTTAGTAAATATTTTCTAGGTGGTAGAAAGGAAAAATTAAACTGAATCCGGGTTCTTTTCCTAATCAGTTGAATTCATTCATTCCATCGATATTTCTTGCGTGAGCACTATGAATGTCATAAGATGGCAGAGGCATAGAGTTGTTTATTATAAAATTCATGTAATGTTTGCATTCTCTGTGGAGATAGGAATGCCACCTGCCTTACACACAGCTGTATCCCCAGAACTCCGCATCATGCCTTATATGTGAGAGGCACTCAACGACTGGAGACAGCTATTTCCACTGACCAAACCACAAGAATACTTGGAGGAAACTGGGATGGGTTGATCCAGCCCCCTGGTGACAGGGCTACAAGAGTTAGAAAGGTGATGGAGATTCTATCAGGAAAAGGAAATGGATAGTCCAAATATGTATAAAATTCATGGAACAACTCTCCCACTGTCCTTAGGATATATTAAAAACACCCGGTGTTGTGTTAAATTGGGTAGGGTAAAGCTAAGCTTCCAGATTGTGGTGATGTCACACATTGGGACAATTCCTGAGAGAAATGAAAGCTGCTTCTTTCTATCTTTAGTATCTCTATATTTCTATGGCTGACATATTTGCAAACAGTGATAAATGCAGGGTGAGAGACCCTTTTGGGGCATGGCTTGAGCATAAATAAGCAAAGGGCTGATGAAAGTTTGACTGCTTCAACTTACAAAAAAATGACTGGACTTCATTTCTTAGAGCAGTTTTAGGTTTACAGAAAAATTGAATAGAAAGTACAAAGAGTTCCCATATACTCCCCACCTCCACAGTTTCTTCTGTGTCTTCCATTGGTATAGTATATTTGTTACAACTGATGTCACAATTGATGGATACATTAGTTTAAACTAAAGTCCATATTTTACATTAATATTTACTCTGTGTTATACAAGTCTATGGATTTTGCCAAATGGATAATGACTGCCTCAATTTTTATCAAGCATAAGGGTTCAAGATTAGAAGTTTTGTAGAATGAACAGGTGAGAAACCAATATAGTTTAAAAATCAATTTGTGCAATAAAATGATTTAAATTATGTGGATCGGCACTGTATTATTTAATAGGTTTTTACTTTGATTGTAATGTACTTATAAAAGTAGATTTATGAGTAAATGTTCACTTGTTATACTTGTATGGTTAGACTTATTTAAATAAATGAATAAAAATGATCATAAAACACTTTGGAAATATTTTATGATAATGAGAGTATTGCTCTCACATTTAGTCAAAGATGTAATGACAAGAAGAAAATTCTCCCCGTTTTTTCAAATCTGGTAATCACCGGGTATGTGGACATTTTAGGCATCATTGGTCTACTGTTTGCCATGCATCTTGGCACATGGGCAGTGTATAAAAAATATTAGCTATTGATTATGATTTTAAGTTCTCTAATACTAGAGGTATTAAATCAAGTTTTGATCCCTGAAAATGAGAGAGGAGCTTAGAAAAAAAATCTGTTTATTTTTGCATAAGAAGTTGGTGAGGCAGTTCTCTGAAATTAAAGAATCTTAGAAATAGAAAGGAAGTAGAGCATCTAGTGAAGCTTATTAACCCAAATTATGAATCCCTTTTATTTCACTTGTCTTCAGTGGGCCTCCAGCTTAGATCTGTAGTAGGAATGGGAACACAATTCTTATCGAAGTAGCCTTTTCCGTGGCTTCAACTGTTCAAAAGGTTTTCATAAGCTAAACCTGAACTTTTCCTTTTTTAACTTCTACCTATAGATTCAAGTTTTGCTCTTTGGTACTGGAAAGAATACAGCTGCCATGCTACCTCAAATACTACTCCCTTCTAGGCGATTCTACTATATTCTAGATAGACTAAACTAAAAAAACTCTTACCATTACATTGTTTTGGGTCTTGCTTACACACTTTGAAATAACCTTGCCAATTGAAATAACTTTTTCTTTATTGTTATTATTATTTGTGATAACACTTAACATAAGACCTAAACTCTTAGCAAAATGTTAAGTACAAAATGTTAAGTACAATGTTAAGTATAGTATTGTTTACTATAGGCAGTATGCTGTACTATAGACCTGTAAGAACTTATTCATCTTGTATAACTGAACTATTGTGTCCTTTGTCTAATTCTCTATTTCTCCCTACTCCCAGTCTCCAGGAACCACATTTCTATGAGTCTATCTTAGATTCCTTGTGTAAGTGATATCATGTGGTATTTGTCCTTTGGTGTTAGCATAGTGTTCTCCAGGCTCATTCATATTCCAATTGCATGATTTCCTTCTTTTTCTAAGGATGAATAATATTCCAATTATATATATATACACCACATTTTCTTTATTCATCCATCGATGGATATTTAGATAATACAAGCAAAAATAGACAGGTGGGACTATATTAAAGGAAGCAATCAACAAAATGGAAAGGCAACCTATGGAATGGGTGAAAATACTTGTAAATCATATATCTGATAAGGAGTTAATATCCAAAACACATATGAAACTTCTATATCCAAGAGCAAAAAACCCCAAATAACCTGACCAAAAAGTGGGCAAAAGAACTGAATAGATATTTTTTCCAAAGAAGACATCTAAATGGCCAACAGGTATATGAAAAGGTGCTCAATATCACTAGTCATCAGGGAAATGCAAATCAAGACCACAATAACAACAACTCAAGATTGTGAAGTCTACAATAAGACAGAAATACCAATTTTGTTATCAGTTATTGTGTTTCTATGATTGCATGCTCATCTTTTCTCTGTAAAATGAAGGATTTGACTTGAATAATTTCTAGGTTCTTTTCAACTTTTAAAAGCTATTGTATTTGGTGTGTGTGTGTGTGTGTGTGTGTGTGTGCGTGCTACAGACATTCCATCTTATTGGCTTCCTGAACTTGGAATGGATGCAGAGTCCCAGATAAGTTTTCAAATGAACTTTTGCTAAGCTGCATCTTAAGCACCTGTATGACTTTACATTTATCCCTATTACTTTCTCTCTTATTTGTTTCGTTACTGAAGCTTATATGGATGATTTTAAGTGTTAATTCCATATTTGTTGGATTAGTAAGCCCCGCAAGATATTGTCATCTATAAATTTTGTTAACATGATTCTCATATGTTCATTTAATTTGCTGAGAAAAGTTGAGTAGAAAAGAGCTAAAACAGAACGTTGTTCTTTCTCTTCAGTTTGACAATATTCCATTCATCAACAATCTTGAATAGACCTGTCTTACCGAAAATGTGCCCATGTAATTGGTATTAAAATCCAGCCTATCTTTCCCTAAGTTGTCCAAAAAGATACATTATTGAGCTGTCAAATATCTTGTAAAAATATAATATACTGTGAAACAGTATTACTACACTGCATGAGATTAGCAATGCAGCCTAGGAGGGAAAAGTATTTTGTTAGCAGTGACTCAGTTGAGGTGAACTCCTATTGTTTCCAGAGGTCAGTTCTTTCTCTCTCTAAAAAGCCCATACAATCTATTTAATAATCCATCCTGGAATTTTTTGGAGGAGGAGTGTCAAGTGTCTAGTCTTGGCTTTCTGGGAACTATCTTTTCTCTCTCCCTAGAAAGCAGAACATTGGTTTATCTCTCATTCATGGGTAGAAAAGGTCAATCATTTAACATTCTGTTCATAAACAGCCTAGAGACTAAAGAGAGAGGTACATAGGTGGGTGTGAAAAGTGATTTTTGGAGGAGAATGGGCATTGTCAGATTACTTATGAGATGCTTTCTTCCTCTATGATCTCATCATGTCTCCTTAATAGAGTCATTAGTAAATGATACATAATAGATGAATTAATTATAATGAATATTTTCATTAATAAAGAAGCATTTAGATACAGTGCAGTGTATCCACACACCTATTCTACTTGTGTTTATGGCCTGTAAATATAGTAGAGGGCTTTCTCCTGTCCCTAAACTACACAGTCGAGAGTGAGACCACTGTAGCAACTCTATTCACAAATAGCTTGCGCTCTGAAGAGCACTTGGTCATAATAAGTGACTGAGAGGGCTAAACTTGTCATTGCAGATGTTCTTACACTAACATGAATGCAGTTATCAGTTCTTTATAGCTTATAAAGCTGTGGCTTCTTACTGATGGACAGCCATCTTTCCTTGAAAGAAGCTCAATTTCATGTAATATGACATTGTTTGGAAAGTGTGGTGGTTAATTTTTTGGGTCAACTTGGCTAGGATATGGTGCCCAATTGTTTAGTCAAATGCTGGTCCAGATATTGCTGTGAAGGTATTTTGAAGATGAGATTAACATTTACAGTTATTTGGTTTTAAGTAAAGGAGATTATCTTCCAAAACGTAAATGGGCCTCATCCAATCAATGGAAGATCAAAAGAACAAAACACTGAGGTTTCCCAAAGAAGAAGGAATTCCATCTCAAAACTGTAACACAAACCTTGCCTGGGTTTCCAACACACAAAAAATTTGGACTTACCAGCCCCCACAATCAAGTGAGCTAATTCATTAAATCAATCTTTTCCTTTATCTATCAAATGATATATATTTAGATAAGATCTAGATATCCATCCTATTTTTCCTTTGGAGAACCCTGAGACAGGAAGATATCTTCCCTCCCTATTATATTCCTGGGTGACATACGGAAGTCTCGATGGCCCCATTCACTCTGATACTGTGCAGATTCTCATGGGCCATGGACCTATGGAACCATTGTGACTTCCGGCAAGATCAGGTTCATAGCAGGTGCTTTATTAATATTTAAAGGGATGTTGAATGCAATGTATAGAGGAGCTAAACTTCTTTTACACTGTTGATATCTCTTCTAGTAATACCTGCTACAATGATGTAATATTTCTGTTTCCTTTGCAGTATACACATGTGAGCTGTGGAGCAATATCACAGTTGCCATTTGGGTTGGTGCTCTTCCTGCCCTGCCCTCTTTAGGCTTGGTTCTTTATCATTTCCTGGTTTAGGCTCCTGAGTTGGGCACAGAGAGGAAGTCACTGTCTTTGGATTTTAAGAACACCTGGAGTTCCCTTATACTCCCTTTATGGCACCTTACCTCTGTCCACTGCTACCTAGACTTTCCCTCCTAGATGTTGCCAACGGCTGAACTTTTAGTTCGGAATAAAACTAAGCTATTTTATTAATTGTCATCCATGTTGCAAAGTCTAGGATGACAAATAAGCTCCGAAATAGAAACTTCCAAGCTGTCTAGATTTTGACTAAATCTTTGAACCAGTGAGCAAATTTATGTTGGAAATGACTGACTTCTGGGAAGAAGAGGCAACAGCAGATGAAATGCCATTGATCCTGCCCATTTTAGACACTACGGATACTATGAGAGATGTTACCTAAGAGAAAAAGTAATAAAACTCTCAAGGTAAGCCTAATCAGCAAGGAACTGTTTGGATTATAGAAGCGCAGTGGAGACAGGAATGGGAAGGTGGCAGTAGAAACTTAGGTTTATAATGTGCCCGTTATGTGCCAGACACTGTGAAATGACATGCTTTAGATCATCTCATTTAATCCACAAGAGTCCAACAAGGTATGCATTTTTGCTCCATTTTAAGATAAAGAGCTGAAATTCACAATATCTAAATAATTTGCCCCAAATCTTAGATTTCAAATAACAAAGACCGGAGAAGAATATAGGTTCATCTAACTGCAAAGTGTATGATTTTCGCACCTATACTTGAAGAAAAGAACCTTACTTTCTAAACATAAATCATAATAGGCAATATCATTTTAAAGTTTAGCAGAGTTTGAGGCCATTTCCCTACTGTGAAATATCAAGCATATTTCCGCAGTAACTGGAAAGCAAATTAGGGAAAGGTCCCTCTCCCCCACTTAATTATATCAAACAAATGATCTTACAATTATATAAGAAGTCGCCCATTACAGTCTAGCCAGTGGCTTGGCTTCTTGTCCAAACCTCACAGTGAAATATGCAGACTTTCCGGAACCACATATTAAAATCTCTGTGGTTGAATCAGTCCTTCTTCTTTTCTGCATAACCTAACCTCAATACTATTCAATATATAGAGAACTCTGGGGATGAGATCCTTAAAACCCAGTGTCAAAAGGTGAATACCTGATAATCATCACCTTAGTTTCACACTCGTGAAAACTGGCTTAGTCCTAATTTATTCTCAGACACATGGGTCTGTTTTGCAGCGACGTGCCTTGTTTTATAGCCTTGTAAAAAGAAACTGACCCCAAATTTGTTATTAGTATAAAGTAATGCAATGATGTTCTTGTGTAAACTGGCTTTGAAGAATATTCCTCAACTGATATGCCAAAAATGGTGAGTGATCTGACATTTCTCAAGCATATAGTCTCCAAGGTGATTATTTTGAATGACAACCCTCATGTGGGGTGTTAAATTGAGTAGATTTGACAGGGCTGCTGTAGAGCTGAAAGAGCACTGAATGTTGAGTCAGGAAGCATCTGTTGGCATCCCTGCCCTGCATTCAGCTACCTGAGAGACACCATTTGCATTCTGTTGCTATCTGAGGGGTGGTGGAAGTCACCTAACCTTTCTGAACTTCTTTCCTCATTTGTGACACTGTTGGATGACACCCGCTGACACTGTTGTGATAATCAAGTGAAGCTGACAGTATGAAAGTGCTCAGAACAGTGAGGCAGTAGAATAGAATGTGATAACTCACTCATAGTTAACCTCCAGGTGAAGTACCACAATCTGAAACCAAGGCCTCCAAGTTCTTGGGAAACATCAGTGATGTTAATAATTAGCCTTGGTAAAAAAAAAAAAAAAAAAAAATAATAATAATAATAATAATTAGCCTTGGTGAGATATCCTAGAATCACTCGAGTGTGTGAGGTCCAGTTATTTCCGTGCTCAGTTTGATATGTAAAGCCATCAGTAGGATACATTTTTTCAGTTTCACAAGCCCCAGAAGACCAGTGGATACTGCTTGCTTTTGAATACTGGAGCCTGGATCTCAGCAGTTTTCACTGACTCACTTTATCCCTGTCTAGAGTTAATGAGATCATAGTAAACGTACTAAGAGCCTGGTGCTTTGCAAACCTTTATGGTATTTTAGAAGGCCAGGAATCAAATCTTATTTATCATGTGTAGGACTAGGCTGGGGGAAAAGTAGGACAATAATGAGTCCATTCTGTCTGTGGGCTCAAATAGGTCCTTGGAGATGTCTACTGGAGGCAAGACTGTGCTATTGATAGAAGGCAGAAGTGAGAGTCCAGGACTTCTCTCCTTCCTAATCCTAGTTCTTTCACCGTAGCTACTTTGAGTTTTTGAGCATCACTCCTGTAGCTCACAAGCACATGGACATGAGTGCCATTTCTGCCCCTAGCAGGGATAAACAGCTGCATTATGTTGGTCAAGTTAACTAACCTCTCTTTGCCTTGGGTTCCTCATTGGTAAAGTGGGGAAAGTAACAGAACCATTTTTCTTCGTACAGGTAAAGCATTTGTAGAAGTGAGAGAGTGGAAAATGCAGCATTGAAGAGATCAATGCTAAACACAGATTGCCTGGGTTCAAATCCCAGCTCCACCACTCCTCGTTTGCTCATATGATCTTCTAAAACTTGGGTAGTTAAGTACTAACCACATAGATTAAATGTGCTAATCCATGGATAGATCTAACAGAGTCAGCACCTAATAAGTGTTATATGGATGCCTGCTGTTATAGTACTTGTTTCTGGGAAGAGTCTCAGATACTGCTGATAAGGATATGGAAATAAAAAATTAAAACTTTCCAACATTATTAATTTTTCTGTGTTTGATTCTATCAAGTATAAAAGCCATATCATAGTAATGTTGGGATTTCCTTCATTATCTCGGCCCAATACTTTGGCCATTTCCCTCATTGAACATTTTCTCTCTCTATTTTAAGGATTAGATTATTGGTGCATATTTTACTGAGTCTTTATTAAGACTCTCTATTCCCTGATTTACTTCAACTTCAGTATCCCATTCTTTTTTTCTTCCAAAAGCAACAAGTCAATGAATTTTAAAGGCGGTGAACAGAAGGGACTCACACATTGGGAGAATGATAAATGAACTAAACATTTGTTTGGGACAATTTCTGATCCTATCTCTTCTCCCCTTCCCTCACAGCATTCACTTCAATGTTTTTGCCATCCATTTATTCCTTCGATATTTATTGGGAAGGCTTGTCAGGCACTGTGACAGGCAGTGGAAAATCGTGGTTCTGACACTTGAATGGTGTTTTACGGCTTACAGATCGTTTATGTTAAATTTGTATGTTAAATGCATTCGATCCTCTGAGGCGCTCACTTCATTTCACCCAGCTCTTCCTCCCCTTTTAACTTTATATTTCTCATAACTGTCCTCATTCCTGCACACTAAAGATTTGAGTGTGCAGAATATTTACCAAGTGCATGGGGAACACGCTGGAGTGGGAAGTTGGCTGGATGAGAAGGTGGTAGGTGGGGGAGGAGATACGAATCAGATGAGAATGTAGGTCAGAGATGTTTCCAATACCCTTTTAGGATAAAAGGAAAAAGCACTCTTATTTAGGAAAGTCCAAAAAGTCACTTGCAAAGGAACAATGCCCATCACCAGAAACTGTATTGAGACTAGACATAGGGCTGGCGATTTCCCATGTCCTCCCTTACCATAAGCATGTTTAACATATGCAAGAAGCCAGAGTTATGACCCTCCCTTCCCCCATAAACACTCAGACCCTTAAGTCCCAGCATTAAAGTTCCCCAATTATACTTCCTCTTTCATTTCATGATACCAACCAATAGACAAGAAATACAATATAGCAAATTGACCAGAAAAGTATTCTGTTAGTCTCAGATCACCTGTTTCATTCATTATTATGCTTCTTACACACAACTTAGACTTCAATAGGGAAATACCAATGGCATCCTGCAGATGAACTGGTCATGTCAGCTGGTAGAGAACAAAGGTAGCATGCCGCTTGTGTGTAGGCATGCAGTATCTCTCACATTTGAGCTTATAACCATCTGGTCAAGGGTACTTTGAAGATTCACAGGATATAAGCAGATGGTAACTATAGTTAAACGTCTACTGTGAAATGGACAAACTCATTCCTTACTTAGATGCCTTTAACTTGTTTTGCCCTCTGCCTAGAATGCTCTTCCTCCAGAACTTCCCATGGTTCTCTCTTAAAATAAATATTTTATTTATTTATTCATAAGAGACACAGAGAGAGAGGCAGAGACATAGGCAGAGGAAGAAGCAGGTTCCCTTCAGGGAGCCCAACGTGAGACTTGATCCCCAGACCCTGGGATCATGACCTGAGCCAAAGGCGGATGCTCAACCACTGAGCCACCCAGGTGCCCCTCTCTCTTTCTTGTTATTCAGCTCAAGTGTCACTTTCATGGAGAGGCCCTCCCAGGCAATCTATATAAAGTATATCTGCACTCTCAGTCCCTCTATCTCATTTCATGATTCTCTTCTTGGCATTTATCTCTACCTAACGTGGACTTACCTATCTATATACTTATTATCTGTCTTCCTCACAAGACTGTAAGCTCCAAGAGGGCAGAGATTATTTTAACACACTGCCTGGAACATAGGCACTTAATGCATATTGGTCAAACGAGCCAGTGAGCAACAGATACTTACTGAATGCCTATTGTATGCCACTGCTATTCTAGAGTGGCACTGGGGATGCGGTAATGAATCAGGCAAACTCTCTGGGCTCTTGGAGTTTGCATTCTAAGGCAGGGAAACAAAAAACAGAGAAGAGAAAGCTGCTTGGGTGGGGCTGTCCTATATTAAATAAAGTGATCAAGGGAAGGTCTTTCTGCAGCGTCCTGAAGAAGGTGTGGAGGGAGTCACCTGAAGAAGATAAGGTGGGAGAGGGTAAGTGTTTTAGCAAGGGGACAGGAAGTGCAAAGGTCCTGAGAAAGCAGGTCCAGAGAAAGCTAGCAAATTCCTGGGTGAGTGGCAGCAGATGGGAGGAGGGGTGCTAGTGGGGCACAGCTCCAAACCTGTAGCTTGTTTTTTACTCTTTTGTGAAATGGGAAGCCACTAGAGGCTTTGAGCAGAGACACGATCTGATTTAGGTTATGATAGGATCCGTCTTTTTTGTTCTGGTGATAAAATATTGTAGGGGACAAAAGAGGATGCAGTTAGGAGACCAATGCCATAATCCAGGTAAAAGATGATGGGTGGCTTGGTCCAGGATGGTAGCAGGGAGTTGTGGAAGCCTGTTAATAGTCTGGGAGTATTTTAAAGGATTTTAAAGGCAGAACTGAAAGGATTTGCTGGCACAATAAACAAAGTATTGATATAAAATATGTACAGAAAGAAGACTCTTCTTGGATTTATAGAAAAGAGACTGGTTTTGTTAGGCTGGTGATACTGATATACCAGATAGTAGCACAACCACCTAGAAATTCAGCACTGGAATTTGGAACTTTTGTGTCATCTATTATTTATCCCAAAGAACAAACAGAAAAAGAGTGGTCAAATATATTCAGTATCAAAATCTGTACTTGCAATTAAGTGAGCTGGTTTGGGGCTTGATCATATTTCAGCACTCTGACATGAATGAGATAATTGTTCAGAAGACATAAACATTTCAAAGTAAAAATGACACTACCGTGAGAAGACTGTAAAGCTCATTGGGTAGTTACACAAAAGGGTAAACATTATTATGAAGAACAAAGATCTCCCCTGATTTATTCTGATTGACCGTCTGTACTTGCAACTCATCTGACAACCGCTCAGACTTCTGACCCTTTGCCTCCTGGGCTACAGGGAAAGAGCTATGGATCTTATTCAACCTCGCGTTCTTCACTCCCTGGCCCTGGCAAACAGCGGTGCACAACAAATACTCACTGGCACGGTGATTTCTTAACATCCTTCCCCGCCCTCCCTCCCGTCCTCTTTCTGTAGTGCTCCGTACCGCCTTATTTTATTTACCAAAGTCAGGGTCAGATAATCACTCACAAAAAAAAAAAAAGAAATTTCAGGATGTGTTGGGCGTTGTTAGGCTGGGCCGTGGAGGGCGCAATCCGCGGGGCTCCTCGGCCTGGGAAGCCAGGGAAGGCTGGTGGGGGCGGGGGGGGGGGGTGGTGGTGCGGGAGAAGCCTGTGCCTCCAGGCTGCAGGGTGCCAGGTGAATGCAAATGTGGAGGGAGGAGTTACAGCAAGCCAGGTGGGGACCACAGAGGGCCTTCAAAAGTACGGAGGCCCCGAGACTAGAGGGCACCTAAGAGAACAGCCTGGAATGACCCAGGCGCGCGGGAGGGGAGGCGCACCTGGACCTTTGGGAGGGTAAACTCGCGGGGGCTGACAGGTGGGCTTTCCTGACTGCTGCATCCATCACATCTCGGTTGAAGGCGAGATTCACCAAAGGCTGAAAGGGGCCGGGAGGCCGAGCGGTTACTTCGGCCTCGAGGGCGCTACGGGAGGAGGCCGCGTCCTCCACCCTCCGGGGAACGCGCCACCGAGTCGCTCCTGTAGCCTCCCAAGTTCTGCCGTCACCGCTGCAGCTCATTCCTTCCCACCTCGAGGGCTCCCAACCAATGCGTTTGCCTCTTCACCCGCAAAGAAACTACCGGTGACAGTTCTACGGCTGGAAACCCAGGTTAGTTTTCTGTGTCTCCGCCTTTTTCGAGACTACTGGTTAACCTCAACAGTCTCCCGCCGCCTCCGCCCTGGGGCGGCCCCTGAGTCCCTCCAGACTTTTTTTTTTTTTTTTTTTTTTGTCTCTGGAGAACTTTCAGCCACTCGCCAGCCGACTAGGGCAGCGCCACAGCTCCGGGGTGCAAAGCAGCGGGTTCCGGGGCGGCCGCGCACTTCTGCCGCCCGGGCAGGGGGCGGGAGGCTTACGTCCTCCCGGCAGGCGGGGTGAGGAGGGGAGCGGGCGCCTTGACGCCCCTCCAAAGGAAGCTCGTCTTCCGAGGCGGCCCGTCCCAGGCTCGGCCCACTTCGGAGGGGGAGAAAGTTGGGCGGGAGCGGGAAGGGTTGGAGCGCGCGGGCCGGGCTGGGTGGAGGTGGGGCGACGGGGGAGTCGGGGCGCCCCCGGCGCGCGAGCCGGGGTGGAGCCAGCAGCCGGGCGCGGCGTCAGCGTTTAGGATGCAAATCGATTCCCCGCTCCGCCGTCCCCCACCCCTCCCGCCCGGGGAGCAAGGCTCCGCCGCTCCGCAGCCGCCCACGCCTCCTGCGCGCCGCGGCGCCCGAGCGGGCGGCTCTACTTAAGCCGCGCGCCGGCCGAGCCCCGGCACTCGCCTGGAGCGCGCGGGGGAGGCGGGCGGAGCGCACCGGGGGCCTCGGGGGCGCACGGCACCGCGGGGCTCTGCGCGGCTCGCGGCTCGTGGCGGCGGCGGCGGCGGCGGCGGCCGGGGCGCACGGCTGAGCTAGCGTCCGGGGAGGGCGGCGGCGGCTTCGGCGCGCAGCCCCGCTCCCTGCCGCTGACCCAGACCCGCCACCTCTCTGCCATGGCCCTGGCGGACAGCACACGTGGACTACCCAACGGGGGTGGCGGCGGGGGTGGCAGCGGCTCCTCGTCCTCCTCCGCGGAGCCGCCGCTCTTCCCCGATATCGTGGAGCTGAACGTGGGGGGCCAGGTGTATGTGACCCGGCGCTGCACCGTGGTGTCGGTGCCCGACTCGCTGCTCTGGCGCATGTTCACGCAGCAGCAGCCGCAGGAGCTGGCCCGGGACAGCAAAGGCCGCTTCTTTCTGGACCGAGACGGCTTCCTCTTCCGCTACATCCTGGATTACCTGCGGGACTTGCAGCTCGTGCTGCCCGACTACTTCCCCGAGCGCAGCCGGCTGCAGCGCGAGGCCGAGTACTTCGAGCTGCCGGAGCTCGTGCGCCGCCTCGGGGCGCCCCAGCAGCCCGGCCCGGGGCCGCCGCCGCCGCACTCGCGGCGCGGGGTGCAGAAGGAGGGCTCGCTGGGCGACGAGCTGCTGCCGCTGGGCTGCGCGGAGCCCGAGCAGCAGGAGGGCTCGTCGGCCGGGGCGCCGTCGCCCACGCTGGAGCTGGCCAGCCGCAGCCCGTCCGGGGGTGCGGCGGGCCCGCTGCTCACGCCGTCCCAGTCCTTGGACGGCAGCCGGCGCTCGGGCTACATCACCATCGGCTACCGCGGCTCCTACACCATCGGGCGGGACGCGCAGGCAGACGCCAAGTTCCGGCGAGTGGCGCGCATCACCGTGTGCGGCAAGACGTCGCTGGCCAAGGAGGTGTTCGGCGACACCCTGAATGAGAGCCGGGACCCCGACCGGCCGCCCGAGCGCTACACCTCGCGCTATTACCTCAAGTTCAACTTCCTGGAGCAGGCCTTCGACAAGCTGTCCGAGTCGGGCTTCCACATGGTGGCGTGCAGTTCCACGGGCACCTGCGCCTTCGCCAGCAGCACCGACCAGAGCGAGGACAAGATCTGGACCAGCTACACCGAGTACGTCTTCTGCAGGGAGTGAGCTCCCCAGACCCCCCTCGCGACCCCAGCGCGCCCGTCCCCCGTCCTTCCTGCCCAGGGGAGCGTTCTAGGTCGCCCCTCCCGCCCCACGCCCTCCCGCTCCCGCGTCTCCCACCTTCAGGAGCTGGGCCAGGCCCACTCACACCCCCCCGCCCCCCCCCACCTGAGAACCTGCGGCCGCAGATCCTCTCTCGGCTTCTTTGGACCCCGCTAACCGAGAGCCCAGATGTACCCCCTCCAGCGCTTCCTCTGCCCCCTGCCTCAAGCCGCCCCTCCCCTGGACGGTCCTTGGCCTGGATCTAATGGGGCAGCGTGGCCACAAAGTCACCAAGTACCTGGGGCTGGCAGAGTTGTTCAGAACCCGATTGGACCCTGTCCAGCGTGTAGAAGATTGCTTGACCTCCCAAGACCTTTTGACTGATGCTCGGTGTAAGAGATCAGAAGTGAGAACACTGGGAGTAGTTAGGGTTTAAAAGGTCGTCACGTAGTAGCCTTCTGACCTTCTTTAAAGGTAGAGTTTTTAAAGGGCTGGATGGAAGACTCTGGACCTGGACTTGGGATCCCGTGGAGGCGGTTCAGTGACTACAAATGAATAAAGTTTTGATAAGTTATAGGTAGGACGTAGGAAAAGAACCTAGTGCTGGCACAACGAAGGATCGAATCTTTTCCATGCACCACGAAAGGTCTTCGCCTGTGGCTTAAACTTGTAGAAAGTCACCCCCCCTCCCCCCCGCCCCCGCCGCGTGAGGACGCCTCCTTTCCCCTTGGCTCCAGCGCCAGGAAGCCTTTAGTTCGACCGGTCGGCAAGGCCGCGGGATGGGCGAGAGGGAGGAAGATTGCTGACTCCGACCAGGGCCAGGCAGCCCGGGTCACCGAGCGCAGCGGGAAGTCACCTGGCAGTGACTGCAAACGGAGCTGGGGAGTCGTGCACGTCGTGGGGATTAGGAAAGCCCGTATTCTTGCAGTGAATTGGCAGTAGGACTTTAGCTCGTAAGACTGGGGGGTGGGGGGGGTGGGGGGGTGGGGAGGGAGGAAAGGAGGGATGAAGGGGTGGGAAGGGAGGAGCAGACACACTCATTTATTATTTGAAAGTTGGAAGTTTGTGCCATCCGTTTGAGTACACGCACATTAAAAAAATAGTACACAAAAACATGCAAAGCATTTTATAAAGATGAAGAACAGATTTACTCTTATCTGGCAGTTTATTGAACTAACTGTTTTGAGTCCTAAACTTAGAAGTTGCTGATACTTATATAACCTAACCAAAGAGTTACCCAGTAGTTTTTGAACTTCAGTTTAGCTTTTTTTTTTTTGAACTTTATCTTCTTGTTGATTATAAGTCTTGATTTTAAGATCTAGTAACGAGCAAAATGTTTGATTTTTGGTTGCTTAAACTTCAGATTTCTTCTTAAAAATCCTCATTTTCCTCAAGCCCAGCCAATGTTGACTTCTGGGCAAACCCGAAAACCTGAAGATGCCACTTCTTTCATGCAGATTGGTTGAAATTAAGGTGGAATCTTTTTGAGTGACAGAGCTGCAGAGATAGAAGCCCCAAGCTGCCCATCTGTAGATAGCTATACAATGAAATATTTTTAAAAGAAGGCAAAAAAAAAAGTACTTACAAGTGGGCTGAGCAATAAAGTAGTGTTTTAGGTAAATGCAAGAGAAACAGAAGGAGACCTGGTTGCCTTATACCTTTACTCCAGTGGAATCAATTCCCACTGCATATCCTATCTACACCTTAGGTGAAGGGAAGTAAATCCTTGTCTTTCATGCTGTGAGGCTCCTTTGGATATTGTGTAATGACGGAGAAGCCTTTCTTTTTTCATTAGTTTCAGCAGTTTCTCTGAAGTATGTTTTTAAAGATTTTGTAAGGGTCGTTTTCAGTGTCCAAATTAGTGCTATTTTTTCTTCTTTTTAAAAATGAATCTTGTACTGTAATCTTACTATGTCCATAACAGATACTAAGAATGGGAAGTTTTATTCTTAGACTCATGTGATCCAATCTGTATATACCATATATAAGCATTTTACACGAATCATTTAGTTTTTTAATTAATTTACTAATGCTAAAAAAATTGCTATATTTACCCCCCCCCCCCCCCCCCCAGTAACGTGCATCAGATGGTGTATATACTACAGCAACATGTTTTCATGAGTTTCTTAGATCCTTGTCTCTGGGGACATTGGGTTAGGAAAAAAAAAAACATCATTGTAAAACAGAGTTTGCTCCATACTTTTTTCCTTGGCTACTAGTTATATACTAATAATGTGTCAGTTAACTGTCCACTTAAAATCAAGGTACCTGTATTTTTAACCTGCTAATTCTTTTTTTTTTTAATTGGTAAACAGAAAGATTTGAAGTCTTTTCATTGGAGTTACATTTTTAAAAAGATAAAGTTAGCTTTATGTATAAAGACTGAAATTGTAAGGGAAATGGAAGCAAAAATCCAGGAAGTTGTGTTTGCTTATACGTTGGGTGTGTTCTCAGAGTAGGTAGTGCAACAGAACTTATCTGTTTCAAGCCCAAAATGATTTAGCAAATTTGCTTTCTGGACAAAAGAGTGTCTCGGAGATTTCTCCACCCTCTATGCTGTTCTATTAGATCATGCAACAAAAAAGCACATACTTGACAACATCTTAGGACAGATCAAAACCACTGACAGATGGCAAGACACTGGGATTCTTATTTTCCTTGTTAAAACTGCACAGCTCTGGGAGTCCTGGGAAACTGCTAAAGTTTTGTTTATGCCACTCAAGTCTTACGGATTTTATCTTGTAAAACTTTGAGTTGAACTACTGCACTTCTTTGGGTGTACAGATCTTACTTCCTTACACACTCTGGCTGCCCTGCAGTGCTCCCCCTACCCCTTTCATTCCATGAAAGACTGGGAATTCAAATGGGTGGAGACCTTAAACTGACTTATTTTCCTACGGTTGACTGTCACCTCTAAAGTTGACAGTCGAAAAATGAAAATACTCTACTGTTAGCCCAAAGTAAAGACTGGCTGGGAAACTCTACACTAGATGGATAATATAACTGTGGCAAGAGAGACTTAGCATGGATACTTTTGGGTTCCTTCTCCTCTGTGCTGTGGGCCACAGAAGGACCCTTCGTGGTCTACAAAGTAGGCTAGAGTGTTGGTTGTCACCTCTGAGTTTGGATGGGGTATTGAGGGGTCCGTACATGTAAGCCCTCCAAAGACACCATTCACATAACCTGGGAGAATGTCATAAATTATTCAGATAATTAGGACTGCTTTAAGCTGACCCAGCATAGCATGCATTTACTTATGTCATGGCTTTAATTACCATTTGGTTCCTAAGTACAAGTGAATGACATGAGGTTTAACAAATTTCATTAAAAAAAAAAAAAAAAAAGAAAAGAAAAAGAATTGTTGACAGTGGTTTAAAAAAAACAGGTACCATATTCAATGCTTTTGCACCAGGTGTTGAGTAAGTTGCTTATTTTTAATACATGTATATCACAAACCATATTCAGTCTAATTTTTTCAAATTGTATGTTGTGAAAAATATTCCTTGGAGATGTGAGACTTAGAAATTTTTTTCCCTTTCAGTACTGTTTTTATTCTTGTATTTCTTACTTGTTTTTTGTTTTTTTGGCATTGATAGCAAAGTGAAAATTTGTAATACTAGCCAAAATTTTCTTCTCTTTCAAACCAGATCCATATATGGGGCCTGTTGCTTCTCTGAGGAAATGCATAATCTAAATTCTCAGACAAAAATGGGTGACTGGCGATGCTCATAACATATTCCAATTTTTATTGGAATTTTCCATGGAATGTTATTACATTGAAGCCATGTAAGGTGAAGCTTTGATAGTTTTTTACTTTTTAAATTATGGTAAATTCTAATCTAATGTTCAAAACATTTTTGTACTCCACATGAAAAATGCTAAATTATAGTGCAAGTATTTGGAAAAGTATTGACTGGAGGGGTTGAATTCTGTAAGAATTTCTTTTATAGTCTCAATCGTAAGTACTTTACTCAATTGACTTAAATTTCTAAAATAATAAACTGAATATTTTTTAATGTAAACTTAGCTGAGTAAATCCTTTGGATTTTTTGTTGTTTTTTCCTTACTATAACTCATTTTAAAACTGAATTAGTTGTTAAGTCTGTCTTTTGAGAATAAATAAAATACTCTTGGGTTTTCAGTGGCTGTAGTACCTGATATAGGATTTCCTAGAGCCAGAGACAAGTTATGTTGAAGTTAACTTTTCTTTGTCACAATTTTGGACAATAAAAATATAAACAGATTTGAATTTGAAGATTTAAATTCTCTACTGGGGCCCTTAGATAGAAGAAATCCAAGCAGACTATTTACATTAGAGTTTAATCTTGTGTGGTAGGAAGATGAATAGTTGACCAAGAATTCTTGTCACCTTATACATTTTGTGTGTCCCCCCCCACAGGCCAAGTTTTTTGTATTTTAAATGTATTTTGAGGTATGTAGTTTAATTACAACATTAATTGTAATGTAAACTATTATACAACTGTCTTTGTGACTTTATAGGCAGGTGAATTTTGCTATTACTATTGAATACTAATGATAGTTCTTTTATGACCACTCAAACATCAGTAGTGACATTTAATGACAAAAGTTTAAGATGTCCATTGTGGATGTTAATTTTGAAGACATAAACTATATATTATTTAAATTCTTCCCTACATCTGGAAAAACTCTTTATCTGCTAAACAATGTAAGATTCCCACAGAGCTCTCTGGGATTATGCAATTGTTGAAAACATTATATGCTAAGTGATACATATCACAAGCCATTTTCTCAAAATAGAAGGGGAAAGGAGAAAAAAAATTGTAACGATTATCAGACTTTTCTAACGAAACAGAAAGCCAAGAAAAAAAATCCCTCTGTATTTTAAAAAAGATATTTCAGACATGCTCAAACTTTAAGTGAGAATTTCTTCAAATCTCTAAATGCTCTAGAGATTTTTGTTCTCTCCATTCACAACCAGTTGTATAATAGGCCTACTCGATACTGTTTTCCCTGTGTGTGAAGTAATGAATCATTGATTATGTGACTTGTTATGTATTCTATTAAACACTAAGGAATAAAACATTCACTCCTTTAATTATTCTTTTTGGCTCCTGAATATGGATTGGTTTGAACACTGGTCTGATTTCATTTAATGGGTTAAGTACTGGGACCACTGGGAGCTCCGTGGTGATGATGAGCATTATGCCATCAGAAGGACTCCTCACTGGGTAATTGGTCAGTTTGGCCAGAAGTGAACAGGCTCTTCCCCCAGAGGTTATTGTGGAGAATGCCTGTTGTCAGGGTGGGTTGGTATTCAATGCGGAGGAAGAGTCCTTCACATTTTCTTTGACCTCAGTCTTAACAGCATATGCAAATTGTTTTGAAATGGGGAATGAAGGTAGAGATACCTTTTAAAGTTTGGGGTGGGGTGGGGGAGCACACCTGGATGGTTCAGTGTGTTAAGCTTACAACTCCAGTTTTCAGCTCAGGACCCTGATATCAAGCCCAGTGTTGGGCTCCATGCCCAGTGTGGATTCTCTTTCTCTTTTGATCTCTCTCTGCCCCTCCCTGGCTCACACTCAGGTGGGCATTCTTTTTCTCTCTCTCTCTCAGAAAATGATTTTGAATTTTTTTTTTTTTTGGTAGGGAAAAAGAAACAGGAGCTTTGTGACACGCCTTAATTAAAAGTACAATTCGTAAAGATAAAATTCCAAAGAATGTTAGAAGAGGAGCTGCATTTTTATTATAGGGTCTCTTTCCTGCATCCCCTCCATCATTGGTGTCCCTCCTCTTGAAAGAGCACAGTGCCTTCCAGACTGAGAAATCACCCAGCTAAAGGCAGTGCCAGCAGCCTGGTCTGCTGGGCTGTGGCACCGGAAGCCAGGAGTGGCATGTGGAGAGTGAGCGGGGCTTTGCCCTTCCTCTTTGCTTTTGCTTGTACTTCCTCTAGATAGCTTTTGTTTCGAAAGTATGCATGTTTAAGTATAAATGCACACATAAACCATTTGTTTTTTGAAGAGTTTATGTGAAAAATTTAAGACAATTTTTGTACATAATAAGTAAATCTCCCTCTTCTGGTAACCCCTGGAGGGGCTTCTTCCCAGGAGGTAACCATTGGTGTGTTTTTGCAGAGAATATATATTCCTCCCTTTTTTTCTATTCAGTAGGAATTATACCTGCCCTGCTTTCTTCTTTGAACCACACATTCTGGAGTTCTTGCAGTGCCTGAGTGAACATGTAGCAATGATCTACCTCATTTTCCTTGGTAGCCACGTGATAATGTACATGATAATGTACATGATGGTTCTAGATGTGCTGTCACTTATTTGACCAATCCTTTCTTGATGGGCATTTAAATTTTCAGGTTTTGTGTTTTTACTCCAGAGAGTGCTATATTGAATATCTTTTCACATATATGCAAATATAGGCGTCTTTTCTATATCAAGTGATGTCAAGAGAGAAATCACCTGTAGGTGCTATTTTCTTCTGTAGTGGCTATGGAAATGGTAGGATTCATTGGGAGATGTGTGTATGAGTTGGGAAATTAAGTCATTTAACTGGCAGATAATTTACAAAAATCTGTTTCATTTTATGGAAAAAATGATAAAATTGCAAGAGTTTCGAAGACAGAACTCTAAACATTAAAGATACTCTGAACTTGTAGAATCTTCAAGACCGTTTGCCATCCTCTGTCATTAACGACTTGGTGGGGTTGAGAACTTCTGCTGGGCTTATTTCTTGATGAATAGTTTAGAGAAAATGTTAATCTCTTAAATTCTCAGCTTTATTCTGCTCACATAAGAAGTTTCAAGGTCAGTGGTCCTTTGGGGCCAGAATGCACCTGTCTTTCCAATCACAGATCCCCCAAAGAGTGGCCTATGGGGCCAGGTAGAAAGAAAGCATTGAGGGGCCACTTTAAGCCATGAATTCTTAGCTTGGCTGCTGCAACTTTTTCCCACGTGCAGTCATCCAGCATTCATTCATTTATTCAAAATCTCTTGAGTACCCACTGTGTGCCAGACTGTGCCAATCTGATGAGTAAGGTGCCAGAATGAGTAAGCACTGAGTGTTAGAAGGGAGCCAAATAAGAACTTGGAAGTACAGTGCTAGGATAGTCTGAGTAATTGCTGGAGAAAGAAGAGGGATACTTAACTCAGCCTTCAGCTTCCTGGAGGAATTGGTGCCAGAAGTGAGGGGGAAAGGTAAAGAAGAGGAGGGAGGAGGGGCCTCCTAAGCACAGGCCAGCTTCCTGAGCAAAGACCTGGACACAGTGAGAACCAAAACCTCACTGGGGGGAAAAAAAGTCCCCCGCCCCTGGCAAACAAACCAAAAACCAACCAGCCAACCAGCCAACCAACAAAACAGCTGGAGTGGCAGTGACAGCCAGAACCTCAAATACCATGTTAAAAGATATGGATGTTAGTTCATTCTTAGTGTTTACTGAAGAATCTTAAGGTGTGAAATAAGAAAAAAAAAGCCACTTTTTCAAAGACCACTGGAGCTCTGTGGCAATGGTTTGGTGGGCAGAAGGGATTAGAAGCCAGTTAGGCAGCTGTGTATGGGGTCAGAATTATGTGCATTAAGCCACGTGCAGAGCACCTGGCTGCGAATGTAAGTAAGGTTTTAATCCCCTTTCTCCTCTCTTTGAACCTCTCAAGCCACACAGTTTTTCTATGAGATTGGCTTGCAATATATTGGGAGCACCATGTCCAAATGAGGAACTCTTCTGTTAATCCCTAGGTCTGAGAATCAAGAGGCGCATTGTGGAGTCTTTGAGAGACCGAGTTATTCAATAGACACTTTACTGAGCACCTGTTATAGTAGAAGTACTCTGAAACATCAACTCAACCTTTCAGCTTCAACTGTCACTCATTTAGTCCCCAATATATTTGAGACACAACAATCTCATTTCAGGTATGTTTTCTTTATCTTTAACAGTGGAGAGCAAGATGGTAAACTGGCCAGGTTAAGGGGCTTTACTTCTGACGCTACCAGAAGTCCCAGAACACTTAGCGCTGTCAGGTCATATATACTTTGCAGAGTTGGAGTTTTATGAACACCACCTTTCCCCCACAATTCTTTTAAATACACTTAATAGCTACTGAGAATGATTTTTCCTCTTGTCTTTCAAAGTGAAAAAGATGAAGCATAGGACTGCTGAGCCAGAAATGGTGTGGGAGGGAGGGAGAGGATGCTGGAGGTAGGCGATGTCAAACTTGGACATCCGAGGGCTTCAGGGTAAGGGGCCTTCTGGATCGGGGATGGGGGATGTTCCCCTGGACTTGCCCTGACATGGGTGGAGGAGGAGAAGGTTAAGGAGAAGAGGTCTATCGCTCTTGGTCAGAATGGAGAAATGATGACCGTCCCAACCTGATGGAATACATGTTGTCTTGTTATTCATTTATGTGCAAAGCTGTAGTGCAAGTGAGATAAAAGCATAAGAACAAGAAAAAAAAAAAAAACGATGAAGCACAGTAATGACAGATTATAAGATGAGTTATTTGGGCTTCCCTTTTGTTTTAGTAACAGACAACGTTTCCCAAGTTCTTTACAAATTGTTCCTCATTAATTCATTCTCTCTCTCTCCATTCTACTACTTTCCAAGTGGATGAGGGAAAGAATCTAAGGGTTAGAGCAAGCCCTACTTTCTGTAGATAGAAGGGAAAGGACAGAAGAATATTTTCTTCTGCAGCCTTTATCTATCTTTGAAAAGCATTGAATGAAACCACACAGTTCAGAGAGAGTGGAATGTGAAGGCCATTGACTTGGATTTTAGCCTCCCTGGTGACTTGGGCTGCTTGCTTCTATTTCATGGTGTGGTTTTATTTTATTTATTTTATTTTTTTATATAAATTTATATTTTTTTGGTGTTCGATTTGCCAACATATAGAATAACACCCAGTGCTCATCCCATCAAGTGCCCCCCTCAGTGCCCGTCACCCAGTCACCCCTACCCTCCGCCCACCTCCCTTTCTACCACCCCTAGTTCGTTTCTCAGAGTTAGGAGTCTCTCATGTTCTGTCTCCCTTTCTGATATTTCCCACTCATTTTTTCTCCTTTCCCCTTTATTCCCTTTCACTATTTTTTATATTCCCCAAATGAATGAGACCATATAATGTTTGTCCTTCTCCGATTGACTTATTTCACTCAGCATAATACCCTCCAGTTCCATCTACGTCGAAGCAAATGGTGGGTATTTGTCGTTTCTGATGGCTGAGGAATATTCCATTGTACACATAGACCACAGCTTCTTTATCCATCATCTTTCGATGGACACGGAGGCTCCTTCCACAGTTTGGCTATTGTGGCCATTGCTGCTATAAACATCGCGGTGCAGGTGTCCCGGCGTTTCACTGCATCTGTATCTTTGGGGTAAATCCCCACATGGTGTGGTTTTAATCTTCACTAAGCCTTGACATTGATTTGCCCATTTATGGGAGGGGGGGATTTATTTCTTTTTATTTGCCTCAGGCGCTCAACACAAACCTAGCATATAATAGATCATCAAGAAAAGTTTGTTGAATAAGTGAATGAATGCTAATGTTAATTCATTCTTTTTTATTAGGGAGAAAAAAACTAACTGAAAATTTGCCCTTTACTTGTTTTTGGTGACACTACTAAGAATCAATAATCTCTCTTTATATGTATTTTTTGAGAAATTTTAACTCTAGTTTCGTAAATAAATAAAAATGACTCTCCTTCTGACTTGAAAGCCAGAGATTATGAGAAGACCTAAACTAATATGGGTATTTTATTTTGAATAGTTATTAGGTGGCAGTTGTTCCAAAATCCTGAATCTTCCGATGAAAGTCAAGTTCACTGAGAGCCATATTGTAGACTTTCTTCCAGGGCTATTATTTATTACAAATTTTCGAAATCTTAACTGGAAAGTTTCAAGAGGTGCCTCTTAAGAGTTGAAGGAAAGAAATTTGACCTCCCTGGAACACTGGAGTATACTGTTCCAAATGTTCTGCTGGTGAGGGTTGTGGGTTTTTAAAATGACAGTTGCAAGGAATTTAAAAAATGATCTGTGCAGTGATGCTCTGACCTTACAATAGTGGGCATGCTGTTTTTCTTTCTGCGCAGAACCATGTGTGTTCCAAGTGTTAAGTACTTTCCATGAGCTAATGTCAGAACCACTGCTATTAGGCCAAAGTTTTGCCTGCTCAGTCTGGGAGTGTTACTTTTAAATTATAAGAAACAGCAACAGTGCTATAGACTGGATGTTTACATCCTCCCCAAATTCGTATGTTGAAATCCTGACCACTCTCCCCACCCAATGTGATGGTGTTCCTAAGGGGGGCCTTTGGGAGGTGAATAGTTCATGAAGGTGGAGCCCTCAAGAATGGGATCAGTGCTCCTTATAAAAGAGACCCCAGCGAGCAACTTTGTCTTTCTCACCATGTTAGGACACAACATGTTTGTTGTTCATGCGCAGCACCGTCCCCCCCACCCGCCCTGCACACCAGGCATTTTTGTTACAGCAGCCTGAACTATGACAAATAACAGTGAAACTGTATTATATTGTTGCTATATTTCTACTCTGGAATGAATAGTCTCCTTCTCCCAGTATCTTAGAAGAATTCTCAAAACTAGTTTCATGTTATAGTTTAATTCTAGGTTTGAGTCAGTTTGGGGATAAGTAGGAAAACCAATGCTTTGTTTTAGTTTCTGGATCTAGCAGATGAAGAGGGTCTTTGGGGCTTGAAACCTTTGACATTTGTCTTTGATCCACTATGCTTTATGAAATAATTGATAAATCTGCCAGCGACTTCTAGTTAAAGGACGGTATTAACTCTCATTTAGTTACAGCAAATTAAACAAAACTGATCATTAAGAAAGAGCAGAAAGACGGAAGTCAGTCATCTCTTTAAAAATGCTGAAGTTAAAATTGCCACACGCCATGGTGAGAAACTATGAGAGACTCGCTTTTTTTTTTTTTTTTTTAAGAGATAGCCTCTATGGGCCTTTTTTTTTTTTTTTAAGATTTTATATATTTATTAGAGACACAGAGAGAGAGAGAGAGAGAGAGAGGCAGAGACACAGGCAAAGGGAGAAGCAGGCTCCATGCAGGGAGCCCAACATGGGACTCGATCCCAGGTCTCCAGGATCAGGCCCTGGGCTGAAGGCAGCGCTAAATCGCTGAGCCACCGGGGCTGCCCGGGAGACTCACTTTTTAAATTGTGATAGGCAGTTTCCTTATTGGGAAGTTTTAAAACGAGGGCTAGAGTGCTAGGAGGATTATTGTCAGTGGTTCTGTGAAAGACATAGATCTTGGAGATATGCTTAGTGATTTTCAACGCCATCCACTTCAGTCTTTGTCTCTCAGAAAATGAGAGTCTTCAGGTCTAATATAAAAATAATGTAAAATGGGTTCTGGGTGGTTCAGTGGTTGAGCGCCTGCCTTTGGCTCAGGTTGTGATCCTGGGGTCCTGGAATCGAGTATGGCATCAGGGCCCCCACCCGGAGCCGCCTTCTCCCTCTGCCTCTGTTTCTACTCTCTCGCTGTGTCTCTCATGAATAATTAAAAAAATGTAGTAATGTTTTCCTTAATCCAAAGTTTGGAATTTTGTTATAGTTGGGTAGTGTTTATGCTCCAAAGAAGTTGCCATAGCAGTTATAAGAGATGTATAGCTAAAATAAACTGTATTAATAAAGCTAGGCTATGGGAAACTAAAATAAAGTTTATTAATAAGGCTTTAGGGAACTTCTGTCTTCCTTAGTAATTAACACTTTGCATCTGTTAAACCAAAAATGATTTAGTCTAAAAGCCAAAGGCTTAAAACACACACACAGATACACATCCCAAAAAGAAAAACAAAACAAAATAAAAATCCCCAGATGAGCATGCTTTTATTTTAGTATTCTATAAGCAATGTCCATAATATATTTTTAAGCAAAATGAAGTATATTTGTCAAAAATAACTTTTTAATTTTGCAGATACAAAACCATCCTTTTCTAGTCAACAACCCTGTGCTCCATGTACTGTTAGAAGCAACCGGAAGCTCTTGCACATGTTAATTTCCCCTGGAGTGTTGAAAGGGAAATGGTGAGAAAACGGGGTTAGTCAAGCATTGGGTAGTGAGAATGTATGAAGCATAACTATGAAAAGACAAGAATTCTCTTTTTCTATAGGAAAGTCAAATTAATAAGCCTATATAAATCCTGTTTTTTAAAATGATTATTTTAGTAGACTTACCTTTATTGCAATAAGAGCTACCAGAAATTAACTTAAAATGATATTTAGCGGATCATTAGTAGACAGAAGGGAAGGGCTGGCTATCTGTTAAAAATTTGTGATGTTGGAGAGGATAAAAAAAGTTCTGGAGACAGGTGATGGTGATGGCTGCACAACAATGTGAATGCAGTTAATGCCACAGAACTGGATATATAGAAATGGTTAAATGGAGGGTGCCTGGATGGTTGGGTTGATTGGGTGTTGGAACTCTGGTTTCAGCTTAGGTCTTGATCTCATGGGATGTGGGATGGGGCTGTGTGGGGCTCTGTGCTCAGTGGGGATTCTCTTCCTCTGCCCCTCCCTCCATTGCATGTGTGCACACTTTCTCTCTCTTTCTCTCAAATAAATGAATAAATCTTTTAAAAATATGGTTAAATGGTACATTTTCTGTATGTGTATTTTATCACAATAGAAATAATATGAGTTTCATGAAGATAACTTGAAAAATATAGAAAATTATGATGAGAATAAAAATTCTAATATAAAGCTGTGAAAACAACGATATTGAAATCACCTCTAACTATAATGAAGAACCATGAAAAGTTGCTCTTCTGGCTGTCATATGCCAGTAATATAATGCTTAAACATATTTGCAATTCTTCATTTGGAAGAGTTATGAATCATTCAATAAAATTAGCCTAATAACTTTAGGTAACCTTTTAATTTCTGAAAATTTGAGAATGCATGTTTGTATCAGTATGAGCTTAAATTTGTATTTTATGAGTATTCTATTTTTGGTGCTTTGTCCCTCTCCATTAGCTCAAATAATTAAGAATTGGTACTCAAATTGAAATGAAATTCCACCCCATTTGGAATTTCAAAGGGCTTTGCAAGAACATTACAATTTCCATTCCACAAGTCAGAGGCAGGAATAAATAATTGTTCAGGAGGGTAAGAGCATTTAGAGTCAGGAATCAACTTAGCATTTTTAATGTTAAGAAAAGTCCTGATCTGGGGTACCTGGCTGGTTTAGTAGGTACAGCATGCAACTCTTGATCTCAGGGTTATAAGTTTGAGACCCATGTTGGATGTAAAGATTACTTAAAAATAAAATCTAAAAAAAAGGAAAAGTCCTGGTCTATGTTCTGTTAACATTTTTGTTATTACATAAATTCATTTAGTGTTTGCAGGGCTTATAGCATCAGGCCAATCTTTTTTTTTTTAAATATAGATTATCTATTTATTTGAAATAGAAAGCAAAAGAGCAGGGGGATGGGCAGAGGCACAAGCTGACTCCCCACTGAGTGAGAGGCAGTCTAACCCCAGAACCCTGAGATCCTGACCTAGCTGAAGTCAGATGTTTAACTGACTGAACCACTCAGGTGCCTCAACATAAGGCCAGTCTTTATGCACCAAAGCTACGTAATGGAAAATCAAAGTAGTGATCTTAAGGAGATATCAAAATAACTGCATGGATTGGAACTCTCTACTGGGATATTTTCTACAGAATTTTCCCAATGGTCATCTGCAACAGGAGGGTTAAGGATGACCAGAGGATGTGATTATCTGTCTTAGCTGCTTTGGGATTCGCATCATTTAGGAAGTGAATCAAAGCTGAGGGTTGTCAACTCAGGAGGAAGAAGATTCTTCAGAATGATGGATTGTAAATTTGGGTGAAAATTAATACTGGGAAGAATATATATACCAGATGGCAGAGGAACCAACTCAATTGAAGTAATTTGGGAGGTTAGACATACAGATAGAGCAGTGGTTCTCAGTGGGGAGGGGGTTGGAGTACTTCTTTCCCCTCCCCAGGATGGGCCACGTCTGGAGATGTTTTTGGTTGTCACAAGTTGGGAGAAGGGTGCTACTGGCATCTGATGAGCAAAAACCAGGGACACTATTAAACATCTTATTAACATACAGGATAGCCTCCCACAACAAAGAGTTATTTGGCCCTACATGGGGATAATCCTGAATGTATAGGTAGGCAAAGATATAGCCATGGTAAGGCATTGGGTTTAAATGTGGACCAAGGTATTGACTGTTACAGAGTTCCAAGAGGAGAGGGATATGTGACTTGCCAGATTTTGCATGGGTTAAAGTGAAGGAAGGAGATGGCTAGTGGGTAGAAAGACTCTTGCTAAGGTATTTTTGTGATCTTGGTGGGTGTTGCATTGGGGCAAGCCAGGAGAAGCCTGGAAAATAATTGAACAGAAAGTCTTGCCAGGCAATGTATCAAGTCTGGAGAAGGGCAAGCCAGTACCATAGCTTCAGGCAGCAAAGTGAAGTTTAAATGGCCCTAGAAAAGAAGTGGATAAATATGGTGGGCCTGGGTAGGTGAATGTGGACAAGAGTCTGGGAAGACATGACTGGTAAAAAGTAACAGAAGCCAGCAAGTAAAACAAGGGTTCTCAAACCTGCTTGTACATTACAGTTAGGGCATTAAAAAAATTACCGATACCAAGGCCCCAACTCAGACCAATTCAATCGGTGTTTGGGGGAAGAGAGTTTGAGATGTCAATTATGTTTATAGATGTTTCCCAAATGTTTCTTATGTGCAACTGTCTTCATAGGTCCATAAAGTCAAGGAGGAATAAATAGGGCAATTAGGACAAAACTGAAATAAGCTGCCGTCTGAGATTAGGGGCTAGTTGTCCTCTGCCCTGGAGTTTTGCTACCTGTCCTTTTTCAGGGATGTGTGCAGGTTGCTGGTGGCTGGTGTAGATGCCAGGAGCTTGAGGCTGGGTTTTACTTACAGGGGAAGGCAGAGCTGGGCAGGCAGGGGCTCACTTCTTACTAGTGGCCAATGACTGAGCTTTGCCTTTAAACTTCCAGAAAGGCCTCAAATTACCTTCTGATGAAGAGGAATCACTTAGGAATAAAAATAATATTAAGTTTTATGGGCAATTAAAATTTAGTTCATATTTTATATGTATAGGAAAGAGAAGGATGCCATTCTGTCAAATTGTATATCTTGGGGAAAGTGCACAATTTTCTCTACCGGTAGCTGATAAAAGCAGCTTGTTATCTCAATGCCCAAGGAAGGATGATGAACTGGCGAGAAGGGTGACTCCTTTTCAGAGAGGCATCTCCTATCTGCCCTTTCCAGTGTGGAAACATTCCTGAGAAAACATTCCTTTTTAGCAGAAAGGGAATATGCGTGAAAGCATTCTTTGTCTGCAGATTCCTGGGACATTTTCAAAGGGATTGAGTAAGTGACTGGTGAGAATCTAGTCCGTTTTCATTTGTCTCTGGCAGGGCCTGGTAGCAATTTAATATTCTTTATTATTATTTTCCATGCAACTTCCTTCCTAGCTTATGATTCCTGTCAGGACTGTGTATTATTACACATTAGTCATTTTTCTTGGGTTGGTCTATAATGCTTCAAAGGAGGGCTGGCGTGTTTCAGTAATTTTGCTCACAATTTGATTTGCATTTTCTAGAATCCCAATTTAGTTTCATCAGCACATTTCCACATACAACAGCTGGGCCCCTGGATGGGATCATTTACATATATTAGCAGCCGAAAGGTAGGCACCAGCGACCAAAGCTGGCCTGACACTTTCTCAGCACCTCAACTGACATTTTTGGAAGTAAACTCTGCCTCCCTATTGTAACTATGTCAGTGACAATATTCTGTGGAAGACTTACAAAAAACTGTTGATCTCCAGGCAACTTTTAAGCTATAGCTTTGATGGAAGGCATTGAAGGATAACTAGAGAATATGTTCTGTCCTACTTCAGGGTCAGGAAAGAATTTCAACCCCTCCTACTACATATATCTTTATTATTAGATAAATGGCAGAGGAATCGGCTTCTCAATTGGTTGATGATTGCCTGAAGGAAGATAATCTATTAATCCATAAACATCACTGTGACTAAGACCCCTGAATGACTCTCCAAACAGCTGCCATCACACACCTGGGATTTGAGTAAGTCGTTGTGCAAGGCTCAGAAAGCCCACGTTTCTTATCACCATTTTCTTTACTTACAATTAAATTCTTGAACTATGGTCTTGGTCTGTACAGTAAACTAAAAATGCCTCCCCACCTTCCCTCAGAGATATCTGCATCCTGATTATGGAAATCTGTACTTGTGAAAAAGATTTATTTGCAGATGGTGATTGAGTGAAGCATTTTGAGATGAGATTATCTTGGATCATGTCAGAGGTCCCTGAGTGCCATTACGACTGTCATTAAAAGAGAGGCGGAGAGGATTTGAACACAGAGAGAAGAGGAGTAAACCATGCCACCACAGAGGCAGAAGTTGGAGAGATGGCCACAAGTCAGATGTGGCCACAAGTTGGAGAGATGTGGTACAAGGAATGGTGCAGCCACCAGAAGCTAGAGGAGACAAGGACAGGATTTTCTTCTATACCTTCTGGAGGGAATGTGGTTTTGCCAACACCTTAATTTCAGCCCAGTGAAACTAATTCTGGACATCTGGCTGTTGGACTGTGAGAGAATAAATTTCTGTTTTTTTTAAGCTACCATGATTGTGGTAATTTGTTATGACTGTTTTAGGAAACTAATATAGTCTGAAGAGTCTATCCCATGGGTCTTGGACAGGTTGCTTATTTATTCTAGTATATCAAAGCCAGTGATTTTCTTTTCTGGAAATAAATTATTAATTTATTTGATATTTTTCATTTGGTATCTCATTTATCACCCATTTGTTCTACTGAATCCTTTCTGTTTAGGCAGATGATCTGCTGAAGAGATCCCCAGATATGGGACAAAACATTTGTGAACAAGTAACCTAGAAGACTCAGTGTTCCAGGAAAGAGAGTTAACATTCTCTGCTATATATTGAACATTTATCATTTCACTGTTTTACTTTCCACTCCAGTTTCTATGAGATAGACAGATCCACTGTATTTTATCAGTATAGAATAGTTTTGTATAAGATACCATACAGTTGGAATTACACTCAACTGTTTTCAGACTTCACCTTTACTTCCTCTGCTGTTATTTGACCATGATTCACTGCACCGGCTTAGGAGTTATAGGACACTGTAGTATAGGTGTCACTGAGGGTAATGTGGGTCCTTGGGGGACCTATTTCTATACAAGTTGTGATACCCAGTGAAATGTTTCAAGAAAAGGTAATGGATTTTTGGTTTTAGTTAAAGGTCCTAGAAATGGATGAAACAAACTGCTAGAGATTTAAAAAAAAAGCTCTTCATAAAAGCACTTCATGAATTTTTCTATTAAAAACCTGAGAAACATAATTCTTTTTATAATCATTGACCCCCCTCATATGACAATGACTGCTTCCTGAAGGGGATAGAATATAATCAAGTTGGAAAACTAAATGGCTTCTTTTAGCAAAGAATTTCAATACATGCTATATGCGCTGTGTTTGTGAAAAAGTATCAAGAAGCAAGTATTTTTTTTTTGAAAACATAATTTTACAACAAAATTATAAAGTAAATTTTTAGTTAAATGTAAATGATTCTGTTTTCCCAAGTGCCTTACCGATGGAAACAGGAGAACTCTTCAAAATAGGTTTGAGTCATTTGTACAGGAAATCTATATTTAAAGCTTAATTTTGTTTGTGGGTGTAAAAGAGCAAATTTTGCCACCCCAAGATATGCCTCTTTGGCATATTGACTGTTCTAAGCTGGTTATTTTTAAGAAACTGCAGAGGCAAGAGAAACTGAAAACTGGGTAGCAGTTAACTGGTAGTAAGAGACATTTACATACGTAAGAGAAATCTCCAATCCTAAGAGTTTCTTCCTCAGTATCAGGAAGAAGAGGACACTCTTAAGTCATTAGAAATTTATCAACAGACAAGTTGTGGGCTTAACTATGCATAACAACCTTACCTGGCTTTACTGTGCTTTTCCTCATAAGCTTCCATAACTCACTTCCCATCTCCAATACTTTCCTTTGGCTTTAGCTGGAGGTGATATTTAAGTTGATGGCTTCAGCCGTTTCAGTGAGTTACTCAGTTTTCCTTGGTCTCTGTCATGTATATAGGAGGTATATGTGTTATTAGACTTTGATTTTTTTCTGTTTTTCTGTCTTCTGTCAATTTGATTCTTAGACCAGCTAGAAGAATGTTGAAAGGTTAAGTTATAAATTCTTTTCTCCTCTACATGGGCAAGTACTTACTTGTTTACAGTTTTCATAATGCTCTCTGTCCCTTCCACAATTCATTCCAGGAACTGCGGTAGATACTGATTGGGGTAAATAAGACCATGTCTTTATTATCAAATGTTTTATTATAGGCTTTATGAATTTTCAGAGATACAAAGCAATTGTGAGCAAGGTGGGCCTGAGATCAGATTGAGTGGGGACAAGCTTTACTGTTTTCTGTTTACTTCAGAATTAATCCCCAATATTTCTTTTTTTTTTTTTAATCCCCGATATTTCTAACAAAGCCCAAGAATAAGTTAAATTTCACAATGTTGGGAGATGGGTTATACATATATAATTCTTATTTGTAAAATAAACCTTTGATAATGAAAATGCTGAAGAACAATTATAGGCTTTGCTCTGAAGGGTCAGTCTGAGAATTAACCAGAGAGATGGCATATGAATTATGGATTTTCTTGTCTAGTGAAATGTCTTTTATCACAATTCCCTGAGAAAATTTATATTGTGCATATTGAAGAGAATGAGAACTAATTAATTATCCAGTCTGTTGTTTATTTTCTGTCTAAAAGAAAATACCCCCGTTTTCTTGTATAATGAATTCAGTACAATTACCATATGCCCAGTCAAAAATTGTGTCAGAATACCATACTACAGATATGTACTTTATATGATCAGTATTTATAAACAGATGAAAATACAATTTTGTTCACGGACACTAGATTAAAACAAAAAGAATATTTTGCTCTTTAAAATGTTCTAATCTATATAGAGAGTGTGTTCTCTTTACCTGAGGCAATACATACTGGCTTACCTATCTTAATATACTGAAAATATAAGAGGTGTATAGTGAAATAATTTCATGTAAAGTTGAAGTTTGCTAAGCTAAAGTAATTAAATAGTTGATTGGGTTGTGGAAAGAGATTAAAAAAAGAGAAATAGAAAAGTAGTTTCTTCAAAAAAAAAAAAAAAAAAAAAAAAAAAGAAAAAGAAAAGTAGTTTCTTCAAATTTGAGGTAAACGACTTTTATGTTCAGGGAAGTAATGTGGGTGCGAGGTCTGTGTGTGGAGGAGAGGGAAAGGGGATTTGGTTGTGGGGAAGGTGAGAATTCACAGGGTTTTAAAAATCAGACTTTAAGTGTTTCCTTGCAACTGTCCAGAGGTCCTGCCTTTGCTACAGTCTGAGTCTTGCTGTTCATTTCTGATTTCAGTTTTGAATTCTTGACATTGGCACCTCCCAGTACCCATACTTTGTCAGAAGTCAAGGCTATCTAAGAACCAGGCTGCTGAAGCTGAGATTCTCATCTGATTGTCAGCCACAGAAGGTGTGATAGAGTGAAACATCCAGGATTTCCAGACAAGAGACCTAGTTCTGAATCCTGGCAACTAACACTTATTAAATCTGTACCTTGGTAAGTCATTTATTTTCTTTGTGCTTCAGTTTTCTCACTATAAAATGGGAGGACTTCACCGTTTTGTTTTGACATTTCATAAAATAGCATATGTAAAAGCAGCTAAAAGTGATTTGTAAGTAGTAGGAGCTCAATTTCCTCCTCCACCTTCCCCACCTCCTCCTCCTCCTCCTTCTCCTTCTTTTCCTTCTCTTTCTCCTCCTCCTCCTCCTCTTCCTCTTCCTCCATTATAAAGAACACCCTGTTCATCCAGTCATCAGAGCACCTCCTCTTGGTGGCAGGGTAGATTCTCCAGAGATACTACACTAATATTTTATTATTATTATTATTATTTTAATATTTTATTATTTTGAAATAATAACAAATGAGCAAAAGAATTGTAAAACTTTTGTATGTGCACATGCCTGCATATGTTTATCTTTGGGGGGGGCACATCTTCTATCTTTTCCTTTCCTCTTTTTTTCCATATTTTTTCTCAGACTGGACTAACCTGGGCTGAGGTTAAAAGACTAGTTCAAGTTTGGATGTTGGCATAAGTCTGAAAACGTGGGCCCCAGAATTATCAAATTTTGTTTTGGTAGCAACTTTTTGGTACATCTTCATGCATGAGCCCCCACTCTTGCTTCTTACCCTTTCCCTTTATATTTCTAGGGATGACCACCATATTATGCTGCTTGTGGTAGCTGACAAGGCCAAAGATCTCAAAATCCATTTGTTAAGAACTAGGACATGAATTAGATTTTTCCTTAAAAGGGATTTCTCAAGAGGATAGGCGGGGATGGGGAAAGGCCTTCTCCAGTTGTTCTCTTCATCCTAAATGCAATCTCTTCCAGGATTTGCAGGTGGAACAAAGGATTTGCAAATATAAGTGACAGATGTGATTTATTTGACTGGGGTAGAATTAAAAAAAAAAAAAAAAAGAATCAATTGCCAATTTTTCAAACTCAGTAGATTTCCCACCCAAATCTAGATTTAGGTTGCTCTGAAAATGATCTGGCAACATTCCAACAAAGTAAGTATTGATAGATAATAAATAGCTGCCTTTAGAAAGGCAAGTGATCCCCAGTCTGAACATTCCCTCCTGCCTTGTGTAATTGCCCAGATTGGCTGTTTGGCTCTTGTAGGCATTTGGATTTGCTGCATCCACCGTACATTTAGCATTGCATATCCATTACCACCTCTCCTGGCCACATCTTCCCTCTTCCTGCCCTGGCATCCACCCACACATATATGTTTTTCCAGCAGAGCTCATGAGCTCAGTAAAAACAAGAACTGATCTTCAGAGAAAGAATAGGGTTTACCATGGCAAACCAATGATATTCAAAACTACAAGCCATAATTCCAGAAATACCAGTTCTGTTTTTTGTTTCTTTTGAGAAGTGAATATCTTATTTTGGAAGCCAAAACTATAATTAGAATACTACAGTGATATAGTAGTTTTATGAAATCAGTTAAAAGGCAGTGGATATGTTAAAGAAAGATTGGATTAAAGGATTGAAAAAGATAAATCAGGCAAATTCTCACCAAAAGAAAGCTTATGCACTTATAATAATTTATAAAAAAAGTAGACTTCAAGGCCAAAAAACATTAGTAGAGTTAAAGGTAAGATGTTTAATTCTCCTGAATGTTGTAACAAATTTGGATGCTCCAAATAACACAGTTTCAAAATATATAAAGGAAAATCTACAGAACTGTGAAGGGAAATAAACAATTCTACAGTGATAGTGGGAGACTTTAACACATCTTTCTCAGTAAGTAATGGAGCTAGTTAACAGGAAAATCAACAAAAATGGTGCACCTGGCTGGCATAGTCAGTTGAGCATGTGACTCATGATTTTGGAGTCCTGAGTTCAAACCCGACATGGGATATAGAGCTTATTTAAAAAAAAAAGGGGGGGGGGAATCAATAATGAGAGAAAATTTTGAGCAATATATTAATAGATTTGATCTAATGGTCACATATAGAACATCTAAGAACTACAAATGCATTTCTTTTTAAGAAAGGTTGGGTTATTTATAAAAATGAATATATCCTATATCATAATGGAAGTCAAAACAAATTTAAGATAGTAAAATGATAGAGTATGTTTTACCACAAATGCAATTCAGTTAGAAATCACTAACAAAAAGATATCTAGAAAGAAAAAAATCAGTATATGTGAAAACTAAATAAGAAAGTTCTAAGTAACCCATGGGTCAAAGAAGAAATCATAATATAAATTAGAAGTTTTTAGAATTACACCTAAATAAAGATACTACCTATAAAAACTTAGTGGGAGCAACCAAAGCTGAAAAAAGGGTAATTTTTAGTTTATATTTTAGAGAATTTAAGCTTATACATTTGAAGATATAGATGAATTCCTAGAAAAATATAACTCCCCAAAACTGACTCAAGAAGAAATAAAAAGCCCTGGTACAAAGAAGATTTCAGAGTCCTGAGTTCAAATTTATCTTCAGATAAATTTATCAGAAGTTTTACAAACATGGCTATTCCTTCTGTGTAGACTTAGAGAATAGGAAGAGTAATGTCTAGAATAAAATGCTCCTTAGAAGGAATATGAAAAAGATAATCCCATAGAAAAAGAGGCAAAAGATTTGCACATTTTCATAAAAGAGAACTTTCTTTTGTATTTTTATATTTTTAAAATAGCTTTATTGAGGTATAGTTTATGTACCAAGAAAAACAACAACAAAAAATCCCTGAACATATTTAAAGTATACAATTTAATAAGTTAGGAGATTCGCAGACAGCTGTGAAACCATCACTACAATCAAAGTAATAAAATATCTACTACCTCCAAAAGCTTCCTCCTTCTGCTTAGCCCTCCCTTTATTTGTGTGTTTGTGTGTAAGAACACTCAGCATGAGACTTATCCTCTTCACAAATTTTTAAATGTATAACATTAATTTGTTAACTATAGTCACTGTTGTTCCATAAATGTCATAAAAAGACTCATAAAAAGATCCTTAATCTTCTCCCCTCCCGACCTTCCCCTCTGTCTTGTCTATCAGTGGTCTTATTCAACAGTGTATTCCCAGAGCATTAGAAAACAGAATAGGATCTGGCTCATAGTAGACTTTCAGTAAATATTTATGTGAACTATAAATAAATATGCATAGTTGAAATCATCCAAGTGGAAGAGAAAGCACAAAGAAAAAAATGAAAGGAATAATAAAGAGGCTAAAGGTCAAAGTCTCCAGAACACTGGCATGCAAGGTACTGTAGGATTCAGGAGAGGGCCTGAAGAGTAGATGGGATGTAGAAGCAAGGGCAGAAAGGGGAGCATAGCAGTGTGGTCAGGGCTATCTTTGGCTGCAAGGAACTGAACACCTAACTAAGAGTGGCTTGAATAATAGGCTTTTATAATCTCACATAATAGTCTGGGGGTAGGTAGTTCCAAGGTTAATTAGTACCGTATTTTCTCCATGTCAAAACTCTATATTAGCTCCTGCTAATTCTCCTGGCTTTCCTCTATGGTCACAAAAAGACCTGCCACAATATCAGATATTAAAAATTATGTCTTAAGATAGGAATTGTGCACAGTAGGAGCTTATCCTTAAGTCTCATGGGCCAGAACCAACTCCTAAACCAATTACAGCGAAGGGGAAGGAGATTTCCTTGATTGGCTTAAGCCAGTCATTTCCTGGGGCTGGGGAAGAGGCCTGCTGCCCTTGGGCATCCTGCTGTTCTATACCTGAACACAGCTGGCACCTGGGCGTAGGGAAGACAGGCAACAGTGTATCTGCTGTGGGGTTCAAAGAAAGAGGTGCTCAAGGAAGGAGTCAGTTGATTCAATGACAGCTGAGAGGTCATTCATATAAGGCAAGGATGGAAGGTGATTGCTGGATTTGACAATAAAGAGAAGGTTGATGGCAGTGATAACAGTAATTTCTGTGGGGCAGAGGAGGAAGTTGGGGGGTGGGGGCTACCAGGTTATGGTGAGTTAAAGAGTAAATGGGAAACAGAGGGTGAAGGTAGGAAGGGAAGGCAGTGTGTTTGAGGATCTGATCTGTCAGGGAGATGAGAGATCCTGAGGCTGGCCTGATCCATTATGCTCCCCAGCCAGGGCCAAATCAGCTGGGACATTCTCTGCTGGTGTATTTCAGAACTTTTTGAATAATTCCCAGAACTGATAATATTAGTTTATTACTTGTTCCTCTGACCATTCTAGTTACTTTTCTTTGACTTTTTAGTTCCCGCATTTCTTTCATGAAATATGGTAATCAGAACTCTACATAGGCTTTTGTTGAATTTAAAAATGGCTTTTCTCATTATAAAAATGTTTTATCACAAAAAAACACATAAAACCGAATGATACAGAAGGAAAATAAAAAAAATATATATATATATATACATATATGTGTGTATATATACATATATACTCCTAACCCAAGAGATACTCAGAGATATTACTGTTTTTCTTTTAGCTTTCCATCTATCATCTATCTATCTATCTATCTATCTATCATCTATCTATCTATCTATCTATCTATCTATCTATCTATTTAGGATTGAAGACTTATTATTTGGGAGAGAGAGAGAGAGAGAGAGAGCAAGCAGTGGGAGGGCCAGAGGGAGAGAGAGAGAAGTAGACTCCCCGCTGAGTGCAGAGCTGGATGCAGGGCTCCATCTCAGGACCCTGAGATCATGACCCCAGCCAAAATCAAGAGTCATCTGCCCAATCAACCGAGCCACCCTGGAGCTCCCATCTACATATATATTTATTTTACACAGTGAAATAGTGTATTTTTGGTCTTATGATCTGCTTTTTTTTTTATATATATATTATATTGTGAGTTTCTCATTAAATGTCCTTGATGAATACACATTTTTGGCTAAAACATACGTATGGGGCACCTGGATGGCTCAGTTGGTTAAGCATCTGCCTTAGGCTCAGGTCATGATCCCAGGGTCCTGGGATGGAGCCCCACATTAGGCTCCCTGCTCAGAGCCTGCTTCTCCCTCTGGCTGCCACTCTGCCTACTTGTGCTCTCTCTCTCTGTCAAATAAATAAATAAATAAAGTCTCTTAAAAAAAATACTCTCATATAAATAGATCATTTAACATTGTTGAACATCTACATCATTTCCAATTCTTTTGCTATATTTGTGTCTGCCTATAACATAGTATCTTGCTATAAGTTTGTAGCAGTGGAATGAGTGGATCCGAGAGTATAAGATTATTTTAAGGTTTTTGGCAAGGCAGCCTTGGGTTAAATGTAGGTGCTCTGTGTCATGCTTATGTTCCAACTCAGATCCTGCCATTTTCTAGCTGTGTAATTTGGGGTAAGTAGTTGAGCCAAGCCTCAGTTTCCTAATGTGTATAATGTAGGTCATACTCTTTATTTCTTAGGGTTCATAATAAGTTAAATAAAATAATTTGCCCAGAGCTTTTAGTGCAATGTCTAACAACAAGTATGAGCTATTTCTGGAAATGATGCATCAACTTATGACCATAAGTAGAGTTTATTTTATTTTTAATTTACTATCTACAAAGTTT
The DNA here is from genome assembly GCF_003254725.2 of Canis lupus dingo. Lineage (NCBI taxonomy): Eukaryota > Metazoa > Chordata > Mammalia > Carnivora > Canidae > Canis > Canis lupus. The sequence goes on along the minus strand of NC_064264.1, from coordinate 30,536,553 downwards.
GGCGTATAGGTTTTAAAAAATTCTACAATAATACATACGGCTGATGTGTTCAAAGACATGTATCTTAATAAGTTTGGGGTCAGTAAATCAACAGCCTTTAGGTTTTTTCCCCTCAGGCCAAATAATTCAGATTTAGAGGTAATGTTGTACTGGCACAGAATGTTTTCTAGAAAATATTAATTTTGCCTTTTACTAGGTGTCTCTTGTTAATGCATTCTCTTGGAATCTCTTACATTTGATTAAATCATTAGAACGGGTATGAGTAGTTCTTAAACTATTTCTCAAAGGGCTTTCCCCACCTCTAAGCTATAGTTTCTATTATATATTAAGTCATAGGACTAAACAAAGCTATAAATTGGCTTTAAATAAAAATAATGCTTAGATCTGTGAAAAACCACTGATCCCAGATGTAACCTTTAGGTCTTCTGGAATCTCTGAGAACAGAAAGAAGGCAGTCTTTTAAATTTGCTGAATACCAAAGGATTTTTGATAGCTGGTAAAGTGATCTATAGCTCTGATAGTGTCTGACTTTTTTACTCTCTGCCCTGAGGCTCAGTTCCAGAGCTTGGAAGTTTTCTGACCCATGGATTTGTTTTACTGTGGCAGTCATGGAACCTGGGGTCCTAACCTTGCATAATAATGTCCTTGGGATTTGAGAATAACCTTTAGGGGAATAGAGCCAAGTTAGTACTGGAAATAGCCTCTACTGAAATTTCTAGTTGCCAGATACGATCTTTGGTATATTTTTTTTTTAATATATAAGCTTATTTTCAATATATTTTTAAAATATAAGTTTATTTTCCTTTTATTATAAAATATAAAATTTAAGTAATTAGGATAATTAATTTATAAAATATAAAATTAAGTAATTAGGATAAAACTGTGTGATCAGTTTTTCAGAACTTTTATTTCTGTATCTCAGCAAGGGGTTTTGCTGTGCTCTGCTGAAGCTAGCTCATATTGGCTCATCAGAGCTAATTGTTAAATTTTCACAAATCAGTTGAAGTCATGTTGGTAGCTTGAAGTCATCCATGATGGTAGTATTATGCCAGAGACATAAGCAAACACTACAAATCAGGGTTCCTAGTCCCCAAAGCCAGTTGGTAAATATTTACCAATAGATTGAAACTTTTTAGATATTTTTAAAGGCACTAAAAATTTTAACTTATCAAAGTTCAATATAATGTATTTGAGGTAGGATAAAAAGGTGAGTTATCAGGTAGTGTACATTCTACTAGTGGTTGTTTGTGAAATGCTATCATTTACTCAAAAATAGTCATTTAGAACATGACAGACAAATTGAACATGGGAGGAAAGGGAACTATAAATAGGAGACACATATTATAGTAAATGTGGGAAAATAGGCAACAAAGGTAAGAAAATAGAAAGCCAAGGGGAAAAAAATCTTGAAGAGTGAAGGACAGGAAGAAGACTCTGCTGAGCAAAATTGACACTAAAATTGAATTTGAAATGTACAGAGAGGTTAAAAAAAAGGCATCAGAATGAAATAGTTTTGAAAATGGTCAACAATACGAACTTGGTGAAGTAATGTCTTCCATCCAAGGTGACATTTGCTGAGAAGAAAAGTGGCTCTAAAACCAGCAGACTGAAAACAACACATCTTGCCCTTGGCATTTTGGAACACATTTAGAGAATAGCATATAGCATTGTGGGTAGGTAGCCATATATTTATTGTCCAAATTAAGACTTTTGTGGGTGAGAGGGGGCTCTGTTAATAATTACGCCTGAACAGCAACATAAACCGAAGCCGTGGAGGCAAACCAGGATATGCGTACACATGGATTCTAGGTTATGTTTTGGCCACCCCGCTTCCAATCCAACAGGTTAAAAGAGCTTGACTGATACATTTTACGATGAAAAAGATTAAAATACCTATTTCTAGAGTCAATAATTATATGTAATTAGGTTTTTGCCCATTATGAGAAGGTTAAAAGAGTAAAACGAGGTGATTCGTCACACTGTTGAATAAACAACAATAACTGTGAAGACTGCAAGGCATCACCGAGCAGTCCTCTTGTCTTGCTTCACCTTGGCGTGGCCCTCTGTGAACTGTCCATGCTGGAAATTGTAGGCTCAGAAGCTCTCCAACTTCTGGTTAATGATTAAGTCCTCTACTTTATACTGTTTCCTGTACTATTTCTGACCTTTTTTCTTTGTCCTGCTTAAGCAGTTAAATTTCTTCCAGCACCTAGAAATTCCAACACCTGGGTAGGAATCCCTAGTACCGGGTGAGAACACGGTTGCCTTCAAGAAAAGAGCTTGTAAACTCACGACTGAATTCCAGGGTTTTCCTCCTTCAGACTTGCCATTCCTCAACTTAGCTGTATGTTTTAGTCAGCTTTCCGAAGTTTTTCTCAAAGATTCATACGAGATTTCTCTGGAGAAACACTAATTTTCTGATTTTTATTGGTGCTATAAGTGCCTTGCTGAATTAGGCACCTCATTTATACCCCAATATTTGGGCACACTTTTCTTTCCTTTTGTGTGTGTGTGTGTGTGTGTGTGTGTGTGTGTGTGTGTGTGTTTTAAGATTTTATTTATTTATTCATGAGAGACACACACACACAGAGAGGCAGAGACAGGAGGAGGGAGAAGCGGCTCCCCACAGGGAATCTGATGTGGTACTTGATCCCATGACCCAAGGATCAAATCCTGAGCTAAAGGCAGACGCTCAACCGCTAAGCTACCCAGGCACCCCTGGGCACACCTTTCTTATGATATAATGGGGCTTGGGACTGCAAAGGTGGTTTCATTCTCTGGTGTTTGGCTACATTTTACACTGTATTCATTTTACTTTCTAGGAAATGGGTCAGCTTCTTTAAAAATTCAGTATCTAAGGCAAGGTACCAACAAATCTTTTTCCTGGAACTCTCTTCACAAGTACCTTCCTAGAAATTCTAAGATCACCCTTCTGTAAATCTACTAGACTGTGTTCCCATTCCTTTCACTTTGAACATCACAGCAAGCATGCCATTCAGGCACTGTTCAATAGACCTTTCTGTGATGATACAGATGTCCTATTTCTGTGCTGTCCATGATCACAGCTGTTTGCCATATGTCGCTATTGAGCACTTAAAAACTGGCTAATATGACCGAGAAGTACATTTTTAATTTAATTCAACTTAAATTTATTTAAATGTAAGTAGCCGTGTATAACCAGAGGCTACATTGTTGGATGGTATAGCTTCATACCACCTTGGTGGCTCTTCCGTGATGCCCTTGCCACTGTTCAATTCAGCAATATTTTCCAAGCTAGGAGTGATCTGTAAGGGCCATATTAATCCTACTGAAGTCATTTAAAAGTCTCATTGCAGAGGTGCCTGAGTGGCTCAGTTGGTTAAGCATCTGCCTTCAGCTCAGGTCATGATCCTGCAGTCCCAGGATCGAGCCCCTAATTGGGCCCCCCTCTCAGTGAGGAGTCTGCTTCTCCCTCTGCCTCTCCCCTCACTTATGCTTTCTCTCTCTCACTGTCTCTTCCAAATAAATAAAGTCTTAAAAAAAAAGTCTCATGTAATTTTCTACAACATTAAGAAGCTGAATTCAAGAGGCTCCTGGGTGGTTTAGTAAGTGAGTATCTGACTCTTGATTTTGGCTCAGGTCATGATCTCAGATAGAGTGCTACATCTGGCTCCATGCTCAGGGGGGAGTCTGCTTAAGATTCTCTCTTTCCTCTCCCTCTGCCCTCCTGCCACTTGTACTCTCTTTTTCTCTCTCTAAAATAAATAAATCAATCTTTAAAAAAAAGAAGCTGAATTAAAGAGGGGGCAGTTGGTCTATGATACTGATGAACATTATACCAAAATTTGGGCTGCCCCTGTCAAACTCCTTCTCCTCCAAAGATATTAAAAATTTATTTTTCTTTTTTTTTTTTTTAAAGATTTTATTTATTTATTTATTTATCATACAGAGAGAGAGAGAGGCAGAGACACAGGCAGAGGGAGAAGCAGGCTCCATGCTGGGAGCCCGACACGGGACTCGATCCCAGGACTCCAGGATCACGCCCTGGGCCAAAGGCAGGCGCTGAACCACTGAGCCACCCAGGGATCCCGATATTAAAAATTTCTGAAGGTTCTCCAATCCAATGTGAAAATAAAAGAATAGAGCTCATGACAGTGCTGTGAACACAGTAAATGTCATGGTATATTATTCATAGCAACACTGAATCCTGTCATTATCTAAATTAGTCCCCCTCATTATAATAACCAATGGTACCTCCAGGGCTTCTGTGTCCCTGACAGTGACTGAGCACAGGTCAGAAGTGGTCTGTATTGTAACCATTGATGGTACCAGTCTCTCCCTCCACAAGAGTGGGAGAGAGATCCTGCTCTCATCATGCTATAGCTGCTCCCTTTTCTGCCAATGCCTTATCCCCTTTTGTAGAACAGCTGCTTCCAAGACAAACTTTATCATAGTTCTCCATGAAGAAACGGTCTCAGATGGCCATGAATGGCATCACGTAACTTGTCCCCAGTTGTAGTCCATTGTTCCAAAGGCAGCCAATTCACAGACTGTTCAGAGGCCTATACCATGATCTGGCCTCAGAAGATGAATTGTGCCAATTCCAGTCTCTCTGTCAGGAATGTGATTTGTGAATCGTAATGATAAGAAAGAGGCCAGCCATGGGAGCTAAAACACAGTTTGCTTAGGAGAAAACCATGGAGTTGTGTTGGTGGTATGAGGTCATGACAGACCAAGGTCATGAGGAGGCAGAAATGATGAGGAAGATGCAAAGGCAGAAGCTATGAGTCAGCAGAAGATATGAGCCAGGGAAGAGATTAGCTGATCAGTGTATGAAGAGTCCATCTCCAGCTACTGGAGAATGGCAGAGTCAAGGGAGTAGTAGCAGAACCACATTGATGGCAAAGTCCTAGGACGAGAAGTACTAGTGCCTGCTGCTTGAGGCCCTTGGTAACTGGGCATATGAATGGTCCTGATCTCCACGAATCTAATTCTATCTTTTCTTTTCCATGTGAAAAAGGACTGTTGGCTTCTCTTGGGTTCCCTAGTATGGATCTGTAATAGGCAGGGCTTTCCGGAGAAACAACCAATATTATACATATGTGCACGTATCTGTACGTATATGCATATATACAATGTATGGAGAGGTATGCATATATATCATTGGGGTAGATATTGATTGACTTTTTAGGAACTGGTTCACATGATTGTTGGGACTAGAAAATCAGAAATTTGTAGGGCTTGAAATTCAGGTAAGTGTTGAGGTTGCTGTCTTGAACCTAAATTCCATATAGAGCAGCAGGTTGGAAACTTGGACATGGTTTCTATGTTGTAGTTTTGAGGAGTATCTCTTTCTCTTTTGGAAACTTCTGTCTTTTCTCTTAAAGCTTTCAACTGATTGGATGAGCCTCACCTACAATATGGAGATTAATCAGCTTTACTCGGAGTCTATCTAAATATTAATCACATCGAAAAAATACCTTCATAGAAACATCTAGATTGGTGTTTCACCTACTAATTGGGTACTATAACTTAGCCAAGTTGACATGTAAAATTAACCATCACAGAATCCTTACTAAAAATCTCCTATTGCTTGAGGCAACTTTAATTTCTGTACTGTCTTCAAGTTTTTTTCAGCTAGTAAATGTTGAAGAAGGATCTGAGCCCAGCAATCTGACTCAAAACTTGCATTTTCCGCCACTAAGAGCTTACATCATTTTGTCTTGTATCTATTATTTACTAATTTGCTTCATTATTTAGGGACATTTGTTGGGGGCCCTTCTAAATGGTTGGGATGGTATTAGGTTCTGGAGAGACAGAGAGTAAATAATTAAAATATATAATACTGTATATTAAATAAAATAATTAAATATGATTAAAATAATTTCTTACATAATACAATATATTAAATATATTTTAACTATAATTTAAAAATATTTTAAATGTAAAATCAGATCTAATGTGTTGATAGACAAGAATGGAAGGCATGATGAGGAGGGACAGCAGTTGTGGTTGGGAGGTGAATTTAGGGAAGGTTACCACCGGGCAACAGTGGATGTCAGATTTGGAGGATGAATCAGCATTAACCAGTTAAAAGGAAAGAGTGGAGAGTGGTAAATGGAAGGATGTGGGGTGAAGGGCTACTGTGGGCAAAGGGACCAGCAGGTACAGAAACACATGGTCTGGAGAGAACAGAGCATATCACTTGAAATGAGACTGGAAATCTTGATTTCAATTCCTTGAAATAGTGGCTTGCATTTCTTTCTTTCTCCATCAATTCCATTTAACCCTCAGCTACTTAGGGCTGAAGTCTTATATATGCTAGAGTCCTTATCTAAATTATTGAATAAATGATCAAATTACTAATAAAGAACAAACATTTTATATTGAAAACCAAATTCTTCCATAAGCCTATTCGCTGCCTTCACAGACCAGAAAATTGAGATCAACAGGTCTCACCCAGTATAATACCTCTTGTTCTTTCAAATTACCTTTTGATGATGATGATATTTCAATTTTTGCATAGATAATCCCCTCTTTATTTTTTAATTTTATTTATTTATTTTTGTGTTCATATGTATTCTTTGATCTTTTTTAACCCATGCCCCCCTTTTTTTGCTTTTATTTTTTATTATTATTTTTAATAAATTTATTTTTTATTGGTGTTCAATTTACCAACATACAGAATAACACCCAGTGCTCATCCTGTCAAGTGCCCCCCCCAGTGCCCGTCACCCATTCACCCCCACCCCCCGCCCTCCTCCCCTTCCACCACCCCTAGTTTGTTTCCCAGAGTTAGGAGTCTTTATGTTCTGTCTCCCTTTCTGATATTTCCCACACATTTCTTCTCCCTTCCCTTATATTCCCTTTCACTATTATTTATATTCCCCAAATGAATGAGAACATATAATGTTTGTCCTTCTCCGACTGACTTATTTCACTCAGCATAATACCCTCCAGTTCCATCCACATCGAGGCAAATGGTGGGTATTTGTCGTTTCTAATCGCTGAGTAATATTCCATTGTATACATAAACCACATCTTCTTTATCCATCATCTTTCGACACCAAGGACACCGAGGCTCCTTCCACAGTTTGGCTATTGTGGCCATTGCTGCTATAAACATCGGGGTGCAGGTGTCCCGGCGTTTCACTGCATCTGTATCTTTGGGGTAAATCCCCAACAGTGCAATTGCTGGGTCGTAGGGCAGGTCTATTTTTAACTCTTTGAGGAACCTCCACACAGTTTTCCAGAGTGGCTAATCCACCCTTTTTAAAAAAGATTTTTGTATATTCATGAGAGAGAGAGAGAGAGAGGCAGAGACACAGGCAGAGGGAGAAGCAGGCTCCATGCAGAGAGCCCGATGTGGGACTCCAGGATCACGCCCTAGGCCAAAGGCAGGCGCTAAACTGCTGAGCCACCCAGGGATCCCAATCCCCTCCTTTTAAAAAAGATTTTATTTGTTTATTCATGAGAAACAGAGACAGGCAGAGTCACAAGCAGGCTCCCTGCAGGGAGCCCAATGTGGGACTCAATCCTGAAACTCCAGGATCACACCCTGAGCTGAAGGCAGAGGTTCAACCACTGAGCCACCCAGGCATCCTAGATAATCCCCTTTCTGCATAGACAATCAAGTATTGGTCATGGCTCTGAAGTAGGTGGGCAGAGGAAGGGCCTGAAGACTGTGTGGAGACTAGGTCCAAACATTGCAATGCTGCAGTTGACCTCAGGGAACAGCTGCCATGGACAGCTCCTACTGGCAGGCAGCAAATAGGAAAAGAGGAATCTTGGAGTTCAGTTTGATGAGAACCAGTGGGCCATCTGGAGGACCAAGGGGCAAGGTGGTGAATTGTGATGAGAATTGCAAGATGTGTATGTACCACACATGTGTGAACATACATGTAATGTGTTAGGAATTAGTCAGGTCATGGATTTTTTTTTTATTTAAAGGAGTGTTAATACATAACATTGATACAAAGACTGTTACCGTGGCTTAAATAATATTAGAAAGCTTTGATTTTTTCATTATGTGTTTTAAAATTTAGAAGGAAATGATTAATTCGGTTTAATTCGATACACTGCTTAGAGGCAATCAACTAGTAAAAATATATGACTTTTCCCCTCATATCCCAAAAACCTTGCACATGTATGTACACAGGTACATATACAGTATCAGCACTATACAGAATGATGACAATAATTAGCCATAACTCACTTTACCTAACTACAAGCTTATAGTAAAGTGTAGCCCACAGGTTCGTATGGGATTCCAAATCCTTTTCAAGTTGATATTTTTTAGGTTCTAAGCTTGGAGCTGCTATTGATTATTATTTATGAATTAATTCTTTAGTTTTTCTGAGCCACAATTTCTTTATCAGTAGAGTTAGGGACCAAAGTACTTGATCTTTCCAATTCATAAAATGTTGTGTTCATCAGGAGTTCATATTTTAAAAAGCACTTTGAAAAGTCTATGATTTCATACATGTAGAAGAAGTAGAGCTAGCTTTCATTCATTTATTTATTCAATATATTGAACATATTATAATGATCAGATATGTATAATTACATATGTATAATATATGCTATGCTAATTGCTGAGGTCACATTGATGAAAAAGAGAGATGTTCCTGTTTGCGTGGTCTCCTTGAGGGGGTGAAGACAATCAAAAGATTCTTATGGTGTCCATTTTACCACTTAATAGTGTACCACTATTAATACACTTAATAGGTGTGTAATTTCAGGTGGGTGTAAAATGGAAGGTAAGACTACCTTTTAGGACTATATCATAGGATGCTTATGAGAATCAAATGTGCTAACTGTTGCAAAATATAAAAAGTGATATACAACCGTGGTTCTACTATGAAAATATCAAATGGAAAGGGAAAAGAAATTAAGAGAAGTTTGAACCATGAAAACTTCCCCAAAGGATAGGGATAAAGGGTGAAAAAAAGAGAAAAGTAGAAAACTGACAAAGAGGAGGGTGGAAAAATGAGAGGAAGTAATGCCTGGGAAATATAAACTAGTTGTATTAAAAATATTTTCCAGGGGCTCCCGAGTGGCTCAGTTGGTTAAGTGACTGACTCTTGATTTCAGCTCAGATTTCAGCTCTGGTGGTGATCTCTGGTTCCTGGGATGGAGCCCAAAGCTGAGTTCACCACACACCTTGCCCCAGTAGCACTCTATGCTCAGTAGGGAGTTTGCTTGAGATTCTCTTTTTCTCCCTCCCTTTTTCCTTTGGAAAATAGAAAGAAGAAAGAAAGGAAAGAAAGAAGAAAGAAAGAAAGAAAGAAAGAAAGAAAGAAAGAAAGAAAGAAAGAAAGAGAGAGAGAGAGAGAGAGAGAGAAAGAAAGAAAGAAAGAAAGAAAGAAAGAAAGAAAGAAAGAAAGAGAGAAAGAGAGAAAGAAGAAAGAAAGGCTTTTTTCATGAGAGACACAGAGAGAGGGGCAGAGACAGGTGGAGGGAGAAGCAGGCTCCATGTAGGGAGCCTGATGTGGGATTCGATCCTGGGACTCCAGGATCACACCCTGGGCTGAAGGCAGGTGCTCAATCACTGAGCCACCCAGGCATCTCGAGGCCTTCCCTGCTTCAAAATAAATAAATAAGTCTTTTTTTTTTTTTTAAACTATTTTTCAGATTTTGTCTCATTAAATATATTAAATTCACAGGTCTTATTCCAGCACTATTTCTTTCAAAATGTGGGTAAAAAGTACTTTAAAAAGAAGAAAAAGACCTCTCTAATTTTTGTATTCAAATCTAAGTTAGTTTATTCCTACTTTAAAGAAAGAAGAGCCAGTTCTACCAAAATAGTCCACATTTGCACTTTATCCTGAGCTTGTCTTTTTGGCAAATTGGCTCACAAAGATCTTTTTGCTCGGAACTTGGGGAAGGGGCGAGCGGTGCTGCAGTACAATGATTCTATCCTGTTGAGCATAGATTTGTAGTCGGGCACACATTCTGGCTAAGATTTGACACCAAAGCTTCACATTTAGAAAGAAAAGGTCTTGCTGTTTGAGATAACAGTTTCACTGATTTTGTTGAAAGAAGTTAGGCAAGATTAAAGGCTTTGCTGATGCAAGAACAAAAATAAGCTAGGAATCTGGCAAATATCGAACAGGATATTTTCAAAGTGAATATGATACCTTTCTTTTCAATTTTTATGATTTTGCTAGTCACATTTCGGTTGAAAAATCTAATCTTATTCCAAGGCTAAAAGGATAAATTGATACCCTCTTGGCAACAAGGAAAATGTGTAAAGGCAAAACTATTTATTTCTACTGCAATGCATGAAGAAATTGTCATTTTTATCAATAAATTTAATTAGCATGCCATTCTATTTGAAGCTTTCCTACAAGTAAAGAACATGTTTGTGAGTAGTTTTGCTAACATTTATCTAGTCCCCTCTCTTCTTTGGTCATCAGCATTTTGATTAATGCTTTAGAGCACTCTTGATTTAAACTCTAATCATTATCTACTTTGATTATGTCATGAATCTCAAAATATATTACTGAAATAAAACCTTTGATATTCAGGGCAATCTTTAATGATTTGTCTTCCTTTGGAAGGACCAATTTTTTTTTTAAAGTTAATTTATTTTTTATTGGTGTTCAATTTACTAACATACAGAATAACCCCCAGTGCCCATCACCCATTCACTCCCACCCCCCGCCCTCCTCCCCTTCTACCACCCCTAGTTCGTTTCCCAGAGTTAGCAGTCTTTATGTTCTGTCTCCCTTTCTGATATTTCCCACACATTTCTTCCCCCTTCCCTTATATTCCCTTTCACTATTATTTATATTCCCCAAAGGAATGAGAACATATAATGTTTGTCCTTCTCCGACTGGCTTACTTCACTCAGCATAATACCCTCCAGTTCCATCCACGTTGAATCAAAATCCTAGAGAAGAACACAGGCAACACCCTTTTTGAACTCGGCCATAGTAACTTCTTGCAAGATACATCCACGAAGGCAAAAGAAACAAAAGCAAAAATGAACTATTGGGACTTCATCAAGATAAGAAGCTTTTGCACAGCAAAGGATACAGTCAACAAAACTCAAAGACAACCTACAGAATGGGAGAAGATATTTGCAAATGACATATCAGATAAAGGGCTAGTTTCCAAGATCTATAAAGAACTTATTAAACTCAACACCAAAGAAACAAACAATCCAATCATGAAATGGGCAAAAGACATGAACAGAAATCTCACAGAGGAAGACATAGACATGGCCAACATGCACATGAGAAAATGCTCTGCATCACTTGCCATCAGGGAAATACAAATCAAAACCACAATGAGATACCACCTCACACCAGTGAGAATGGGGAAAATTAACAAGGCAGGAAACAACAAATGTTGGAGGGGATGCGGAGAAAAGGGAACCCTCTTACAATGTTGGTGGGAATGTGAACTGGTGCAGCCACTCTGGAAAACTGTGTGGAGGTTCCTCAAACAGTTAAAAATAGACCTGCCCTACGACCCAGCAATTGCACTGTTGGGGATTTACCCCAAAGATACAAATGCAATGAAATGCCGGGACACCTGCACCCCGATGTTTCTAGCAGCAATGGCCACGATAGCCAAACTGTGGAAGGAGCCTCGGTGTCCAACGAAAGATGAATGGATAAAGAAGCTGTGGTTTATGTATACAATGGAATATTACTCAGCTATTAGAAATGACAAATACCCACCATTTGCTTCAACGTGGAATGACCAATTTTAAAGAGAAAAATGCTGACTCATATTCACCTTTCCATGCATACGTTATTTTATGACAATTTTCTCTGAGCATGAAAAATTTCTTCTTAGAGCAAAAACTTGCAGGAACACAGGTGCCAGGGCTGAAGCATCTACAAGTGGATTGTCTACAAGGGAACAGGTTATCTTAAATTTATGCTGCAATCAAGAATAAAGGTAGATAAACCCTTTTTATATTGTCACCACAGGGAGGAAAAGGACAAATGAATACTTATGGCTTTGTATCTTTTCTTACATATCTCACCAGAAAAAAGATTTTCCCGGTCACAGCATCTTTGCTAAATTAATCTCCAGAGGGACACTGGTGTTCAATTGAATCTTTCTAAGATTTTACCCTGGTGTTCTAAAAAGAAAAATTACTCAGGGTGGTATGTTTTATTATTATTTTTTGAATAATATGAGGAATAGTTCATAAAATATTTTGGTCAGCAAGTGTTCCAGAGCCAGTCTTGGAGATTAAGTTGTCAAATTAAGACAGAGAGGTTATAGAATCCTTGTCTGAGGTGGTTTAACTGTTACTGTGTCAAGCTGAAAAGTGGCTTTATGTTAATATTATTTCAGAGAATGAAACATGGAATAACTACAGTTTTGCTTATGCTCAGCTTTCTCATTTTAAAGTGAGAGGATAATCTTTTATGGAAAAATTTAAAAACATTGAATTAATCTCTGAAATGTGAAGTAAAGAGAGATGATTTTTTTTTCCTATAGCACACACATGTTAACTTTTTCAATTGTTCTGCAAAAAAGATATATTTTCACTTGGTCTGTTTTTCTTTTTCTTTTTTTTTGCTCCAGTTTTGAAGCTAATAAAAAAGATACCCATTCTCCTGGTAAAGTTTTAGTGTGAGAAAAATTTTGTCATACTTTTATGCTACCTAGAAATACAATGATTGATAGCATCTGAGTCACTTTGGGATTTAGAAGAATGAAGCAGAAAGTTCTATGTGTGCATGTGTGTTTTTTCTCTTTTTTCTCATTATTTTGCACAATATTTGCTTCTAATTTTAAGACTGAAACTCATTTCAAACATCAGCATCAAAAGTTGACTTACTTGTAAAGGCTTATGACAACAATTACATTATTTTTATGTATTTATTTATTTTTAGAGATTTTTGTAGTTTCAATTAAAGGTCTCAATTTCTATGTACAAGGATGAATAAAAATTATCAAAAAGAATAATAAACCCAACTACAAGTTTAAAAGAGGGACCTGCATAAGAAGACAAATATTAAAAAATAATTTAGTTAAAGTTAATTTCCTTCCAAGAATCCTGGTTCTTCCAGAACTGCTGACGAAGAGTCATGCTCTCTGTGGTAAATTAGTGGATGGTGACACCAATCTGACCTTAGCAGAGGGGGTGGATTACCAGTTATTCTTCTATGTTCTCAGTTGGATGTTATATATGGTATAGAACTTTAAGAAGTTAAAAAGTGTGACATATGAATGCACAAAAGGAGTAGGATTTTACTTTATGGAAGAAATTAAATGCCAACAAGTCAAACATAGTTTGTTCAATCTCTTTTCCTCCAACCTAAGAGTCTATTTCTGGATTTTATAAACTTAGTGTATGAGTACTAATCAGAAAAATACTTGTGGCCTATTGGTTGAGAAGCTTTTACTTTAACCAAAACTGTGAAGGATTCTTCTTTGGATCTAGTGATGGGGCTTCAAAGCAATGCCATTTAGCTTGCCATTTTTAGGTAATGGACATTCATCAGAGAAAGTTGGAACTTTTAAAATGAACTTTTAAAATGAAATTCCCTGCATGGAGCCTGACGTGGGACTTGATCCCAGGTCCCCAGGATCACACCCTGGGCTGAAGGCGGCACTAAACTGCTGAGCTACCCAGGCTGCCTTGAAATTGGCCTTTCAATTTTACTATATTTACTTACCAAAGGAATTGGCACCAACAGAACTTTACCTTTTGCTTTTACATGCATAAGTTTTTTATTTTTGGTTTGATATTAGAACTTCCATGCTTCAAATGCAACTTCTTTGAAATGATGTATGGAAATGGAATGCTACTCCAAGGAAATTGTGAGTGGTACTGGGGAGGCTACAGTGACTGACATGAACTTTTTTCTATGGCGTGGCCTTAACATTTTATAATTTTGTTGTAGTACCTATCTACTATCCCAGCTAGAACCAATGCCATTTTTTTCTTCTGCCATTTTCTTTTTAGTTATAAGCATCATAGCTTTTAATAATTTGTAAATAGCTTTCTAAACTCATAAATAAATGTGTGTCAAATGTGTGGTTTTTCTCTATTTTAATTTTAATAGTTATGCCTTGAGTTCATTTTCTCGCCATGCTTAAAGGTAGCTTTAGGATGGGTTCTATTTCATATTGAAATCGAGATCTCTGGAAACTCATGCTTTGCTACCATATCACCTGAGCTGCACTGTTACTACCAGGGAATATGCTTCATAACTTTTCTTAGTGAAGTTTAATTTGAATTAACCAGAACACGTAAACTGAGAATTCCTTGTATCTTACCTTACTCAGTCTTAGACATAGAATAAAATTAAAGGCAGTTCAGGTTTCTTTTTACTGTTCTGTATCTAAGTGATTGTCCTAAAGGAACTTATCCCCCACCCACTCTAAGAGAGGTTCTTCTTTGCCCTGTGACTTTGATTCTTCTGTGGACCCATAGGTGGTACCACATCCTGGATGAATCCAGGTTTACTTGAATGACAACAGCTTCTCAGAGTTTGGACTTACTTATATCCTCCATGTCCCTCTTCATCAAGTCCTTCAAAAGCCATAATTTGCACAGTCATCCTCCATACTTCAACACTGAGATCTCATATCCAGATGTCCTCTTTCTGGGTGTAGCCTCCAACAAAGAGCTCGAAGCCTTCCAGACTCATGATTCCTCTACATTTTCTCTGAAACTTCTCTTCAGCATTGGCAGCCCAAATTGTGATGCTCAAAGACCCATGGTAAATTTGGGCCAATTTTCCAATGTGATGGGAGGTCCTTGGGCAGGGAACTGATACTGAAAGTCTAGTAGGAGGCGACGTGATGGCACTTGGAGGTCTTTCTGGTTTACAACAGGATCTCAGATGGTAACTCATCTGGAAGTGGGCTGGGAAAGTTGTCGGGCTTCAGTTAAGTGTCTGGGCTCAGTTAAGAGCTTCGGCCTTAGTAATAGGTCAGGGAGGCTCAGTCAGAAACTGGGTTAGAAGGCCATGCATAGTGTGTTTCATTGTGGGGTAGAGAAAATATCAGAGGAGGGCACATCCCAGTTCTGGTTCCCAGAGCCCACCCAGGCACACTAGATACTGGTGTCTTACCACAGGATTGATTTGAGATCTTACCTACTGCCTCCTTTGTCAAGAGTGGATTGGAGAAATGGGTTTGAGCTGAGTGTACAGGTGAGTGGGACTGGTGAAACTCTAGGGGTGACAGTAATGGAGTCATGAGAGATGAAGCAAAAGAGGTAAATTAGGGCCAGCCTATAGAAGGCTTTGCCTAAGGACAAAGGATTGTATTAAATGGTAACTGAATAGGAAAGAGTCAACTATAATCTTTTTCATATTATTTTCTTTTTTCATATTATTATTTCATTTATATAAAAGGGATGGGAGGAAACTTTTAAACCAAAGAATCAACTCTTGGTTTGCTGTGTGAGGATAGTATAACTTATGGACATTTAATTAATTAATTAATTAATTTAGAATTACTTTTTTTTGTTTTTTAACCTTATGGACATTTTAGACCTGGACATAGCTTTCTGGTCTGTGGCTTCCTGGCTCTGTCTTCCACATGCTAATTTTCCGGTTTCAGTATATTTAGGGAAAATAAACTGATTTGAGTATTAGCCTTAATCAAAGTACAGGAGGGCAGATCTGCTGTAATAACATAATATGGTATAATCCAAAACTTAATATATTTGTATCCTGCTTCAGGCAACTATAATATGTTAGTAGATATTTACATAAAAAATCAATCAGAGGATAGTTATCTACTTTGCAAAATTTTCATTATAAGATTTCAGTAAAAAAAAAAACAAACAAACCTAATTTCCTCTAGGCATTTAAAATGTGGTTTGGTGCACTAAGATTCCATTTGCACACACATTTATCCTGATTAATAATAAAATAGGATTTATTAATAAGGATAAATAGGCATTTTTTTTAGTTTAGCCTTAAAAATGTCAACATAAGGGTAGAACTCTCAGTTCTCCGGCTTTTCAGCAGATCAAGAGGCCAGTTTTATTAACTGAAAGCTAAGTACAAAGCAATAGGCTGACATGGATGTCAAAAACTGGACATGCAGTCTGAGCTTCAGTTTAGTAGAAATCAAGGTCTAGAAGAGAGTGTCAAAGATGCCATGCAGACCACATCTGGGGACATCCTGCCCCATTTTTCTAAGGGACTTGACAGGCTCAGTGCCTGTAAAGGTATTGGGGACAGTGGGGAAACTGAGGCTGCATCAAAGTCATAAAGGATAAAGACATAAAGGATGTCAGCTTGAAGAAAAGAAGGCAGAAAAGGTGATGACGGCTCCTTAAAGAGTGTGATATGTTGCCATACGGAAGCTGGCTTGGATTTATATGCTGTTGCTTTAGATTTAGAATTCCAGGTAGGCCTTACAGAGAGGCAGTCTTCTTTTCCTTATAGTATGTCAAAGGTTTGCTTGTTTTAGAGGATTTTTGTATAAAATAAGAGATTGGTTTGGAGGCTTCCATGGCTTCTTCCATTGACTGCTTAGTTTACATTTAAATTTATCTCATCAGGTAAGCAACTTAGTTGTTCTTATTTGTTATTTTTACTTACATATCACTTATGATGCGTCTGGAGCTGTTCTAAACACTATATAAATATCAACCATCTCACTTATTTTAACAATGCTACAAGTTAATTATTACCCACATTTTATAGATCTGGACACTGAGGCACAGAGATGTTAAGTTACTTACACAGAGTAACACAGAAAGGACCAGATCCCCACACAGATTGTTTGCCTCTTTATTTTAGAATATGTGATTGAGGATTATATGATGCTTGAATTATATTCGTGGTGGCTCCATTCCTGGTATATTATTGAGCTATTGCCAGAAAGTGACTCTTATCTTTATTGTTGTTATGATATAAAGATTTTCTTATTGGAAAGAGTTTCTGATTCACCTCGATTCACATATGCATGTTTTGGTAGAAAACAAATATATTGTTTTGTGTCCTCTGTGGTCTAAATCATTTTCAAATAGTAGTTCGGATGATTTGAATACTTCATCAGTTCAGCTCCCCACCGCCATTTGTAAGTTCTAGTGAATTTTAAAGGAAAATGACATTTCTCCTAATTGCTCCTTTCACAATTCATGTAATTTCTTTATAATCATAGGATCTTACATTATACCTCCATGACTTGGAAGAACTAGTTATTTCCAAATTTTAACTCCCTGTCAGGGGTAATCTCAGTACTGGAGAGTATATGGCTTATTAAACACAGAATGGTGTTTGCTGTTCCTTGGACTTACCACCTCAGAAGCCTCATCTGCTGGCAGACAGCTGTAAGACACCCATAACAGCTTTCCCAGTGTTTATGTTTAGTTCATGAAGCAGAAAATATGACAGGTTCTGTATCTTTCAAAGCATCTCCCCCCAAACGCTAGTTAATCCCCTGGCTTTGAAAGGCCAACAAAATTTATCTTTCTGCAGGCAGCAAGAATATAGTTTTTTTTCCCCCCAGTCTTATCTAGATGCCATTTACTGACACTGTTGTTTAGCTAAGAGACAATAATTTTTCATATGATATTAAACAGATAAACCCTTGTTTCCAGAATATGAACTAGTTTTATGAAGAAAAATTAACCAATTACTTAGTCTGGGTTCCAGTTTCTTCATTCTTTTTTTTTTTTTTTTTCCCCTGGAACTGGTTGAATAATTTTAGAACTGAAGAAGTGCCATCTTAGATAAGTCCAATAGACAATTTAAAACTGCTTTAATAATGTGTTAATTTCAGCGAGCAGTTTGGTTGTCTAAACAACAATAACACAAAAAGACGATTGGAAACACTCCTCTGAAACACTATTCACAAGGTGCGCCACTTTTATCAATTTTATTGTGTCTACAACTGTCATGGACTTCAGCAGAGAGCAGGAAAGGGCTGAGGATTGACTGGGCAGGAGGGCCTTTGGAAAACCACTAGAGACTGGAAAAACCAGATGCTATAATAAAACTGATATGGTGGAGAGAGACAAGTGATGGGGAGATGCGTGCCTCCCTCCTGGGTACCATTGAGGAGAAATCTTGTGATGTTTGTTTCAAGGGTAATGAGTGCACCAGTAGCAGGTGCACTGGTTTTCCAGAATGTGGCTTCCTGGAAGGCTGGAAGTGGACAGTGTATGGCGTGAGCAGCTAGATGTGGGAACAGTACTTGATAGCCAGAGGATGGGATGGAGGAGACGTGGAAAGAGGGCTTTCTAGATATTTCCACAATTCGGCATATGCTGGCTAAGGTGAAAGGCTGAACATATGGAAGCACCAGCGCCCAGGACCTAGTTTTACTCTAGGAAAAAAATTGGCCACCCATCAGTGGCAATGGCTGAATCTGACAGGTGCAGGCTGATAGCTCCCCATTAGTCTCAAGAGCAACGCAGAGTCTGTACATGTATCAGACGGGGGTACTTTTGACTGTGTGTATCAGAAAACCTGAATACGACGTCCGACTTGTAAAGGAGTTTGTTTTTCATACACGGAGAAAAATCTATAGGTGGGTTGTTGCTGGTACCAGTTCAGGGGCTCAGCAATGTTAGTACTGATATCTCTGATTCTTGTGGGATTTCCTTCATTGGCCAAGGAAGGTTCCTGCGACCCAGCCATCATTTCTGTAGGAAGAAGGGAGAATCCTTTTCCTTCTGAACTGTCATGTGGACATTGCAAGCTGGGAGACCACCCAGGGAAAAGGCTGGAAGTGAGGTTGATCATTCAACCCACATCAGAATACTTCCTCAGAATTTCCTGCTAACTGAAAGGGAGACAGAACATGAGAAACTCCTAACTTTGGGAAACGATTAGGGGTGGGGGAAGGGGAGGTGGGGAGGATGTGGGTGACTGGGTGACAGGCACTGAGGGGGGCACTTGATGGGATGAGCACTGGGTGTTATTCTATATGTTGGCAAATTGAACACCAATAAAAAATAAATTTACAAAAAAAAAAAAAAAAGAATTTCCTGCTAACTAAACTTTGTGATACCATCTCTTAAGATGACTTTTTTTTTTCCCCTGGAAAAGGAGGGGGTGAATATAAAATATAAAATATCCTGTGATATTTCCGGGCATCCTTTCTTTTCCTTTCCTTTCCTTTCCTTTCCTTTCCTTTCCTTTCCTTTCCTTTCCTTTCCTTTCCTTTCCTTTCCTTTCCTTTCCTTTCCTTTCCTTTCCTCTTTCTTTCTCTCTTTCTTTCTTTCTTTCTTTCTTTCTTTCTTTCTTTCTTTCTTTCTTTCTTTCCTCCCTCCCTCCCTCCCTCCCTCCCTCCCTCCCTTCCTTCCTTCCTTCCTTCCTTCCTTCCTTCCTTCCTTCCTTCCTTCCTTCTTTCAGGTTTTATTTATTTATTCATGAGAGACACACACAGAGAGAGGCAGAGACATAGACAGAGGGAGAAGCAAACTCCCCAGGGGGTGTCCGATACGGAATTCGATCCCAAGACCCTGGGATCACGACCTGAGCCAAAAGCAGATGCTTAACCACTGAGCCACCCAGGTGCCCCTCCTGGCACTATTTTCTGAGAATTAGTGATATTAATAGATTATGGTGCTTTATAATGATGATGATACTAATAATAGCTAATGCATACAGCTTCCTATGTGCTAAGCTCAGATTTAAATGCTGTATGTAAATTTACTTTTAAAAAATTGTCAACAGCACCATGAGATGGAAACTAGTATTATTACAACTAGTATTATTATTCCCATTTTACACATTGGGTAGCTGGGGCCTTTGAACGAGCAAATGGCCTATTCACAGTTACCTTGCTGGCAAGTGGGGAAACCAATAGTCACATCGTACAGTCTGGCTGCAGGGCTCATGCTCTTTACCACTTACTTTTTAAATTTTTATGTGTTTTTTTTTTAAAGATCTAATTATTTATTTGAGAGAGAGGGAGACAGAGCAAGATGAAGGGGGCAGGCAGAGAGAAGCAGATTTCCCACCTAGCAGGGAGCCTGATGCGGGGCTTGATCCCAAGACCCTGAGATCATGACCTGAGTAGAAGGCAGACATTTAATCGACTGAGCAACCCAGAAGCCCCTAAATTTTTATGTTTTTAAGGATCACACTTACCTACTTTTTAACATTAAGTTTTATCATCATTATTTTTCCTAATGACTACCGAATTCTACGATCCCGAAAAGATGAAAAACAATGTAAATATGCACATTTGCCCCATCACCCAAAGGTAGAATCACTGCAAGGAGAACAATACGGCACAGGTAAGAAGGAAGAATGAGCTGTTGCATCCAGATCCCATGAGGTTAGCAGGAGAAGGCTGTGTTAATCCAGTTTCACCCATTTTGAAAAGTCTGAACCAGATTAGGAGCCATTAGGGAAATCAGAATGCAAGGTTCAGGTTGGAGACTTGACATATTTTAAAGGTAGGCAGTTGAATGATTCCAGCTTATGTGTAACTTTGGGTATAATTTATTTTGTCACCTGCCTGAGCTGAACAGAATTACTTCCTGCTGGTGTTTTTATTCTGTGTTAATGGTTTTGAACATCTAGACTAAACAATTTACTTTTTATACAGAGGCAAAATTTCACAAAATGCCAACATTCAAATCATCTAGCTTCTCACCTATCTAAATTGAATGAAAATCTCTGTGTGTGTGTGTGTGTGTGTGTGTATAAGATTAAGACAAATAACTAAACTAGTTGGTGGCAAAAAAAACCTACTAAGTATTTTAAATTAAAACACTAGAGGTAAAGAAATAATAAACACACACACATATGCCTGAGCTGTAATTGGAGAAAAAGTGTAGTTTGCTGAACAAAGCTGTTAGCTAGGAGTGAGAAGAAACAGGCTCTTGTCCTCAATTGTCCTTTAATTCGATGGCTGTTTTTATTTTGTTACCATACCTTGGCAACACTGTGATATTGTCCTGTGGTATGGTTTAGTGCCTTCAGGAGAAAAGGCCTACATCGTAGGTCTATAGTTTTCTCAGCCATTTGGAATCAGAAAGTAGAATCTGGGCTGGAAGAGATTTACCTTAGATAATTTTCCCTAATATACACCTGTAGGGATGATCCAAGAAAGTTTTCAAATCAATATCTCAATAGCCATATTGACAAGGACTCTGGGGCCCTTAAATGTATGGGGTTTGGGACGCCTGGGTGGCTCAGTGGTTGAGCGTCTGCCTTCGGCTCAGGGAGTGATCCTGGGGTTCCATAATCGAGTCCCACATCGGGTTCCCTGTGGAGAGCCTGCTTCTCCCTCTGCCTATGTCTCTGCCTCTCTCTCTGTGTCTCTCATGAATAAATAAATAAATAAATAAATAAATAAATAAATAAATAAAATATTTAAAAAAATGTATGGGATTCATGTAGAATCTAAGCTGTTCTTACTTTTCATATTAGATCTTGGAAGCTGCAGGAAGTCTTTCAAGCCTAGCCATTCTCCATTTGCCTTTAGGATAAAGTTCAAGGTCTTTTGAACTCTATCTTATCAGATAGCAAGTTGTCACCTCCTCTGTGAAGGGAACCTCTTCACTCACTTCCTTATAATACAGAACTATCTGAGTTCTTTCCACACACCATGATATCAGTTACCTCTTCCTTCTTATGTGTTTCCCCCTAATTGAAATATCCATCTTACTCTTTCATTTGATTAATGCCTTTTCTAACTCTAAGCTTCAGTTCAGGCATCACCACCTCCAAAGAGCTCTCCTAGGTTGCTTTAGGTTGAGTTAGGCAACCCTTCCTTGTGTTCCAATAATACCCTCTGTATGTATACTCTGGTACTCTATGCTCCACATTGTGTTGAAATGATCTATTTATGTCTCCTCCCCCTAAGACTGTGAACAACTTGAATGGAAGGACATGTCTCATCATCTTTGTGTTTCTGTGGCAGGATACACTGTTAATTCTCAATAATATTTATGGACTTTATAAAAAAAATAGAAAAAAAATCGTCCCTGAATTTTCCTGCTTCAAAGTATGGGGTCATTCTACGGAGGAGTTGGAATGAAATGAGTTTTGGGACTATCTGTACCCTGGTAGAAATCCTATATGCAGGAGCCTGACATGTTTTTATTTTCATGTCACAGGACTGGGATTGGTTGCCAGTGCATTTTGGCCAATGGCAGCTGAAGGATTTTATTTGATTTGATGTCCTTAATGAGACTTAACGTTGTTAGCCGATACGTGATATTATGTTGTCTTGCTTTCATTTTTGATATTTATTTTCTCTAGTTATTTAAAATAGTCCAATATCTATTTATACATCATGTTATTTTGCAACTCCTGTGTTCAGCATATTGGAAGTTTTAATGCCAGCAAAGCTTAGATGTTGTAAATTTTTTTACTAGTTTCTAGACTCAGATTTATAGGTCTTATGTATCACATAGTTTGCCATCAGAGATCTAAGTCAAAGCCAAACACCAAATATTTGTCGAATCTATTAGTGCAAAGCCCCATGGCAGGTACAAAGGCAAATAAGTGATGAACTAGTGGGGCAGACAAGACAGGAGTACTTGGAAAATTAAAGGCAAAATAAAGGTTGAATAGTAAAACAAGAACAGCCAGGATGTTGGATGAATGTGTAGCTAGACAAGTGCTATAAAATTAGAGGAGATCTGTGAACACTTTGGAGAGGAGAGGCTCAATGAGGACTTTGGGAAATGGAAATGCTGCTTTTAGGCAGAAAGGAGAGAGGAGTGCTTAGCAGATGGTGGAGAAGGGGAGTGGGAGAACAAAGTTCTAGAAGCTGGAGGTGGTCCGGTGTGGGGAACAGAGGATTTATGAAGGGCTCAGGCCACAGAGGGAAGGTCTTGAAAGAAGTATTCTAACACCAAGACTGATAAAAACAGTTTGCTGTGTAGTGCTTCTCAAACTTGAATGTGGCTGCAGGTTTTCCCAGGGATCTAGTTACAATGCAGATTCTGATTTAGTTGGTCTGGGGTGGGGCCATGGATTCTGCTTTTTTCCCTGTTACTAATCCATGGACCTCACCATGAATAGCAAGGGATTGGAGGATGAGGTGAAAAACTGCAAAGATTTAATTGGAAAAGTGGTTAATGATATACTTATTATGTAGTTTCAGGGTTTCACATGCTTCAGAGATGTGAGGGAGTTATAGCTTCCAAAGATACATGCTATTCAGTCGGGGAGTCGCATGACTATGTTCAACAGGTAGTGATGCAGTTCCACAAAGGCTAAAAAATTGGATTGGTCTCTACAAAATATCATTATAAAATATGTATTTTACTGAATCTTAGGCATCTGGAGGAATTACTTGTTTAATTTATACTGGGATAACTTCTTCAGTATTTGTCCAAACAATCATTTGTTTTTTAAAGATTGTATTTGTTTATTTGAAAGAGGGAGAGTGGGAGGGGGAGAGGGAAGAGAGAATCTCAAGCAGACTTCCCGCCAAGTGCAGAACACAACATGGGGCTTGATCTCACAACCTGAGATCATGACCTGAGCTGAAATCAAAAGTCTGATGCTTAACCAACTGAGCCACCTAGGAACCCCAAACAGTCATTATTAATAAATTTTTTTTGCATGTGAAAGGGAACTTGGCACTGTGCATTTCTTGGGTTAGATCATAACCATGGCTCACCTTTGAACTATTGCAGAGCTTTAAAAAGTACAGCTTTACCCAAGACCAATGAAATAAAAATCTCTGGGGCTGTGTGCTAATCCTGGGCCTTAGTAATTTTTAAGGGTTTCCAGGGGATTCAAATGAGCTTCAGGATTGAGATCCATTGAGATAACTGATCAGACCATCTAATGCTGAATTAAAATGCTGGAACTGGGGGTTTTGACTAACATACTATGGGCTCGGCAGGATTAAAGCCAGAGTTGGTGCTGGGAGTCATTCTGGGCTCCAGGAGGGAGACTCCCTGGGATCCACCTCCAGAGGGGTTCTAGTTCACCAGGGAGCTGCAAACGGAGGTGGGTGGTGTCAGAGGTGTGCAGGAGATTGGGAGCACTGGTAACTAGGGAAGCAGGCAAGGTAACCAGAGACATGGATGTGAGAGTGGGAGCAGTTGCTAGGGAGAGGCAAAAGCATCCTCCCAGATGGTGCCTGACATCTCCATGAAACTGTTTTTTAACAGACCAAACTTGCTCATGCAACAGAGTCTTACAACTGCCATCCCAAGTAGGTTTATTTTTTAAAATTTTTTAGATGTAGAGAGAGCACAAGCAAGGGGTTGGGGGAGGTTGGGGAGAGAAAGGGGGAGAGAATCTTATGCAATCTCTGTACTTAGCGCAGATAGGTGGGGCTCTATCTCAGGACCCTAAGATGATGACGAGTCAGATGCTTAACCGACTGGGCCACCCAGGTGCCCTCCCCCCACTGCCTGTGTAGGTAGTTTCAAGTCTAGAGCCCTTTGACATGGATGAGCAGCATGAAGATGGGGTCTGAGAACAGAGAACAAAGAGAAGCTTCTAGGAGGTTCTATGAAGTGTAAGAGAGTGCTAAAACAGAGAGGAGAACCCAATACAAACTTCTTATACTTTGATTCTCCTTAGTGACCTTGAAGTGAAGTGTACACTCAGTGCCCCAGGCTGTGTCAGTATGTGGTCATTCATAAAACACAGATCCTAGTGTCCATATTCTTGCCATATGAGCCGATGGTGTAAGACCTCAGCTTATAATATTTCTCAGGTTTTAATGAGCTTCCTATTGGAAGATATCAAGCTAAGTGATTTGGTATAAAACAGGCCTTTCAAAATAAAGAGAAACTAGATGCCTTAGGTAAATTTGCTTTTTGGATGTAAACATTTATTTCATATAAGACTAAGTTGTTCTGGGATCCCTGGGTGGCACAGTGGTTTGGCGCCTGCCTTTGGCCCAGGGCGCGATCCTGGAGACCCGGATCGAATCCCACGTTGGGCTCCCGGTGCATGGAGCCTGCTTCTCCCTCTGCCTGTGTCTCTGCCTCTCTCTCTCTCTCTGACTATCATAAATAAATAAAAAAAAAATTAAAAAAAAAAGACTAAGTTGTTCTTATCTTTCAAGGATTTATGGTGGCAAACATTTAAGAATATTAACAGGGCAGCCCGGGTGGCTCAGCAGTTTAGTGCTGCCTTCAGCCCAGGGCCTAATCCTGGAGACCCGGGATCGAGTCCCTCATTGGGCTCGCTGCATGGAACCTGCTTCTCCCTCTGCCTGTTTCTCTACTTCTCTCTCTCTCTGTGTCTCTCATGAATAAATAAAAAAAATCTTTTTTTTTTTTTTTAAAGAATATTCACATTTACCACCACCACTACCCTTGAAGTGAGGTGGAGGACCCAGCACCAGTCTCAGACTGCATCTGTACCTGTGATGGTGATGCCCAGGGCCCGGTTGAAATAAGAGGGACAGAGTTGCTATAGAGCAGATTTGACATGTTGCTTCCCCTCTGGGGTCTCAAGTATCACAAACAGGCAGAAAGATAAAGAAAAGCACTTTCTGGGCTGCGGAGGAGTCAGGCAAACATAAATTATTATCTGCGCTCAGTTTGAGACTGGAATAAGCACAGGGGAAACCATTCTTATTCTTGGCAAAAGGCTCTGCTTGTAAAATGTGTTTTTCACAGAAAGTCATCTGAGCCCTCCTAACGTGGGACCCTCAAGTTGACCTCTTTTAGGGCAGGAGTTAAATATTCGAGACTTTGGTGTAGAGGAATGGTTGTGGCCAGCAGCCTTCTCTGCCTTCTGGAGCCTGGGCAGGCTGGCTTGCAAGCAGGGGCTTGCTTGCTGGGTGTGGGGTGGGAGGCTCGGAATGGGCCGATTAGGCTTCAGTGTGGGGAGGACACTTAAAAAAAAAATTCAGGATAGGAAGAAAAATAGGTGAGGATTTGTCAAACCATCAGCTTCTAACTTTATTACTAAATGTCAGGCCAGCTATAAACTCAGTAGGTCCTCGATTATGAGGCTTTTTTTTTTTTTTTTTTTTTTAGAAAACCTCCCACAATTGGGAAAAACACACCACTAAACACAATTATTTAGCAAAACATTTCAAAGGTTGGGATCAGTTGCTGTTTTTAGAGAGCAGTGCTTCTGCCGAGTGGGCACAGACTGCCAAAGACAGGTGCTATCCGAACCCTCCCCTCTACATTCATGGACTCACCCATTCTCCTTATGGAAATATGTTCCTGGGACGAGGTATGAATGACTGCTAGGAGTTTAAAGCATCCTCTCTCCCGGGATCCATTTTCACAGGAGTCCAACCTTAGGTCAAGGTCGATTTCAAATCTGACCATGGGGGCTCTGGCGCTGTTGGCTCCTTTTGTTAAAAGGTAGCAACTACTCAAAGGGCAGGTGGGAGGCGGTAGGACCAGTTCATGCTGTTTGTTTCAATGTCAGAGTCTTTGCAGATTTTGGATTATCTGACTCTCTCCTTTCCCTTGTGTCCTCAGAGAGCTCCCTCTTTACTTCCTTTCCAGCTCTCTTCCTTTGAGAGGCTGACATCTTCCACTTAACCAGTCCAGCAAAGTCTCCATACCTAAAGTGAGACCCTTGAGGAAGGACACTCTTCTGTGGGTTTCAGAGAGTGTATAAACTCCTGAAATTGCAGGCAAATTTTGCGTACTTTTTAAAGAAGAGGATTGATTAAATTCATCAGATTCTCGAAAGTCTCTGTGACATCCTCCACATCTCCCTACTGCACACTGCCCGCAACATCACAGAGGCTCCATGATGGCATTATGGGAAGCAGGTAGCAGGTGGAAGAAATTATTTGAGGTCTCTGGGATCTTCCTGGTACACAGCTCACAGGGGACAGTGGCCAGGTCCCACCAGTACCTACCAATGCACAGTCATCCATTACCATCCTTCCACAGTTGTTCTCTGCTGGGTGTAGACCCAGCAGCAACACTGCGAGCCTCTTCATTGAGCCTCACAGCAGTCCTGGGAAACGCAGGATTGATGTCTGAATTATTCAATACTCTTTCAGTTGCAAGTTAGTTTAAACAGAAGAAATATTTATTGACTCACATAAATGGGATATTTTGGGGAAACGAAGTGGATTTCAGAGATGATTGAGCTACTATAATCAGGAGTGGCTTCCCTTCTCAAAGATAAAGATGCTTACCAACACTGCAGGCTTTCATTCTGCTAGTGGAATAGCCACAATGTGGACACATTCTTCCCTCCCTTCCTGCCTTATCTTTTTTTTTTTTTTTTTTACCTTTCAAATCCACTTTTATTTTTTTTCTCCTCACATACAGAACATCTCCCCCCCCGCCCTTCCTGCCTTATCTGATAGCTCCTGCTTGCGGCTTAGAGAATTCTCTCAACACCGTGCCATCCATGATCCCTTCCTTGTGGCCATGGGAATAAGGTATGCTGACTGGTCAGCGCTTGGGTGATGTGCCAGCTTCTGGGTTGGGTGGGGTGGGTAGTTGGTCTACTTTTGTTGAAACATAGGGATGGAGAATTGGGAAAGAGGCGATTTCACAAGGGGAAACTCGTGCTGTTCCCAAAATGAAAGAGAAGAGATGTTGGGCAAAAGCAATGGGTATCTATCATGATATCCTTCTAATTCAGGAATGTTCACCATTTTAGAGATGGAAGGAGACTTAGAACACCAGAGAGTTGAGAGATTTATGATTCCCTGAAACTGTATGGGAAAAAAAATCTGGCACATGTGTAATATGCGCCTAGTTCCAGGCAGGAAATCCACGGCTTTTACCAGGTTCCCAGCCAAGAACTGCCGATTGAGGGCCTTCATTTCTTAGGTGAGGAAACAGAGGGCTCAGGTGCCCTAGGTGACTTGTCCTGTGACACGCAGTGTCCAGCATTTATGAATGGCCCCAGGCTTTTCTCACAGGACACTGGTCTCTGGATATTCTGTTAAAACCAGGCTTATCTTCTCCAGCACACACAGGAAACACTCAGTCCAGAATCCACCTCTGGAGGTTCACAATGCATTTAGGCATATCTGAAACTCTAAAAATCTTATTCTAATGAAATACATTAAACTCCGTTTAACCCAGAAACCTATTTGAATACGTTTTCTTTTCCTGAGCCACCTGGAACACACTTTGGGAAACTGTGTTGTGGCCCTTTGCCTTCCCTTCAGGTTCTGGGGGATCCCGTGGGTCCTTGCTGGGTATCCAGGACACCTCATTTCCACTGCCTCGTGCTCCCTATTTATTTGGTTCAGTTTCAGAGATTCCAGGACACAGTCCCTTTCTAATTTATGGAGGCTTCTCCCCGCTGCACTCGGCTATGTTTTATCACACCTCCGTGGCTAGAGCAAAGCAGTTAGACAGAGGCTTCTGGCTCAATCAGGGGGGAAAAGATGGTCACAGTTCAGTGCCAGGTTCTCAGTGGGCCTTGGTAAGTGCCATGTGCCTGGGCCATAGGCAGTGTCCACAGGGCTGTTGTATGCACGCTTGCGTGGTGGGAGCAGCTGGCTTGGCCCTCCTCCCCTTCTGGCCCACCACCCACCTCCTCTCAGACCCTCCCCTCCAACATCACCCCCACGGGGGCCTTCTGGTGTCAGCTCTCTAGACCTTTCTCCTTTACTTGTGTGTTTTCTCAATCATTAACAATAATGATGATGATAATGATGATGATGATGATGATGATGATGACGATAGTCAATATTTATCGGGATCTTACATTGAAAGCATTTTAGATGCATGAGTCATTAACTCTCTACAGCAGCAACATGATGTGCTAGGTACTATTTGGTCTCACTATAGAGGCAGATTTACATTATGTTTTCCATCCATCGGTTTGTACAGCTCTGAGGCTATGGTAGAAGACAAAACCAACAAAGGTAGGTAGTTGGATTTACCCCCCTGGGACAGCTGACTACCCTGGTGGCCACCAAGGAATGCAGTCTCCCAGTGCAAGTGAAATATTTGTGGGCACTTAATAACACAGTGTATTCCTGCCCAGAAGCATTCTGCTTTTATAAAATGTCCTGGGAGGATAGGGTGTCTTTAACTTAAGAATGATCCTAACGATGGAAGTTTTAGACCTTGATGGAGAGAGCTGGGGAGGTGGCCTTAGACTAGGCAATTCTCTTCCCTCCTTAAAGCAGACCATGCGTGGGACTGCCTAATGTGGGGCTACCTGTTAGAACCATCCATCCCTTCTCTTTTTTCTCTTTGGGGTTGCTAGAGTGGGAGATGCAAGCATGCCTACCTTGGGGATGTAGGGAGAGTCAGTGTTTATGAATCCATTGTTGCTGACACTTCGGGACTCCTCTCAATTCCCTGTTTTGTTTTGTTTTGTTTTTAGCAGAGGCCAGTCCAGGCATACCTTTGATGTGCCTCTACTCACATGCATGCCCACTGTCTGTGCTCCCACCCTTAGGGTCTTCTTATTCTCCAGAGGAGCCCCGTACCTTAACAGACCCCTACCCTTGCAACTTATATAGAGGAGGAGGGGGTGGCAAAATGCATTGCCCTTCCTAAAAGGTCTTATATTTCAGATAAGCACTTGGGCTTCAACATAGGCATGTGAAGGGTTTTCCTTCAGCTCAACTAAAATGTCCTCCTTACCATCTCTGCTATTTTCTATAGATTGTGTCTGTCTGGCAAAGATTCGAAAGCAGCTGATATATGGTTATGGGTCTTTGGGGTAAGGAGTCAGATTAAGAGGGAGGGAAAGGGGACAGTTCTGGTAAGTGCAGGACACAGTGAGGCAGGGACTGGAGGCTACAGGGAGTAGAGCCCAGGGGAGGCTGGAGGGAGCCATCCTGGCCAGAGCCCAGAAGGCGGGAGGCAGGGAAGAGTAGGAGGTTTGTGAGGTATGAGCAGACCCATGCTTTACCTCTATGGGTGTATTATAGACAACTCATGTTCAAGAAACTGTGATAAAGCAAAACTTGTACTCTAAATAGCTGATAGTTCATTACGGAGGAAGAGTAGAAGGCTGTCACCTCAAGGCAGAAAACTAAGCAGAGGGGAATCTTGTCCCCGCCAAAAAGATGTGTTAAAACCCTAACCCCCCCCCTCCCCGCCCCGACCTCTGAATGTGACCTTATTTAGAAATAGAGTCTTCAGAGAGTTAATGAGGCTCAAATGAGGTCTAATGACCCTCATTTAAGGGTGGGCCCTAATCCAATATGATGGGGAATTTGGTCACAGAGATGAAGCCACACAGGGAAGATGAGATGGATAGACACAGAGAGAAGGCCATGTGAGGATGGAGATAGAGATCTGAATTGTGTTGCCACAAGCCAGGGAATGTCTGGGGTCACCAGATGCTGGAAGAGGCAAGGAACAATCCTTCCCCTGTAGATTTCAGAGAAAGCAGGGTCAAACTGCCACCTTGATTTTGGGGCTTCTTGCCTGCAGAACTGAGAGATAATACATTTCTGTTGCACTAAATCACCCAGTTTGTAGTTCTTTGCTAGAGCAGCCCTGGGAAACTAATTAATATAAGGGGAGCAGGCCAACCCATTTGCTAAGACTTCGGATGCGCCAGGCACTGTGATGAGGGTGTTCATAATTAGTGCTTCTTTTTATCCTCCTGGTAACCCTGGGAGGTAGGCATCGTTACTCTGGAGGTTAAGGAATTCCTCGAGGGCATATAGTTAGTACCTTAGTGGAACTTGGGGTTTCTAGAAGCCTCAGTCCCTGGGGCAGTGGAGATGGAATTGATGGTTAGTTAACCTGGGAGGTTTGCAATTTTGGGGCCACCTTGGGAATTTGGTCTGAGACTTTACTCCTTAACTGTCACAGTGCTCACTGGTCTCTCTTATGTTCCTGTGAAATTGCCATCCTCTGCTCTGTCACACTAGTTTGAAAATCTCTATTTCATACAGTTTTCCACACCCATCTCCATCCATCTCTTTGCATTTAGTATCTCTTGAATCAGCTGCTAGCCTGGGGCGGGTCACAAGAATTTCAGGAACTGTGTAGGAAAAGAAAATTTTGACTTGAGAACAGTGATGAACTATTATTATCATGGGTCTATTGGTTTGTTATTTCTGGTCTGAACATCTTAACTTCTAAGGGTCCTATTTCAGCTATAGAAAAGTCTAACATGGGATGGAAGTACCTAGAATCATTAGTGTCATTATCTTCATCAAAAATAATTGGCTTAAAAAAAATTGGCTTACTGCATGGAGACTGATTCTTTTCAGGAAAGGTGTACAGCAATTTAAATAGGCATGGCCCTCATTTGCATATGCATTTCAATTAATTGTGGCCTTTACATTCCACAAATAGTTTTAGAGTAGACTACACCGAAAGTATGTCCACAATTAAGTAGTGAAATCTGAATTTGAAAAATAATAGAACCAAGGGGTTAAATACATTTGATTAGATGTCAGGAGAGAAAGAAGTATAAAATGCACATATGCTAAGTATATCAGTCTGGGTCTGATCAGAAGAGAAAAGCCACAGTCATTTGAACATGGAAACTTTAATGTAAAGAATTGTTGACCATAACAGGGAAGTGGAGCAAACAAGGAGTTGCCTGGGAAGAAATAAAGAGAACTCTATATAGTATCGTATCTTTGGAAATGGAACAGCCACTATCCCTAGAGGTGGGAGGAGGGCGCCCCCAGGGCAGAAACCCAGACCTCAGTTGGAGAGGGTACAGCTGTGGCTGACAATAGCAGAGAAGTCAGTGTGGTGCTGTGTTGGAATTATCTAGAAAGCCACCCTTAGGAACTTGCTGGAAACCTGCCCTCCAGGGTGTTGGAAAAAGCTGCTCACAGGGAGGTGTCTTACTAGAGAAACTGCTACAACTCTACCCAAAAGGGTGTTGGGGAAGCTTCGGGCTGCTCAGGAATGCTGACCACTGTGCCCTGCAGGAGTCCGGCAAGGGAGAAGCCGCTTCCGCTGCAGGTGCTGGGCCCTGGGGAAGCCACATGTGCATGAGAGGACCCTTAAGACATTGTGAGCCCTGCGGGAGCCTGGAGATGAAACATCAGAGCCAGCAAACAAAATCTTTTCCTCCTGAAATGTCTCTCCAGAGCACTTGGCCACCAAAGGTTGATATATACCAGCTGGCAGAGTAAAAAATATTTAAAGGCATCATATCCATTTTTACGGAGCAGACAAAAAGAATGAATTTGGAGCTGGGAGGCAATGAGTGGCCAAGTGACCTACTGAGCCATCAAGTTCTAAATAGCTTTAATTCTAGTTGCAGCTAATGGACCCAAACATAATAGGCCTGCAAATTGGCACTGAGTTTCCTGGTGGCCAAAGGAAGATGAGAAACATGACTAGTTTTCATTTTTCAGAAGAAAAATACTTTCAACTCTTCAGGAGAGGCAAAACATTTTCTGGAACGAAAATTTAGAAGCAATTTGTCATGTGATACCCTGCTTCTGGAAAGTCACTGGAAGATGGAGAACACAAAATTCCCAAAGTAACATCCATCTGAGATGAATTTCCTGTTATTTTATAGTTTCCTCAGTGGAGGCTGAACATACCACATATATACTGAAATCTTACTATTTAGCAGACACTGATGTTTAGAAGCTTACCATATGAAGGAAACGTTGAGGCAGATAAAAATAAAGTCAATTATATTTCTGATGAGAGAAGAAAGTTGAGCACCTAGCAATAGAGTACTAAAAATACCCTCCCTTGGTTGAGCACAGCATAATAACAGGAAAGCAAAAGAGCTTTCCGACTTGGGCCACTGGAAAATTTTAACCTTGCCATATAAGTTCTTGTCATAAATATTCAAATAAGAGAATTTGATTTCTAGGACGTAGATATCCATCTATATTAGACTCTTGGTATTTTCTTGAAAACTGTGGCTTTCAGAGTTTATTCTCAGACATGCCTCAGATAGTATGATTAGCATACCATTAAATTGAAGAGGCAAGGGAAAGTTTGGTTTCTTCACAGAAGCTTTTGCATTTCTGAGATGTTTCTGTGTGAATTTCTGTGTCACAAAGAGACAGGCGTTTCTCTAACCTGCCTTATCTGACTTGACTCTTTCAGGAGGCAAGAGGAGTACAATGTGTGTGATCAGAAATCCCTTCAAATAAAAGTTAGAGAAATATTGGTAAGCTTTTTTCTGTTAAGCCATTCTCCATATTAAAATTAAATGGTTTGTGAAAATTTGAAGTTCTTAGAATATACTGTTTCTGTAGAGACCATGATTCAGTTTGCCATATAGAGTATCTCGGTCACTAGCTGGTGGTTAAGAGCACTGCCTCTGGAGCCAGCTTGCCTGGGGTCAGTTCTGGGCCAGTGTCCATGATCGGAGACTCCCCCAACGGGGACACCTACCAGTTTTCCAGATTCTTAACCAGCATCCCTCCAATTTGGGTGCAGGGATGTGACCAGGTCCCATCAATCAGACTTTGAATTGGAAGCCAGTGAAGCTGGGGATGGTGCGAG
This sequence comes from Canis lupus dingo, assembly GCF_003254725.2. Taxonomy (NCBI): domain Eukaryota; kingdom Metazoa; phylum Chordata; class Mammalia; order Carnivora; family Canidae; genus Canis; species Canis lupus. The sequence continues at coordinate 30,503,339 of NC_064264.1, read as the reverse complement.
ATCTTCTTGACTAGTGTGGTGGTAAGAGTATCCAGTTTCTGGAAATGGTTGTGGCAGAGTGTCCAGAGCAGCCTGGCATACCCATGTTGGCAGTGCTGGTTTGTGGGCCTAGCTCTCTGGAACCACAGAGCTGGATGAATGTGATTTGGGCATTTTATTGTCTGCTTAGCCCCCAAGCCTACTGATGGGCTCATCTAAGGGTCCTGTGAGTGAACTAGTCTGTCTTTCTCTTTCTTTCTTTCTTTCTTTCTTTCTTTCTTTCTTTCTTTCTTTCTTTCTTTCTTTCTTTCTTTCTCTCTCTCTCTCTCTTTCTTTCTTTCTTTCTTTCTTCTTTCTCCTTCTTTCTCCCTCTTTCTTTCTTTTCTTTCTTTCTTTCTTTCTTTCTTTCTTTCTTTCTTTCTTTCTCTCTCTCTCTCTCTTTCTTTCTTTCTTTCTTTCTTTCTTTCTTTCTCTCTTTCTCCTTTCTTTCTTTCTTTCTTTCTCTCTTTCTCTTTCTTTCTTTCTTTCTCTCTTTCTCTTTCTTTCTTTCTTTCTTTCTTTCTTTCTTTCTTTCTCTCTTTCTCTTTCTTTCTTTCTTTCTTTCTTTCTTTCTTTCTTTCTTTCTTCTTTCTCCTTCTTTCTCCCTCTCTTTCTTTCTTTCTTTCTTTCTTTCTTTCTTTCTTTCTTTCTTTCTTTCTTTCTTTCTTTCTTTCTTTCTTTCTCTTAAACTATTTAGAATTGGTTTTGGGATGCCTAAAAGTAAACTGACATGGCAAGCTCTTGGGGAAAGAGGGGGTCAGGCTCTCTGAGTATTTTGCCATCATTATAAGGGGATAGCCATTCTTTTTGCATCCTTTTATTTAAACATGCTGTGCCCTCTTGGTCCCCCTTCCCCTGACCTTCTGAACGATTTATAGATCTAGGCCCTCTGGTGGCTTGGGGCAGCTGTCTTGGCCATCTTTATAAGCACAGGGATCAGTGCTCCCACAGCTCCTACTGGTCTCATGTTATCTGGTTTGACACACTGACTGGAACACAGAGTATGTAGAGCCCAAACTTCGAATTCAGGGTTCCTGATGATTGGAACATCTTGTATGATGAAAGAAATAGAGTAGACATATTCAGGAAGGATGATGGAGATAACAACAGAGTATCTGCAGTCATTTAGAGCCTGAGCCTGAGGCAGAATGGAAAGCGAGAAGGACCAGAAGCATGAGAAAAGCAGAAGGAAAGAGAGCAGGCAGTGAAGACAGGCCAGGGTTTGCCTGTTGCCCTGCTCCTCCTTTGATCCTCTTTTGTGAATCCGGAGGGCAAGCCCCAGGGGTTTGTAGGGGGGTGGGGTGCAGCCCACCATGACACTCTTTTGCCAAAGATCCACTTACTGTCTCACTAGGGTTTTCTTTCTCACTCCATCATTCTGGCAGAAGTCTTTCAGGGAGAAATGTCATCTGGATACTTTTATCAAAACAAGTCTACTTTTATTTTTAAACAGGAAAATCTCAGTTGAGGGGACAAGAGGATAGGGCCAGCATCTGGGGTTTAGCGAGCTACCAAAACCTGGGCTCTGAGACTTTTTGTGGGAATGGCTACTCTAAGAGGAGGCTCCTGAGTGGAATCTGACAAATTGCCCTAAGCAGACTTCGGGAGGAAGACAATTAGAGAAAGCCCTGGAACCAGCCCACCAGCCAAATGGCTGCCTGGGAGAAGTCATAGCTACAGGGACCATCACTGGGGATCTGGAGGCAGAGAATCTGAGCCTGAAGCATAAGAACACATGGTAGCAAAAAGTATCCCAGCTGTAGTTTTCTTCCTTATCAGATATAATCTCTAAATAATGTATATTTTTATTGTGGCAAAATTTGCATAAAACACAGTTTACCATTTTTAGATATATACAAAGTGGCATTATACTGTGTAACCATCCCCACTGCTCATCTCCAGAATGCCTTCTTCTCCCCAAACTGAAACTCTACCCTTTAAAGCCTTTCTCTCTGTTCTCCTCTCCTTCCAGTCCATGGTAAGAACCATTCTACTTTCTGTCTCTCAGAGTTTGAAACCACTGGGGTTTCCTCATATAACTGAGATCATGTAATATTTCTCATGTTGTAACTGGCTTATTTTATTAGCATAATGATCCTCAAGGTGCATCTATGTTGTAGCATGTGGCAGAGTGTCCTTCCCTTGCAAGGCTGAATAATATTCTATTGTATATGTATAGCATATTTTGTTTATCCAGTCTTCTGCCTATAGACATTTTGATTATTTCCACTTTTTGGCTATTATGAATAGCGCAGCTATGTAGATACCTGTTTGGGTTCCCGGTTTCAGTTCTTTTGGGTATATACCCAGCAGTAGAATTGCTGGATTGTATGGGAATTCTATATTTAATTTTTTTGTATTTAAATTTTTGAGGAACCATCAAGGGTTTCTAAATAATATATATTTTTAAAGATTTTATTTATTTCTTTGATAGAAAGAGAGAGTGAGCATGGAGAAGAAGGGGAAAGAGAGAGGGAGAAGCAGACTCCCCACTGAGTGGGGAGCCTGACTCGGGGCTTGATCCCAGGACCCTGGGATCACGACCTGAGCCAAAGGCAGTACTTAACTGACTGAGCCACCCAGATGCTCCTCTAAAAAAATATATATTTTTTAAGATTTTATTTATTTATTCATGAGAGACACACACAGAGAGAGAGATAGAGAGAGAGAGAGAGGCGGAGACACAGGCTCCATGCAGGGAGCCTAACGCGGGACTCGATCTCTGGTCTCCAGGATCGGGCCCTGGACTGAAGGCGGCGCTAAACCGCTGAGCTACCTGGGCTGCCCTAAATAATATTTTTAATAAAGTTTTTTATTAAGGGAAATTTGAATGAAATAAAATAGAAAGAATAGTACAGTGGAGTCTCATGTGTACCACATTTGGTTTCAGTGGTTGTTTAGGATGATGATTCAGTGTGTAGTGGGGATCAACTTATTAATTTACTGAGCAGTTGAATATCAAACGATGAATTGGACATGATTCTGTCAGCTGAGGTAACCCTGGATGGTGGCAAGGGAAGGTGCACAGCTCCCGTCCCCTCCTCTGGGAGCATGGCTGGCTGACAGCCCTGGTTGCTGCTCCTCTAGATCTACCATCATGTTTGCACTGGGTTTACATTTGGTGAGTGGGCTGCAATTAGCACAGTGGGGTACTATCATGGGCTGTGAAATGCAGGATTCCTCCAACAGTGACTTTGACTCAAGGACTTTCCATCACCTGTCATCAGATCTTTCTTAGAACTCTCTGTGATCTGAAGGTCTAACCAATCTTCCTCTCTTCCCCCTCCCCTTTTGCGCTGGTCAGATCAGCATCTCTCTGAATTCTCTTCCCTTACTTCCTCACCGGCCTTTCCCCGGGGAAATCTCTTACACAACCAATCCATCTGTTTCTTGGAGGACCTGAGCCAGCATACTTAGGACTTTACTTAAGTTTTGGGTCTTTTTCACATCTCAGAAATGCAAACAACTTGAATATAAAAGAAGATTCACTCCTGTCTTAAATAGCCATCAACCCCTGCCAACAGGAATCTCTCACTGGCCACCTTTTTCTGCAGGTTGGAATCATTTTGGCCTTTCTCCATTCATTGAACTTCTTTTGCACCATTTGCCCAAGAGAATGTGTACCTCTCATGGGGAGGAGTTAGTCTCTCCTTACAGTCAGAGTCTTTGGGACTCATCTTTCCTGTCAAAGTTTGCTTGTTAAGATAGATCTTAAAAGAAGATCGTTTCCTATCTAAGAGGGCTTCTGATATCAGCCTTTAAAATATATGTTTTTCAGCCCCACTACACAGAAACCTAGATAGATAAAGAAAATGGAAAGTGTAGTGAGTGCTGTGATGGACCTGTTTACTGAGTAGTGTAAGCCACATGGAGGGGATATTAGACTTGAACAGGTGCCAGTGGGGTGGGTATGCAGAAAGCAGGGGGCCCAGCTGTGAGCCCACTTGTGGCAGTTGACTGGAGGGGATGAGGTGGGGTAGGGGGTGGGAAGTCGGCATGGAGAGGAGCAGAAGTAGCAGTACTAGAGAAAGCTTCAGTATGAAAAAATAGCCATTGTCATCCTGATGCTTATTTAGCATTTATTATATGCTAGCCACTGTTCTAAACACTTTCTATATAATTCAGTGAATCCACACATCAGGCGGTGTTTCTTGCCCCACTTTCCAGAGGGGGAGAATGAGGCACAGAGTGGGAGATTGAGTGGCTTGTCGAGGTCTTAGCACTAGTGTGTGGTAGGGTCAGGATTTAGACTCAGGCTGGCTCCTGACTGTGTGTTCTTCCCCCTTTTCTCCTACTCTGAACACCACGTGGCAGGCCTAGGAACTGGACATGAGTGCTAGAGAATGGTCAGAGTTCATCATCTTAGAACCTGGCACACTCATCTTTTCGTTTGACCTCAAATGCAGAGATAGTAGTATCATTACTAATGCTTACTCTAATATAAAACACAATATTCAATATTTATAGCAAGCTGAGGCCATTTATTTAAGCAGATGCAATCACTGACATGCGGGTTATCTATCTGTTGCAATACCACATTCAGGGAAATGACGGGTATTCCTGAACTGAATCGTCATGAATCTTTTGGTGCCCCCATCCCATACCGCTCATAACTCACTCAACCTTTTTCTTTCTGAATCGTAATAAAATGTCTTCACTATAATGTGTCATCTTTACATGCAATTAAAACAGAATAAGGATATATGAGTCAAACGGTACATTTTTATTCTTTTCCAGTTCTCCTTTCTCTGAGCTGTGGAATGAAATAACAAAAATGACAAGAAAAAGTTGAAGTATGTCTGTGGATTGATTTCTGTGTCCTATTTCTAAAGCAAGCAAGAAAGTGTTCATATTACAGTAGATTTCCTTTCCAAAAATGTGCAGCTTCTTAAAAGACTATAAGGCATTGACATACAATTGCTTATAAGTGTACAATTATTTTAAAAGTAAAAAAGACTTCCAATTTATACATTTCCTCTGCTAACATTTCAAAGTCTTATTTATTCTTCCTGAAAGCACTCAGTAAACCACGAATGCAATTAAAGAACAAATGCCCTAAATGTAAGATGGCATCAGGGCAACAGCTATTAGTCTGGAATAGGTGATATATTGACTCAGTGTATAACGTAAGCTATTTGTTTTCTTTATTTACAATCACTTAAGTCTAAATGCTTTAGAAGACAAAGGGAATTTTTGACTTATGCAGAAAACCTGGGGGAAAAGTTTCTGAGCATTTTAATCTTTTTGGAGTGGGGGTGGTGCAGAGGGAAAGGGAGAGAGAAAATCTTACATAGGCTCCACACTTACGGCAGAGCCAGTGCGGGGCTTGATCTCACAACCTTGAGATCATGACCTGGGCCTAAATCAAGACTTGGACGTTTAACAGACTGAGCCAACCAGGCCCCCCCTCTGAGCATTTTAAAAGATACAACTAGGGTCTGAGTGCCTTCTGGAAGAAGTTGCATCCTGTGTGAAAATGTCCCCACAGTTTTTACCTTATTATCGTGGCCCTTGTTCCATACAGAACCACAATTATCACTGTTGCTTTGTGAGTGAGGCCCTGTGCTGGTGCACTGACCCCACTCAGCAGGCCAAGGGGGTGGGATGCAGAGCCTTCTGCAGGAGGACGGAGAAATGCGGCTGGCTCACCAGGGGGATGGGGCTCTCTGCTCCAGCTTCTCCACTTAGAGCCATGCTCAGCATGTTCTGAGGGAAACCAGTACTCCTTGTGTGATGTGGAGGTATGCTAACTTCTTCCTCCAGCCTGTCAGCTTGGCTCTGAGCTTGGTAATTATGACTCAGAGGCATTTGGTTCCCTGTCGTGGAGAGCAGGTGATACTTTTGGTTGCTCACAGGTGCTCTTCCTGCAGCAGTTGCCTCCTGCCGCCTCTGAGCCTCTCAGCCCCCTGGTTCAGTGCCCTGAGAGGGGGAGGATGCCAAACCCTCATCTCGTACTACCGGGGGAAAACCCATTCACAGAGACTCTGATGCCTGTGTCTACTGAGTCCTCTGTTGCAGTTTGCTGGGAAATCTTTTGGATAATTTTGGTGATGTTTTATCAGGACAGAGCATCCCAGGCCACCTTCATCATCATCATCATCCCCACCACCATCATCATCTTTATTAAGTGCCTAATCCTGAGTGATTCTCTGTTTCATCAAAAATTTAACAGCCTAGACTTCCTCTGTCTACGGTTATAACTTAGGGTAAACACCAGAGCCTAACATATAGGCACAAATGTATAAATACGAGAGAAAGATGAAATGGCAGCAGCCAGAATGGGTAGTCAGTCCCATGACTGGCATATCAGAAGAATATATGTAGGTAGCAGGTGTATATCAAGGGAAAGGAAGTAGTGTGCTTATTTCTGGGTTAGTATTTCAGGGGGACAGTGATAGCAGAGCTCAGTGACAGCTGAGTCTCAGTGGTCAAAGAGAGTGTGAGGGTAGTGGGTGTTCTGGGGGCTCAGCTTTATGGAAGAGAATCACAGGTTGACTGAGTTCTGACCACTGGAGATGGGTAGAAGGTGCAGCACCTGGGAAAGAAACCGAGTTCGGGCTCATATCTGGGTTTGAATCGCAGCCCTGTTACCCGCTGTAAGATCTGGGGCAAATCATGCAACCAGTAAATTCTCAGCCTCATCTTCTTTGTCTATAAAATGGGAATAATAACATCTGCTTTGCCTGATATATTTGAGATCCCTGGCATGTATCACAAAGAATGATTATTGCTATCTTGGTACATAGAAGGGTCAAGGCAAGTAACAACATCTGGAGGACCCGCACGAAAAATTCTGGAGGGCTGGATTTCACCATGACTATATATTTCCTAAAGGTGACACGGCCCTGGGTTAAAATCTAGGTTTTGTGCTATAAGTAGCACAATCTAAAGAAGATGAAACTTTTCTTTTTTTAACTTCTCAAAAAAGATATAGGCACATAGAGGCACATAGACCTCTCCTGTAGGGAGAGGCAGAGAAGTCCACCTTATTTCACACTAGCTTCTCTGACAGTGGCTTTGGAGGTGGTGGGACAGGGATCTGAGCGTGGGTAAGCTTCAAGCCCTCAACCCCGTGTCTCTGTATACTGCCTGCCAAAGCTGAGCCACAGCTTCCTTTTTATGTTTCCACATGTTTCCTCTGTAGCTTTAGTGCCTGCCCAAGCTGCAAGAGAGAGGCCCTGGGGTCCAGACATAGGCTGAGCTCTGTCCCGGCCTCACTGCATTCCAAGTTGGCACAAGGAGATGAGGACATGAGCTGGGAGCAGCCCACCAGATGCTTCATGAGGAGTGCAGAAGAGATGAAAAGTGCACGATTTCTGATTCAGAAAACCCTGGAGTTAGAGTTTCTCAAACATTCCTGCTCCATGATCCTCTTCCTTTCTCTTCTTACCCCGTGCACGGGAAGATGGTGAGGAGTCGTAGGCAGAGAGTCGCCAGGAGACTTAAATCTGAGTTCTGGGTAATCGTGGGTTTCCACTACTCACTCCAGGCTACGTTTACTATCAGTGAATGACCAAAGTGGAGAGAGGTCCTTCCAAGTTGCAGTGTCTGGACGTTCAACTCCAAGGGCATGCAGAACCTTCTCCACATTCCTCCCACCCTCGAGGCGGCTCACATGCCCAGGGCTCTGTTTTTTGTGTTTTTGCTTCTCTGGCTGTCCCAGAGCCTGGCTGTTTGCCACCTACCCTCTGGGTGGAGCAGAGGGTGCTGAGAGCTTGTGCTTTGAAAGGAAGTGAGAGAAGTCAGAGCCTGCTGCAAGCCTGGGTCGCTTTGGCAGCGTGGGGAGGATGGGGCAGTGAAAAGTTTGCATTCATTTCTGTTTGCCTGGTGGAAATTGAGACCAGGTTTCCAGGAGCCAGAGACCATGCTATAATGACAGGGGTAGACTCCGGTCATTTCCAGGACAGGAGTTGGGGAGCTCTACTCCCTGAAATTTCACTTCTCTGCTTTAGGATTTTTGCATGAAACCTTTCAACACGGAGCACTTAGCTAAAGCTTGGCGCTGTTCCTCAGCCGCTGGCCTTCCTGTCCAACTGGCCAGGCTGCCAAAAGTGGCTCTTTGTGTCTTGGGGCAGCGGGGTTTAGTGAAAGCTATGATCTCATTCTTAAACATTTTCCTCCCCACAGTCCACACTTAAACAACAGATCTCATGCCTGAGGTGGAACTGAAGAAGCTGAAATGAAGGTGGGGTCAACACATGGGAAACGAAGTAGTGGATTAAAAGAGATGTTATAAGAAACATCTCATCAATGTGGCACCCTCGTTATCTGGATATTCCAGATGAAACCCCCAGAATGGCTTGCCCCCTGAATACAGATACATCTAAAGACAATGAGATTTTGTGACCCATGATTCTCTGCCTGGTGCTCAGTGATATGCTCAATGGAGGTAAAAATGCAAAGTATGGCCCATAAAGAAATTTTTTTTAATGATTTCTTAGAAATTACTGCCACCCGTAGCACTTAGCACGTGAAGCAGCAGATGGAGTTGCAAACGCCCCATGGGAGTAAGGGTGTGTGCAGCGATTTCTTTCTTACTCCAGTGCATTTCTTAGATGCAGGAAGGCTCATGGAATTTGATGCCTTTGCTCATCACCGCTCAAGATTAAATCCTGCCCAAATTGCTCCTGTTGGAGAAGTGAACTTGTATGGTTCCCTTAATGAGGCAGGAAGGGGAAATTCCATTTTCTGCCTGAGCTCAGTGTGGGCTGCCTGAAGGCTGAGAGGTCTGGCTGCTGAGCCGGTGACCGACTCGGATGCGGGAGCAGCAGTGTCAGCAGATCGGGAGGCTCAGCCTCCCTTGGAAACAGATGCCGTGAAAGCAGAACAGAATCTACTCTGAACAAGCTGCCACCACAGCTCACATGGCCACCATCTGCTGTAGCCATGTCCCCACCATGATGTGCTCCCTGCTTCTGATTACCTTCCCATGCAAGTAGTGCCGCCTGGTTTGGGAGGCTATAAACTCTAAACAGGGGCTTGTGTACCCCAGCTCAAGCCAGGAGCAGCATTCTCTGCTGTGGCATTGGTGCCAGCACAGGGAGCTGTAGGTGGTGGCCTTCACCTGCCTCCTTCCCTCCTTCCAGTTACCTTGCATCAGCTCCCTCTCCTCGCCCCCCACCCCCAGCCTTTCTCCAGGCCTCTGGGGCTCTCTCTTGCCAGCTGCATCTGGTAGACCAGCTTGGAGCAATGAGCTTCTGCCTCCCAATTCAGTGGAATTTGCAGTTTGAAAGAGGGCCTCAGGAAGAGAGCAGTCCTTATTCCAGAAGAATGGACTTGTGAATGGCAGCTCAGCAAGCGCCCAGCTTGCTGGCCAGGGATATACTATTGTGCAAGGTGGCCTTTGGACTGCCCGTTCTCTGAATCAGACCATTTGGGTCATTTGCTACGTTTTTGGGAGTAGAGCTGGCACTGACACAAATTAATTTCTAATTCTGCCCTCAGAGTAGGAACACCCAAGATCTGGGACTCTTGGCATTAGTAGGCTGCCCTGGGGGCAATGTCTTCGGACTTTTTTGTAATTTCACTTGGCCTCTACTTTTAGCACAGGGTTTGAACCTGGTCGTAACTTTAGGTGTCTTAGGGGACTAAAAAAAAATCTCATAGATTACCTGGCTTAAACAATAAATGTTTATCTCTCATGGTCCTGGAGGCTGGGAATTTGAGATGATGATGCTGGCTGATCTGATGCCTGGTGAGGGCTTGATGCCTAGCTTGCAGATGCTGGTGGCCTTCTGGAGGTCCCCAGGGGGAGCCGAAGGGATGGGAGAAGGAGAGCCAGGGCTTTCAAGGCTGAAGAGGGTTGAGAACCCAGTCCTCAGAATTGTAGTCTATTGTTTTTTCAACAATGTTCTTGTGCCTCAGGTACCAGGTGTTCTTTTAGTTACAAATATCTGCTATTCCAGACTTCCTTTGGCCAGAAATTTGTGCTTCTGAAGTCAATTTAATAATATGAGTATCTGTCTCTCGGATGGAAGTTGAAACCTAAGGATTTGCAGATGATACCATCAAATGAGTAGCTTCTGCATCAATAAGCAGGCAAAATATATTCTGCCCTGGGGAAAAATAACATTGTTTCTTATGAGGAGAGTTGACAACTTGAATTAAAGTATCACGTGGTCCTTGGGATCAAATATTGAAATATTTGATCAGAAATAAAGCATTTCACATGCTGTCAACAGGAAGCTTCAGACCCTTGTTTGACCTCATTGATATGATGAAGGAGAAAGACTGCCATCCAGATGGGGTGGGGGTGAGTAAGGCTAAGTACGTGTGGGAGGCAGGTGAGAACAAGGGACAGACAGGCCAAGGTTGGCACACCAGGAAGGCAGAAGGCCCCCATTTCCCCCAACTTGATGCACTGACTCTTAGAGACAGGTGTGTTCTGTGGTGGAGAGGAATGGACCGTAAGTCATGTGATCTGAATCCTACAACTGGCTCTGAGGCCAGGGGCAACCCAGAGAACTGCTTTCAGGCTGTGTTTCTGGGCTAGCCAGAGGAGACACGCAGGGGTGTCCTGAAAGCCGCATGGCTCAGTGAAAGTGGATACGTTGACTTTCTTGTTTCTCCCTCAACCACCCATGAACTTAAATCCTCAAGAGCTGAATTCATTGTGTGTGCTGAAACATGGAATACCAAAGCAGGAGGACTTGCCTTACCTGAGGGCGAAAGCCCCAAGGTAACTGACCCTTTGAGGGCCATTTGTTCTCAAGCCTGACAGTACCCACTGGTGACACTTCTAATGCAACCTGCACCTTCTTTCAAACTTCTTTACCTATGTAACCAGGGCAATTATTTATATACAGTGCAGTTGAACTACATTTCCTCTAGCTACGTCAAAGTTTAATTTCAACCTATTTTTCTCATTTAAGCTCTTGCCCTGCCTTCTCCTCCCAATTCCTGTTTTTCATTTCCAAGGCAGTTTATGAGTCTACTCATTGTTCGAACAATCTTGACAAAGTGAAATGTGACTTATCACCAGCTAGCCTTACTTGTGTGTGATACGGCCTTGTCTCGGACAAGGTGGAGTGCTTTATTACCTTATTGTCAAAGAAATAAGTCATTTCTGGGTGTGTTTCCAAGAAACAGACAATTTAATAATAAAAATATTTGCCTTTATGTAATATATAAAATAGAGAAGTATTTGTCTTAGTAATAATGTCTTAAGGTAAAACATGGCCATGCCTTACATAGGGCAAGAAAGGGACACAGGATCTCCCACCAGATGAAGGGAAAGGATGAATGCAAGGGTACTGATGACAAAGAAGACTGGAGGTAACTTTTGTGAGAATAACCGTAACAGTACAGCATCCTTCCATATGTGTATATCGCTTCACATCAACTTTTTTGGTACTGTTTTCACTTTTCAATAAAATTTTGAAAAAGTTTTATAGTGTAGTATTTTTTAATTACAGCATAAAAAATACAGGCACTATTTCTATTTACGATTCTGGAAATTAGGGGGAAAAATAACTATTTGACAGTTGTTATGTAAGGCACATTGGTGATAGACTGACACCAGTCAATTTCCCAGAAAAACTTGCATTCTGTAAATTGTTTTTGCATTGGATGAATTTCATGACAACTTTTTGAGGTAGGCTGGTTAAGCTATATTGTTTACCTTTAATGACATAGTGGGAACTGGAGAATGCTCCACTTTGAAAGAATGTGCTGGTAGTTGTGGGGAGCAATGCTACATATGTTGTACAGGGGGGTTGGGAACTTCAGGCTGTTACTGATTTGGAATCCAGATTCCCTCACAGACCCACCTATTGTATAGTGACCATTGCCTCCCACCAATCCCCATGACCAGAATCACATCAACTACCTAAAGAGAGAATTTATTTTAAAATTTAATTAATTTTTTTTGGAGAAATTAGGTTACTAACTACTATTGCTGAGGGCCAATTACATGTAGTTCACCCTTCTAGATTCCAGAGAAAGATTTATAGATACAAGTCTTGCTTTGGAGATGACACTTAGTGAATAATAATGTTAATACTAAGGATAGCTTCCCTTCATGAAGTAACTATCACTCTTCTAGATGAAGGCATCCAAAAATAAATTAGAAATAATCCATGTCTTCTGGGAACTCATGTTTAATGCTAAAGCTAAAAGGAAGAATCAGTATGCTGTTCCCATACTTAAAGGGTATAATCAAGTAAATATTAGTAAATATAAATATTAATGACAATAACAGCTTCTGTGTACCAGGCACTGTATTAAGTGCCTTGATTCTACTCCTTCAATTTTACTCTTTGCAAATGTATCCTAATAATTAATTGGGATAATTAGTTGTCCCAATTACAGAGAAGGGTTTAGGATCAGAAAGAGAAAGTGAGCTGATATTAATCACCTGGGCAGAATATTGTGGAAAAGAGATCAAACCCAGTCTGACTCTACAGCTCGCCCCGTTTCCTCTGCACAGGAACACAGGGGCCTGTTATTTAGCAAGTTTTATCATTAATAGGGAAGGCTGTCTTATATCATCTGCAGTGTTTTCAGAAGCATAATTACTCAATGAAATGCTCTAGTGAAAACCAGTGTCGGGAAGCACACAGCCTCCACTACGGGCACCTCAGTAGGAAGGTGCATATTAATTAAGGTAGATTCATTGCTGTAAGAAACAAATTGGAGTCAAGAATGTATAATGGCTCAAACATAATCATTCATTTCTTGCTTATAGAATACTCTAAAGGGTGTTCTTTGGTTGGAGCTTCCTAGTGGTGATTCAGAGACCTAACCACTGTCCATCCTGTGGCTCTGCCATGTGGCTCTGCCATCTTCTCCAGGTGGCTTCCAAAGTGGTTGTGTTTGTTGCATCAGGCCAGTGGGCAGGGAAAGAGCACAGATTACTGTGCACGTAAATTCCATGCGCCAGATCAATGTGTGGTGCACGTCCCTTATAGTCCCCTTGTTAGAGTTCAATGTTGTGGCTATACCTAACACCAAGGGAACTGGCTGTGAGGTCCAGCTGTGTGTTCAGGAAATAAGAGGAACGTGGCCACCAGTCTCAGTCCCAAGGTGGTTCTGCTGCACCTCCAAACTAAAAATACAACTGACTCAGCAGTACTAGGGTGTCCTGTGAAAGGCAACGTGTTGTTTTGGGTATAGCCCCAGCCCAGTGGCCTGAAAGTTCTGGCTAGAATATTTTGAGAAGCAGAGTAGGAACAGGTTTCTGAAGGACAGAGAAGTAAAGGAGTGGTCAGGAGAGACAGCTTCGGTACTGTTCACATTTCCAGAGTCCTTCTCCCGTCTGTAAACTTATGAGGCTCTCAGATTGGCTTTTAGTTGGTTCAGTCTCTGCATTTCACCCAGTGTCTCAGCAGGACACAGAGAAGTGTCATCTTCACAGTTTTTCCCTGGACTGTGGAGGGTGGTGGGAAGGCCACTGGTTCGTGGGCTGTCATTTTTTCACCTAACGTTCACTTGGCTTTCAGGATAAACATAGAGGCCTCAGCAGTCAGTGGGGTAGAGAAGAAGAGGGTGGCTGAGGGATGAAGAAGCTGACCATTGGAGCAAAAGCAGAACACTTTTTTTTCTTTCCCCTAGATTTCTGTTCTTTTCCCCATTTCCCTTCACTGAATCTGATTTTTCTCTCTGAGAGAATATTTGTGCAGATCTCCTGCCTCATGGGTCCCCTCCATTATCTATGTTATGTAAAATGTCACCGAGGGACAGGCTACCCAGAAGCTCCATGGGGAGAAGACACAACTTTGTAGTTGGCCCCCAGGACAACTACAAAGGAGGTGACATTATTAGGCATCTATGCTTTTCATTTTGTGTCTTTATAGCAGGTACCTTTCCTGGGTTTACTTCTAGCTCTCTTGGTTGGAAACATACCTGATAAAGAGTTCTCTATAAAATCTTCAGTTTTGTGTGGCATTTGGTATTTCCATTGTGTCAGGCTGCTCTTCTGTCATCTTCAGAACAAATCGTTGTTGATGGGACTTCTGGCTCTCCAATATTTCTGGGGATTGTAGCCTGGGCAAATCCTCCTTGGTGCCTTCAGAAACCATAGATGTATGGTTGAGATTCATATTCTTGAGATCATTTTTTTGATCATTTTTTTTCTGGTGAAGTTGGGTGATTTGATTCAAGCCCTTAGTGGGTTCCACTCTCCTATATCCATAGAATGAATCACTGGATAAATTTTAAAAAGTACTCAGTTACCACAAATCATTTCCTTTATAGGTCTGAGATTTTCATCTTTAGACAATGTACTGAGTTCAGCAATTGGTAAATTATGAAGACATTATTCAGTGGTATAGATGCAGGAGTTGGAACATTTGATCTACACTTAAAATTGAAAACAGAGGTTCTTAACACGTTTGCATTCTAGGCATTAATAGATTTGATGGCACACTGGAAGAGACAGAGTCTCTGAGCAACGTAACAGGTAAGTGACGCTTATAGTGTGGTTTCTATGACAGTGTAGTTATGCCTCTCAGCATGTATAACATTCTTCCTCTCTCCCACCCACACTGGTCTCCAGTTTCAGTGGTGTCCATTTTGGTAGACCCATTGATTGCCCTGAGCTCCTTCTCTGATATACCCACAAGGCAAAATTCTTGTGGGTTATAGTGAACAAACAGCCTTTGTTTGGATCCAGATGAATTATGTTCCTTACCTCTTATTTGTAGCACAGCCCTCTACTCTATAACAGTTCAATTAAATTATGGCAATACACCCATGCAAGGGTACACCATGAGTGTTGCTACCAACTGTGGACCACTGTGAGTTCTAGAAAGGGTTGAACATACAAAGGTGAGTGCTGAATAGCTTGGAAACAGCACACAGCTACTTTGTTTACAGAGGGTATTGTGGGTTGGATTGTGTTTCCCAAAAAGATATGTTGAAGTCATAGCTCCCAGTGCCTCAAATGTGACTTTATTTGGAAATAAGGCTTTTGCTTATATAATCAAATTAAGTTGAGGTCGTCCTGGATTACAGTGGGTCCTAATTCACTGGTGTCCTTATAAGAAGAGGCAAATTTGTGCACAGAGACACTCAGAGAGAATGCCATGTGATGACAGAGGCACAGATTGGAGTGAATCAGCTGCAAGTCAAGGGATGCCAAGGATGGTTGGCAAGCGGCACAGGCTAGGAGAAAGGCAGGGAACGGATTCTCCCTCAGAGCCTCCAGAAGGAACCAACCCTGCCAACCCCTTGATTTCAAACTTCCAGCCTCCAGAACTGTGAGAGAAGAAATTTCTGCTGTTGAAAGCTACCCAGTTTGTGGTGCTTTGTTATGGCGGCCGGACAGAAAACCAGTACAGGAGGTAATGTCGAAACCCAGCCACTTCCTCTACCGACCTTGTTCTGTTACAGCTGGGCCCTGTGTCGTAGAGACCCTGGTTATGCCTACTGGTGGGAAAATGACTTTGATGCAATACTGCTTCCACCTGGAGCCAAGAGACATGCTCCCTCTTCCTGCCCCCACCCTCTATTTATTTCCCCGCCCCACTCCTTCTCTCTCCTGGCATCTTCAAAGTTCACTCATTGGTAGAAGCATCACAGTAATACCCATCCTTTCTTAACAAATATGTGTTGACAGGGGCCTGTGTTTTTCTCTTTCCTTTTCAGATGCTGAGCTTTTTAGTGGGCCCTTTCTTGTCAATACTGCAGGGCTTCCACCTAATAGCACTTGAAGTCTTTTTAAAAGACCTGCAAGATTGAAAAGATTCCACCCTGTTGAACGGGGAGTAATAGGTGTCACACACCCTCCTCATTCTTACAAATACCTCCTCTTCCCTTGCTGGCAGGAACCCAGGAAGAGAAGAGGTTCAGGGGGCGTAGCAGTGCGGGGCGGCGCCGCCTAGAAGAGGAACCCGCGTTTTGTGCATGACTCCCATCTGCTGGTGATCCCAGAGCTGTCTGTGGAGCCTAAGGGGCCTGTGAAAACACCCCAACAGTCCCACTGCTGCCTTCCATATTTGGAATGAAGAGGTTGAGGTAAACGCAGCCCAATTAAGCATGTGGTACTTTAATCAAATAAGGATTAAGGGCAAGCCAAGACAAAAATAGTACCTTTACTGATTTCTAGGAGATAATTAAATCAGACTTATTGCACAGGGAGAGAAAGGATATGATAAGTTTATAAAAGAGAAGGCCTTAAGTTCTGCAACATTAAGTTAATTCTCTGTATCAACAAGGCGAAGAAATCCTCTCCTGGTGGGGTGATATGGGCATGTCAGGATAGTTAGTAGCTATTAAAAAAGATCGCAAAGAGTGAACAATAAAATATCCATAGCTATTTGAGCATAATCTCACATATATTGAATAGTTGGATGAGATGTTCTTTTAATGGCAGCATAAGATATAAAATTTTTCCACGCAGAAAGGAGCTCACTTTTTTTGCTGTTGGAGTTCTCACCGAACATCCCTGCTGCCAATTTTAATTGATATTCTATTGAAGGTATTAATAAAATTTCAGAACATACCACTAGTTATATATATGTATAGTATCTGAAACACACACACACACACACACACACAGTCTGAAAAAGATGTTTTCTCAGCTCTTATTTTCCTGGAGAGAGCTCATGGCAACCTTCCTGCCTCAAAATTCAACTTCCTTTATCCTTTCTAGTCACTGATCAACAAAATGCATCTACACATGTATACTAATCACCCAGAATGTAAATAATATATTTAATGTGTATTCTTACACAGTGTTTGTTTCATAAGTAACTGTCATGATCAGGGTCCTTGGGTTGCAGGCAACAGAAAATGACTTTGGGCAATTTAAGCAGGGAATCTCCTGGAAATTTACCAGGGAATCACTTGGAAAGCCGAGAATAGTCATTACTGAAGGCTGCTCTGGGGGCTGGCAGTGTTTTCAGACCAGGAACAATCATGAACAATCATGCACCACTGGTGGGAAGTGTGGAATTCCAACAGCTTCTTCCAGCCCAGTATCTCTCACATAAACATGCAAATCCTGGAAAATGACAGCTGATTCCCCAGGCTTCTGGCTTTTACAAGGAAGTGTGGGAAAGGCTAGTTAATTTGACATTCTTAGTAGGATGCCCTACTGGATTTACTGTTCCACCAAGACAATATAATGGGAAAGAAGTAATTCACCAAAAGAAAATTTGTGTTCTATAGGAAGGAGAAGTGAATATTGAGCTGTCAAAAGTATTAACACACATGCACATAAATATCCACTGCAACAGTTTATATTTATGTCTTTCATTTAAGTTATTGTGCATACATACAAAATGCATATCATGCATATATATAGACTTATGCTACTTTTAAATACTATCTTGCAATGATAATGCTTAAGTAATACTTCATAATCAAAGTTTTACAGATCTGATTTATATTTTGAAGGCCATGAAACACTTAAAAACATTTATTTATTTTAACTTTTTACAAAGATTTTATTTATTTGAAAAAGTGAGAGAGAGCACAAGGCAGGGGGAAGGGGCAGAGGAAGAGGGAGAAGCAGACTGCCCACTGAGAGGGGAGCCTAATCCTGGGGCTCAATCCTGAGACTCCGGGATCATAACCTGAGCTGAAGGCAGATACATAACTGACTGAGCCACCCAGCTACCCCTATTTATTTTAGTGAGAGAGAATATGTGGTGGAGGGAGGCAGAAGGAGAAGGAGAGAGAAACTCAGACTCCGTGTTGAGCGCAGAGTCCAACATGGGATGGAGCTAGATCTCACCATCCTGAGATCATGACCTGAGTTGAAATCAAGAGTCAGATGTTTAACTGACTGAGTCACCCAGGTGACCCTTTGAGACACTTTTTTGATGATTCTCTTCTGGCAATAATTTTCCCTAATCCGAATGATTTCTTTTTTAGGGTCTAGCAGAGAAGGAATGAAGGTAATGTATTGAATCAAAAGCACATCTCTTGATTTATGGGGTGCCTCAGTAGTGACTCAGAGATGAACAGATCATTAATTTGATACTTGTTGAAAAGGTAGATGGAAATGCATAGAGAGGGAGATTGAAATTACTGCAGGACCATTGGTATTTTGACATATTCAGAAAAAGGATCACAAGTATAGAAGAGTCTTGCTTATGATGCAAAGCAGGTAGTTGGACAAGAAGAGGGGAATGAACATGTAATCATCCAGTCTAGGTCATTTTTGAGATCCGTGAAACTAAAATAAAAAATGATCAGATTTTATACTTGATGAATATGTCTTTTGTCTTGGCTTTGTTTCTAGAAAGAGTTAGTTGTTATTTAGCTATATTTTTGGATAAACATCTTGACCAAATTCAATGTAGATACTAAAATTTTATTTTACTAAAAAATGGGGCAATCATATTCATCTACAAATACAATTAAGAATCATCTACAAATACAATTAAGAAGCCTAACTTCTTAAAGAGTGATTTCTATTAAAACATTCTAGTAATTTGAAAACACTGACATTGTGATACAAAAGGCCAATTCTAAGTTATCACATTCTGAATCCCAACTTTTTGTTGGTGGCTTGACCTATAATCATATTCTCTGCAAACTGAATGCTTTCAGTAGAGTTAAATGTTATTAATTTGGGTGAACTGAAAGAAACGTTCTTTCTTCTTTGCGTAATTTCTTTTAAATCCAATCAAGCAGTGGCTTTATTTTTTCATGATTCTGCCATGGTGGTGTTCATTTGAGGTTTGTTTGTTTTGTTTTCCTTCACTCTCCGATGGCGAGTAATACTTTATTACTTCTCGGCTGGCTGGGTATGTAAGCATCTGAGGATGGTCAGCCTTGTAGACCAGCTTTACCTTTACTGCTATGCGGCTCTGTGCACTTGTCAACCATCGTAAAACTAAAGTGGGAAGTGGACAGTGATGTAATTGGTCTCTTAGGCCAAAAGTCAATCGATTCTACATTACTATAATTTTCTTAATGAAGCCATTGTTAGCCATGGTATTAGCATATTTCATGTAGTCTGGAAAGCAGCAAGGCATGTATAAAAATGTGAGACTCTCTATAACAAAATCTTAAGCAAGGGCCCTTATGGTGGGAATACTAGCTCCCTGGGACCCGGAAGAGGTCTCATGGAGAACCTGCTGGGTCAGAAGAAGATCTAGATCATAGAAAAGAGATTGTACTGGGGGAAGATAAACTGGGATGCTATCCCTTGGGAGAGGTGGGCTGGGCTTCTTTCTCCGAATTTCCTCCTATCATCCCACTCCCTCTGTGCTCCCTCTCACTCCTCCCAAATCCCTTAGAAACCTTTGTCTATGGAGGTGGTTGCTAAAAATGGGTATACAGGCTTTTCTCTATTATCCTTACAAAATCTCCCTGGAGTAGGCTAATATTATCACCATTTTACAGATGAAGGAACACATGTCACTAGCCTGCAATTATAAAGAAGACGACAAAGCAGAGGTTGTTCTGTGCCTAGTTACCTAAAAAAGGTTCCTGCTGTTCACGTGCTTTAATACTAGAGTAAGTGGTGTGAAGGTTCAGAAATACCTGGAAAATTTCAGAAGGAACATTACATCCCCACCCCCAGGATTTTTCTTTTCCTTTTTTTTTTTCTACAAAATGTTCAGAGGGAAACTTCTCCATTCTCCCAGAAAATGAGAAAGAAAAATATTGTCTCCTCCTCTCCCCGGAACATTTTTTAAAAAATGGGTTTTCATACCTCAAGCCAGAGACAGCAGAAAATTGGGTCCTATCTTGGGGCTTCCATATTTTGAAAGATCCTATGTTCTTGGTGGAGATAGGCCTTTGGAGTCAGGCTTCTGCAGCAAACAGCAGCAGGAGAGGTGGCCACCAGCAGATGCGAGAACAGCCTCGAGATGTTCCTACACGATTAGCAGCATAGGATGGCTTCTCTCTCCCTCTCAAGGTGCTGAGGCCAAGATCAGGGTTGGCTGCCAGGTAGTGTCTTTCTTGGTGGCACATCCTCCATAACATATGCTGGTAGCCTTCTTGGATTCCTTAGTCCCCTCTGATTGCTTCTTTTGTCTGTATTACTTACCAAAATTAGGGTATGAGCAGAGGTTAATTTTGTAGTATAATATCTCAGAGAGGAGAAATTATGAGAGATGCTTGTGCTCTACTGATTTCAGTGATTGATGTGTTTTCTAGTTAAACTCTATGTGAGCTTCACATGTGAGCTTCAACAAGTCACAAGTGTCCAAGCCTCAGTGAACTCATCTGTAAAATGGAGCCCATCTTCCAGGTGTTGAGAGGATGTTTTGAAGGGTGAGTGAGTTAAGATAGGTAAAGCTGCTCGACACAGTAGAAGCTGGGTCTGTATCGGGTACTTTGGGTTATAGTCCCAGCTCTTTCAGACAAGGTCTGAATTCTGCCTTTTGGAGTTACACGTTAGCAATATCTGTGTAAATATCAATGTAGAAATGTGTAGACAGAGGGGCAGCCCGGGTGGCTCAGCGGTTTAGCGCTGCCTTCGGCCCAGGGCATGATCCTGGAGACCTGGGATCGAGTCCCACGTCAGGCTCCCTGCATGGAGCTTGCTTTGCCCTCTGCCTGTGCCTCTGCCTCTCTCTCTCTCTCTCTTTCTCTCTCTCTGTATGTGTCTCTCATGAATAAATAAAATCTTAAAAAAAAAAAAAAAGAAATGTGTAAACAGAGTACCTCAGTGTTCAGGTCTCAGATCTGTGGCTCTCACAGATTGGTCATTACTCCAATCTCTCCCAGTTTGTGAGATTGCCACAAAATCACATAGAAGTGGTATTTCATGTTCTCTGTTTGATAAAACATCACTTACCCACCTAGGGCTTAATAAATTGAAGGTTTTACTGCTTAGAAAATAATCAGGTGTTAAGAGAAGCACAAAATGTGCTATCGTTTTCTGAAGGTTAATAGGCCTTTTCTATTTCTGTGTTTCCTTCCACAGCATTACCATCTAACATGGGGCTTCTTCTCCCGATGAGGCAGAGATTGAAATGTCACAGCAGCATGATCAATTAGATGATGTAGAAGGGAGGCATTTGCTACCTGACCTTAATCCACAGGGCAAGAGTGAGTGAATGGAGAAGACCAAATACAGAGAGACTCCACGCCAGAGGAAAGTAGCAGAGCGGAGTTTAAACAGGCACAAAGCAGCATAAATATTGACTTATGATGAAAAGGACATCCTCCGGATAAAGGCTTAGTATGATGTGTACTGGTTCACTTATTCAGTTCTGAGCGAGTACAAAATAAACATAAACACCTTTTACAACAACAACAAAAATATGGTAGAAAAGGAAGCAGGTAAGTTTTTTTTTTGGAAGCAGGTAAGTTTTTGCAAAAAGTCTAGATTTTGTATCACATAACTTGCTGAACCAAAGTGACAGGGAGAGAGACACAAATGATATGCGGGCTGTCAGATGCTCTAGGAAGACAGTGGGAGGTGTGAGTGAGGGGCCATGGTAGCTGTCTTCCTCTCTTTAAAGTCCTATCATCGGAAGGAGGCTTAGACCCCTTGTAGTGGGAAAGGCAGAGAGGAGGGGTGTGACTTACTGTAAGAAATGGCTTTTCAATATCTGGAACTTGACAAAGGTCTTTGGAGCAGCCCTGCCCAGCTCCCCCAGAGCTGCATCCACAGATAACCGCGGTTGTAGAGGGATTCTTGCATTAAATGAGATGACTTCAACCACTCTTTAATATGCCTGCTCTGGAGCTTTACACCCCCTTGGAGAGGTCTAAAATGGTGTTGAAGCTTGTTCAGGAGCAGAACTGAATGAACTTTGGAGCTGCTTAGGTTTTGATAGAATCAGTCCTTCTCAGCAGCCTCTGTGCACCATCGTAGGCCTGGGAATGGTTGCTAGTCTATTTTGATTATGGACAGCTGGTGTTAGCTAAGGGCTTTATCAGATTAGTCATTCCTAGTAACAATGATATGAAGTGTTTCTCCCTGGATTATTAGTCGAGATCTGTTATGTTTACTCTTTTAGTTTTATACTTATTTTTCTTTTCCACTTAAGCACAACTCAATGTAAAAGGGTTGTGGTTGGGAATATGTTTCCCCAAATAAGCCACTATTTTTTCTAGGATCCATTTGGTTGTTTCTATTTGTGGAGTTCAGTTGTGAGACATCAATTTATCATAGCTGTGGAAAACTAGCAGGAGGTTCAGAGGAAAGCCATGGAAACGATGAGGACCAGGAAAATGAAATGCAAACATGTATCCTGGGGAGGTGAGGTTGAAGATAATGTTTATGCTTGTTTGCATGCCACCAAGCTTTTGTAGCACAGCTACTCAAATACATGCATGTTGATTAGCTTGCATACGACTTGTG
This sequence comes from Canis lupus dingo, assembly GCF_003254725.2. Lineage (NCBI taxonomy): Eukaryota > Metazoa > Chordata > Mammalia > Carnivora > Canidae > Canis > Canis lupus. Next base: position 30,481,105 of record NC_064264.1, on the reverse strand, counting down.
TACAACTGTGGTCTTCTAGTTTATGAAGGCTAATGGGGAGGATGTTTTCTATTGAGACCTGGGTATGAGCTTCAGGAAGATCACATAGGTACTCCCTATTTAGGTACTCCATATTTAACAAATATTCATTGGATTAAATTGAATTCAATGTTAGTTTCAATACAGGCATCCTGCTGATAGTAAAGATCATTAAACTTTAAAATGTGTTCCCAAGGAACGCTGTGGCATCTTCATTCGAGAACATCTTTTAAATTGGATAGCTAATTATCTGTTTGGAATAAAAGCAGAGAAATAGTTCTGAGTACTTCATAGGACTCATACAGTTCTTGATTTCATCTGTGTGCTTTGCTTGTGTGTAAGCAAAGCACTAAATCCATAACTCAGGGGTGAAATAACACATGCATAAAAGATGAGTAGGTAGAAAGAATATTCTTATTTGAAATCATTATTTTCCTCTAATCAAAAAAGCATATGATAGTCCTAGTTCTGCACTATCAAATTTCCTCACAAATAATCGTCACATATGTTCCAGAGAGTGCCCAACATGTACTACAAACCTGCTGTTGTCCCCGGGAAAAATCAATACTGGGAAACAGGATAGAATAAAAATTTGACTTTGCTTAAAAAAGTAACTACATGGAGGACATATTGTTTCAGAACAAATAATGCCAATAAGACTTAATAGTTTCAAGCTGGAACATAATTATAATTGACCCTTAGAAAAACTCTCTGTTCTTCCTTTTCTGGTTGATGAATACTATGGTAGACATTTCAGAGAAGGTCACCTCTCCAGGATCCATTATCTTTTTTCTCCTACTATCTCCATTCTCAGCTGTGAAGTTTAGGTGACATTGACCCTCCCTCCAGGTATATAATCAGGGGGCTTAGTCAAATTGGCATATCCTAGTGTCCCTGTCGACATGGGAAGAGCATGTGACCCAAACAGGACAATGGGAGTGTGAATTCCAGAAAAGATCTTCTTCTCTGGATGGTATGGGGAGGAGATGTGAGGGCTGACACTGTTGCAGCCATTTTGCTACTAAGGAGGGAGAACCCAGATCCTGTGAGATGAAATTTACTAGCTCTCTGTTCTTTACTTTCCTCATCTTGAAAATGAAGATAATAGAACTTTCCTATAGGTTTGTTGTGAAATTAAATTGTTTAACTCATGTAAGACGCTTAGCATAATAAATACTAATAAATGATGTTTATTAGTAAATATATTTCCTCTATTTTAAGAAAAAAAAAAAACATCATTTTTCCTCCCTAAGCTCAATGTTTTGGACCCAAGCTCTCTGGTTAATTGTATTTCATTTCATAAATTATTTTCTTTTCTATTGGCTCCACACTTAACCATCTTACAAAACTCAATGGAGTTTTATACTTTCTAGAAAACTGGGTTTTCCAGTAATAGATTGTCCACATCAGCATTTAAATAATGAAAGCTTCAGGACTGGTCGCGAATCTAAGAGCCATCTCTGAACTTCTCGTAACTCCAAAATACCCGATTCTCCTTGAACTGTAGCTCTGTCTGGGAACAGTTTTGCAGAGAAGGAAGAGTTGAGAGTGAGAGGAAAGAAGATGAAGAAGAGCTGTGATCCTGTTTGCTGGCAGTTCCTGCAGACTGGATGTGTTTTCACATGGTAACTAAATTGAGGGGCTTCTGCTGAGCTCTGAGAGCCTGATGTAGGAAAGGTCCGCATGTGACTGTACCTGGGAGGTGAAAAGCTGCACACACACAGAAGCTTCTGTGCTGTTCTTGCTGTCCTGGTAGCAATTCTCCCTTTAAGATCCATGTTGATCTGCTTATTATTTTTAAGATAAGATTAGCAGAGCTAGAGAAAGATAGTTGGAATCCATTCTAGAAGAGATTAAGTAATGGATTTTTCTTTGGAAAGGAACTATTCCATTTTAGCGAGAAATTTGTCAAGTTCTTGGTTAAATCTGACAGAACAAAGACATCTGATATTTGTAGATATTCTTGTAGTGCTTTGGGAGAGATAGATAGGAACTGTGAAGATAGGCACATTTAAAACAAAACTTAGGTCACCTGTGAGTAGAGCTGTAGGCAGAAGACTTGAAGGGGAACTTACATGTTTTTACTCTCTATGTAGAGTACGTCTGTATGGTTTGAATTTTATTTTATGGTGAATTACGTATTACATAATTTTAAGAAATTAACATGTCAGTTATCTCATCTGAGTTAAAGGTTATATTTTCTATGACTAATTGTTCAGGTTCAGAGTATTGTAATCATTCCAGGTGTTTATACTTGAGTCATTTAATGATTTAACAGGGTGAATTCGGGCCTGTTAAACTTAAATGCTGGGTACACAGCAAACTCCTTATCTATGTTTGGGACAGTGTATAGTTTAACGTTTCTGAAAGACCGCCTTACCGATCTCTTCTTTGAGCCCCATACCCACCCCCCACCCCCCATTTTCAAGACCAGAGAGGTCTGGGCTGTATTTACATCTGCAATGACTGTTTTGCCTGAGAGATTTGTTCTGAGATAAAACAGCACATATTTATAGATATTTATGACTCTTGGATTTCACCATTTCCTGTTGAATGAAAATTATTTGCCTTGTGAAGGGAACTTTGCAGTAACCTCACACTCATGGTGATTGGAGCTTTTTGCTTCAGTTAGAGCCAGCGGCTCATGAAAAGTAGAAGTTTCAAGTGAGATGGGCCCTTGGGTCATCCAGCCCAATCTTTTAATTCACATATGGGAAGTTGGCCAGGATGCTCAGAGGGATTTCCAAGGTCCTTGCATTACTATGAAGAGCAGGATGGGGACCAGAAGCCAGTTCCTCTGGCTTGTTCTGCTTCCTGACACATCATGGACTGAGGAGTCACTCAGAAGGCAGCTCGCTCACTTCTTTTGCATTCTGGATGCTAGAAACAGAGTTTCTCTGTGGGTGGGACTTAGGGAATCCAGATGACAGGGTGTGGAGTTAGTGTGGTAAAATGTAGTATAAATAAACAATAAAATGCAGATTTAAACAGAGGAATATTTTGCATCCATGTAGTAGTATTTGAAAAGATTATTTTCTTTCTGCTTATAAAAATAATAAATGTACAATTTAGTAAATTTTTGAAAGCATAAAGAAGAAAATTAAAATTACCCTTAACTGCATTGTCCAGAAATGATCAAGACTAATATTTGGAATTACATACACATACATATACATATAATCAAATCAGGTCATATTGCATACATAATTTTGTATCCTGGTTTTTTCACTTAATATTATATGATGAACATTTTCCCATGTCACTGAATGTTCTGCAAAGAACCCAATTTTTAAATTGCCAACTAACTAATATGCTCAGGTTGTTCTTTTTGTTACTGTTTTAAATGATGCATCACTATGACTGGATGAAGTAGAATAAATTCTGATACAGAAGCAAAAGAAAGGGTGCTGAGGTTTGACTCATGATCTGAGACATCAGCATGGAATGATCAGCAGTGGAGAGCTGTCAGTCTCCTGACAGCAGTGACATGAGGCCATCGGGAGGCAGGGGACAGAAAGTCAATTCAAAGACACCCACTTAAGACAGTGTAATTGTTTTTTATTTTGTCCTCTCTATCGGCATAAATTGATAATGCAAAGCACCGTTCAGACCACAGACTGGTCCCTCCAGGCTGCCACGAGACAGATCCCTCATCTCCCGGGTGGACACAGAGGCATAGATGACTCTTCAGAATTCTGATGTGGATTATCCAGGCTGTCCCCCTGCGACACTTGGCTTTTAGATTGTCACTGTTTATTACTCTTCTACCAGAAGCAGGGCCATTAAAAGAGGAAGAGGTAAAATTGAGAACTGTCCACTTTGTTCCTTGTTAATCAGTTCTGCTTAAATAAAGTGATGAAAAACGAGGTCAAGTATTGGAAGTGTTTGCCCTCATCTATTTTGTGAGCTTTGTGTGGCCCTAGATAATCAAGAGACTTGCAGAGGTAAGAAGCACCAACAGAACCTCAAAGATGCAAGTCAAATTCAGCATCATGGCCTATTTATCACTTGGGGCTGTGTGTCAGCTTACCCTGGTAGATGAGAGGGGACCCCACTTCTGAAAAGGGCAGAGCATTTGGGGCTGAGACACAGGTGACCCCTAGCCTCCCTCCAGTGCTTGGGGTGCAATAGTCCATTCCTCCCCTCTTTCCCCACTTCCTCAGATTCCTAGTATGTTGCTCATTAAAGACACTAATTAGACCGCTGTTCCAATGAATTAAACAGAATTCAGGTGGGGAGCATGGTACTTCAGGTGAAAAGAGAGTTTATGTAATGATTCCAGGAAATGTTTCTGAGTCTGATAAATACTCACAAGGTACTCAGAGCAATAAAGATGCAGGGGTGTTTTGCTTTCTTTGTGTTTTCATTGTGAATCGGGTTGATGATGAGTCTGTTGCCAGCAGTGTACAGGTTTCCTCCTGTGCAGGAATGCTAAATTTGCAGGGCTTAGTGGGGGAATGAGGGAGGAATATGATTTCTCCCTTTCTCAAGCAATTTTCTGCCTGCCTGCATGAAATGCTAATGAACGTCTCACACATGACAGAGCAATGAGACATATCCTTCTTTTACTATTTTTGGCAGGTTCTGACTTTACCAAGTCTAGGTAAACTGACCAAGTAATGGTAATGAGACACTTATAGCAGAGCAGTTGTGTTGTGTCTCTGATTTGAAATGAGCCCTGTATTGCTGTGGTGCCCCAGCATCCTATCTTGTCCCACCATGCCTCTGTGTCCAAGTCTCTGGGAAAAGTCGAGCTCCAGCCAAGGAAGTCTTGAACTTCAATCTCAGACCAATTTATTATTAGTTGTAAATGAGTAGCGTTAAAGCCCGATTTTAACTAGTTGGGGAAGGATAGGGAACAAATAGAGAGTTGAACATTCTTATGGGCTACTGGTCAAATGCCTAATGAGTTGATGATTATACCATGAAATGAATGTGCTTATAGGAGGAATGGCATAGAAACAACTTCTGGTAATCAACTTTGGATTTAGGGACATGGCTGATTGGTGGTGCCACGGGGAGAGTGTCATTTGGGGCATGGTGGCCTTCCGTGGTGGAGCTGATTGGTGGTACTCTTGCCACATGTGCAGCAGGTCTACATTGGATTTGGTAAGGGACAGGAGAGTGTATGAGGCACAAGGATGGAACCTTGTGAACTGCAGAGACAAATGGGGATGCTGCTTTGAGGGCGGTCTTCTGTTAGTGCTGAGGATGAAGAAGCCCAGTCTGGGAAGTTGGGATTCATTCTGCTTCTTGTTTGCAACCCAAGAAAGACTGCTTGTGGCAATTGGTCACAATTTATTTCAGCTGCAGAAGAATGAGATAAAAGATGAAACAGATAAATTTTGCAAATGCAATAATAACACTCAGATCTGGGGCAGAGAGAAAGATGGGCCTGGGGATACATTCCCCAGCATGGTTCCAGTTCCTTCAGGGTCCCCTGGTTCTGAGGTTCAATTCGGCTTCTGTATTTCCTTGTTTCTATTCCATCTTCGCCTTCTGCTCTCCTCATTCATCTTCTCAGTGACCTCAGAAATTCTCATTTGATATTAAAGTTACTATCCAAAAGCCCAGGCTTCAAACAAACAAACAAACAAACAAACTAACACACACACACAAACAAAAAACCACAAAAACCAAAAAAAAAAAAAAAAAAAAAAAAAAACCACAAAAATCCAGGCTTGCAAAATATGACAGTTAAAAGGCCCTTTAATCACTCATATGCCTAGGAAAAGATGTGTATCTTCTTTTGTTCCTCTTAGTTTCTGTCACATAGGAAAGAAACACAAAGATGTCACAATTGCATGAATAAACTGGGGACAGACTTGGTCTCCTATATACCTGATCTCAGAATGGTCTAGGGTGGCGAGCTGCCAATAATTATTAAGTACTGAGAAAGAGGAGTTGGAAAGCTTAAGTTTTCTGAAAGAGCTTCAATATTTGGAGAAGTAAAAAGTAACAAACTAGCATTTGTGGCTGGAATAGCAAGACCATGAAAGTTTTATTGAAGATTATGAAACTGTGAAGATGTAGATTAGATTGACATGTGCTGGCCCAAGCCAGCAACACCAGGCAGGAGGTAGAAGTTGAAGCCTGTGAATCTGTAGAGTGTATTTCTCCCAGAAGAAGGATATGAAATAAAATGGATTCAGGAAAGATTTAGATGGATAACAATAAGGGTTATAAAGGAGGTTATAAGTGTTGAGAGGGTACATTCTCATCTCTGTTTTTAATATTCTAAATATTATTTTTTAACTAATTTAGAAAACTACATTCTTTTAGCAATTTAGAGAAGATGAATAGGAAAAAGAAAATAGAAATTAACTGTAATCTCATTTTACTTCTAACATTTTGATATGTTTACTCTCACTTTTTCTATACTATTTTAAAATTATCTTAACATGGCTATGACCAATTCTGTGTGCCGCTTTTATATTTTTATTTAAGCCCAAAGTTTTTTCAAGTCTTCAAGAAGTCTTTTTTATTTTTATTTTTTTATTTTATTTTTTAAAAATATTTTATTTATTTATTCATGAGAGATGCAGAGAGAGAGAGAGAGAATGAGAGAGAGAGAGAGAGAGAGAGAGAGGCAGAGACACAGGCAGAGGGAGCAGCAGGCTCCATGCAAGGAACTCAACTTGGGACTCTATCCTGGGTCTCCAGGATCACACCCCGAGATGCAGGAGGCGCTAAACCGCTGCGCCGCCGGGGCGGCCCAAGAAGTCTTTTTTTTTTTTTTTTTTTTTTTTAATGTGATTTTAAGATGCATTGACTTTGGGACACATTATTATTTTGCATACTGCTATGAAAGAATAAAAATATTTCTTATTAAGCTGTGACATAAAGCCTTAATGATTGGCTTCCTTGAAACATTTGTTGGTCATACCACCCTTTCAATGGTTTGACATTTCTTTCTAGTTCAGGGGCTTGGCAATTCTTTTGCCTTTAGTTGCATTATGTGGCATGTAGAAGATATATATATATATATATATATAATTAAAGAAGCCTGTGAATCTATAGAATTCAGCCTGTAGAAGATATATATATTATTATTAAAATTATATATATAATACATATTATATATATATCTTCTACATGCCACATAGGAGGTATAAAAATTATATATATATATAATTATATATATATATATATATATATATTCCTCAGAAAACAAAATGTAACATCGCTTCGTCCACTTAGGTTCCATAAAGCACTTACATGATTTGTTGCTTTTGGAACAAAATGTGGAATAGTGATCATTCTTCCTGTGACCAATATAAAATTTACCCATTGCTGTTCTGTTTACAAGCCTTTCTGTGTACACAAAACTTTTCATTGCAATGCTGAATCACAGTGTTACTTCAAAGACATTTTAAGGAGCAGTGAAATCAACATGCAGGGTACCAACAATGTACATAATTCAACTGAGGTAATGATAAGATGAACATCTGTGACCATGTTCATGCATGCCTGGCAATGACAGCTACTTTTTGCCTACTGCGTGTCTGATGGGGATAATAAGATGCTGACTACTATAAGATGTATTCCAAGTTCAGAGATGTTAAAATGTGGAAGAAGGTGAATCTTAGCATCAATGGATGCACCTGACCTTAATTAATCATTTTGTTATTCTGGATCTCTTACTTATAAAACTCGTGTATTTATAAAAAAACGAATGAACTTTTTTCTCTCATGATACAAATGTTTCTTTGCATTTGTGACTATTTTTTTGGGATAGATTCTGAGAAGTGGAATTATTCTGTCAAAGGATGTAAACATTTTTAGGGTCTTTCACATATATTTCAAAAAGTTTTACTGAAACTATCTAGCTTTATGGATGAAAGCTGTGTAGGCAGCTGGCAAGATAGCATCAAAGATCCAAAGACATGACATGTGGTTTTGGGGCTGGGTCATACAAGATCACAGCTCCCAACTTGCTCTTTGGGACCACATATTCTAGGGGAAACCAGGCACTACGTTAAGGGAACACTGGAGCCTCTGGAGAGGCCTTTTTAGGGAGGGACTGAGCCTTACAGTAAGAATCAACTTGTGAGTAAATCGTCTTGAAAATGGATTCTTTTGTCCCAGTGTTCAGGTGACTGTAATGTCTTACAAAGAAAAACCACTGTGAGACTGTTTCTGGATCTCATGAAGAAGGAAAGTCTATATTAAATCCAGATTAGTACCATGTAATATCACAAACCTCTATCAAATTGCATTATCTTATATATTAAACAGAGCCATGTAGAATAATGCACATTCCTTTTCATGTGGAATGTTTCCATTTTCCTTGAGTTGATAGGTCTGTGTGGCTTTGGATCTTTGCCTTGCAGATGCCTAATGTGGATGGGATCCAAATGTATGTCAAATTGAACATTGCTAGATAGAAAGTTCAAGACAAAACAGGAGGGTCAAAATCTGTGTGTTATGGAGGAAGATCACAGCAGCAGTTTGATTCAATTCAATTCAAGAAGTACTTACTAAAGGGATGCCTGAATGGCTTAGTGGTTGAGTGTCTGCCTTTGGCTCAGGGTATGATCGGGGGTCCTGGGATTGAGTCCTGTATCAGGCTCCCCACAGGGAGCCTGCTTCTCCCTCTGCCTATGTCTCTGCCTCTCTCTCTGTGTTTCTCATGAATGAATAAATAAAATCTTAAAAAAAAAAAAAGAAGTATTTACTGAGTGTTAACTCAGCATACGCTAGCAGGTACAAGTACAGTGGTCTCAAAATATGATGATTGTCCTACTCTGGTGGAGCTTACAATCAAGAGATATCATAACATCCCAAATTTCCTGAATTGCACCCTCATCTTCTGTCATAAAATGTAGGTATTAAGGTGTTGAAGGGCGTTGAAGTTGGGAAAGGTGTATAAAATGTTTCACTGGGAATAGTTTTTCTCTTTCCTATCTAGAATTTCTTAGAATTTATTAGTTAATTCATTATTTACCTACAATCCTTTGTGTGTGTGTGTGTGTATGTGTGTGTATGTGTGTGTGTTCTGTGGTATGTCAGGCACTGTTGGTCAGAAACTCCTTATCTGCCACCATGGTGTCCAGCTGAACAACATGTCATCAATATAATTTTCTAAAATTCTGAGTTTCAAACAGGGTCTGTCTGCTTTAGGTTATCCCAGGACTTCAAAAGTCTGGATTTACTCCCAGGAATGGAAATACTATTTGTGTTGGTGGTTTGCTCCTCTTTGGTACCTTCTGTCTGCATGTCATACTGGTCACCCTCAGAGGTGGTATGATACAGTGGAAAGTTATGGGAACTCGGAAATTTGGAATTACAAGAACTAGGTTTGAATCTGGTTCTTCCATCTCTTAGCTGAGTGTGATTTTAGGAAAAATGCTTAATTTTCTTGGTCATCATCTTTCATCGTTTTTATAGCAACCTTATGATATAGATACAATCATGCCCATTTTATACTTGAGAAAACAGAAGTTTACCAAGGTTAGGTCATTTTCCAAACAGTCAGGATTCAAATACGTGGAGTCTGATTTTACTGTCCATACTTCAGAACTCCTTTATGTCAATTATTAAGAGCTGAACACAAGATTTGATGCATAGAAAATCTGCAATAAAATAGAGATATTATTGTGGCTACTATGACAGAACCAAAATAAAGGAAGAATTTAGTACAAGAGGAAGCAAAACCTCAATGGCAAACCTGTGCTTGAGTTAGTTTGGAGTACAGAATCATTCTCCTTTGACCTTTGACCCCCAGCCACATGTAAGGTCAACCTTGATTAGAGTCGTAAATGTCATTTGTAATTGAAAGATCTAATTTTTATAATTCTATTTCCTCTGTGATGAAGAATTACACTTTTGACATTTTCAGTGAATGCTCTAGATAGCCGTGGATTGACATATGTGGTATGAGAAGCCTTAAACCAAGAGCTGAAATGTAGAGATGAATCTGTAATGAGTTATGGATCCTGTTAAAAGGTTAAAGTTAAAGAAAATATCTGCAATTAGTGCTGTTTTGAGGTGTTCAAAATGTTTATATTCTACATGCATAAAAAACAGGGCAAAATATATATAGATTTTCATAGATGTCAACACATATACAAATTCTTGGCAGTGATGTGCTGTTATCTCTGGCTCAGCAGGGAGAAATGCGGTTGAAATTCCTTATCATTTCTTTCCCTATCTTATTAGCATTTCAGAGGTTAATCCTCTGTTAATGCATCTTCTCAGAGTGCTTCCCTTTTTCACTCCCAAGTTTTATTTTTTTATTTTTATCTGCCATACAGAGATATTGTCCTCATTTTTTTGGTTGCATTTAGGAAGGGAATTGATGTTGTACAAATGTCATATTTAAGAATGGCTTTTCTATTCCATTTTTTTCAAGTTTTCTTTTGCATCTGAAATAGTCTCTGGTTCCTGGAGAGGATTAAAAAAATCATTTTATGACCATAATCAGAACAAAAACTATCGCAATTATTTTTCTTTCTTTGAAAGAGAACCAAACCTAATTTTTCTATATGATTTTGACCCAAATCATCTTGTTTGGGTAGCTGGACAGGGCAATGACTTGGCCATAAACATATCCACCCTTTTACATCTCTGGAGAGGTTGCAGAGCTTGATATGTGACCACCAAACATATGTTCTGGTTACCAACAGAATTATGAAAATTGAATTCAAATAATATGTTAATGGATCAATTTAAAAAACTAATTCTTTAAAATTATGCTAAGTAAAGATTAACTTACCCAGGGGCTGCTGGCAACACCTAACTGTGTGGCCTTGCAGATTTGTACCAGCATCTTTTCTTTTTTTTAAGATTTTATTTATTTATTCGTAAGAGAGACATAGGCAGAGGGAGAGGCAGGCTCCCTGTGGGAGCCCCATGTGGACTCTATCCCAGGACCTGGGGATCATGCCCTGAGCCAAAGGCAGATGCTCAACCACTGAGCCACCCAGGTGCCCCTGTGCCAGCATCTTGATAAGATTCCAAAGGGACAATGAAAAATAAATATATTTCTGTTTTTAAAGGAAAAGGAGAAGAAAACTCGTTTCTTTATACTCATGTAACACTTATAATTATGCAAGAAAATCAGTTTTGTTTCTAGAGTATATGTTAGTTCTTTTGAGATGATGAAAGTCAGACTTTTGACCTGGGAACTAAATGAAATAATTTATTGTTCATGATTTAGTGTTTTAGCTTTTTTTGAAGAGTTTATTCTTTAAGGTCAAATACCAATAATAGAAAAATAACTTTTTGTTTAATTTTATACTACTTAAATGAGAATGTGCTGTGTATTTTATTAAAAAAAAAAAAAGCAAATTTGAAAATTTAGGACATCCCGCTCATGGGGAATGTAGCTAGGTCTAGTCCATCATCACCCATTAAATATTTTTTTCTAAATAAATTTAGACACATGAATGAATCTAAAATCTTTTGTTTGGGAATTGTCAAGAAACTCCAAAGTGTGACTCTTAGCGTGTATTTGTTGAAAACCAGGAGCCAAGAAAGGGAGAGCCAATTTTAGGAGCCTAAGAATGTATAATTAAATCACTTTGCTTTGTTCCATTAAAGTGACTGAAGACTACAGAATTCACTTTCATCTCTCATGTGATGTTGTTGGTGATAGAGACAATTCATCTGATATAGAAGTTAACCTGCCTCATGAAAAAAATGTAATACTGTTTTCTGTTTCTGTTACTGAATCTCAGTCTTTTCAAACTCTTCAGCCCAGTGCATTTATCCCTTCTAGAGAACTCTATCAGAGGCCCCCTGTAATCTGTGTGGGTAGACAGGCGTAAAAGTACCGTGGAGTTATTAATGATGGGGGAAATGGAAGATTAACTTCTTTCTTAAAAATGGAAAGGCATCACAGAACATGTTCTTTGATTTTACCCAGGAATGAGAGTCTGGAAAGTGTCTTATTGAAATCACAGGTATTTTTCATGGGGCCCTTAAATCTCTGTCTTATATTGTTGTTTCTTCCCATATGTTTATTGTCAACTAACAGCTTAGAACTGATGAACTGTGTGGAAATGTTTTGCAAAGCTGTGGCTCTTCCTTTCTGACAACTGTTTCTTTTGCTTAACTCAAACCTCTTTTTAAAAAGAATACAATTTAGTAACAACATTGATGGACATAGAGGATATTACGCTAACTGAAATAAGTCAGAGAAAGACAAACACCATATGGTATTTATGTGCGGAATTTGAGAAACAAAACAAGTGAACAAACAAAACAGAAACAGACTCAAATGCAGAGAACAAACTGGTGATTGTCAGGGGGAAGGGTGGTGAGGGATGAATGAAATAAATAAGTGAAGGGGATTATGAGGTACAAATTTCCAGTTATGAAAAAATAAGTCATAGAGATACAAAGTACAGTGTAAAGAATGTAGTCGATAAAATAATAATTATACATGATGACAGGTGGTAACTAGACTTACCATGGCGGTCAGTCTTATATACTTGTATTGTATATGTGTCAAATCATTATGTTGTACACCTGAAATGAATATAACATTGTACATCAATCATACTTCAATTAAAAAATAATACCATTTATGTATATCTTTTATCTACATACTATGCATACCACGTATGCATATCTTTTGTCTACAAAATTTGGTGGGTAAGTGTACTTTTATATGATATGAAAAGGGGTTTAGTTAAATACAGTTTCTTTTTGTTGTGATAAAAATGATGTGACTTACTTGTGTTTTGGTAAGATCACTCTGGCCATAGTGAGGGAAATGGGAGAGAAGTAACAATGACCTGAGTGAAGGTGGCAGGAGGAGGATGGATAAGACAGAATGGAATTCAAGGATGTTCTAAGAAAATGGATTTATTGGAAGGGTGTGTTGAGAGAGAAGAGAGGATTTTCTGATGGCTCAGAAAGTGCCTTCCTTGGATGATGGTAAATTCCATTCATTGAGCTAGGGGATGCAGAGGAAAGATGCCACTTTGGCATGTTGAGATGGAGACGCCTCTGATCCATGCATGTGGTTCAGTTAGAATTTGAGCTTGAAACAGAAATCTGCACTGAAGATTCAGAATGGGTAGTGTTCATCTATGAGAGAACCGCTGGTGTGCAGTTTGAGAAGAGAAGGGAGGGAAGGAAGGAAAATGAGAAAATCCAAACACAAGAGGGTGGGTAGAGGAGGAGGAGGGTGGGAAGTGGGAGCATCGGCGAGGGGAGACAAGGGTGCTTAGTCTCCACACCTATCTCATGAGGAATGCTTGAGTGAATGGGACAACTTTGGCTCTATGGAGGGTGGAATAGTATACCTTTCAGTCTTTTTAAAGGACTAGATTCAGTTTGTGCTACTCCTGAGGAGCTTTGTGGAAGTCCATTCTTTTGTTGATGGAAGTATTTTCAGAGTAGAAACGTATAACATGGGATGTAATTTCCTCAAGGCATCCTCACCTCCTCTCTGTTAAAGGTGCACCAGTTAAGACATTAGTCCTGGTAGGAGAGGGCTGGGTGGATACTCTAGACAACATCTAAAATTCTCTGAAGACTGAGAGTTGATAAAGAGACTATGAAATCATACTTTTTTATGAAAGCGCTTTTGCCAAATTTCAGCTCAGCTTCAAGGGAGCAGTACCAGGCTGTAGTGACGGAGCACACATGCACAGTGAAGGCAAGTGGTGTTTCCTCTTCACGCTCTCCCCAAACAGTGAGGCCCTAGTCTCCTTTCCCTATGTTAATATTCAGGGTTAGAAATTACGTGAGTTAACCATTCTGAGGAAAGATCAGACAGTTTTTCTTGCATTATTATCCTCTGTATTTGAAAATAAGGAAGTATGTTTACAGTTGTTTGTAGTCTAATAGTGTATAATTGATAAATATTGTTTTTCCAGCAAAGATAGGATCTTTTATAATCCAGACCTGTTCCTATGCTAATTCCACATCAGAACCTGAATGTATCTTGGAGAGGTTCACTCTTATGATGGCACCATTATATCTTAGCTGTTGTACCAAAGAAGACTCAGACAGAAACATTTGTTGTTCATAAGGAATCTTTGAGAATACGTGAGATGGAAATAACCACATATGTATACCATATCTGATCCCATCACTGGTAGGCTGGTGTGGCAGCATTAGGAAGGATATGACTTATTTTACAGAAAAACATCTCTGATGAGACATGTTGACTGAAGGTTGGGATGAGAACTAGGAGTAGACTTGACTAGAAGTTGAGTTGTTCATATAATTTCTCCCTCTGAGTTCCAGACTTTATTATACTAAATTACAATTTGCATCATTCAAATGCAAATGAATTCTCAAAAGCCCTGTGTGGGCTTCATGTAATTCTTTTTGGGCAAGAGATGTTCAGTGTTTCACTTATTTGAAAGAATTCCGTGATGCAACGGATTCCAAGAAAAAAATGTGAATTTGAAAGTGCTCTTCCTATTGGAAGGCCTGATATAATCATATCAAATTCACATCTGGTTTTATTTTGCTGACTGTCTCTCCTCTTGTCTGCCCTAAAGTATATGTGACTAATGGAATATAATGCTCTTTACCTGACTTTCCTTGTTCCTCAGGGTCTGAATCCTCCCAGAATTATGATCCCACTTAAATATTGACTATAAAAGAGAGGAACATAGAGGAAAGTTTTGAAAAGCATAACAAGCTAACAATGAAAATGTAGAAATTCATTCAATAGTAACACTTCATTTTTGGCCTTTATAAACCAATCTTGCAGCCGAACAAACTGCTCATGATGCAGAACACTTCATAAGTCACCAAACCTCCCTTGGCATTTCAACATTTATTGTTCTAGAAGGTAAGAAAATATTCACTTAGCTTTTAATGCTCTCCAGCTGTTCATTGGTAAAGACCTCAACATGAGGCTCATGGGGAGAAAATTGTGCTTGGTTTAAATTCTAAGAAACTCTACAAAAAACCTGGTTCTTTTTAGCCTTTGCTTTTAGGAGATGATCTTCTCTCATCAGCCCTGTGACACTTATACTGCTTCACAAAGCTTCTTGGTAGTGATCCTGTGCTCACTGGTTCAGGTCACTTAGTGAACAAGTAACTGGTGTGAGCTTCTCTTTAGATTTTTTTTTTCTGACCAGGCTCTTCCAGGTGGAAAACATGGTATAGATCTAAACAGGTTCTGTGGAGAACTGGTCTTGCAGAATGCCATGGTGAAAAAGGTGGCATGGAACAAATTAGTCCCAGAAACAAATTTAGAGCTTGTGATTAGAGGTGGCATATTAAAGGGTCTGAGAAATTCTGCAGCAAAGAATTCTTCCTTAAACTTTGTTTAACCTAATAATAGGATGTAGTAATTAAGAGCACTGACTTTGAGCACAGCCTTGCTGTGAAATTCCAGCACTGAAATTCCAGGCTCTCTATTAGCCATGAAATTTGGGCAAGTTACTTCCCTGTATGATGGGAATCATATTTTTCTTTTTAAAGATTTTATCGGTTTTTGAGAGAGATATGAGTGTGTGTGCAAGTGGGGGGAGGAGCAGAGGGAGGGGGAGAAAATCCTAAGATGACTTCCCACCAAACACAGAACCCAATGTGGGGCTTGATCTCACGACCCGGAGATTGTGACCTGAACCAAAATTAAGAGTCCAACATTCAACTGACTGAGCACCCAAGTGCCGCTGGTGGGAACCTTCTGTACACTATCACAGTAAAGGGAATAATGAGTTTCAACTCATAGGCTTATTGTGGATGGCAAATAATATAATGTTATGTAGAATATTTGGCAGAGTGCCAGGATCAGAGTCCAGGATCAGTTACTTGGTTTTAGTATAATATCATTATCTTATTTGAATGCATGACTTGAGGACAATACACACAGAGAGACTACTCTCCTAAGGAAACCAGATGGGGAACATTGATCTGATAGATGGAGACATGTATCAAAACTTTTAAAGAACCGAGAGAGCTAGGACTCTATGTCATGAGAATTCTCAAAGTTGGTTGATCTGTCTCATCCAGCGTGTTTCATAGAGAAAATACTCAAAGGTTGTTATAAACAAGGTCTATTTTCTGTCTTGAATATCAAAAGCTGAATTTTAAGATTTAAATGTCCAGAAAGAAGCCCCATGAGAGAGAAAGAAGGGAAATTTGTTTCCTCATGTAAAGAAGAAGTTAATGTAGAATTTGAACACCTGTGGGAGATGAGGTAGGAAGGATGTTTATTAACAAGGTTCCAATAGGTAATTAGTTTTTCGGTTTTTTAAAAATTTTTTTATTTATTCATGAGAGACACAGAGAGAGGCAGAGACATGCAAAGAGAGAACCAGGCTCCCTGTGGGAAGCCCGATTGGGACTTGATCCCAGGACCCTGGGATCACACCCTAAGCCAAAGGCAGATGCTCAACCACTGAGCCACCCAAGTATCCCAGGTAATTAGTTTTTAAGTCCAAATGAGATATAGGGAATTTTGTGTTCAATTCCAGTAATTGCCCTTTTGAGTTTTCTGCTCGCCTTCTGATCTATCTCCTGCCCTATTTTTTTTTTTTTAGAAAAAAAAAATATTCTACTATTTGTCTAATTTATTTTTTTCCTTTTTTAAATAAATTTATTTTTTATTGGTGTTCAATTTGCCAACATATAGAATAACACCCAGTGCTCATTCCATCAAGTGCCCCCCCTCAGTGCCCATCACCCAGTACCCCCACCCCCCACCCACCTCCCCTTCCACTACCCCTAGTTCGTTTCCCAGAGTTAGGAGCCTCTCATGTTCTGTCTCCCTTTCTGATATTTCCTACTCATTTTTTCTCCTTTCCCCTTTATTCCCTTTCACTATTTTTTATACCCACCATTTGCCCCGGCCCTATTCTTAATTCCTTCTCACCCCAGGCACCCTGTTCAGATGAGATAAAATCTTACGGAAATCTGCTCTCAGCTCAGCTTTTGAAAGGATGTGGTCATTAATTCCTGTGGAAGTATAAAACGGCGTTTCTCCAGCTTCGCACTCTTGACGTTATGGACTGGATAATTCTTCACTGTGGGGGGCTGTTCTGTGCCTGGCAAGACGTTTAACCAAATCTCTGGCCTCTTTCCACTAGATGCCAGTGGGACCCTCAGCCTAATGGTAACAACCAACAGTATCTCTGGACATCATCGAATGATCCCTGGAGGGCAATATCCCTTTCTCCCCTCTGAATACAAAGGTTATACAACAGTTAAATCTGTACCACTCTCGGAGTTAGAGTCCCTTTTTTAAAAATCATATGTCATTTCTTAATTACCCAAGGTGGAATGTGAACAGGAAATTCATTTATAAGACGCTGGTCAGGGAAGAATGGTTCTGTGTGATCACATCAAGAAGGAAGGTGTCTCCTTTATTTAAACCAAATAGACCAAACCTTTGAGAGTGAGTTAACACTCCTCCTCTGCAGATGGCTTGATACAGGTTTGAGGCTTGGTCTGCGTCGGTATTAAAATCTGGGGCCTACAACAACAACAACAACAACAACAACAACAACAACAACAACAACAAAAATCTGGGGCCTATAGCACCTGGGTGGCTCAGTCGAGCATCTGACTCTTGATCTTAGGGTCCTGAGTTCAAGGCCCTGAGTTGAGCTCCATGCTGGCCTTGGAACCTACTCAAAAAAAAAAAAAAAAAAAAAAAAATTTGAAGCTTATTTCCCACCTTTCACTCCAAATATTTGTAACAGTTGAGCATTAAACAATGAATAGGGTCTCTGATAAGCTACCTGGCTTAGTCATTAACAAAGCAAAATCGAGGGACTGCTGGTTTTTCATCCTCTGGTAATCGAATTAGGCTTATTGTTCAACAAACCCTATGGCAGAGCAGCATTTTCAACAAAGGCAGAAAATAAATTCTAAATTGGTGATATTTCAGGGTGTCTTTAAATACACATTTGGCGCTGAATCCAAAAGGATAAGGGCTGAAGTCCAAAGACTGCTGTTTTTTCTCTAATTTGCATTTGGCTTTTTGCGTCGGATCTTTTTGCATGCATGCCTCCCCGTGCCGCCTCAGTTGCAGCCCTGCTCTGGGAACTTTTGTTTTAACAAAGGGGAACACGTACTATGCAATGAAAACATTGGCTCTAAATCATTTCAGCTATAAAACGTAGCTGTTTGGAGCCCCATAATTGGGCTCGTGGTTCTGAAAATAAGAAGGACTGCCAACATCTGAATGTGTTGGTTAATTGGTCCACAGGGAGAGACCCCGGGAGTGTCTAAGAGACTGGTTTTTGACTTTTTTATTGTTCTAGTTTTTCTCTGGGACCTGCAGTATTCCCTTGCTAATCATTTACCACAACTAACTGTTTATTTTGTGGGGTAAAATACCATTGGTACCAGAGAATTCATAACTCTGACCCGGGGGGGGGGGAGGCTCAAATGCTTGGCAGGCAAAAATATGTGTGCTTTGTAGATTCAGTGCAAAGTAAGCGGGAACATTTCTTTATGGCCACAGCGTGGCTTGGGACACCAGCTACAATGTTATCTGTGAAAACCAGGTTGGTAGCAATGCAAAATCCTTGTGTTGGTCACAGAGCAAATAATTAACTCATTTATTTTAGATATTTAAAATGTGCCTAGCATTTGCATTGCTTCATGAGATCCGTAGTTTAAGAATAAGGATGTATGCTACATAAATGTGCAGACTATAAAAATAGTCAAAGTATTGAGTGATTAGATACGTGTCTCTACGATTTGTTCTGGTATATGTCTCAACAATTTGTTCTCTGAAAGTCAGATATTAAGGAGATAGTCTGTTCTGTGAAGTTTGAGAATATGAATTCCCTGTGAGGAGGTAAAAAGAGGCTTTAATCCTCTTTCCATTTTGCCAAACCTGTTAAAATCTGTATAACCTTGCACTTTTCTTTTTATAATTAATTTTTATAATTAATTTTTATAATTAATAAATGTTAATTCTGAGACCAAGAAATGTGGTTCCAGGGATGTCGGAGGTTTCCATTCCAGAAACAAAGTGAGATTCTGGGGGAGGTCAGAGTTGAAGTGAGCTTAGCCAACCAACCATTGAATAGCAACTTCTTCTTGGGAATATGGAGGGTGGTCTAAGGGCACCCCTGGGGGCTAGGGTCTGATATATTTAGTACCCGACTAGGGTACTCAGTAAATGCTGAGTGGACTAGGTAATAGCCATCGCTTCCTTAATTATAATATTCCTTCTTGGCTAATAGGCTGAGAGGGCCCTGCGAAGGTAAACAATAAGGGGCAGGTATGGTGCGTCAGACTCATGGAGAATGGATCATGAAGATGATTGATTCTTTGGATGAAATCGGTAAAAAGTCTATTTAAAGTAGCTGAATTGCAAATGGAGAATTTATTAAATACTCAGTGGGTCTTGCTAAACTGAAGGGCAGGAATTCAGTCAAGACTCTAGGATTAACTAGAAGCAGAGGCTTAACAACCATGCAGATTTTCCCTCCAGTCCTTCATTCTGTTTGTTTCTGTTCAGGTGTTCCTTCCTCTATTTGAACATTAGATTTTTCTGCCTCTCGTACCCATAGTAAGAAACATGGCTGATACTGAGATGTCAACATCCAAACTTTTCTTTTTAGGGCCTCAGATCTCTGGGCACTGAGTCTAAAAATCCTGCTGGAGGACCTCATTGACCTAGTTTGGGTTAGAGTCAGTCTTGCTCCATTGAATAGGATCAGTGGTGAGATGTCTTGCTACCAATGGGGTGGCTCAGGCATTGGCCTGGGACAAACTAAGAAGGACAGTTAGTAGGTGGGAGCATTGGATCAATGGTATCACAAGTGTCCATAAGTTTCAACATAATCCAAATCATAAGTGATGTAGAAGAAAATAATAACTTCCAGTCACAGGAGGGTTTACTGTCTAAAGAGAGAAATCAGAGAATATATCAGTCACTTCATAGGAATTCGTTAAGGGCTACTATGTGCTGTTGAAGAAATGAGAAGAAATCGGGGATGGTTTATGTGAAAGGAGAGATTTGAATCTGGCTTGGAAGGATCTGGATCTGGATCTGGATCTGGATCTGAAGAGATAGAAGACAGAGAAGAAGGTTTTCCAGACAAGGACTGCCCAAAAAGGCCAGAGGCACTAATGAACTCCACATTTGGTCCCAGGGAGGACCGGCCTCATTGTATTTAGATTTACCTGCGGAGAATGTGCAAGATACACTGGGATGGTACCAGATTGTAGAGGGCCTTGAGAGGTGGGCAGAGGATTTTGATTTGGCAAGCAAGAATGAAACAGTGAAGATTTTTGAAGAAAGAGTAATATGATAAAAGAGAAGTTTAGACAGTGTGAGTGATGGCGATGTATTGGGTACACTTGATGGCCAAGACATTGAAGGCAGGACAGCTTCCTAGGACACAGCATAAAATATGGTCTCAGACCTCATTCCCGTTACTGAATAAGAATTTCTGCGGTCCAATGTTTGGAAGAATCCTCAGGTAGCAAATGCTGAGGATATACCTTAACGATTACCGTTCTGCTATTTTTCAGATTGGGCAGTGAGAAATTAAACTTCTTTAGGTAGGAAAATGATAACATCCTTTGAGAAGTACAGTTCATTCTTCATTAATTGGAGGAATGGGAAAGGAGAGGAAAGCAATCAATAATTTGAAATCCAAGCTAATTTAAGACTAAGGTCAACTCTTCTTTTTTTTCTTTTCTTTTCTTTTCTTTTCTTTTTAAGATTATTTATTTTAGAAAGAGAGAGAGCATGAGTGGGAGGGGCAGAGGGAAAGGGAGAGAGAATCTCAAGCAGACTCCACACTGAGCACGGAGCCCTACAAGGAGCTCCATCCCAGGACCCTGACATTATGATCTGAGCTGAAACTGAGTCAGATGCTTAACCAATGGTGCCATCCAGTTACCCTGAGTAAGGTCAACTCTTAATGATCCAGTTTCCTCCTGCTTTTATTTATTTAATAAGTTATTTCTATAATTATTTTAAAATAACATAGTGATCATCCATGAGTCCACCATCCAAAGCTGAAGCTGGGACCCTGGTTGTTGCCAAATGTAACCTGTTCCTCCATCCCCATCTTTGTCTGGATGTTTACTAACCATCATCCTGGGTCTCATGTTCATTGTTTTCTTTATATAATTTATCATATGTGTTACTGTTGAGTATATGTGTTATTGTTATGTTCCTAAAAGGTATATGCAGTCTGTAATTGTTCTGACTTTATAAAAAGGGCAGCATACTGTAAGCAGCGTTTTGGAACTTACTTTTTAAATTTAATATTACATTGCTAAGATGTTGTTGGGTGTCACTGTAGGTCAGGTCACTGGTGTGTCACTGGTTGGGTGTCACTGTAGGTCAGATTGAGTTTTGGAGTAATTCTGGGAATGGGGCACTGAGATCTGGGCTGAGCTTACCGATCGCCCCCATAAGCTATGAAGAAGCATTGACTATCTCCTGCAACCAGCCCTTCACTGAGCAGGAGGTGAGAAGCCACACCCTGGGATGTCTTTTCAAGAAAAGGGCAGGTTGAGCCAATGGATTTCCTGTTCCTCAACCAGAGTAGCTCAGAGAGGGCAATAGCTTCTTCCTCTGCACACCTTCAATCAGCTTCATCTATGCCTGCCATAATACTAAGGAGAATGGCCAGACAAGCGGGTATTAATTATGGCTAATGTGCAAATTGGTGAATTCACCCTGATGCCAAGAGCCAAGTGTACATTCAGGCTATTTTTCTTTTCTTTTAAAAATTTTTTTAAAGATCTATTTATTTACTCATGAAAGACACAGAGAGAGAGGCAGAGACAGAGCTAGAGAGAGAAGCAGGCTCCCTGCAGTACTGATGCGGGATTCAATCCCAGGACCCTGGGATCACGACCTGAGCCAAAGGCAGATGTTCAACCACTGAGCCGCCAGTGGCCCCTTAGGCTATTTTTCTTATATATAATATACATTTATAATATCTTATCTTTATGTAATATACCGCTTTAAATACTGTGGCATATTCCTATGGGCTAAATTGAATCCCACCATTTCATGTGTTAGAATCCTAACCTCAGCAACTCAGTGTGCGGCCGTATTTGGAGATAGGGTCTTAAAGAGGTAATTAAGTTAAAATGAGGTCCTTGTTGTGGGCCTTAATCCAGTATGATTAGCTTTGAAAGAGAGAATTTGGGCACACACTCAGAGGGAAGACCATGTGAAGACACAGGGAGAAGGCAGCCATCTGTAAGCCAAAAAGAGAGGCCTCAGAAGAAACATACCTTACTGACACCTTGATCTCAGACTTCTGGGCTTCAGAATTATAAGCAAATAAATTTCTGTTTTTTAAGCCAGCTGGTCTCTGGTATTTTGTTTTGACAGCCCTAGCAATTAATACACATATAATTTTTATTATGACTAATGTTAGCGTGACAAATTAAAATAATAATTTCTATGATTTCCTGGTTCAAATTCTGGCCTCACCATTTATGAATTTGTAATACCTTGGAAAGTTCTAGTTCCACCAAGAGAAGGGTAGCCTCATTTCTACAAGGTTTCTACCCTCCTCTCCATCACAACTAAACATCTCTGGACATGATACAATGAACAAGCAGAGGAAGTCTCTGACAAGTAAAAGAAGAAGGACTGCTTGGGACCACAGGACTTGAGGAATGACACATGGTAAGTTCCCTGGTGTACCCCATTGTCATCTCTTTATTTTGTACAGGAGCTTCAGAAGCCTCCATACCAGAACCATCTATAGGCACAGACAGGAAAAGCTCCAAGAAGAGCCGGCTCCCGCAAGGCAAAGGACCAGGAAGTATTTTGAAAACGTCTACCCTACTCTAGCCAAATATCAAATATCAATGGAAAAATGACCCCTCTACCTTCTGTCTTCTTCCCCTTGCTGTGGGGAAGCAGACAGCATGCTCCCATAACCCCACAGGGAGGTCTTAGCAGGGCTAAGCAGGAAGCTAACCTATCCCATGCATGGCAGAGGCAGGCGGTGCTTCCTTCTTACGCTGGCTGGTGTTGGCAGGAGCAAGTGGGCTGCACACCCTGGGACTACTCAGCACTCCACTTTCCTCGGGGTCACTGGGGCCCAGTGGGGAGCTGAGCCTCCACTGCATCCAGTAGCAACAAGACAGGATTAGATGTTAGGAGGCAGGGCTGGTTGGACTCCACTTCCCTACAGCCCCTCCCCTGGGGGCAGCAGAGCCCAACGTGTAGGAGGAATCAGTGCCACACTTTCACCAAGAAGGTGTCAATAAGGCAGAAGGAGAGGAATAGGGATGCTCCAGTCTGCAAGGAGGCAGTGTGAGTCAG
The DNA here is from genome assembly GCF_003254725.2 of Canis lupus dingo. Taxonomy (NCBI): domain Eukaryota; kingdom Metazoa; phylum Chordata; class Mammalia; order Carnivora; family Canidae; genus Canis; species Canis lupus. Next base: position 30,457,896 of record NC_064264.1, on the reverse strand, counting down.
TGCTCTCCTCTTGCTCCAGTGGCCTTGGCAGGGCCCAGAGGGGATTTGAACATACACACTCATCCCATCTTGCACCACACCTCATTAGGGGGCCTGCCTGCTAGAAACAGAAGGTAATATAGGATACAGAGTCTCATCATATCCCAAATGCCCAGCAAATGACAGTAGAAAGTCACTTGTCATACCAAGAACCGGAAAAATTAAGACATGAATGGAAAAAGACAATCAGCAGATGCCAACTGCTGAGATGAATCACATTTTGAAACGATCTCACAACTTAAAGCAGCTTTGTAAAAATGCTTCATAAGGAATGCATTTTCTTGAAACAAACAAAATGTTAGAAAATCTGAGCAAAAAAAAAAAAATAGAAGTTCTAAAAAAGGAACCAAATGGAAATTATAGAAGTGAAAAATAGAATAACCAAGGTAAAAACTCATTGGATGGGCTCAGTAGTAGCCTAGAGAAGACAGGCTAAAAATCAGGTGAATTTGAGGACAGATCAGTAGAATCTACTAGTTATGAACCTCAGAGGAGAGAGAGAGAGAGAAAAGACCTCGGCCCAGTTCCTTGAACTGTTCTGGGTTTCACTCTCCTGTCTTTAAAATTAGGGTCGTGACTGTTGCTAGGTCAAAAGACTGTTGTGACAATTAATTGAGATGTAGATAAAAGGCTTAGTAGCGTGGCTGGCACATACATAGTAGGTTCTTAATGAAGTCTAACTATTATAATGATTAAAATCACCTTGTGTAGATAGCCACGTGATTTCATCTCTTTGTACAGTTAATTCCTTTCCACGTGTCCTTCAAAATGTAAATGTCATTCTTAAGAGCTGAGGGAGAGATCGATGTCAGGGGAGGCTGGGTAGGGAAGGTTGCTTGAATGAATGTGTTTTTAATCTGGGCTGGGAAGACCTCGTGGGCCTGGATGAACAGATGGAGGGTAGCACTTTCCCTACAGAGGTAGCAAGGTGGCCAGAAACGAGAGACACCTGGTCGGGAGCTCATGAGGGATACTCCTGGAGTTCTTTTTGGCTTCTTGGGCTAATAGGGATAAAAAGAGCGGTGAGTGGACAGACAGGATAGCAAGCCTCAGCCTCTAGGGGACTAGTCAGGAAATGACTTTCGTGGTCAATGTGGTTCCGGTCTGAGGAATCTCGTAAGAGGCAAGTTGCTCTGCTAACTACTCCTTAGATAAATATACTTTTTGCCTCCTTCTAGGCCATGGAAACACCTCACTCCTTGGGTTTGTTAGAAGTGCTCTTCTGTTAGCAACAGTGTCCTACATAAGCTCACATGCGCCCATGTACACACATACATTCACACCCACACTTACACATACACCTATACACACTTTTGCACATCATCACATATCCATTTACAAACATACACATACACTCACACATACTTGCATAGACTCACACATAGTCACAACCACACACCCCACAGACATTCCTGCGTACAGTTACATATACTCACACATTCACACTTGCACACATGCTGCACCATACACATACTTTCATGTACAACCACACATACCATGTACAACATTAGACCTGCACACAGCTTACACAGCTGTGTGTAAACACACTGTGCACACACAGGTAGTCACACAGACTACTCACACCTTCCACCACACATATATACATAAACACATAAGCACAAGTGCATTTGGAAACATTGCAACATATTTTGACAACATGACATAACATTAATAGACAATTTTCATGAAATAAGCTGAAAACAGATAATCTACTTAGTAAGAATGAATCTTCACCATTAATAATAAAAAGATACATAGTGAATCTCTTTTCTTTGTGTGATTTCTCAAGCTTTTTTTTTTGTAGGGAAGCCTCCAAAATTCTGTAACTTCTCTTAACAGACACTAGGAATGTGGTGTTTCTGTTTTTTGGATTTTTCATTTTTTAATTTGCTTTGGGTCACCATCGTGCCTTTTAATGATGATATACACTGTGGCTATAAACCTTTCTAAAGTAAATAAATGCAGTTCTGCTTACCATAGCATTCTATCTTCTCAACATTCTTGATTTTTTTTTTCTATTTTCTGGGACAGCCATTTATTTTCCAATTGGTCTTGTTCATTGTTTTTCTCAGAATCATCTTTTTGTAGTGGTTACATTAATCTCCCAAGCCTTTGGATTTTTTAAATATTTGCTCTTCAGTTTCTCTGAGACTTTTTCTCACAATTAGTTACTTTCATTTCATTCTCTTTCACTTCTACTTGTTTTTATAAAAACAATGTTTTTCTTATTTTGGTATTGCCTTTAACATCAGTGCACGCTGCTTCTTCACTCTGGCTGTGAGTAGCGGCACAGGCAGACAGACAACTAAAATTCATGATAAAAAGCCTGACATCATTTTCACAAGGTCCAAATGTACATTTGTCATGCTGTGCACCTAATGGTTGTATCCATCACCAAAGCAATAAACAGAGCATATTAAGCAGATGTATTGGTGCTGAGGATGGACGCTTAAGAGAGTCTAGGTAAATACAATATTTCTCAAATAGATAAACACCACCTGAGTATCCATCTTGCCAGAGACAATCGGGAGCTGTAATGAGAACCAGGAATTGCTTCTTTACCGGTTTCTCAGTTTTTAGTTAGGCAAAGAAGGGCCTGTAACTTAGATCAGGGCCATTGACTTCATAATGGTCAGACAGGAACAATAACGGCAGCTAAACAAGGAAAATACCTCATCTCTGACCGAGGCTAACATTCTTCAGAATGAGAAAGTACTTAGGGTGAGTAGGTTTATTTAGCTTTTTTGGTAACTGGGTCTGTTAGCCCAATTAGGCAATTTAGACTAGCTCACTAGATAAACGTGCAGGACCCCAGAAGTCAAATTGTGCCTTCCACAAGGTTAGGGAGGGGCCAGGGTGTGCAATGGTTTGTTTCGGTGCTGTTTCCAGCCACCCGACTGTTTCCAAGTGACACGGCTGCAGGGTGCTGCCAATTCCTGGGTGCCCTGCCAGCCTGGCTGGCCTGTCCCATTGGCAGAAACTAGTCTGGGCCTGTCACGCTTCGATTCAAGTTTTATTCTTCCCTTTGGAGCTGGTGTCATTGGTGGTTGTGGTAGAAATAGCAGTAATAGGGGTGCCTGGGTGGCTCAGTCGGTGAAGTGTCTGCCTTCGGCTCTGGTCCTGGGATTGAGCCCCACGTCATCGGGCTCCCTGCTCAGGGGAGAGTCTGCTTCTCCTTCTGCCCCTCCCCCCTGCTTGTGATCTCTCTCTCTCTCTCTCAAATAAATAAATAAAATCTTACAAAGAAAAAAAGAAATAACAGTAATAGTCTTTTCTATGGCTCTCTGCAGCAAATGAGGTCTTCTTCACGGGCCTTCTTAACCTTTTCAGATAGCTCAAGTGACCCTTTCCATCTGATCAAAGTTAGATCACTCATTCAAGAACCATGCTCTTCTCACTTGTGGCAGAAATATTTACCAAATATCCATGTTTCCCCTCATTTACTAGCACCCTTGGGGCAAGATGGAACATACAAGAGCCAGGGCATGACACTGCAGCCCCTCACCCTATGGACCTTTGTTACCATAATTAATTAATTAATTTATTTATTATTATTTTTTTAATGATATTTTCCCTTTTTTTTTTGTAAAGATTTTATTTATTTATCATGATAGAGAGAGAGGCAGAGACACAGGCAGAGGGAGAAGCAGGCTCCATGCAGGGAGACTGATATGGGACTCGATCCTGGGACCCCAGGATCACGCCCTGGGCTGAAGGCAGGCGCTTAAAACGCTGAGCCACCCAGGCTGCCCTGTTACCATAATAATTTAGAGGCCACATCTTGAGATGCTCTGGAATTCTAAAATGATTCACCCCTTGAAGGCAGCTACCCTGGAGAGCTGCCACACTTGTAGGGGCTTTTGCCCTAGTGAGAAATAAACTTTTGATGTATTTAGTTACCAATATTTTATATGTCACTTATTCTGCAACATAGCTTAGCCTATCCACTATAGTAAAATGATCCATATTTTTATCTAAATATGTAGAGTTTAAAAATATGTTTTTGTATATATCAAATTTAATCTCCACAAGAATTCTGAAAGTTAGATATTTTATTGATTTTGCCTTGATCACTATAATAACAATACCGATATATTCAGATTATTTTCTGCTTTTTTAGGACTGTATACCTTTCATTCATAGCATTTATCGCAAGTGGGAATATGTATTTAGCATCTGTCTAAAGTTTAAGCTCCAAGTGGGTAGTGTATTCCTAAGCCTAAATTAGACAGTTAATGCCTATTTGTTGAATTCAGTTAATAAATGAGTGCTGGTGTCAGCGGCAAGTGCATCTTACCCCTATATACAAGCTACAGAGAGTCTTAGAACCGGGGAATTTAAGTTGCATGATTTGAGTAATCCATGGCATTTAGCAAAGGGAACTTGATTAATTTATCTTCAGGGCATGGATATATCCACCTCTGGAACAGGATGGGCCATGTACTTGGGCCAGGACATCCACGCTTCTGGCTGTTTTGATATAAGGAATGCCAACATCAGGCTCTATGTTAAAAATGATCTATATTGGCAAATAGTCTTTATACCTAGTTTATTAATATAATAAATTCTGATAGTATGCTAAACTTCGTCATAATGACTCTGGGGGCAGAGTCAGCTTTGTTGCATTTTATGCTTTAAGACCACAGAGAAAATCCACAAAAGCTTTGGTTATGGTGATGTCATTACTTGTGTGAACATTAGACTCTGAACTTTTGACACTGTAGATATTAATTACACATATTAGGTGTTAGTACAGGTGCTGCTCCATGGTTTAACATAAATACTGGGTGAATGGCACTCTTGAGGAACAATTCCACATGCAATACAACTGTTTACATAAGAAAAATGACCCCTCCCCAACCTTTTTTTTTTTTTTTTTTGGTAGGACGGTGCCTTTGAATTGCTTCATCTCTTGGGATGGTGGATTTATGCTGATCTAGCCACTTTTTCTTAAGTTGGTCTTTTTGGTAACCTATAGTTATTTCTGAGAAAATTGACTAGAACGGGTACAGTCTGTGCCATGGAACTGAGTGACATTAAATGACAAATGAACCTGTTAATGGCTCCGGCACTATTACCATAGCATGCTAATGATCTAAACCCAAGAGCACTGACTTCAAAGAGAACTCTTGGAACAAAGGAGAGTTATAGGGATAAAATGCAAAACTCAGAATTAGTGTATGTTTTCTCTGTGTTCAACCAGCGACACAAATCCTGCCCAACTGTGTAGATCTGGCCACCCCGGGCTTACGGACACACCTATAATTAGGCCACTTAATCACTCAATCTAATGAAGAAAATGCAACAGGGCTCTGCTTATTTGGACACAGGTCTTCTTATCTGCGCCTGTGAACGGGATGTGTGATAACAAGATGTCAAAGCAATTGCTTCACTGTTTGCTGAAGGAGGGCAGTCTCTTCTGAGCAGACAGAAGGAACAATCAAGGCCATGTGTGAGAGCCATTGCCAGGCAGGAGGTGGTGGCCCCAGTCACACCCTGCTGACTTGTCATCTGAGATGTAGTCATCAGCTGAGCATGTCCTACTTGTGTGGGGGGCAGAAACACAGGGTCCCAGCAGGAAGTAGTCCAGTGTCTTTTATGTTAAATACAGTCCAGACATCTGGAATGTAAAGGTATGTTAGTGCAAAAGCTGATCTTTAATCAAACTGGTAAGTTGAGGGGAGTCATTGTTGCTCAGTGGATCAGGAGCTCTTGCCCATAAGCTCACGGGAAGCAGAGTATGTTAGGGTATCTTGTTTAGGAAAATCTCTTCATCTCTGACCATGCAGATATTTAACCATTTATCTGGTTTCTTTCACAATTTCCTGAGCAAATCCTTTCATTCGAAGTTGCAACACATGTGGTTGGGTTGGGAGTTACTGCAGTGGATTGTCACAGAAGTGTATATTCAGGTAGGGAATAGGGAACAGGACATGCTTCCTGTCTATAAGTTTCAGAGCTTTTCTTGGAGCACAGAGTAAGGCAAGAGTTAAATGAGAATAATTTAAATTCATGGCTTGGGAAATAGACCCTGAATGAGGACATGATGAACAATCTCATGCAAAAGTAGGAGAAAGCATAAAAGTTTCCATCAGGTGAGGTGAAGATTATCAGTGGATTGTGCAATGAGATGGAATAACATGGCTTAGTGGTCTGTTTTTGCTAAATCTCCAGGATAGGAGTTATATAAGCAGAGGAGTCCTTCCTTTTATTGCACTGTTCTCTTTTCTTTTCCTTCTCTTAAATTTCTTTCAAAAGAAGCCGAGGAGCAGCATGCAAAGCCTTCAGAATAATGCAAATTTACTCTCAAGTGTGGTTAAATGTAAAATAGCTTTATTTTTATTTATTTATTTTTATTTTTTTGCATTTGAACAAAGTACATTTGTCCTGTGGAAATTCTTGTGTTGTGGTAGTTTGTGTCACATTTCTCACAGTAAGCAGACTTTAAACAGCTTGGCCACTCCTGAAAACGAGGCCCAAAACATTTCTTTCAAAAACTTCCTTTTAAAGAATCTTTCTTTGTTTAGTCTCATACAAAGTAATGTTGGTTGCAAAGAGGTCTTTTATGGAAGAAAAACACTATATGAATAGCAAGTAATATTAAGTCAACCCAGTTCTCCACTCCATGAGGCAGAAAACAAGTTTTTTTGAAAGCCAGTGGCAGAAAGTATTTCTAGGTGAGAGGAGTTTGGGAATGGAGGAAGGGAGAAAGCCTCCTTCTTCTTAGACCATACCACCATGCTGGGATGGTGTGCAGGGCATTTAATAAGAGTGGTAATAAAGGCAAATATTTACATAGCCCTCACTTGGTGCCGAGAACTTTTCCAAGCACTGCTTTCTATATGTAGCTCAAAAAGCCTTTTGCACTCCCAACGGAATAGCTATGCTTTTATCTCCTTTTGTGCATGAGAAACTGAGGTACGGAGAGATGACATGACTTGTTAGAGATCGCAAAGCAGTGTGGCCTACTGTGGTTTTGCCAGTTTTGCTTATAGATAAAGTAAAGTGCTCAGAGGATGTGATTTGTGGTGCACCCGGAAAGAGACTCCCCCACCTCCACCTCAGTCAAAAATATTTCCATAATGCTCTCTTGAGATTCTTATCTTGGCATCTGAAGCCTGACAGGTAAAACTTCATCTGGGGTAGGTAGTAGACTCTTTTAAAGGGAAAGTCTCAGTGATGAGTGAATTCCTTTCCTTTCCAATGTGACTGCAGGAAGAGTGTTTTGAGAGAAGGAAGAAGGGGAGGCTAGTTGGTGTGTGTGTGGCCTTGCAGGCTGGGAAGAAGATGATGAAGGTGGGCGGCCTCTTAGAGCACCTTCCTCTCCCCACAGGGGGACAGGGTAGGAAAAGGTAAGAGAGGCCAGAAGAGGCCTTGTGGATGAGATTTAAGAGTCAGCCCCCCTCAGTTGGAAACCCTCTCTACCACTTAGCAGGCTACTTACTCCAGCTCTTCAATTTCTTCTTGTTTTACCCCTTGAGTGGTCTTACACATTTAACGAGATAATGAGGGTAACATATTTTAGCTCAGATGTTAACACAAAGTGAAGAGGCAAAGTGCAGAACACAACTCCAGAGCCAGGCCATTCGGGTTAAGGAGGCTCGGGGCCTCACTCATTGGCTGTATGTCTTTGGACATGTTGCTAAAGCTGTCTGGAGCCTGGGGCCCATTACAGCATCTCCCTCCTTTTGGTTTTGAGAGAGATTGTTTGAGTTATATGAGTAAAGTATAAAGTGCTTAAAATAGTCCTTGGTACATAATGTGTACTATATAATTACTGGCTATTTCCATAGCAAGCACTCAAAAAAAAAAAAAAAAAAAAAAAAAAAAAAGCAATTGACATCAGTAAGCAAAGTATAAATTAGCCTACTTAAGATTTTTTCTAGCAAGTCCATGCCATGCCATGGTACCTGTTAGACTATTAGCAAGCTCTCTTTATTGGTTTTGAACTTTCCTACACCTGCTGTGAACTCTTTGCCTGTTGTTTTTGGTTAAATTCTCTCTCTTACCAAGCTTAAGTTTGGCTCAAAGTATCATGCAGTGGGTGATGAGAGGAGATTTTATTCTTTTAGGCTTTGAGAATCAATCATTACAGGAGTGAAGGAGTCTGTCTTTGTGTTTGGGTTGACAACCAAAGGGTGGTTGTAGATTATACGTGGCTTTCTTCAGGTTATCAGGGAATGGGCTTGCATCCTCGTGAGCTGTGTATGCTGATGTGACATTTCAGAATGAGGGCAGCTCCAGAGTTTTGTTCTAGAGATGCAGACATGCAAAGACTCAAGCCCAGTGACCCAGGGCACTACTGATGTGGCCATTTAAAATATGCATTTGTTGTTATTATCTGGAAATATATGTAAATGCTTTTCACGTGTTGTTTTGATCTCCATTTTAACATGCTTAGAATGGCATTCTACACAGGGACATGGTGGACAAACATGGAATGCTGCACTGGTATTTTTCTAGTTAGGGATTATTTACTCATCTATCCACCCATTCACTTAAAACACATTTATTGAGCCTCTCTTATGTGCCAGGAATTATTTCAGACACTGAGAATTCAGCAGTAAGCAAATCCCTGCCTTCTAGGTGCTCACATTCTAATGAAGGGTGAGTGATAGTAACCATGTAGTGTCACATATGTGACACATATGTGGTGGTAGTAGTGCACGAAGGAGAAAAACAAAGCAAGGAAGGTTGCTAGGGAAGTAGGATGGCTAGGAAAGCCTAACAGAGGGGTGCTTGAATAAAGACTTGAAGGAGTTTGGAAATGAGCTGTGTGGAAGAGCCTTTTAGGAAAAGGGAACAACAAATGTGAAGTTGGCAAGAGAGTGCCTACTACATGTAGGCAGAGCAAGGAGGCCACTGTCATAGCTGCAGAGGAATGAGTGATAGGGAGAATAACTGGGAATAGAGTCAGAGAGGAGAGAAAATGAAATTATATCATGGTAAGGAATTTGGCTTTACTCAAGGTGGCATGGGAAGCTAGTGTATGGTCTCAGACAGAGGAATAATAGAACTTGATTTTCATTTTGCCAGGATCATTCTGGCTGCTGACTAAAAGTAGATTGGAGGGATAGAGAGAAAACATGGGTCAAAGCAGAGATGGTAGTTAGGACACTATTAAAATGATCCAGGGGAGGGAAGACTGTGACTTGATTCAGGGTGCTGGCCTGGTGGTGAGAAGTGGTTGGATTCTGAAACTATCTCAGAATGTAAAGTGGTATAGTCCTCTGGAAAGTAGTTTGACAGCTTCTAAGACAAAACAAAAACAACCAACATGAAACCCTAAATATACACTTACCATGTAGCCAAGGAATTGCACTCCTTGGCAGTTATCTCGGAGAAATGAATACTTATGTTGTTTTGTTTTGTTTTGTTTTGTTTTGTTTTGTTTCAGAGAAGACAGAGAGAGAGTGAGAAGCCGGGAGGGACAGAGAGAGAGGGAGAGAGAGAATCTTAAGCAGACTTCACACTCAGTGCAGAAACTGACATGGGGTTCAATCTCACAACCCTGAGACCAAAATCAAAGGTTGGATGCTAACTGACAGCCACCCAGGCACCCCTACACAAAAACCTGTGCAGGCTTATTCGTAGCACTTTTATATGTGATACTGAAAAACTGGGGACAACCAAAATGTCCTTTGATAAGTAAATGATTAAACAACCATAGCCACACCATAGAATACTACTCAGCAATGAAAAAGGGACAAATTATCGATACACGCAGTAACTTCTAAGGACTTCATGGATATTATGCTGAGCAAAAAACAGCCAATCTCAAAGGATCACATGTCATATGACTCCAGTTATATGACTATCAAAGAGACAAAATTAAAGAGATGGAAAATAGATTAGTGATTTGCAGGAGTTAGGGATGCAGGAGGTAGGTGTGATTATAAAGGGGTGGCAAAAGGAAGTTCTTCATGGCTATAGAAAAGCTCTGTATCTGGCTTGCAGTAGCGCTCGCAGGAATCTACATATGTGGTTAAATGACATGACTATAAACACACAGCAATGTTGATTTCCTGGTTTTGACATTGTGCTATAGTTATATGTAAGATGCAAAATTGATGGAAACTGGGTGAAGGGTACAAAAATGAAATAATATTATTAGCAGATGTGGGGAGACACATCAGGGGAAGCAGTGGATGAAGAGGGCTCTTTAAGGTCATGCAGAGCTGTGGCTCTTTCTGGGGGTTTTCTGCATTCTTTGGCATTCTTGATTGCATTCACGGTTCCTTTTCAATTTCTCTAATTGTGTGAGGCTTAGAGCCCTTTAATAATAATAGAAAATGCTGATGAAGGTGAAAAATAAGCAGAGTCAATAGAATTTTCTGAAGCTGATGTAGGGTAAATGGGAAAAAGATCTAAAAGTTACTCCACGAGTTTGGGCCTGAGCACCTAGAAGAATTCAGTTGTAACTGGCCACAAAGGAGCTAATTCAGGGGTACGTATCGAGAGTTTAGTTCCAGATATGATAAGTTTAAGATGCTGTTGGATAACATTGGAAATCATTAGCACAAAAATGGTATTTCGAATTATAAGTCTAGATGGGATTCCCAAGGGAGTGAGTATAGAGAATTCAGGGCTGAGTTTGGGATTCTCCAATGTTTAGAGATTTGGGAGATGAAGGGGAACCAGGAAGGAAGATCAGGATGGAGTGTCCAGACAAGTAGGAGACAACCCAAAACTGTGAGGTGTCCTCACAGCCAGTGAGGAGGAATTAGAAAAAGATAGTTATTGCCTGTCAAAAAATTTGCTGAAATGCCAATGAGAAAAAGCCAGAGATTTGGCCATACCTTTGGCAATGTGGAGGGCATCGGGAACCCTGATGGAGTATGAGGGTTAAAGTAGGACTGGTATTGATTCAAGTCACAACACAAAGGGCTAAGTTGAAAACACTGCTCATGGTGGCTCACAGGGAAACATGCTAGAAAGGGAAGGAGAAAATGTGGAAATCACTAGATAGGTGGGTTTTTTTTTTTCCTTTTCTGAGATGGGAGGAAAAGAGTATGTTGTATTTTTTTTTAAACATTGTATTTATTCATGAGAGACATAGAGAGAGAGGCAGAGACATAGGCAGAGGGAGAAGCAGGCTCCCTATGGGGAGCCTGATACGGGAATTGATCCCAGGACCCCGGGATCACAATCTGAGCCAAAGCAGATGCTCAACACTGAGCCACCCAGGCATCCTGAGTATGTTGTATCTGATGGAAGTATCCAGTATAAGAAGGAAAAAGGGATGCTACATGAGAAAGGAAAGAAGAGCTGACAAAATGTTTGAGAAGAGGCAAGAAGTCTTGGAATCTGGTGCACAGGTGGAAGCATTAGCCTTTCTCAGGAGAGAAGGAGTCTGAGGGTGGGGCTGCAGCAGCACATGTGCTGGACACAGTGAGATCCTTCTCCCCTTATTCAGTGTCTGTGTCATTGCAAGGACTGTACTTCCCAGGTAGTCAGTGGTTCCGCAGCATGCAACTCTTGTGACCTCAAGTCTCTCTTAACCCTTTGAGTTGAAGGGTTGACTTTGAAATGATAGATTTTGGAGGAAAGAAAAAAGTAGAAGACACAGGGCCTCCTGAGGGGAGGTATGGAAATCATAGGAGAACAGAAAATAGAGCAGTTGCTTATTTCATCAGTTAAGGAACCCGTGAAAGGGTTTTAAGTCCCTAACATGCAAACAATGGCAGTTTTAGCTAAATGAAATAGTTGGGATATTTTTACTTGTGTTACATTCATTCAAACAAATATTGATTGAGAATCCAGGCACTGTGCTATGTCCCAGGGATGTGAAAGCAGATGGTCACTGCCCTGGAGGAGCTCTAGATACCATGCAAGCAGAAATGTAAAAAGTGTGGTGAGTGCAAGGAAGCAAGGATAGAAATACACATTTGGGAACCAGCAAGGGAGGCACTTGCATCCCATCTGGGCAGTGGGTGGGAGTGATTCAGAAGGATGTTGAGCTTGGGATGCTGGGATTGAGATTTACAGGAGGAGGGAGGGATAGTCAGGTGATGAGCATGAGGTGTGGGGGGCTAGGGAGGGGAAGAAAGGCATTCATGCAAAGAGTGAAAGCAAAGCTGACAGAGTAGAAGGGGAAAGAAGCAGGTAAATAAGAGTTCCGTGGGAATCAGTAGGGCTGGTGGTCAAAGGGCCCTGACGTAAGGGCCAGAAGAGGGAAGAGCCGTGAGTGAGTAAGGAAAAGAAGGGTGGGAGTAGGTTTTGACCTTGGGGTGCATGTTTTATTACAAAAACCATGGCTGAGCTGCATCTTCTCGCAAGGCTGGCTGGGACCTCAGAGGGAAAGAGGAACTGACCCAGAAGGAAACAAGGCGGGAGGGGAAGAATTGTCAGCTTTCTGGTAGATCCAGCTGTGATAGACCCCAGTGAATGAGTGAGGCTCAGCGCCGAGCCTGCCTTTCCCTGCTGCCTAAACCTGGATCAGAGTTTGTACAACCTATCCAGAGGTTTGATGCAAGCTAGAAATGATCTACTATTAAAGAGGAATGCAGATTTCCTGTTTGCTATAAGGAAACTTCCTTTGTGTGTCAGATTTGAGACGTGGCAACAGGGCTATTGTAGGTTTTCAGTTTTACCAGTGACTCTAACTACAACTTGAATGATGAAGAACTTTTCCCTTCATGAGAAATCAAAACCTCCTGTCTTCCACAAGAAATCCTTAATAATGTTCAGGTCTCTTCTCTAGCGTGCCATGAGCCATTTTTGTAAATAATTATCCCTCCCTTTGTTACAAAAGTCCTTCAGAGGAGGTCAGTGGGTAAAGGAAAGAAATGACACATTTCTAAAAATCAGCTTTCCTCTTTCAAGTTCTTTTCTGGCCACTTCTTTTTCCTGTTGTGTAATCAGGCAATTCTTGGTCTGATGAGGCAAGTCTGCATCCTCTTGTTATTGATTTTGGTGGTTGGTCTTTGTTGATGTTTGGGGGCCGAAATTAGGCTGAGGGCCCACTTGGCAGCATTAGTGTCTGCTAGGCACTTAGTGCACCCTTAATGCTCGGGAGATGCTAATTATCAACGATGATAACAAGTACACAAAATCAGCTGTTCCTGCTCTTTAGCTTCCTTCTTAGGGGACAGACCAGTGTGAAGCAGAAATGGTGGCCACTTCCCCGTTTAAGAGAGGGCTCCTTGGGTGATACAGCCATCCGTTACCATGTGAATAATCTATTATACTAAGAATGAAAGAACTAATTTAATTTGTATAGTGCTACCAGGATCTGCAGTAACTCATCTTATGATGCTACTGTTGCTTGCAATTGTCTTGCTGGAGGATGAATAAGAATTTGGAAAATTTAATCCCTTGTGGTGATACTGTTGTTCATATTTTGGTTTTCACTCATATTTGGTTTTCACATTCCTCTCCCTTAGCCTCCAGAGGTCTTCACGAAGCCTCCTGTGTATAAAAGTGATTCCACCTATAAGGAAATGAGTGCTCTATGCTTTTTCCTCTTATTTTTTATTTATTTATTTTTTGTTCTCTGTCTCCTGACGAGCCCTGTGGCTTCAGGGACCCATTTCATGTGGTAGTTTCCAAGCCTGAGATGGATCTTCTTATGTCAGTGTTTTCTCTCTGCTAAAATTTCTGTTATCAAAAGCAGTAGGGAAAGGCTTTGTTTCTAAAAGTAAGTTAAGCTTAGAGATTAAATGAACAAATTTCCTAGTAGGGGTAAGTATTCGAGATGCTAGAAGTGCCCAGGTTTTACACAAAGTGATACCAATCTGGGGATCTCTGAGTGATTTATAGATATTTAAGACTGTCTTGTTTGGGGGCACCTGGGTGGCTCAGTCAGTTAAGCATCTGCCTTCGGCTCAGGTCATGATCCCAGGGTCTTGGGATAGAGCCCCATGTTGGGGGTCCCTGCTCAGCGGGGAGCACATTTCTCCCTCTCCCTCTGTTGTTTCCCCTGCTTGTGTTTGCATTCTGTCAAATAAATAAATAAAATCTTAAAAAAAAAAAAAGACTGTCTTGTTTGGATGTCTGAGAGACACAGCCTGTAAGTATGTGACAAGTAGATTTTGTGACTGTATTGATGGTTCAGTTCAACTCTTTTGTTGGGGGCAGTCACAAAGTGAGAGGCTTCTGTTGTGATCGGTATACAGGTACAGGGAATAAGAGCCCGTATTCCATGTTGAGACAGGGTGTTGTGCTCTGGAGAGGGGAGACCTGCCCTGGGGATTTGAGGTGGCTAAGAAGTATCAGGGGCTGTGGGATCCTTACCTATGTTTGGGATGGGGCCATGGAAGGCGACATTGTACTTGTGCAGGATGGATTAGCTCCCGTGCTAAGTGACCTGACAAACGGGTTATAGAGCTTAGAGCATCGTGGTGGGGGGTTGTCCCAGTTTCCTGCGTGGGACCTGTGGTGGTGAACTTTAGGTGGCATTCTGGCTATGTGGTGCCAAGTTGTTTGGCCAAACATGAGTCTAAATACTGGCTGTGAAGGCATTTTTTAGATGTCATTAATGTTGAAATCAGTATACTTTGTTTTTTTTTTTTTTTTTTTTAAATCAGTATACTTTGAATGAAGCAGGTTAACCTTCACAATATGGGTGGTCCTCATTCAATTAATTGAAAGGTTTTTTTTTCTTAAGATTTTATTTATTTATTCATGAGATACACACACACACACACAGAGAGAGAGAGAGAGAGGAACAGACACAAGCAGAGGGAGAAGCAGGCTCCATGCAGGGAGTCTGACGTGGGACTCGATCCCAGGTCTCCAAGATCACACCCTGGGCTGAAGGCAGTGCTAAGCCACTGAGCCACCCAAGCTGGCTTGAAAGGCTTTTGAGAAAAGACCAAGGTCCTGGAAGAGGAAGGAATTCTGCTTCCAGGCCACCTACAATATCAACTCCTGCTGGAATTTCCAGTCAGTCCTGGGCCTGCCCAATTCCTACAGTCACTTGAGCCAATAACTTAAAAGAAATTACTCTCTCTATATATGTGTATATACCCTAGTGGTTCCGTTTCTCGGGAGAGCCCTGACTACTACAGAAGCCTATTGAACCCTCAGTTGAGATTTTTGTTCTTGAGACTGCTGGAGGAAACATCACCTGGACCTGTGGGCAGCCACAGGGATTTCAAGTGTGGCTGCTCTTCCCGGATGGCCTCGGGTCTCCAATTTACCCAGGCTGCCTTGTGGTTTGGACTTCAGCATCAGTGGATTGTGGTAGCTCATGTCCCTTTGGCTTCCAAGTCTCATGGGTGACAGATAGCTTGTTTTATATTTGCAGAGTGGGATTTATTAGCCTACTCTGAGTATATGGCAATGTCTCTGCATCTCTGCTTCCTGTCTAAGGATTACCCAGAGAGGCATCATTTGTTTAAAGGAGGTCGGTTGGAAGAGTCCTTTTAAAATGTTCCGGGAGAACATTTATTTATGTGCGATAAATATTATGCCTATTTAAATGATCTGAAAAAAACTTCCTTTGTAGCAGGAGACAAATAGGAACTGCTCAGACAATCCCACTGACTGATGTCTATCTCAGTTCCCCTCATTTGCTTAAGGCACACCCAACTGGGTAAGGCTGTCTCTTGCATGGACCTTCAGGGTCATTGGAAATACCCAAATGCGGCTGCAGGAGTTGAAGTTTCTTCGTGATAAGAAAATTACAGAACATTCTTCTGGAAAGTACTCACCCTTTCACCCATGACTAGACATATAAGTTGTCAACTAGGATTGTCTTTCAGAGGGATGCCTGGGTGACACAGTTGGTTAAGTGTCTGTCTTCATCTCAGGTCATGATCTCAAGGTCCTAGGATCAAGCCCCAAGTTGGGCTTCCTGCTCCGGGGAGAGTCTGCTTCTCCCTCTCCCTCTGCCTCTCTCCTTGCTCATGCTCTCTCTCAAATGAGTAAATAAAATCTTTGGAGAAAAAAAAAAGAATTATCTTTCCTAGGCAAAATCCCAGGCTGAGAGGGAAGCTCCCATTTGTTTTTAAGGAAATGTTAACTGGTTGCAAAAGAATGGATTCATTCCCCCTGAAAAAGCATAATACTTTTTATGGTTCTCTGGGGAGGGATCCTTTCCCAATGCATTTTCTTTGCTATGTTTGATTTAGAATTAGCAGCATTTATCTCAAGTGTGTTTATTCCTTTTGGTTAAGCGGCGCCTGTGACATATACAGCCTGAAAGAGTAAAACATATCTGTCATGTCTTAAAAAAACTAACCAACCAAATTGTCTTTTGAGACTTCTTGCTTCCTTAAAGTGCCTCATATTTTGTATCACATACTTTAAGTTTGAAACAAAAAAGTTGAAAATCCCAGATTTTTAACTTTGTACCTCAAAATAGTATTTTATTTTATTCAGGAAAAAAATTTTAATGGATAAATCTTTCTTAATAATGTCTTTGCATTACTTGAGAACGAGCCTTAGGATATTATTACTTAATAATATTCATACAAAATATTTTCATCTCTATCTTTAAAACCTGAATATCTCCTAGATTTCACCAGCTTGTGAGTCACCTGGGTAAAGTGATTTTCCTAGCAGTAATCCTCTGGTCCTATGGATCAACAGTCACTTCTTTCAAGAGGTAGTCCCCTGATCTGACATGATTACTATGTTACATTCCAGAAGACAGAGGAGAGGGGCCCTTGAAATATAGTCACTGCCTGTGGGGGTGGAGTTGGGGGGCGCTGTTCTTGTGCTCTGGCTGCGGCTGGTCCTTCTTGGCACTCATGACTTGCCCTTGATCTATTATGACCTGGAGTGTTTATCCTCGGAATTACCACAGCTCAGATTTCTGCTTCCTGATCCCTAGTGCTCATCTCACCCTTTGTCCACAGTAAAATGCCTCTTCTTCTAAAGCCCAGCCTGTTTTTGGTCATATGGGTGTGTGGGAGCTGTCTCATAAAGAGACTCCAAGAGATACAGCTGTTTCAGTTATATTACCAAACTCTCCAAAGGCAAAGTGTGCAATTTGCTTTGGGTCCTGGAAATAGAGTTTTACAGGATACGTGGGTGGCTCAGTGGTTGAGCATCTGCCTTTGGCTCAGGTTCTGATCCCGGGGTCCTGGGATCGAGTACCGTATCAGGCTCCCTGCATGGAGCCTGCTTCTCCCTCTGCCTGTGTCTCTGCCTCTCTCCATGTCTCTCATGAATGAATAAATAAAATCTTAAAAAAGAAATACAGATTTGCACATTAAAAAGAAGTCTTTCTATACATTTCTCCCCTTTTTGGGGAGCATAGCCATTCTGCTCTTAATGTTTTTGTGGCCCAGGAGAAGAGTAAAAATGGAGGCCCCATATAGAAGTCTAAAAATTTAAGAGTATAAATCAAGTGAACATGTTATAGAAAATATATCTTATCCTTTTATTTTGACAAATATCTCTTTATTACAACAAATTTTCTATTTTTAAAATTTCAGCCTTTTAATTTTTCTGAACTTGTTTTATATTTTTTTAAAGATTTATTTATTTATTTATTCATGATAGACACAGAGATTGAGAGAGAGGCAGAGACACAGGAGGAGGAAGAAGCAGGCTCCATGCCGGGAGCCCGACGTGGGACGTCGATCCCGGGACTCCAGGATCGCGCCCTGGGCCAAAGGCAGGCGCCAAACCGCTGAGCCACCCAGGGATCCCTGTTTTATATTTTTTATCATGATTTAGCTTATTTTCAACCTCAGTGATCTAAAATATAAAATAAAATAATAGTTTAATTTAACAGCATACAAAGTTTGAACACATTTTAAAAATAAATGAAAACAAATGTAAACACTAAAAACTAAAATCTCATATTTTCAAAGAATACTTTTTTCTAAAATATTTAAAAGATATATTGAAATTGGGAGATAAAATTCAAATTGTAATGAATGAATATAAATTGCAATCAATATTTAAATAGAGCTGGCATTTTAATTTTCTGAATATAAATTAAATCATTTAAAAATAATCTGTAAAAATAAAATTATTACTGCTTCTAGTGTTCAATGTCCATCTAGTTGCCAATGTAAAGAAAGATGTTTTGCTTCATGCATGTTATGTCTAGATCTTTATGTGTAGTTTAAGCGTATAAACTTATATATGTATAATTTAAGCATAGCATGAACTTTTCTTTTAAACATGAACTATTTAATATGGAAGAATGTTCCTCATCTTCCACATGCAACTGTTGTGAATGGTGTGCTAATTTGTGAGTGCCTCCAGAACCTCAATTTGGAACATGAAGAAAAGGAAGACAATGGATGCTCAATAGCAATGGGAAATGATATACTTCATTATGCAAGAATCTATTATTTCATAATATCAGAGTGGATTATGACACATTATTTAATTTGTTTTTCCCTTAAATACTCTTGGCTGCTTGAATCATCCTTGCACTCTGAAGCATTGTCAGTCACTGCAATTGGCAGTGGCATAGCCCATCAACCTGCATGGCATTTAGAGAGGGTTGTCATTTGTGTCAAAGACAGGGCAAGAATGTGAAGAATTTCCCTGGGGTTTGAATGGCATTAGTAATGAGAGTAGATATTTAAGATTGTGGATTATGCTGAAGTTCTGAGTCTTGGATCCCAAGGGACAGAGATACCCAAGTGTTCTTTAGTGAATTCCTTTTGCTTGGGTTTAAGGGTTTTGTGTGCCATCAAGAGACTGAGTTTTTAAAGGCGGGTGTCGGTGGATTGCCTTACACTGGCACCCGCCAACACTTTTCCTTTGGGTCTTGTGCTACTTCTCACCCACCATACCAGATTCTCTGTTCGTTTGCTGTGCTTTTCTCTGACATCTGGCTTTCTCTGGACTTCTCCAGCAGACATATTTTTAATATATCTGAACATCATTGTTGTCACTGGTCAAATTCTTTCTTATGCAAATGTGGCTAGAAACTTTTTGCATGTCCTTGAACATCCTACAGTGGTGAAAGACACTTTTTCTTTGGGTTTTGGAGAAGACCCAAAATACTTCCAGGAGAATCGATTAAATCCCTATACTTGTCCAGCAAGATCTCTGTTCCAGCCTACAAAAAAGCATCCTGTTACATTTAAGTTATCATCTTTCTAAATAGTTTCTTCTCAACACTGGTGGTCGAAAAAAAATAACAACATATTCCACATATTTAATGTGCTTTGAAGATGAGCATGATATTGTTGTGAAAGCTTATTTGTATCATCCTTGGTACTTTTACTGATCTTACTACTTCCACATAGTAGGTTGCCACCACCCATGTATAAAAATAGAGGCCATTTCTCCTTCTTGGGCAATACCCCTGGTTTCTAGTCTTTGGCATCTCTGAGAAGGTCTCTCTCCCCAGCTTGTTTGTACCCACACAGAGCAGAGCCTACTCAGATAATTTATAAAAGTAGAGAATTTAGGGGCTCAGATGATTTTTGCCTGAGGCCAAGGTTTAAATTTTTGTGTATTGCTCACCCCTTCTGGATCTCTCACCAATTATCAACTCTGATCCTAGTTCTTCTTCAGCTACCCTCCTCCTCAGAATGAGAGATCAGCCACTTTGACACCAGTATCATCTTTTCAGTTCCTCCCAGAAGTGTTCATTTCAAACCTCCAGTGGCCGCTCTTCCCTTTCACTTACCCCCCAGCTCCACACTGAAATTTGCAATGATGGTTAAGAGCAGACCTAGAGCCACTGGATGCTAAAAATGTGACTTTGGAAAAGTGATCTAACCTCTCTGAGCATCAGTTTCCTTATTTATAAAATGGGAACCTCATAGGGTGGTGGGAAGGAACCAATGAGATAATGCAGGTAAGGCACTTGGCAGAGATCTGACATACAAAGTATAATATTATCTTTTGTTTGTTTTCAGGTTGTTTCACAGCTTTACCTGAACACTGGCTCAATGGAAGGAAGAGAACTGAAAGAGAATTTCAAAGCTAAACAACAGAACTAACAGTTTTGCAATAACCTGCAGGGTATTACTTGAACACAGAAAAAACAGGGTGCCTCCTCAGAGGTACACTGCCTTAAGAGAGAAGGGGGTTCTTTTGTAGATGTTATCAAACTTTCATGAGATAAATATTATCCTTCTCTCCAGGTATGGGTTTTGGCATTCTTTCCATTTCTAATGGAATTAATAGAACATTAACCTCTACAAAATACTAACAAGCAATTCCCCACCAAGTCCTGAGAACAGAAAAACTCAAAACCAATCCATCTAGCTCTCCTGCTCTTTTAGTGCTCCTCACCACCTCCAGTCCCCCTCGGCCCCCTTCTGCCCCCTCCAACACCCACTCCCCCCACCCCAGCTATTATTAGGCCAGGCATTATGGGTGGGCAGGTGGCATGAGGAACATGTGCTGCTCACATGTGGCTTCCGCAGTAAAAGAGGTTGTACTTTGCTTATGAGGAAGCACTATTTCAGGTCCCGCATGCCATTTACCACCCCAAACCGAACCAAGCAACCAAACAAACAACCCCCAGCACCCCCTCCAGGAATTTGTACATTAAAGGAAATAGAACTTGAGATAAATGAGAGAAAAATAAAACATTTGTTCCAAAGCATTTGATACCCTAAAGAGCAGAAAAATGACCCCTTCCTAGAATTAAAATAATTGAAGCTGGCTTTTTACGTGTTAATTGGCCTTCTCCGTGGTGGCACGCTTCCTCTCAGATTTACTGGGTCTGCCTGAAAATTTTCAGAGTGGTCCCTCCCTCCTGCTTTTAATCGTGCTGTTCCCAGGCTGCAGTCCCCTCTCTATAGCTCTCCATGAGTCCTATTGGTTCAAGGTCTTGCTGGACTTTCTGTGCCTCCTGAGACTTCCCTTCTTCCTGCTGTCTTTTCATTATTCTCTACGTTTTTTTTTTTTTTTCAGTTAAATTTTAAACTATGTAGAAGCAAGGACCATGTATGTATTTTTAAAATCCCACATCCCTTACAGTGCCTGGTTATTGTTCTGGGCACATAGTAGATGTAAACTGAACACATTTTATCGGATGGTTCCAAGACCTTCCTTTTTGCTTGACCAGAAAATCAGAAAAATTTGTCAAGTCTCTTATCCCTTCCAAAATATGATTACTAAGACCTGGAGAAAAGCCCTGCTTCCTGTGTGTTTTAAAACTTCTCTGCTCCTAATGATTCTGGGACGAGTGCAGGGCAGCCTGGGACAGTTGAACATCAGCCACACTTTCACATCCATGAGAAGGTGGACAGGTGCACCTGAAAGCCATCTGGAAGGGTAAGGATGGTGGAAATGCCAAACTAGGAAAGCAATCCATAAACAATGTGGAGCCTTTGCTGTGACTCCCAAATGTACCAGATAACAAACTCCAATTCCTATGACACTAAACAAGCAGAGCTTCTGGAAAATAATCGCTTTTGGCCTGCCTGTTTTTCTCAATCTGACAAAGAAAACAGCATGTAAATAGATTGCAGTGTAGTAGTCAGAGGAAAAAGGAAAGCCCCAAACTCAGAAGGCCGTGAGTGTGCGATGACCTTTAGTTACTTTCTCCTTTTCATCTGCTGCTGTTTGTGATTCAGGAAAGACAGCTCTTCACATTGTATCCACTAAACCTGCAGTAGCTTCTCTTTCCGTTTTTAAAAGGCTCTCAGCAGATGCTATCTTCTGGAAAACAAAACAAAACAAAAAATCACAAACCCACAGATCACTCTCCCTCCCTGTACCAAACCAGCACGCTCTGAAGTCACAAAAGAGAGAGCAGTTCTTCTTTCTATTTCTCTGTTGTCTAATGGTAGCTTTGGGTGTGTGCTTATGTCTTGGAGAGGTGTCTTATTTTAGGGTATTTACATTATGCTCTTCTTTGCAAACTCACATTAGAGAATATAGATAGGGAAGGTTTTACTAATTACCGCATGAATCATTACAGCAGCTACACAACGGGGGGGGGGGAGGGGTTGGTAGACGGGTTATTGAAAAGGAAATGCTCTATCATCATTTTCTATTCTCTTGGTAGAAATGCCATTTGTATGAGGCAAGTAGGCTTGGTTAGTTCTGTTACTGATTTCATCCTTCCTACTTTTCCTTCCTTCTTGCCTTCTTTCTATTCCCCACTCACCCCCCCACCTCAGCCTGCCATGCAGAGATTTTAAAGCACGGTGAGCTTGCAGTGTCCAGTATTTGCCCACTTTTTTTTTTTAAGATTTTTATTTATTTATTGAAAGACACACAGAGAGAAAAGCAGACGTCTCATGGGGAGCCCCAAGCAGGACTCGATCCTTGGACCCCAGATCACGTCCTGAGCCAAAGGCAGACGCTCAACCACTGAGCCACCCAGGTCCCCAATATTTGCCCACTTAACATATAGGAAGCAGGACACTGGCTCGACTCTGCTGCTTTCAGTAATACCAACTTACAGAGCTACACTCTAGCTTCTGGACATGTAATCAGATTTTTTTAAAAAGTTCGGTTTCCATGTTTACTCTGCTCAGTGTGATTCTCCCTAGTGTCTGACTCATTGTGTCACGTAGATTTTCCACACATTCTAACATGCATCTTCCTCCAGTCCTGTGTGTTAAATTTCATTGCTCCTTAATTCTTGCTGGTGATTCTTTTCAGGAATGGTGTAATATTAAGTAACACAAAGTTCCCGGGAAATAATCAGACATTTATAAGACATGTTTTGATTTTGCAGGAAAATGAATGTGATATTTTTTCCCCCTGTGCCTGCCCAACTATTTGAGAAAACTCAGAAAGGGGAAGCTAACGAGAGGCTAATGTGTTCCAGTATGTAATAAGGAATAATAAAAAATCACTTCGAAAGCCCCTGGTATTTGCCATTTGCCTACCATGATGCAGACAATACCAATGTGTTGTAATATTGTATCAGTAATAGTGTCAATAATATTAGCTGGAGTTGTGAACACCTTTGGTATTGGAACCAGCTTTGAAACCCAAGTGTAACAAGAGAACAACTAAGAGAGCAGAGGACCCATAAAACATGCCTAACCAGGAGTGAAGGTTGGACCCACAACTGTTTAGCCTACAGAAGAAGAGATTCAAAATGAGATGTGAGAAAGGGAGCAGCCTCTGTCCCCATTGTCCCTCGAAGGCCTTCTAGAAATAGTCTAGTGGATGTTGGATGATTTCACGTGAGGAATGTTAGAAATAGAATTCTTTCACTGGGTGACAGCATGGGGCAGATGGTGTCTGTGGTTCATCCATTAGAAATGGAGAGAATTCAAATTGCTTAGTTGACAAAGGCACAGGATGTCATCAGGGCACTGTGGGAAGTCTGGGATTACACCCTATGGGGCTCTCAGCACATTTCATGTGGTGCTTCCCCTTGCTTCCTGTTTGCTGTGAGCTGTGAGGCTGTGGTCATCGGTCATCGGTCATTGTAAGGGAAGTCTGCAAGCACGCAGCGGGAGAGTGGGCTGCTGGATCCTGCCGGGAGCACCAAGCTGCTCTCTCTCGGGGAGTCAGGGTTGAATATTTTGTTTGGTCAACTGATGTGGGAATTCGTTTATTGTTACCAGGCCTATTTGATTCTTCTTCTAGGATCCCAACAGTTTACCTCTTGCTAATTTTAGAGAAATCAGAAGGGTAAAAGGTAGAAAAGTTTGTGGAGACTGTCAAGGAAGGCACTTCTAAAAGCCACAGACCCTCTCAGTTTAGGACCCGAGAACAGTGTGAACAGAATACCAAACATCAGTTAAACTCTGTGTGTCATCCAGAGAGCCAGCTGTCATGCAGATTTTCACTATATTGTCACTAAGGCATCATAGAGACAGCCTAGTACTGGGATAGCTTTGGTGTAACACGCTAATAGGAAGAAAATAAAAGGCAAATGTGGGCTTTGGAGAGTGAGAGAAATGTATGAGGAATACATGGATGTATTGAGAGGAGGAGCAGAGAAGTCATTGCAGGGTGGGAATTTGAAACATGAAACAGTTTGAATGGAAAAATAGATGTTCTTTGGATGCTAACAGATCAAAGAACTGGAAAATGAGATTGACTTCTAGAAACAGAGATCCCTATTGACTGAGAGGAGAAGCAATGTAGGTAAATTTGTCTCATCTAAAATAGGGGTCAGCCCCTCGTCTTGCTGTGCCTCGTCTTCCCTGTGAAACAGGGCTCTCCTTTGATCAAAGGTTTTATCTGACCAATCCCCTAAGCCAAGCTCTGGAAGTAGGTGCTTGTGGATAGTCCTTGTTCCAATGTAGGAACCAGATAGATCAATCACACTGATACATACTTGAAATAGGCTTGATTTTTTTTTTTACCCCCAATCAGTTAAAGAGTAAATTTGTACCTCAAATTTCCTTTTAGTAGAGATCAGAAAGCTTAAGAAGTCCATGGCAAAAGACAGAAACTTTTTGTTTTCATTTTGACAAAATTTGATACATAAGAACTTAGAGGTAGTTTTTAAAAACTGGTAGTGACAGCAATAAGACTGCCGTGAATAATCTATTCAGGCTGAGCCAGAGGCCAGTCTAAGTCCCAGTTTCCAGTGAGGGGAAGAAGGATACTCACATTCTGTAGAAGGGGAAAGGGAAGTCATGCTTGTCAAGTGACGGCAACTGGCTCAGGCACTGGACCGAGCCCTTGATATCTGCAATCTCATTTATTTACCATGACCTTGAAGCTAGGTGTTATTATTAGTGTTTATACAAAAAAGGAAAATACGGTTTTATCACTTAGGAAAAAAGGATATGTATGTACCATAAGTTTTTGTACTGTGTCCTCCATTTATTGGGTATTGGGACTTGGATTCACACATAAGGTTTCTGTTCTCAGCTTTCTTTTGAGAAATTGCCACCTCCCCTCTTCTGTGAGAGTACGTGGATGGATACACTCTATTTCCTGCCATTGCCACTACGTGGATGCTACTTCTCTCACTGAGAGGGTAAGAAGGGCTGAAGGTACGTAAGCCATGGTGTCCTGCCATCCTGAGTCTTCTGTGGCTCCTGACAGTGGCACCTGAGGAAGCTCGGTTAAGCCTTGCAGCCAGACAGTGGGGCATCTCACCTGACCCTCTATTGACTCAGGTTAAGCAACTGCTTTACTTGTGATGCAGAGTCCCTGTGGGAGCAGCATGGAGCTGATGTCTCCTCCCTGTGAGGTCCCACCTTAGAATGTCATTAGGGGCTGAGGTGTATCCTCTCCAGACCCCAATATGACTGTATTTGGAAATAGGGTCTGTGAAGAGGTTGAATGAGGTCATAAGGGTGAAGCCTTAATCCAATAGGACTAGTGTCCTTTTAAGAAGAAGAAGAGACATGAGAGATTTCTTTCTCTGCAAATGCAGAGTCCCTGTGAGGACATAGAAGGAAGGCAGCCATCTTCAAGCTAGGAAAAAAGCCTTACCACAATGGAACACTGATCTTGGACCTCTAGCCTCCAGAACTATGAGAAAATAAATTTCTGTTGTTTAAGCCATTCAGTCTATAGTATTTGGTTGTGGCCACCTGTGCAGACTAACACAGGTGGCTTCTCCCAAGAGCTGAATCTGAGACAAGGGTTTGAGTGCAAGTCATGACTTTGACATCTGATCCCAGGAGCACTGTGAGACAAGGGGCAGGTGAGACACAGAGGCACTGAAAACCAGTGAAACATGTGGAATGGGGGGACTGGGGCTGTTAGAAATCAGGCAGCTTCCGAAGGACTTCAGAACACACCTCAGAATCTTCCTTCTGTCCAGTACTATACACCAGTTCCTGCCTCTCATTCATTGAGGGTTTCTCCTGGGGCACCTTCCAGCCTGCCAAACTTCTTCCACCATCAGAGACTGCTGGCACAGACAGAGGCTGCAGGGACTGGAGAGAAATGTTCACTGTAAGGAAAATTAGCTCTCAAGGAACCTTGCTAAGAAAATAGAATGTGGTCATTTTTTAAAACAACAGATTCAAATTTTAGACAGTACTGATGGGAACCCCTGGCTCTGTAAGTTAGCGAATTAGCATGACCTCTAGCTTTCCCCTGTCCTCTGTTTTTTTTTTCTTCTTCTTTTAATTATTGTTCATATCATAATCTTCCTATTGTTAAGATTCTTGAAATCCATATTTTGCTTAAGTAAAGTTCTATTTATTTATTTGTTCATTCGCTGAGATATAATTGACATATAGCCTTGTATGAGTTTTATGTGTACAACATAATAATTTGCTCTATGTATATACCGTAAAATGACCATCGCAGTAAGTTTCATGAACACCCATCACCTCATCCAAAGCATTGATTAAGAAGGATGAAGATCTCTCTTAGGTTTTCTTCTTCTCCAATGCAAAGAAGCTGGGCTGTGGAGGGCCTTTTTTCAAGTGTAGGGCTGAAGGTCCCAACTGTATATCATGCACAGGACCATGAATTATTTCTGCATTGTCATTTCCAGACGTAGATTAGCTGTTGTGATTCACCAGGTGAGTTAGTCCCTGCAAAATTTGCTTACTGCAGACACAGGGTCTCCTTGGAGCCAGACTGATGCTTGTCTGGGCCTTTCCCAGGCTCCTCCTTGGACCGGCTGGCCCCTTTACTTATCTAAAAGGTTTTTTTGCTTAGAAAAATAGGTTATAAATTCCTTGATTGCATTTTTTTAATATCAAGAAGAAGGAAAAGATATAATTTCCAAAGACAGTATTTAGCAAGAATGTCTCTTTTTGCAAGTTGCTTATCGTATTTTTATTGGTCTCATGTTAGAGTTAAAAATGATCTTTCAAGTTGTTGGGAATAGACTGACAGGCATTTTCAAGACTGTAGTGTCTCCTTTCTGAGCCTCCTAAGAAAAGGTTGAATAGAAATAAGTTTTGCCTGATCTGCAATCACTCCTGTTTAGAAGAATGTAGAGTTTCAGACAGGTTCTTTCCAGATCTATGATTCTATAGTAAATCCTTCCAACTTTCCAATGTAAAACTACTATTTATAGAAAAAGCAGGAAGGAAGAGGTATTATAAATATTTTTTTGTAATTTCTTTGGTGATTCCTAGACTGAGTCTTTTTTATTTTCTTTAACAACTCATTTGACATGCTAAGGATGAAAGTTCTTTTATTTTTCTGTTAAAGATTTTTTTAAAAAATTATTTATTTATTCATGAGAGACACAGAGAGAGAGAGAGAGAGAGAGAGAGAGGCAGAGACATAGGCAGAGGGAGAAGCAAGCCCCCACAAGGAGCCCAATGCAGGACTCGATCTGGGGCCCCAGGATCACTCCTGGGCTAAGGCAGATGCTTAACCGCTGAGCCACTCAGGTGTCCCTCTGTTAAAGATCTTTGCCTCACTTTAAAAAACATAAGGGCAGCCCCCGATGGCCCAGCAGTTTGGCGCCGCCTTCAGCCCGGGGTGTGATCCTGGAGACCCGGATTCGAGACCCAGGTCGGGCTCCCTGCATGGAGCTGCTTCTCCCTCTGCCTGTGTCTCTGCCTCTCTCTCTCTCTCTCTGTGTCTCTCATGAATGAATAAATAAAATCTTAAAAAAAAACCCACATATGATGAACAATGTTCATATGATCTTAAAAAATTCTGTTATGTCAATAAATAAATTTTCTTTTAGATTTGAGTATTCCGGAATAAGCTACCCTTAACTCTTCATCTCTGCTTAAAAAAAATATTCTAAAGGTCAGCACATTATTGAGATTATCATGTTGCTTTATTTGATTTTTTCCATTTCTTCTTTTTGGAATGCATTGACGTTCACTGTGTATTCTAGCTATGTAAACTATAGTTTTAAATGGCTATAGGAACAACATCTTTGAGATTTACTACTCATTTATTTTTTCTTAAACTTCTTTAATTGTTCTTTCTGTTTTTAACAACTTAAATATAGAAGGGAAACATGCACCTTGTTCCATAAGCTCTTGTGCTTAGGAGTGATTCCCTTCCCCACTCCTTGCCCTTACTCTTTCAATTCTTTTCCTTCTGTCTCCCCTCCTCGGAATTGACATTTGTTCATTTTAGAGTCACCATTTGTAATGAATTGCTTTGCAATTGATTGGATTGACTGTATGATTCCCATTGACCATATTATCCCTAATTTGATTCAATAATGGGCCAATAATTTGATATAATATAGACAGTGAGAGGAAACTGAGAATATCAGGTCAGCAATTTGCAAAAATTAAGGAATCAGTACTAGGAAAAAGTGAATTTTTGCATGCTGTAACCATGTTGCTTTCATTAGGTATTTTCTTATGGCTCCTTTTTCCCATAATTCCTTCCCAGCTAGCCTAACCCAGCATAGTAGCTCCTCTCTTTTGAGTCTTACTTCTCATTAAGCCCAACCTTCTTTCTTCTCAAGAGATGGATTACAAAAGGAGCAGATTTTAAATTCTCCGCCTGGTCATGAATAAACGTGGTAAAGAGGGATATTGAGGTAAAGTTATATTACAAAATGTTCCCTTAAAAAACTCATCATTTTGCTCCCATGGGAACTTCTTTATTAAATTTATTTTAGCAAATAATGCCATTCATAAAAAAAAATCTACCTAAGGGCTTTAATAAAATGGAAGAGCCAACACACAGCATTTTATATCCTGAAAATAATAGCTCCAGGAAGTTAACAGGAAAGCCCACTGCTTCATGCTGACTCTATTTGGTTTTCCAGGGCCTTCCCTCCAGTTCTGTGTGAGTACACACATGCACACAAGCACATGTGTGCATAAAGCTCATGCACTCATTAGAATTTCGTTTATTTTATTTATTTACTTTTGATTTTGCTTTTTTTGTTTGTTTGTTTTTTTGTAAAATTTTGTTTATTTTAATTTCCTGGTTGTTTTGGTTCATCAAAGTGTTGATTTAAAATAAGTGAAGTTAATGGCAGCCCACTTGCCTCTCATTCTATCCTCCTCCCCAATCTTTATTTCTAGTGTGACAGAATTTTGTTCTTCCTAAATAGCAGGGAAGGTTGAAATGGGAATGTTACTGGAGTTGGTAGGTTCTCACTGTGGCTCTGGGTAAGAGACAACTGTCTGCTATAGTGGCCCGTGCAGCCACAAGGAAATCACTGCTCATTGCCCTTGTACAAAAATAAGCTCTTTTGCTCTTTCTAGCTTCTTTTGAATCTTCTCTAGCAAATGCTTGGGAAGGACAGAAGAGCAGACTATTTAAAAGCTGAATGTCTGGAGTTAGAGCTGGGCTTAAATTATGACTCTGCCGTGTGGCAGTGAGGAGGTTACTTAGCTGGACTTAGTCTCCTCACCTATCACACAGCTGTTGGTGAAGATGAAATAATGTCTGAAGTAATTGCAGAATAAAATAAAATTACAGAATAAAACTGCAGTAAAATGTATTTCTTACTGTTGTTGTCTTATTATGATACTAACTTGTATTTGCAGGCCATTTTATTATTTTTACAGTAAGTTCTACACCCTTTTAATTCCCACTAGATTCCTACCTGTGGAGGAGTTTTAAAGAGCATGGCCAGGATCTACATTTAGCACCTATGGTTATTTTTTGAACATTTGTGATTAGAACAAGCCTCTTTGGTTGTTACTAAAAATACAGTGCAAGTAGCCATCCATTCTCTTAGTGTGCTAAATGTCGGGCCCAAGCTGAGTATAAAGGCTGTAGGATTCCATGAGGGCAGAAGACTTCTTGGGGAGAGATACACATATATAGAATTCTGAGAAGCCAGCAAGGTTCCTCCTCTGATGGATTGAACCAGGAGTCCAAAAACCTGCATATTAGATTCACCTCTGTCTTAGCCAGTTAACCTTTCGGAATCTTAGTCTCTTTGTTGATCAGGTTGGTTTTCCAAGAGAACTGCCTCAATCTTGTGATTCTACTATTTACAAACCTCCATTGCTCATTGAATTAAAGTCCAAAATCCATGCTTGGCATTCATGGCCCTGGCCTGCTTTCCCAACCTTCTATGCTATGATGCTGCCACATTTACACTGCCTCCTTTGTGGTGTCCTGGTTCCTTGAAGCCTTCCCAGGCTCCTTTGTTCTGGCCTGGTCTAAATGCCCTTCTCCATCTATGCCATGTTCTCCTATGGTGAACAGCACTGCTTTCCCACCCAGTTGCTGAAGGCTTAGGTGTGATGTTCCTTTTCACATTTCATCAGCACCCCTCATCAATCGATCATTTGCCACTAGTCCTACTAATTTTCCCTGATTAAAATCCTTTAATGCATTTCTGCATTCCCTCTGTATTCTCTGCATTACCGCCGCCACACACTAGGTTGAGCCTTTTGCATATCTTGCCTAGATCTTTGCAGTAGTAGCCTCCTAATGCTTTAGGACTTGCTTGCTCCCTTTAAGTCTGTTCTCCATTCTACCAACAGGGGGGGCTCTCTAAAATGCAGTTAGGATTGTGCCTTGCTCTTGCATAGAATCCTTCCATGCTTTTCATGAGTTTATAAAAAATACCCAAAGCTTTTCATAGCTCACTTTGCTTTGTCTTTTCTCTTAATTAAAAGTTACTAGAAGGGCACCTGGGTGGCTCAGTTGGTTAAGCATCTGCCCTCGGTTCAGGTCATGAACCCTGGTTCTTGGGACCAAGCCCTGCATCAGGCTCCTTGCTCAGGGGGAGCCTGCTTCTCCCTCTCCCTCTGCCACTCCCGCTACTTGAGCTCTCTCTTTCTCTGTCAAATAAACAAATTAAAATTTTTTAAAAAGCTACTAGAGAGTGGGGACCTTGTGTTCCTCAGCTTTATAGTGCCCAAAACACCAGGCAGGGCAACTTGTATTCTAGTAATTTGTTCATTCCATGCCTATTACATGATTTTATCAAATGGAACTAATATCTACTTGACTTTTCTCAAGGTAGGTATGACAATTCAATGAAGTATTATGTAGAAGAGCACTGACAGAACTAAATTGGCCCATCCTCAGTGATGATATTTAAAAAAAAGAAAAAGCTTAGATTCGCATATTCCTAAGTCCCTCTGAAAACTTCATTCTTCCCACAAACTACTCCACAAAAGCTCATCTTCACATGATTGATGCTGGGGAGATGGTGAACTGTTGCAAATTTCAAAAGTAATGGTATAGTTTATACAGATCGAGTCCAAAGAAGGTGGAGATGGGATGTGGTCTGCAGAGCGATTGGCAGCAAGCAGGACAGCAGGCCTCAATGAGGCCTAGGGCTCTCGACAGACAGCCTACAAGCATTTCATGAGCATCCCAGAAGGGCTTCATGCTCCATACCATAACTCAAGGGCCTTTTTCTCTTGGCCAAGATTACTTGGTAAATCCACAGGGCCAAGTGGCCTGTTGCCAGAGTTCAAATATTCTTTCTCTCCTGGCGGCGGTTCTTCCCTTCCTCTCCTATCTATGAGGCACAGAAGAGAGGATGTGATATGAGATGGCTCTTGTCCTGGTCCACTTTAAGCCCTATTTCACCACAAATATGGAACTCTCCACAGCTTCTCTTAAAGAGATGAAAACCTTTCTGCTTAGAATTCAGTGACTCATTCCACTTGGACACAACCACATTCTTTCTAGGGCGGAAACCCTGAATTCAAGTGCAGCTGGCCAAGTCGGGGAAAGAACTCTACGCTGTTTCTGGGAAAGAACTTTAAGTCTTCCTGCTGATGATGAGAAATATTTTTACTCTTTGTAAAGCGTTAGAAGCCTAAGTGTGGTAGCGAATTATAATCTTGGACTCAGCCAAGGAATGCTTGAGTGGTGTTTTGATTACCATTAAGGTTTTTTTTTTTTAATTAAATTTAAGCATCTCTGGTCCTGAATTCTTCTGATATATTAATTCTGGAGAAGCATCAACAGAGGAAGGAGTACAGACTGGAGTGAAATTAGGGGTGGGTTGCTGGATACTTGGAACAGCAAAGTGTCTTTTTGCTAAATTCTTTTGTAGCCAGAGCCAGACTTTTCAATGATATAAGTAACTGGGGATAGCCACCATATGTGACTGTTTGTTATATGCCAGGATCTAAGCCAAGCACCTACCCCTCAAGATTTCATTTAATCCTCCCATTGACCCTGTATGATGGATAGACTCTAACTACCAAACTGAATCTGCATTTGCCTGAAAGATCAGTGGGTCTCTCAGGTAGAAAGAACTCTTTAGGGACTCATGAAGTTGTAGTAGAGGAGGGGAGGTAAAGCATGGAAGGCAATGCAGTGTATCATAGAATCCCAGTCAGGGAAGGGATATCGAAAGAACTGGGCGATTGCTACGCCCCTTTGGGCAGGTAATAATCTCTTCCAGCTTTTATAAATCACGAAAGAGTGTTTTAAATTTTTCTGGTCTGCGTATTTCTATAGCCAGGTGAACCCTTTAGGCTAGTTTAGCGCTGTGCTCTCATCCGGGTTAAAGGGAACCCAGAAGGGATGTAATTAACCTCATTATCTAACATAAAACCTTGTGCAGTGGACCGGGTGGCTCCTAAGTGCCTGTTTCAGGTCCCAGGGAGCTGCATTTCGGTAAGCCACCCAAGGCATTCTTTTGTGTATGTCTTGCCAAAATCCCTTAAGAGCATCTATACAGCTTGGCAATTTTCAGGACAAATCCTTTTCAAGTGTAAAACAAACAGGGATTTAAAAATCTTTCCTTCTGTTTCAGATAGAATTCCAGCTGTCTGCTTCTCCCTTCCCTCCAACAAAAACAAACCGAGTGACTTGTATCCATTTACAGATCATAAAGTTTCCTCTCGGTGCTATCTTCCAGGATGTGCCCCTTTAGCTGCATCTCCTATACTGGTGAGATTTTATCATCTGCACAACCTCAGTGTCCCTTGGTCTTTCTCCCTACTCATTGCAACTCCATTCTTCAAGCCATTATTGGTTTTCCTGTTGCCAGGGCTCACTAATTTTTTGTTCTAATTTTTTGCAGTCTTCCCCTTCTCCTACCAATCCACTGCGCTGTCATGGTTGCCTTCACAGAACCCATCTCGAGTTTTATCTGCCTTATACCTGCGTGAAACTGGAGATAGATCCCTACTGTTCCCTAAAGCCTGTGGGATAAAGTACCAGCCCCCTGTTAGGGGAGTTTGAGGCAGAGCTTAATTACTTACCCTTTTTCTTCCTAATTCTGAATCAGTTGTGGGTTAGACACAGGCCAGATGGGGATGAAAATGCAGGATCCGATTTATTGCTGATCATGCTGCACTGGGGCTTGGGCCAGAGACAGGCTGAAATGTGACTTCCTGTAATCTTTTCCTTGAATTTACCCATAAAGTTCAGGAAGAAGTGCTGGAGAACCCTAGCCCATTTTCTTTCAGTTCAGGTTTGGGGGCCTGGGGATTGCCTTAGGAACCATCAATCACAGGCCTGTTTGCAGGGCTTGGGGAATCTGTGGAAATAACGCTGCACTGAAATCTCAGGGGTAGGCCAGCCTCTTCCGTTTCTGGAAATTCAGTGGCCTGGAGACTGAGACCGGTGGTCATACTAGGGTATGGTTCTGGAGTCCAACCTTCTTTTGGGGTCCCTTAGTGGTAAGTCTTTACCCATGTACCTCTTGGTCTCTGTCATTGGAACCGTAGGCTGGGCTCATGATGTGGGGTTCATCCTCATGGATATCTTTTTAAAATGGGAGAAATTATAGCTTTTTAGGGAGTAGGGTGTATAGATGCAGAGGTGTTTGATAAAGACCTGGGAAACAGGGTTTCCCCTGTGCTCTAGCTCTTCCTACAACCTGATATTACCTCCTTTTGGAATAGAAAAATCGGTTTTTGTATGTTCATAAAGATTGCAGGGAGAAGAAGTGATGTCTTTGGTCGGGATATGTGTAACTTTCCGTTTCTGCTATCAGAGAGCTAGCTTGGTCTGAGGCTTCTAGGAACTGTCCCGAAGGCCGTGAAACACAGCCCACTTTAACTTTGTCACAGTTGATCCAGAAGTGAACAGCTTTGAGTCCCAAAACACAAACAGGAAAAATCTGCCCAGCTGCTTTGTTAACATTTACCAAGCCCATTGTTCCCGCAGAAAAGGTAAGGCCACTTTCACTGCCTGGCATCCCACCTGTTTTCAATCAAATCCTCATTGTAATGCCTGTTAATTCCAAACCCCACTTGCAGGTACTGATCTTTGCATTAGGCAGGGTTTTTGTGGGTATAAGTGAGAGAACACCCAACTCAAAGTAGATTATGGCCAGAAGTATGGAAGTCCAAGAGGTGCCTCTGGCCTCAGGCCTGGCTGTATCCAGGAGCTCAAGCTATAGATTGTGATGATTTTCTCTCTCCATATCTTGGTTCTTCCCTCTGGTAGGTTTTAGTTTCAGACTGTCTTTATTTTTATAACAGCTTCTAGTATCAGTGAAAGAAAGACCCTTTTTTTCCCAGAGATCCTACCTCACATATGATAGAGAGGGTCTTATTAGCACACCTTGGAGAAAGCCTCTCCCTTGACCAGGTGCAGTGCCCAGAGGGTTGGTTTGCTCTGAGTAACCGGGTCTGGGTCCGATGTCGTGTGCCCACCTCTGGGACACAGAGGGGTGGGAGGGGGAAGACACCTATGTCTTAACCATTCTGAAGGAGGTTGCAGTTTCCTGAAGGAAGAGAGCACAACAGGTAAGGAACCCGCCAACTCCCATGGATCTTATCACATTGTACCTTCACCATGTGTTTATATGTCTCACTTGGTCTCCACGTGAGACTCAGAGATAAGCACACTGAAGAAGATCACAACTTGTCACTCTCACAAAGTCAGAAGGAGATGTCTGAGTCTAGATTTCACTCACTTAAAAAGGGAGAAGAAAATCCCTAGGCACTGCCACGTGGCATCTGCTCCCACTGCCACAGCCAGCTGGGTCAGCACCCCTCAGTCTCACTGCACTGAGAAAGAACACTGGCACAGCCCCTTGCCCTGCTGGGCCGGTGCCTCCCCTGCTGAAGCCTGAGGCTCAGTGCAGCTATTGCCTGGGAGGTCTGCAGAGACGTGGCCCTGGCCAAGCCACCTGCTCTGGCTTTTCGTGCCCTACATGTTGCCAAATTTTCCCAGGCTACGGGAGTTTCTGAATATAGGATGGAGCATTTTCAGTGGCTCCGGTGGTAAACCCAGTTTCAGGTGCTGCACACCAACATGGCCTGCATTCCAGTTCTTTCTTTCTTTCTTTCTTTCTTTCTTTCTTTCTTTCTTTCTTTCTTTCTTTCTTTCTTTCTTTTCTTTCTTTCTTTCTTTCTTTCTTTCTTTCTTTCTTTCTTTCTTTCTTTCTTTCTTTCTTTCTTTCTTTCTTTCTTTCTTTCTTTCTTTCTTTCTTTCTTTCTTTCTTTCTTCTTCCTTTTTTTTAATGCCCCTTTAAAAATAAATGTATTTTGCATTAATTTTAGTTCTACAGAAGAGCTGCAAAGGCAGTACAGTTTCCATATGTCCTTCACTTAGATTCTCCTCTTGTTAACACCTTATAGCTGTGATGAATTTGTCAGAGCTAGGAGATTAATATTACTATTAACCATAATACAGACTTTATTCAGATTTTAGCAGTTTTCTCACTAATATATATATATATATATATATATATATATATATATATATATGTTAGGTTTTTCCCAAATGAGCAGTGGAGAAATTAAAAAAACGGCAGAGCCAGGCAGTAGGTTCGAGAGTGTTTTAATGGGGAGTGCTCTGGAGTGAGGTTCAGTGATTGGGGGTGGGGGGGCTTGAGTCAGGGAAGTCACCCAGGCAAACCGCAGGGGGGTCTATAAAGAGTTTTTGGTGGGAAGATGGGGGCAGGGTGGCATTCTGATTAGGGCAAGGGTTACAGGTCTTTGTGTGCTAAGTAAGGGTAGGGTGGCAAGGCAGCCTTATTGGGAGGTTGCTGGCCTGGGGTCAGCTGTTTTGAGGTCCCCAGTCTCGCCAGCCCAACAATATATACATATATATAATATATTTTCCTTCTAGGATATCACATTGCCTTCAACCAAGTTCTTTTGATTTACTCACGGAACGAATTCTCTTATGTCAAGATATCAGTGTCCTTCATGTATCACCCCTCCCTGTTCCTATGCTCCCTGCAATGCAAAATTTTAGCACCCCTGTAAAGAGGTTGTCTACTTCCCCACTCTTGAAACTGGGCTGGCTTGTAAATTGTTTTGGCCAATAAAAGGCAGCAGATATAAAGATGAGCCGAGCCCCTTCTGAGCCTCGGCCACAAAAGGCCTTGGGTGCTACTTGCTTTCTTGGGTCCCAGCCTCCTTCATAAGAACAAGGCTGGGCTAGCAGCTAGGTTGAGGAACTGCATGAATCAGAAGGGAGATACCCCAGCTGAATATTGAGGCCACATTAGACAATCAGGCCCCAGCTGGCTGCAGATCCATGAGTGAGCCTGGCCAAGATCAGCTAAGCCTGTCCCAGAACAGCAGGACTACCCAGATGGCCTAAAGATTTGTGAGCAAAATAAATATTTATTATAGTGAGCCACTGAGGTTTTGTGGTTGTATTTATGCCACAGTGTGGTGGCAATAGGTAAGTGATACTGCTGGATTGGGATAGATCCTGATGTTGGCTATCTGGTGACTCAAGTTCCATGGTCACTAGCAAGTTCGGTTAAATTTGTTAAATCTTTCAGATTGTGTGTCTTCTTGGGACTAGTCTTAGACTTTTGTAACTAGATTTAGGGTGAGTACTTGTTATGGGACCCAATACCTCTCTTGAGCTGAGTGGGTTTGAATAGAAAAGTCACCCAGGGAAAATATTTCTCCTATGACACTGAGCAGGTCTGAGTGCTTTTCTAGCCTGTGCTGTCATTGGTTGGTACGTACTCACTGGAGTTGTGGTCACTACCATACACCTTCAGATCTCATTCTTGCTAATTCCCAGGACAAGGAATCTATGCATGCTTGCTCTAGGATTTTGCTGCTTTGGGTATTTCCCGAATAAGCTGTCGGTGTTGGCAGGGCTTTCTGCTGACTGCAGTGGGTATAAGTCTGGAATTTAAATTTGATGTGTTCAGCCATCTTAGATTAATACAATTTTTTTCTTCCCTCTGCCAGGGTAGACAATGGTCTTTTTTTTCCCCCCCTTTCTCTTTTCTTAGCTCTCTCAAAACTGTGGGATGTGTTTTAGGGCAAAACCGGTTGCAAAGGGACATTATATCATCTAGCATAATGCCCACCAAACAGCTTTACTTTCTCAGTCTTGGAGCCACATTGTGGTTCCCCTGGAGAAGGCTTGGCCTCCCTCATAGAAGAACTCCAGCTTTTCCTCTGCCCTCTCCACCCTCTTGGATTCCTCCTACTTCCTACTGGGATTGTGGCAGTTTTCCCAGGATTAGAAAAGGCAGCAGCAGTCCCAAGCTTTTTGGTCTGTTCCCTACACAGAGTATCTTACCCCTAACTCCCCTACAGGAGGAGTCCAATATCTAGTGGACAAGAAAGCAATCGAGGAAGCTACCACATGTTTCTGAGCTCCCATCAGCAGCAATGACTTGGTTGTGTCAGATGAGGATGGGGGTCTAGAGGTCCCACTCCCTCTTACAGGTTTACAAGGGCTTGTTTACAATTCTCTGCTTAGCTTTTTGAGGCAACTGTGCCCTCAGGAGACTTTCCTGTTAGCCTCCTCCCCTTGCCACCACCGACAGGGGCCCTTATAGTCCAGCTTTGTCCATTCCTTTACACTCTTCCCTCTTCCAAAAATGTATTGCCACCTCTTCTTCATTCACTACACAACTGTGTCCTCTTACATTCTCTTGATCCTTGTGGGTTTATAGCTTGGTTTTATTCTTCCAGTCTTATTTCAGTGGGACTTTGTAAGAAAGCAACATCCATGTCCCATCTGCCACGTTTAGCCTGAAGTTGTCAGACTTTTTAGGTTTTTAGGAATATATGTAAATTTGTCCTGCTATAGTTCAGTAATTGTCTCCTTCAGGCATTTTGTCTTGCTTTAAAAAAAATCACATAATAAATTATTTTAATAGAAAACGGGGTTAGAACTACAGAGTTTAGAATTTTAAAGCAGAATTATGTTTTACCTGTAAGAGTTTCAATAGAATAGCAAGAAAACCCAAACATGGGGCGCATCTAACAATTGATTATATACAGCGTTGTTCAGGAGAATGGATTTTCTTATCGCTATCAGCACTCTCATTAACACAAACTTCATATTCATTCGTCATCTTAATTACCCATTTTACTTATAAGCAAAGGAGGAAGTCACACAAAGGAAGCAGCTCTGGTGCCTCAGCTTCTCTTCTGTGAAGCCCACGTTGGCCATTGGAGGGACAATGTAATGCAAAAGCTGTTCCTTAACATAGCAGGGCTTTGACATGATCGTCAAATCACACTAAGCTATCACATGCAGATACTATTTTGTAAAATATAAGTGGGATCATACCAGACCCACTATTTTGCAATTTGCTCATTTCTCTGTGTTGGGAGCCTCTCCCACATCAGTACACAAAGAACTCACTCATTCTTTTTTTTTTCTTCCTAAAACAACTTCTCAGATGATTTCCAATTCAGTGTCGTAACAAGTATGCTTTCATAGACTTTTTTGCTTATTTGTGTGTGTATTTTTGTAAGATTTTTTTCCCCCCAGAAGCAGAATTCTGAGTCAAAGGGGCTGCACCTGTAATATTTTGGTAGCTAAGGCCAGATCACCTTTCAAAAAACTATCAATTCATGCTTCCTGAGAAATTGTCAGAGTGCGCATTTTTTCATCCCCTCTCCAATACTGTATCTATTTTCTCCTTTTAGTCTTTGCCTCTCTGATAAGTGAGACAGTATTATTGTCTTAGTTCACACTCTTGATTACCAATGCGGTGGTGTTCCTCTTTGAGCCGCTGCCAGTCTCCATACACAGATACTTTTCTTCCATTTCTGATTCGTGGTGGAAGAGTGAAGTCGGCTCTAATGTTTTCAACAAGTCCAGGTGCCTGCTCATTGAAGGGTGGTTGTTCTTGAGAACATGAATGACCTGAATAGCTTATGTTGTTTACCTCCTGATTCTGTCACTCTGGTAACATTCTAGAACTATGCCTGGTCAGGGCTCAGATGCTCTATCCCTCATGTGTTCTGAGGCAAGTTGCAGCTCTCAATAAGAATGGACTCTAGCTAGGCAGAGAATAATTTCTTTAATTGCTTTTCTTGGTGCTTTAGTCCAATCTGTATCAGTGCCTTATACTAGTCATTAGAGATAAGTTCTGATTTTTCCTTTTTAGGCTTTTGAAAGGTTTTCTCTCTCCTGCCCCCTCACATCCCTCACAAGGTGTGGTTGTGGGAATTAATGCCCTGGGGAAAACAGTGGCTAATGGGGGATGGGTGCTGTCAGATAACTTTGTCTCCCTTTCTTCCCTTAGGGGGCTAGTTCTGAGATGAATTTGCTAAGACTGTTTAGAAGGTTTTGCAGGGGTGAATTGCCCATAGTAGTGGCCAGTGTTTCTGTGGTAGGTGGAATAATGACAACCTGCGCCCCCTCCCTCCCCCCTGCCAGCTAAATGGTCACATTCTTACCCTGGAATCTGTAAATAGGTTATCTTATATGGCAAAAGGGACTTTTCGAAGTGATTAAGGGTTTTGAGAAGGGTAGAGTATATTAGGTTATCTGGATGGGCCAAATGTAATCACAAGGGTCTTATAAGAAAGTGGCAGTAGACTTAGAGATAGTATAAGGTGTGAAAGCAAGATGTTCAAGTGATGTGAGAAAAAGTCCATGGTCCCGGAATTCTGGCATTCTCTAGAATCCGAAAACAAAACAAAACAAAATAAACAAACAAAAAAAAAACCCAACAACAACAAGGGACTGGATTTTATTTTCAGAGACTTCAAAAGAAACCAACTCTGCCAACACCTTGATTTCAATCTGTAAGACCCATTTCAAACTTCTGACCTCAGGACTATAGGATAATAAATTTGTACAGTTTTAAGACAGTGCAATGACAGCAAACCAATACAACATCCCTGTTCTATCACCTCATCCCTCACTCCTAGTCCTTGGGATCATAATCCCAAATGAAGTGCTGGTACAGAAGCCTTTGTCTCAATCTGCTTTTGAGGGAACCCTGGCTAAAACAGGCAATAATTAGATTTCCATGGACAGTTTCTATGGTGGGTTTTTCCCAGAGGACCAGATCTAGGACATATACAATTGGTTCATATTAGGTTCCAGCCAGCTGGCCACTGGCAGGGAGAGGAATCCTCCACTGAAAGATACTCGAGTGTTCACAGTGACCAGGGATTGAGGGAAAAGCTGCAAGTGGCCAGCCAGACTACACACCCATGTCAGGGGATTGAAGGCAAGGTCCTTAGTCATGGGGTAGCAGTGTGTATGTGTGTTGGAGCACATCATCGGAGCCTCACTAGGAAAACCAAAACACCTCCAGGTGCTTGTACAGTGGTGGAAATGTACTGCAGTGAATTGTTTATACGGGTGAGAGAGGAACTGAGAACCAGACAGGGGATGGAGAGGTAATCCAGAGATAAGCAGAGCAGGAAGCCGCTACATCCTTAGGTTGAAGGATGAAGCGAGAGGTGGTATTACTGGAGCCCATGAACTGGGACCACTGGAAGGGATCTGGGACTCTGCAGTGGGAGCTGAGCCACAGCTGGAGAGACCACTAGAGGTGAAGTGAGATGGAAAGAAGTACTCTGGCTTCTCCCTTCCTCCTCACTTTCTATTCCCCATTCAGTGCCTCCAATTAACCAAACCCCAAGAAGCCAACTCTGCGGAAATGCGGAGCAGGTGGAGTAAAGGATGGATCTAAGAGCAAACAGGCGTGGGACAGGCATCAGCCATGCTGCCAAGGAGCCTGTGAAGAAACACCCACGGGAGAAAAAAATCCATTTTAAACACCTGCCAATCTCTGTGGAAAGTGATTCCAGATTAGTGCCAGTGAGCAATATTTTGTCCAGCCTTTAATTCCTCTTGCCTTCCATGCTCCAAGCCCCAGGGGGTCAGAATCTGTAGCCAGTATGTAGGGCGTGTTCCTGGAGGTGCTGACAGAGTAACAGAATTTTCCCCTCCTGGCTTCTCACTCATCACCGGGTTGAGCTAGGGAAGGTGGAAGCTTTAACATTGGATGAAATCTAGGTTTTTGTTTATTACATTCAAACACATTAATTACTAAAACAAGTCTACCTTAGGTGGTTCTGACATGACTGGGGGATGTTATCTGAGAAGAGTCCGGTGACCTACAGGGCCTGGCCTAGAGCTCACCTAGAACAGTAAGACTAAGCCTCTCTTCACGCTAAATGGTAACACCAAGAAAGTTGTGAGAGAAGAACAAAACTTAATTGAATTCTTTAATCCCATCGTGGATGGAAAACTTTGTCAATGGTCCCATTGAAGTTCTCCCTTGACTAGAGGTGACAAAGGAAGACTCCACACATCCCCCTTTATACTCAGTGGCTTAGAGGCCAATGGTCCCATAACTGGTTTTTCTCCTCTACCCCCATGGTAGGAAGTGAAATGTGGGAATCGTTGGCATCTATTATTTTGGTGCTTCAGCCACAAGTTGGACTGAAACATTCTAACATTCTTTAACATCCACGTGGAATGATTGTTTTTATTATCAGCAGGAAAAAAAGGGAGTGTATGAGATGTGTCTAGTTATGAAGGTAGAAAAAAATCTGTGTACTTGTGCACACTCATCTTTTCTGATTGTTGAAATTCATATCCCTTACAAGGGGACACTTACCTGGAATTCTGGAGAGTTCTTGTTCGAAGCACATCTGTCCCACAAACTAATGTAATCCTAGATGAAAATTGGAACAAGTCACTTGAAATCAGAAATCAGTGTCCCTAGGAGAAACATGGTGTGCAGCAAAGAGTAGATTCTCAGAAATCCCTGCTGATTTTCGAACAGAAGCTGCCATTAGCTCATGACTGAGAGTGTTTCATAGGAAAGTACCCCAGCTTCAGGGATGCCTGGTTGGCTCAGTGGTTCAGTGTCTGCCTTTGGCTCATGTCATGATCCTGGGGTCCTGGGATTGAGTTCCCCATCAGGTTCCCTGTAGGGGGTCTGCTTCTCCCTTTGCCTATGTCTCTGCCTCTCTCTGTGTGTGTCTCTCATGAACAAATAAATAAAATCTTTTTTAAAAAAACCAACACCCTGACTTGAGACACCAAGGTGCCAAAAGTATTGAATTCCTTCTTGAGGGAATGCTAAGGGAAATGAAGCAGGGTGACACACACACACAGGAACACACACAATTAGCAGGGAAGAAAACAAACAGATAAAGAGCCTCAGCAGACTAGATTAGGGAGGTCAGCAATGGGAGGCTGTGCCAGAGGAGTAGGCATGGATTGTAACACTTGAGGCAATCAGTGGGCCATGCAATGAGAGGAGCAGGCTTGGAGGGACCACAGGAAGGAGAACAGAAGAGCCCTGAGACTCTGGGAGCTAATGCCACATGAACACAGCTGAAGCTACAGTGGCCTGGGCACTGCTTATCTATCCCCACCCAGGAGCCACAGCAGCTGGTTTTGTAGTGGATATCTAGTGGGTACCTCCATGAAGAGCTTTTTTTTTTTTTTTTAAAAAAATGTATGAACATCCAAATGCTAAAGGCCACTTATTTTAATAAATGTCTATTTCTTTCTTTCTTTCTTTTTTTTTTTTTTTACAGTATAATGAATACTTGTCTCGATGACTAAAGATGCATAAGGCTGTTTGGTAGCCTTCAGAACCACAACAATGGTGGTCTTCCTGACTGGTGTGTAGTCTTCAGTAATTATAAGGGATTACTTGTTTGAAACTGCTGTTCAGCCAGCAGGACTGCATCCATCATTTCCAGGATTGTTGGTAACCTGGGCATATTTTCCCCAAATAGCTGCTTCCTTGTGTCACAAGACCCAACTCACTCATGTTCACCTCAGTGACAGTACCTTTGGTAATAACACCCAAAGTTGTATATAGTGGGGATGAGGATTCTTTTTTACACCGAGTATTGGCAGGCAAAAGGTGGCTTTCAATTCAGGATGTGTTACATGGGCCTTTTTGAAGTGACCCAGAATACCTACAAATTCGGATGTCACTTCCAACCCTATCTACAGAATACAAAAGCCAAAGTTTAGATCTTTGACACCCAGGATAATGTGGGACATGGAAAATGAAACCTTAACACCTTTCCTTGGGGGAACCAAGGAGAAACATCATTCCCTGTTGGGGTGTATAGAAACATGGCCATGTGTACCATCCCTGTTACATGAGCCACATTTTCTGTGGTCTGCTCCCTCCACATGACTCATGTTGCCCTTTTAATGAAACTCAGTTAATGTTCTACTTCAACTTTGATTTCTGAGAAGGACCCTAAATATGGGTGTTACCGAGATTCTTATCATTTGCCTTTCTCTTTGATGTTGCAGTGCGTGTTATCTCCATAATCATAGTATCAGCAAATGTTACCTAGGAGTTAGAGATCTTGCTAAAACTATAAACTTTCCACACCCACACCCTGGCTTGAAGTATGGTTCAGACAGACTGCTTCTTGACAGATTTTGTCCTAATTTGAATGATCCAGAATATAGACAGAGAAAGTCAAAGATCATTCTGCAATTATTAGCAATTAGGAATATTTCACATACTGCCACACTGGACATAGATTTGCTTTGCTGTTTTAAAAGTGCTTTCATGTACAAGTCTAGAAATGCATTTGGTCCCCTTCT
This sequence comes from Canis lupus dingo, assembly GCF_003254725.2. Taxonomy (NCBI): domain Eukaryota; kingdom Metazoa; phylum Chordata; class Mammalia; order Carnivora; family Canidae; genus Canis; species Canis lupus. Next base: position 30,414,495 of record NC_064264.1, on the reverse strand, counting down.
GGAAAATGTACACGAAGACATTAGAGCAAAAACCTCTGCTGTTGGCTGCATTTAAGTCCTATCTTAAGGGAAAAGGTCTGCTTCTAGTAGGATCCCATATAGAAAGGTAATTGGCGATCTCTTCTGAGTCATTGCACAGAAGCCCACTTCCTCTGTGCTTATTCGAGTGTCTTATGGTAGCCTCTTAGGCTGGTAGTAAACACATTAAGAAAATGCTGTGCTTGGAAAATTCACTTTATCGCCTTGTTTTGTTGTGTAAGTAAATAAAGTAATTAGACTGCTAATAGAGGTAACTGGCTTTCTAATTTCAATATGTCAAAATTCATCTCTCTTGAATTATCCAAACATACACACAAATACAAATCTGCCAAAAGTATTTCTGACAAATTTAAAAATTAGTTGAACATTTAAAAACTCTATTTAAAGTCCCCAAGAAGGAAGGTGAGTTTGCAAGTAAGTCTTGAGAAGGGCTTAAAGAAAAATCTCAGTGAGGCCTCACAAGAGATAATTTTTGAAACTGCAAAGTTCATTTGGCTTTATAACCGTTTGGGAAAAAAACCCACATTTTCTTTTGGGAATTTCCGTGTAAGACACTACAATTCTCATATTGCATCTTGCCTGTATTTTTAGATACAATATGGCAGATTTGTTGAAGTAGGAAAGGAACTAATGTTTTAAAGTTTTTCATGGCAGGGTTTTGTTTTTTTTTTTGTTTTTGTTTTTGTTTTTGTTTTTTGTTTTTTGTTTTCAGGTGGGGAGGAGTTCCAATATTATATAGAGAAATAAACAGGACTGGAAAACCAGAAAATCAGCTGCTGTTAACTTAGTGGTAGATTGCTCTGTTCATGGCAGTCACCACCTGTCTCCCCATGTTAGGGCACATTGGTTGCTAGCAACAGAGACCAGCCTTTTCTGACTTAAGCACATAAGGACTTTTCTGGATAGCTTGCAGATGTTAAAGAATTGCTGAGTAACCAAGCCTGTGGGAGGACGGGAGCTGGACCAGCTCCAGGGAACTGTTTGCAATTCTCTGCAGTGTCTTCTCTGGACAGTGCCCTTGGAAAAACTCAGCCCCAATGGCTTCCATCTGCTTTTCATGCTGTTATGGATAGATTCAGCCTCCCAGGAAAGGAAGTCCAATTGGTGTGGTCTGGGTCACATGCTGTCCCTTCAATACCCTTGAGACAGCCCCACGGGACCAGAGGAACTGGAAGGAGAAAGGTCCTTCAAAGGAAAAGCCGAGGTTTTGCCAAGAAGGAGGAAAGGAGCCTAGGCCAGCATCCCCTGTTCTGTGCCAAAGCAGAATGGTCAAATGGCATTTTTACTTCCTGCTGTCTGTCCCTGGAGCCTTATCTAGTGCAAAGTCAACATGAATGCAGGTAGAAAGACAATATTCTGATTAAAAATCTGCATCTTTGAGATGCTTTTAATGTTCTTCTTCTGATGTTTTTGTATGGATTCTCAGTGGAAAATTCTGGTCAGAAAGGCACAGAGCTGAAGGAAAGGCATAGATTAGGAAAGCTATGTGGTCAAAACATGCTGGGAGCGATAACATGTCTTTTTTCTTTCTTAGACATGCATTCCTCATTGTCAGGAGGATTTTAAAAAACAAGCATAGTACACTTTCTGTTTATCTTATACCCATAATTATAATAATAACATCCTCTATAATTCATGCAGATTATTCACAAGTCTTAGTAAGAGTAACTGGAAACGAAAGCAATCAACATTCTATATATACTTACTTTGACACTGGAAATTAACGTGCATTTAAATGTAATGACATAAACTGCTTCTGATTATAGTAACATAATGAGATGGTTTTTATATCTGGCATGCATTTAATTAAAAGAAAGTGTCAAGGATGGGCATATAGGAAATGATTTAGATAATTAATGATAAATGTTGACCTTACAAACAGCTTTATTTTTATATATTCCCATCCTTTCTCCACCCTGTCCAGAGTTCTGAGGTTCTTGCATTATATGAAGTAGAGTCTCAAGCAGTATTTGTATTTCTTTTAAGAAAAGTCCCCGAAATTTGACTAATTTATAGGCCGAGATAGGTTTACTTTGAAGCAAGTGAAGCTTTAGTTTTGGTAACCCTCATTTGTGTGGGCTCCTTCCAAGCTCCTGCAGCTAACTTTGTATTTTTGTGGAATTTTTTTCTTCAATGGTAATCTTTCCAGTATTACTTTTGGCCCCAGAAAACGGATCTGCCCTGCTGATAGATTCTGTGTACATAATGGTACAATATCAGGATCCCCTCAGCCACATCCTGATTCTGTTGCAGGCTGTGTCAACCTAGATCTGGAACATTGTACATTCAATGGTTTTGTCAAGAAATCCAATACACATCAAGGATTTCTGTATGTGTTTTTTTTTTTTTTTCCTTTGGTCATGTTTACCGAAGACATTGAGTGGGGAGACCTGGCAGAAGGGTAGGTGGGGTGGGCGGAGCTGAGTGGGAGTGGAAATCCTACATCATGTAACAAAGTATTTTAAAAAGTATCACATGAGATAATGTCTGTTTTTTGGACTTCTTTCTTGGCCTTGCCTCTACCAAGTCTCCAGGGCTGTTACTTTCTTTTTCCTTATACCCCCTCCTCTGGATGCCCTTTGTTCTTTTCAATTTCCCCAGAGGTCTTCAAGCTCCTTTGCCCTCTATTGCACAGTGCCATGTGGCTCTCTCCCTCCTTCTACCCCAGGCTGGCTCCTCATTCATCATAGGACCTAGGAACTTCCAGCTGTATTTAACTGGCCTCTGCTCTTTAATGAAACCCTTTTACTTTGGTGTCTCAAATCTCACTATAAGGGCTCTTTGCAGTATTTTGTTCTCCAAATTATACAATTCTTACACCAAGCAGAATTATGGTAACTGAAACATTCTTTACTTCTGTTTTCTTACATGCACATTTTCACATTTGAACTGTGCTTAATTGAAAAATCCTGGGGACTGCACGATTTGCTGACTTGTCTCCTCGTCTCCTTGCTCGGTAGTAGTAGCACATACTAGAAGCTCAATAAATGAATGTTGACTATTAATTGAATGAAATTAGCATTTTTATAAGAGGTGGCATATTGATATCCACACTCTTGATTTGGCTTGATGTAGAAGCTGCAAGGAAAAAAAAGAAAAAAGAAGCTGTAAGGAGCATTCACTCACTGGGCCTTTTCTCTGGAGGGTTCACAGAATCCATACAGACTGGAGGAGCAAGGAAAGGGAGAAAAGCCAACCCAACCCCTCCTCCCCCCAAAACAACCAAAAAACAAAACATACACACAAAAAAGCCCCTAAAAACAAAACAAAAAAAAGAGCCCTAATCCGAATGAATCAACCTATTGACAACTTCAGTGAGTAATAATAGGGACATTGTGAACTAAAAAATTCCTACAATTGACATATGTATGCTTTCACATCATTTTAGAAGCATGCTTTATAGGCTTTGGGACTTTCACAAGAAGATAAATTCTATCAGAAAATAATCTAATATGTAGAGGGCTTTTTAAAAATTTTGTACATAAGATAATAGAGAAACAGAATATGTAAAATTGTAAAGAATAGGCTTTATGATAAAGAAAAGAGCTAACAAGTCTTTTTGTTCATCTCAAATGTTTTGAATCCTGCTGAATATAATCGTACAGGGAAAAGCAACATTCAAAATAGCAACAGAAGCAACAAAGTATTTTTAGGCCCCTGAAATGGCTTTCTACTTTGTAGGGCTCCGGCTTGTCATAAATTGGAACTTCTATTTCCCTTTAGTTAGTGCCAATTCTCTTCTTGAAGATGAGACATATCTTTCTGATCGTACCAATGTATCCCTCTAGTTTCACTGGCCATTGTGAGTCCTTGGATTTGACTGGGACCAATTCTTTGGTTCAGGATAGGAAGAGAGCACTGGTGATGGATGCAGCTTGTACTCGGCATTTTCTCTGGCATGTCTTGGATCTGGTTTTGTCAGCCACTTGATTCGGAATGAAGAGAGTGAAAGCCATGAGGTATTATTGGCATGCAGCTGGAAGTCCCCCCCCAGTCCACTGACAGGATGCAGTATTAAGGTCACAAGTTTACTATTAACCATAGGCTCAAATAAGCTTGAAGGCTAGTTAGATCTGCTCTTAGAGCCCACTCTCATTATTTCTGAGAGACAATATTAATACCAGAATTTTCCATGGTAAGTCATGACTTGAACAGTTTTTTGGTTCAGCAAAACTTGTAAGACATGAGATTTGATAGAATGAAATAAAGATGAAAAGAAAACACACATATTTTTCTTCTTATGACACTATTTATTGCAACTCTATCTTCCATTCCTCGTCAAGACATTTAGTCATCAGACTTTTTCTCAGCAGAGACACGAACTGAGAACATGAACCTAAAATATTTTTAGGGACAGATTGACAGGAACTTGATTTAGGATTAGGAGACATTGTTAGTTTGGGACAATATGTTGTTTTAAAGAGTACAGATAACCTGAGACTTCAGTAAAAATTCATTTAAAAAATTCAAAATAAATAAAGCAAATGTAAGGACATTTTCCCTTTACTTTGCTTTTCTTTCCTTGGTATTGTAGTATTTTCTAAAAAGTAACAGCCACCTCCATTTATGGCTTATACTATTCATGTAACCATAGTGGTATCATTGATTTCTAATTTTATGGCAAACCGTTCTTGCTGGTCCAGTGTCTATTCATTTATTACTGTTTGTTCCCAAGGGAGGGAGATGAGTCCATTGATCCAGTGGTGCACTGGCTGGGAAATATTTAATGTTTATTTCTATCACTGAAGTTATTTCAGGTTTGGCTATTGACAGTCATTCAAATGCACCAATCAGTATAGCCCACAAGACATAACAGAATCTCCAGCAGCCTTCCTCTCTGCAGATGGACTCACTTGCCAGGCAGTTGTTCTCCAGCAGCATTTGCCAGATGGCTGTCAGACATTCCAGATTTGAATTTCAGTTAATTTTGATGTCTTTTGGTGGAAGAAATATGCAAAAAACACTTGATCTCTACTCTTTCTCAATGATCAAGGATTATTAGAGCTTTAGCATCCTTGAATATATTTGAGAACTTTTGACCTTTATAATGACTGTAATACCTATATCTTCCTGTGTTATTTCTCAATGGAGCTCCTTTGCTGTGTGCAGCAAGAGAAAAATTCTGCTTTCAGATCTGCACCACAGTAACAAATACTTTGCTTCATGCCAATATAGTTGTCCACATTTAAGTGCTAAAAACTTGATTTTTATTTTGAGACCCTTGGCCGTCTGCCCAGCCTTAGTCTTTGAAGCCATTTTCATCTTTCCAGGCATCCTACACCTGCTGGCTCCTTCAAGGAAGCATGAATACCCAGAAGTGGGGGAAATAGTTCTCCTGGAAACCCATGTTTTGCTGGGCTTGTTCTAATTAAGTTGAATTTTGACTTTCAAGATCATTTAGTTTTGGGGCCTTGTATTGATTCTTTCTTTATTTATTTTTTTAAAGATTTTACTTATTTATTTGAGAGAGAGAGAGAAATAGTGCGAGAGAACACAGAAAGGAGAGCCTGACTCAGGGCTCCATTCCAAGACCCTGGGATCATGACCTCAGTCAAAGACAGATGCTTAACTGATTGAGCCAACCAGGCACCCCCCCCCCCCCCCCCCTGCACTGATTTTTGCCTTTTACTCTTGGATTTAACACCTGGCTTCTGTCTCTTAGACCTTCAAACCTCTTTTTCTCCCAGTGGTCTTTGGTTTGGTTGTCCCTCCCACTCTGAGTATTCACAGCCTCTACAGTTCCCATTAAAACCCAGGGAATCAAAAAAAACAAAACAAAACAAAACAAAAAACAAAACAAAAACAAAAACAAACAAACAAACAAAAAAAACCCAGGGAATCCAATTCTCATCTCAACCAAATACTTGGTCATCAACACGATGGAATTAGATTGTCAGTCCCTTCAAGAGGAAAAAAGTCACGTGTTGTTTGACCATTTCTATGTTTTTTAAGCAAAATAAGTATAAGACTCCTGCTTTCTGGTTAGAAGCTCCAGATGTTCTGTACTATTGTAGCAGTGTTTATACTTCCATTCTAAAATTGTGATTTAATATTAAGCATAGCTTATTCATTAAAAAATCATACAGTGCACTGGCTTCTCCACAAAGTTAGTTGTTTTTCCTTACATCTTTTGGGGAAGCTCATGAGAGTCTGAGAGAAGTAGCATGGGGTCTTGTTCATAATAAGAACTAGATAAATGTGGTTGAATACATGACATCAGTTAGACTCTTTTCATCTCAAAGTAAAAGAAACTCTGTGACTCAAACTGGCTTACGCACTAATGAAGTTTACTTTCTTATAAAACAGGAAGACCAGCAGTAGGACACTGATTACCACCCTTACGTGTCGGTTGCTTCCTACCTTAATGATGTTATAGAGATTCACATTCTTCCTAGCTGCGTTCTGCAATTCGTAGATAGTAATATGTGTAGATAATAATATGTCATAGCAGTTTCCAGACATGAAAAATCCAGAACAAGAGATGCTATGCTATCTAGTAACTTCTAGGCAGGGGTACTTTTCCCAGAAGCTCCCAAAAAGGCATCTTCATACTTTCCTTTGGTCTGAGTTGAGTCATAAGCTCATTAATGAAATAGTCACTAACAAAGGAAGTGACATTCCCCATAGACAAATCAAGTATACCTCTGAATGTGAAGATGGGGTCAGCTTTTGCTGGGAGAAGAGATGAATTTTCCAAGATGGCACAACAGCTTCAATGATGGAAGAACCTCTTCACAATCTGATGATAAGAGTATTAAAGAGTAGTCTGTACTTTTGAGAAATGTGTTGCATTGACATTTCTGAGGAAAAAGCACCAAGAAATAGTTGTTGTTGTTGTTGTTTTTTTTTTTTTTTTTTTTTTGGTAACCTTGGGATGATTTTCAAAATCTGATATTTTTATAAAATAAAGAAGTTCAATATGGAATTGTGACACTTGACACAGTTAAAATAGTAGTAAAATATTGATGCTTCGTTATCAATTTTTAAATGAAATAATTCCAATTTAATTTGTCTGAATTATTTCACATTGTTTTGATCTGATTCTTAATATGCCCATGTAGGATGGCAGAACAAATATAAAAGTCTTCATTTCACAGACGTAACCGGGAATAGAAAGATAAAATAATTGTACTTATTGTCCTTCTAACTCTGATCCTGAGCCTTTTCATTATAATGGGTGCTCATTGTTTTCCTTGATTTTCTCTTTAACTAGAGGATATGCTTTTTAAGGTAAGTGATTCATCTCCCATGAATTCTAGTGCCTAGTATTTTAGGATTCAGGGAAAGCTTGATTATAAATGATCTGCTGAACTAAGGCAAGATTAAAAATCTTGAGTTTGAATCTTTCCTTGACAGTGATGCACCTCTGGACAGAGCAATTAATCTCTGCCTGGATCAGTCTTAGCATTTTTTATATGCAAGTAAATCTGTTCTCCTACAAAATAAAAAACAAACAAACAAACAAACAATAAAACAATTAAGTACCAGTTTGGAACTTAATTTCCTCTTGACTTTTTGTGGCTATTTCATAGAATTGCTTATAAAAAAGACTGTACTTTAAAGACATGAAGCCATTAATATGCCAGAAAATCAGAAGATTATAAAGTTAGTCAAGGACAGATTCGAGCAAAGCCAAAACCCAATGTAACCGAAACAAACAAAAAAGAAAACCAGAAACCATTCCTTGGAGGCAAACAGAATCACCAGCTTCCGAATAGGGCTTCTCTGGGAAAGAAGGGCATGATCTACTGGACGTGGGTCAACCTAATATATGCAGTTCAAGATAAGATAATGGCATCAACATCAACAAAATCTACAATTAAATCATTTAAGATGTCTGACACCAAACGCTTTCTGTCATAAATACATTTATTTCTATTAAGTTATATTATTGTAATTTAAGAATAATGTTCTAAATGAATTAAATGGTACTGAGTTTTCTTATGGCCTCCTTTGTGGTTGGTGCTCTGTTGACTCCCATCAGAAACACTTGTCGGTCCTTCTCCACTCTATGGACTTGGTTGGGAGGATTCCTCCGTAAATGGCCCAGGATGATGAACTAACATCTAGAAACTAAACCTTGGTGGATAAAGAGGTGGCCTTGTATCACCATTTACCTGTACGGAGTCAGGTAAAAACAGGCTGTATATTTTTTTGTGTGTTTTCACCTTAAACCCTCTCTCATTTCAAAATTGTGTTTGTGTGTGTGTGTTTATCAATGCTTTGATCACAACCAAAGTGAAACTCTCATCTTCATGGACAGTTGCTGCAAAATATTTTCAAGCAGTAAATGTCTTTCTTCTGTGGTATGTGGTCTGCACAAATCTGTAGGAAGGAAAACACCAACATAAAATTAATCAGAATAGAATACTTTCTAGTAATGTGTGAATAAAAAAATAAAAAAAAAATGTTTCTTTTCAGCTACTAGTTAAAATGGATCATCATTTAAATGTAGCATTATATATGTTTTTATGAATGCCATTTGTATATAAAAACCAAACTTTGTTATCTCTTTCATTTTGGTGAATGAAAGAAAAATTGGGGGCCTCAGAAGTGTGTACTGTTTTTGTTGTAGCACTCATGTCTAGATTCAATTTAAAAAAGAACCAAGCATCCCCCCCACCCCCTGCTTTTTTAAAGAACCAAGCATTTTTAAAACAAAAAAGTGGGCTATTTCTATTATGGGAAATGTTGCATTATTCAACATATGTGTGCTGAGCTCATGAATTATCTTAGTTCCTTTCTCTCTCTTTTAAAACCTGCCTTCATTTTTGTCACAAGTTAAAGATGAAAAAAGAATGAATTAACTGTGATGGCTAGATGAAATCATGTTCTTGTTTAAAATCCATTTTAGTTGCCCATCTTGGCCTTGTCTCCTCATTTGTAAGGCCACCTCCAATCCTGAGTGTCACTAAATTTTAATGACGTGCTGAATGGCTTGTGTTAGCTTCTTGGCTGTTGGTCTGGTGGGGCACAGTGGACTCATTTCAGTTGGCAGTGGTTCTACCCCCAATAAACTGCAAACGATGCTGACGACTTACTTTCCTGCCAGTACATTTTCGTAAAATATTTCTTCACTCTATGAGAAGCCAAATTTGAAATCATACCCTAGGTCAAGAGAAAAGGTATTGAAAGTCTTGATATAATTGCTGATTCTTTCTGGGAAAAGATTAGCTGTAGTTTTAGCAATACCTTCTATTATTTATCTCATAGCTAAATTATTAAAATATTTCTTAGGAAAACAGATTAATTCATTAAAGCTGACAAGTTCTACTGATTTTAAATGATAGTCTGTAAGCACTAGGGAGTCATTCAGTTATGTAGATCCTTTGTAAACATAGCCCTAAACTGTGAAAACTGGGAGATGTTTTCAGGGGAGGTGGTGGACTCTTCTCTTGCAAGGAAGGAAGAGAATTCCTTCTCTTGCCAAAGGAATGCTGTTTGCTTGTGGTTGGAATGGGTCCTGGTACAATGGGGAGAGGGGGATTGGGTTAAATGACTCCAGAGATGTCTTCAAGACCAAAATCTCAATGACCTTTTCCCATAATGAATTCCAACTGACTTTGTTCAGTGCCAATGATTTCAATCTCTATATTCAGACCCCTCTATGCTCCAGTGCTTATTTTGCTGTGTAACCCAGATATGAAATAAAGCTTCTTCTCATGCTCCTGATATCCAAATATTGTTTTCTAAGACTCTTGCTAAAGTCGTGGATTTGAGCATCTAAAGGTTACCTCATGATTTCTGCTAATTTTTGGAGCCTTTATTCATATAGTCCTCTATTTTTCTGCCTCTCTTTATCCCACATCTACCACAGAGTTCAAAATCATTTTCCTGCTTTTTGCAAAGCAATTCTCATGCCTCCCCACCCCCCACCCCCAACCTTGCATAGCCTAAACTCACAAAAGTACTCAGCAGAACAGAGGCTTTACTTCTCCTTATATAGCAGTTGGGGATCATAGCAAAGAAGAGAAATATACACAGAAATAGAGAAGCTAGGGGAGAATGGAAGGTCACCAGGCTATCAGTGTTTCTCTCTTCTATTTTTTAAAACCAAAATTTATTTAAATGATCAGCTGGTCAAATGTTTTTCTAGCCTAACTCAGAGAGGATTACCTTCTAAAGTAACTAATCACTGTGGCAAGACGGTGACTTATTAAACATATATCATATTTGACATTAGCACTCCTTTCCTGAACATCAGCTGCAAAAAAAATCCCTTCCTCTTTCCTTTTTATAGACTCTTTCCTTTTCAAATTATGTTAAAAACTTGACTCCATGGCATGGTAACTCATCTGGAACCATTTGGATGTTGCCTGCCTGTTTATCTGTCGAGTCACCACTGGATGTAATCTAACTTCTCCATTTATGGAGGATATGGTGTGGGAAAATAGGGCCAAAATAAAATTTGAACACATTTCTGTCCAGTCAATGTTGATAAGCCCTGATATTTCAGCCTGATCTCTGTTAGAGATAAAGATGAAACTGTAGCTAAAAGGTAGCATATTGAGACAAATTAGAAAGGTAAGTGTCCAGAATGAAGGCATTTTTGTTGCAGTTTTACCCCACTGCCCTTATCCGCGCTTATAATCAAATCCTCATTAAGCCTCTGGGACCACCTGGTACTGCTACATTGAATAAATTCAGTGCAGATAATGCATCTAGCTGGGAATATTGAAGAAAATGCAAAATAATGCTTTTTGAAGTTTTTAATAAGAGTAAGTTTCAATGCTGGAATGAAGAACTGTGAGAGATTTGGGTTTAATTGGTTGCTGGCCTAGATTAGAATAAACCATGCTTGGATATTTTTCTTATAACTTGAGAAATGCTATTGAATGTCTTTTGATTGTTTTCAAGCTGCATCTGAGTGTAACAATTTTTTTCCTAATGTATTTGAGAGTTTGCAAAACTTTGCTTACAATAGGAACTTAAACAATTATAGGTTTGAATTCACTAAGCAGGACCACAAATCAATTATGTATTTAAATCTGTAGAGTGAAGCTCTGGTGTTTGTCTAGCTGTGTGTTTTAGTAATGTGGCAAATCGACTAGAAATTTATCCTTCTTTTTATTAAGCTTGCATTTACGTACATGATATACTCCCTTTTTCTCTTAGAAGGTATCTGTTTTCACTATGTTTTGAGATTTGTTTCTTCTTCCTTTAATTTTTTTCATTTAATCCAAGGATTAACTTTATTATTTCTTTTCTTTTCTTCTTCCCTAAGAGCTGCAACATTTTATGATGTTCTAAATCTTCCAGCATTGAATAGAATATAAATGGAATTCCACATAATGCAAATATGTTATCTATCACCCTTTTCTGGGCCTGCCAAATATCAGACAAAGTTCATTCTTTGCTTTTGGGTTTTTGTTTTTTTTTTAAGATTTTTAAAAATTCATTTATTAGAGACACACACACACAGAGAGAGAGATTGAGAGAGAGAGAGAGAGAGAGGCAGAAACACAGGCAGAGGGAGAAGCAGGCTCCATGCAGGGAGCCTGACAGGCTTTTGGGGTTTTAACATATACATATTATTTTCACTTAGGCATTTAAAATACTTTATCAAGCTTTAGTGTTTTCTGAGTCTCTTCTATTTTTATACAAATTGATATGTTTAGTAAGTAGAACACTTCTCTCTTTCTATAGTTCTGTGATTGGGCTCTTCCAAAACAATGTTTCTTCTGAGAAAAAACAGTATGAGTGTACTGGATTTAAAGTTACAGGGATAGCAGCAATTATTCAATACCCGGATTTCTGATTAAAGGACCAATCTCATCTGACAAAAAAGGAAGCCTGAGATTCAGAAGAAAAGTGACTTATATAAGTTAATGGTAGAGTTCTGTATTCTTTCTGGTATAGCCTGCTGCCTCTCATCTGGAAATCCTCCCACATTCATTGAATTCCCCCACACACCAAGACTGTATTGGGATTATTTTTAAGAAAGAGCATGAATGGGAGTGGGGGAGGGGCAGAGAAGGAGAGAGAATCCTGAGTAGACTCTACGCCCAGCTTGGAGCCCATCTTGGGGCTCGATCTCATGACCCTAAGGTCAAGACCTGAGCCAAAATCAAGAGTGGGTCACTTAACTGAGCACCCACTCAAGCACCCCTCAATAGGGGATTTTTTAAATTAAAAATTTTCAACTTTATTGAAATATAATTGACATGTAATACTATGTATATTTAAGGTGCAAAATGTGATAGTTAGATCCTGATTTCATTTCCTCCAGATACATACCCAGAAGTAGTGTTGCTGGATGATATAGTAGTTCTATTTTTAATGTTTTATGGAAACTTCATACTGCTTTCCATAATGGTTGGACCAATTTATATTCTCAGCAACTGTATTCTAGGGTTGCCTTTTCTCAACATCCTTGACAACAGTTGTTATCTCCTGTGTTATTGATAAATGTTAGTGGGGGTGATCATCAAGTAGATGTGACTGCTGGTTGACCCTGAGCTGAACCCAAGCAATCAGAGGCTCCTCATCCCCTGTTTGGAATGTAGGCCCCGTCCACTTCATCCAAAGTGGGAGGCATTTTCAAGGACACAGCCTTAAGAGCACAATGTGTTGTTTTGACCATCTGGATGGGATACGTAGATAAACCCAGTTAAGGCCTTTGTATACTTTTAAGATTCTGATTGACTGGTCCCAAGGTCTACCTGTCTTATGACTGCTGAAGACAACTCTTGTAAGTAAGTTCCTTTGCTTGTTAAAACTGCTACCTACCAATCTGGGATGGTTTGCCTCTTTTTTTGGTCTCTTCCTGCCTCCCGTGGGTATAGTAGAGGATAGAGTAGAGCTTGAAGGAGTCTTTGTACTGGAGAACATAGCCCCATCTGCATAGAGCATCTGAAACCCTGGGTAGAACTGGTTGGGATGAAAAGATCTGATTGATGGGGTTCATCCAATTTCCTTAACATGACTTACAATACCTTTCTTGCTCTAGCTCTTCACAATTTAACCTCAACTATTTCCATGGCTGTTTTCAAAACAAACATTCCAGCCATAAGAAACTATTTATTTACTTGTTTATGGCCAAGCCATGGTTTCTCTTGCCTCTGGAACTGTGAAAGTATGCTTCCTTCTGTTTTGAATAATCCTGTTCCCCTCCTTCCTACATCGTGGATACATATTTCTGACTAACTCCTCCTTATTCCTTCTTTTTAGGTCAGATGTCACTTCCTTGGGAAGTTGTTCCCAATTCCTAGGCCTAGGTAATGAGTCTCTCCTAGACTCTTCCATAGAATACTATTTACCATTGTTCTCATACAAAATATACTTGAGTTACAATTTCTGACTTACTTTCTGTATTGCCCACAAAACGGTAGCTCATTAAGGACAGAGATTCTGTAATGCTATCATTTCTCCAGATCCTAGCATGGTGACTGAGACATGACAGGTATTCTCAAATATTTGTAGAAGGTGTGAGTGGTTGACAATCTTCAATGAACCAAATGGAGGGCAGAGAAATATATTGCCCCAAATCATTCTGAGTTAAACAGGTGAAGTAATTCATTCATTCATTTATTTGTTCCTGCATTTATTTATTTATTTTTATAGCCAAACTTGGAAGGCATAAAGTTTCATTTAGGAAGAACTTGAAGGATTGTTTCAGATGCATCTGGCACTTTAGCAAATTATATTTTCTAAGCACGGGTTCACCAATATATACCCCATTTGATATGCTCTTCAGAGAATATGACATTAACAATATTCTTTCTCCATTAAAACTGGATGTGTGTTTGCATCTGCCTTAACCAACAGAATGTGGCAGAAGTGATGCTGCATGACTTTCAAGTCTAGGTTATAATTAGGGAGTCTGATTCTACCTTGCTGTCTATTTCTCTCTCTCTCAGCTTGCTCACTTTTAGAACTCAGCCACCATGTTGTGCAGAAGCCCAGGCCCCATGGTGGGGCCATGTGTACATGTCCAGACCAACTGCCCTAGTTCAGGTCTCGGCTGACAGCTGGAATCAAATGCCAAACTTGTGAGTGAGCAAGCCTTCAGATGATTCCAGGTACCAGCCTTTAAATCTAAGCTGAAGCCCCAAACATATCGTGCAATAGAGGCAAGCTGCCCTGGGTGCCTTGTGTGAATTCCTGACCCTCAGAAATCATGAGAGATAAGCAATGACTATTGTGTTTAAGTCACTGCCTTTTGAGGTGATTATTATTCAGCAGCAGATAATACAGACAGCAGGGTGATTTCCCCACCTCTCTTGTTTGCTGGCTTTTCCCACTGCAGTCAGAACATGCTTCTTTGGAAACACAATCAATATATTAAGTTTGTATAAAAGAAGAGGAAGTTGAAATGGAATTCCATGGGGAGAAATAAAAGGTTAAGAATGGAAATTTAAAAAATGAAGTGATTGAAAATTAATAGTTAAAATATTGTTAGTTAAAACTACAAAGATTAAAAGTAAAAGTTTTGAAAACAAACGAAAAAAATTTTTTAAAGATTTTATTTATTAGGATGCCTGGGTGGCTCAGTAGTTGAGTGTCTGCCTTCAGCTCAGGTGGTGATCCCGGGATCCTGGGATGGAGTCCCACATCAGGCTCCCCAGAGGAAGCCTACTTCTCCCTGCCTATGCCTCTGCCTCTCTCTCTGAGTCTCTCATGAATAGATAAATAAAAAATCTTTAAAAAGATTATTTATTTGAGGGAGAGAGAGAGTGCGCATGTGCACAAGCTGGGGGAGGGATCTAGGGAAAGGGAAAGGGAGAAGCAGACTCCCCATTGAGCAGGAAGCCTGACGTGGGGCTCAATCCCAGGACTCTGGGAACGTGACCTGAGCCAAAGGCAGATTCTTAATCAGCTGAGCCTTCTAGTTTCCCCTAGACTAAAAATTTTAAAGCAAATTTAGGAATAATATAAATAAAATGAATTAAACATGTTAAAATGAAAAATCCACTATTTGTTTCAGTGTTCCTTATCCCTGTCTTCCTTCTTCCCTCCCTCCTTCCTTCTTTTCTTTCCTTCTTTCCTTTTTACTCTTCTTCCTTTTCCCCCTTTCCTTTCACAAAGAACTGATTTTCAAAGAAAAGCTATCCTTGTAAACCAAGAATTAAATGTATGAAAAAATAATCAGTTTCACTCACAAACACAAATTTGAATATTTTAATTTGAATAATAAATATTTTTATTATTAAAATTAAAAATTAAAAATTTTTAAAATTTAAAATTAAAAATTAAAAATTAAAAATAATTTGAATAATTAATATTTAATATATATATATATCATTGATATATATATACACACACACATATCTACATATATAGATGTATTTTATACTAGCTGGGCAAGTCCAAACCCATAGGGCAGGCTGTCTTGAAAGGCGTGCAGTTAGGAAGAGCAGGCTGGAACTTTTGGTTTCCTAAAGCTGAAGCCATTGTCCAGTGAAGTTTCTTCTTTAGGAATACAGGCTCTGGAACTTTGAACTGATTGAATCAGTCCATTCAGATTATCTAGGATAATTTCACTTACTTAAAGTCAACTGATTATGGACTTTAATCATATTTATAAGATACTATCACAGCAACACCCAGAATTAGTGCTTGATTGACTAAGTGAAGACCATATTCCACCAAGTAGACAACACAAAATTGACCTTCATGCCTTCATTTATTCCTTCTCTGACTCTCTTCCTTTCTTAATGTAGACTTGTTTCTGATCATATCCTTTTCCTTCTGCCTAGAGTTCTGCTGGTGATAAATTCTATATTTTTATTTGTCTAAAAAAAATCTTAGAATGTCTTTATTTCTCTTTCACTTTTTAACAATAATTTTGCTGTGTTTATAATTCTAAAATTCTAAATTGAGAGTTCTTTTTCAATACTTTAATGATTTCACTCCATTCTCTTTTTGCCTGCATGGCTTCTAGCAAGATGTGCACTATAATTCTTGTTTGTTCCTCTAGAGGTAAAGTGTTTTCTCCCCTCTGGCTTCTTTCAAGATTTTTTTTCTTGTGTTTAGTTTTCTGCAGTTTGAAGGATATGTGTAGGTTAAGATGATTTAAAAAAAAAAAAATCCCCCCCCCCGGTGTTCTCTGAGCTTCCTATATTTGTGGTTTGATATCTGTTATTAATTTTGGAAATTTCTTGGTCAATATTACTTAAAATATTTCTTCCTTCTTGCTCTCATTTCCTATATTTTCCATATTGTTTCACAGTTCTTGGATGTTCTGCTCTATTTTTAAAAAATACTTATTTTTCTTTGATTTCACTTTGGGAAGTTTCTACTGACCTATATGTAAGCTCACTAATTCTTTCCTTACTGTGTTCCAGCTTACTAATGAGCCCATCAAAGACATTCTTCATTTCTGCTAGTGTTTTTGATTTGTAGTATTTCCTTTTAATTATTTCATGTATTTCTGTCTTTCTGCTTACCTTATCCATTTATTTTCATACATTGCCTACTCATTAGAACTTTTCTTATATTAGTCATAATTACCTTAAACTTCCTGTCTGTGTGATACCTATCTGCTTTGATTATTGCTTTGTCTGGCAAAAAGTAGGTACTCAACCTTAAGGGGAAAGAGTGAGTAAATGAAAAGAAGAATAAATGAAGATAACAGAAAGTTCTATTATTGAGGTACAAAGGTTTAAAAACATAAAAATATATGTTTAGTAAAACAAGTTAAAATATGGAAAGAAGGATAACACACTATGATAGGTTGAAAAATGGCTCCAGATTTCCAGATCCTAATCCCTGGAATCTGTGAACATTACTCATATGATAAAAAAATACTTTTTAAGTGTGATTAAATGAAGGATCTTGAGACAGAATTATTCTGGATTATCGAGGGGACCTTTAAATGCAATCGTGAGTGTCCTTACAAAAGGGAGGCAAAGGGAGATTTGATATAGACAAAGAAGGCAATGACCATTGGAGCAAGATTCTATGAGGCTGGTTTCGAAGGTAAAAGATGGCCAGAGCCATGATAGAAGGAATACAGCTCTAGAAACTGTGTGGTCCTGCCTATTCCTTGGTTTCACTAACCTGAAACCATTTTTGACTTTTGATCTCTGGAATTGTGGGAATAAGTAGGTATTGTTTAGGATACCAAATATGTGGTACTTTGTGACAGCAGTCATAGGAAACTAATGTACATGGTGACATCCTTAAAAGAGGTCTGAATTGCCTCTGGCTTCCTATAAAATGGAAACTCTCTCTGGGGTGGAGTGTAGGGCAAATAGAGAGCTGTGGGAAGGTAGCTCTTCTCTGCCTCTGCCTCATTGTCTTGAGCACCTTGCCAAAGCATCTATTTCAAGTGGAGTTTACCTGCCAACTAATTTAAGATTATTAGGTAAAAAGGAGTGATTCATGCCTCTTTGGCTGTGTAGCTTCAAAGTTTCGAAGGTTGAGCATCTTGGCACAGCCATAGAACTAAATGCCTGCAAAAATTTAAACAAAATGTAAGTTGTCTTAGATAAATTAGAAGAAAATAAATCCTTAATATGAGCAGAATAGGTAATAATATCTTTGAAAGGATGACAGAAATATTAAAGAGGCTGAGAATATGCTGGCATATATGAAGTGCTGTTAATCTACTGAACTCTTTTTCAAAATAAGAAATTAAAAACAGAATGTCTCCAGGTTGGCTAAAAATGGTTTTGAAGTTTAGTTTGTTAAAATAAAAAACTAAAGGGAAAGAAAAAAAAATTTCAGGAGTTACACTGATCTAGCATAGGTAATAAATTATGATAAAAATGGATTTTAGGTAAATGTGCTACTAAAGAGATTAATAAGGAAATGAGTCCATATATCCCCATGGGTGGTATGATGTAGTTCTAATATTTAAAAGACTTACATGTAGCACATATCATCCTAGTAAATGTAACCAACAGGTCCATGAATTTGAGGGTTTGTGGACAGTAACTGTATGTGTGCGATCTATCATCATGACTTCTAAGCAAATGGATCAAAGTGAAAGGATGATACTGCTTTCAAAGAATGCATCTGAATTAAGCTGCTGAAAATGTTTTGCCAATACAATAGATTTCTTGTCTAGCCACATATTTCTTTTTTTTTTGCCAGTTTTATTGAGAAATAATCAACATATAGAACTGTGTAAGTTTAAGGTGTACAGTATGATACCCACACATTACTTAATGGCAGCATTAGGAGACATTTTTCATTCCCAAAAGTTTCCCCTCTTGTGTTGATTGAAAAATTTAAGGATAACTTAATCATTATATGAACATAATGGGGCCATGTTCTCTGCTCCCTTTTTTGGCTTTTATGTAATACACATCCCCTATGTTTCATATCTACGCTTCTCTGTGGATACTCTTTCTACTTATTTTTCACTTTTACTACACTCTTTTCGTTTTTGCTAAAAATCATGAAGACCTAGATGAAGAATTCATGTTCCATAAGAAATTTTGTAATGGAGATGAGGTGGCCCCATTATGTTGATCAATTGCAATAGCATTCTGATTTTATTATTTATTTTCAGCCTATGTAATTGAAGTTGCTTATCCAGAAAAGCTATAATTCACAGAGTGTCACAACTGCTGAAGTGACACTATATATATCAAATTTGTTGGCACACTGCCCTGCAGAATTTCAGTTCCAGGAGTCAGATCATCTTTATTTCTAAGGACATGGTAAGGCCATGGCCAAGGCCCCGGGCATTTAGCAAGCTCAGGTAGAGGCTTATAGTCAGGCCAGCTTTGTCTCTGGTCCGCTTAGAACCTTGGCCTAGTGGATTGTTTTTTCAGGAACTGTATTTCAGGGGCACTTCACACTGTTTTTACACCTGGGAGTCCTGCCTAGGATCTGAGCTCCTCCATGACCAAAGTTTTCCCTGGTTCTTGCCAATCTTGTCATGTATGAACTCTTCTCTTGCCTCTGAAGCCCAGGTGTCAGAACTGGACTCCAGTTCTTTGGTGTCAGACCTCTCTGCCTGATTTCCTTGATCTTTACTTCCCACCTGATAACTCTCTGAGTTTCTTCCCTGGAACCGTGCTCTGTTTACTGAGAATCTGCTCTTGGCTGTTCACAGCACTGACTTTGCTGCTCTTGACTTTCCTGGATAGGCAATGATACGAACCTTTTTTCATTACCTGCTATCTCCTCCCCCATTGCCAAATCCAAAGCATGATACGGATGGTTATTTCTATGTCTGTAAGAGACAGAGGTAACCTTGAAAATGATATTTCCTTATTGGTTTCTTTAAATTTGATGAATCATTTTATGAAATGCATACTTTTTCTCAAGAACATCATATAGTAAAAAATGAATAGCCCACCTTCTCTCTCCTCTGATTTTACTCCTTGAAGAGACTAGAGTTAACAGTCTAACACCTGCATGTTAGAATCATCAGAGGAGGGTTAAAAAATACTGGTACCTGGTCTACATTTGGTGGTGTGTTGCTGTGTTCAATAAGCAGCTCTATGGGATGGAGATTGGGAGCAGTGGCTGGTTTGTGAGCCACTATGAGCAGTCCGAGCAGCCACTGCCTCCTCCTCTCCTCCCCTCATCCCACCATAAAGGGTTCAGAACCTCTGAGGATCAATCCAAGGAAATCTCTCACACAGAGCCCTTGTAACACAGTGCTTGGCGCATGGATTCATAACCTGTCTCTATTGCCTAATGTCTATGAAATTTTGGGAAACTTATTATGCCTCAATTTTCTCCAGCTATAATATGGTGACATTAACTATGCTTCCTCAGAGGGTAATTATGAAGATTAAATGAATTTTTGTATATATTTGGTTGTCCCCAGCAGCTCAGGAGTCTGTGTTGGGAAGAATTTAAGGTGAGCCCGGATTAAGAATTTAGACCAAGGATAAATAAGAATTTTAACTGAGAACTGAAATTCATAGAACACTGTATTTCATCCCTTGTTCCCAGGCTGGAGTGAAGAGGAATGAGAATGCTTCATCAGCTCAAAATATTTCTGTGGACTTCTCCTAATATTGTACAACTAGGTGAAAAATGCATGCTGCTTTGGCGGTGCATCACATAAAGGCACGCTCCCCTAAAGAAGCTTGCCTCCATGGAGTAAGTACAGGCTTGGGCTTTGATGAATTCTGAAAGCAGAAATCAGTCCCTTGAAATGAATTTCTGAGGAAGAGCTTAAGGGTTCAGATCCACTGCTCATATCATTAAAAACCTTACTCTCTTAAGGAAACCTCACTCACTTTAAATCATAGAAATTTAGAGCTGGCAGGCACCTTAGAGAGCATTCCTTATTCACCTAAAAGAGAAGAACTTATTGCTAACTAGGTCTGAGGTTTAATAAGCAAGTTCTGAGCAAGCCCCTGGCATTTTTTTTTTCCAAATGTTTCTAGCCTCGCAGTTTTCCCTTCCTTCAACTGAGACTTCTGAATGGATTTTGAAAAAATTTGCTGCAAGCTCCTATTAGTCACACTTTGCCAGGTCACTCTGAACAAAGGGACACTTACTAAACAAGAAGATAAAGGGTAATAATAGACGTTTATTTCCAAATAATGATACTACATCAGCTTTGAAATATGTCCTTCTGTAGCAGTGCAGGCTTTGCAGTTGGTATGCAGGATTCCACACCAAAGCAAGCTGGGGTCAGTATTAGTGATCATAAGAGACCCACCGAGTGTAGATAACCCACATTCTCACGGCTCTTTGGACAGGGAAAACTGTTTACAGTGGAAGAAATAAGATACCAAATGATCCACTGTAGGCTGTCCACCACAGTGTAGGCTGTCCACCACAGTAGCAATTATGCTCCTAGTTTGGGCAGTCTCCTCTGTGGTTCAGAAATCTGGAATTTCACTTTTTTAAAAAAGTACTTTAAAATTCTAGGTGTAATATGAAATATCAAGGAGGGAAGGGAAGAGCACCAGCATTTTTTAAAGTTCTTATTTCACATAGGACACTGCAAGTCGGGGTTCCTGTGTTTTCCTAGGAAACCTCATGACAATGGTGGAAGTTAGATTTCATGGTGCATTAAAGTTTTAGGGTTATACTAACCAAAACTGTTTTTCAGAGCTAGTTCTGACTCTAAACCTCTTGGTCAGTATTATTACTCATGCTGCTAAAAAAAGGTGCAGGATGAAAGCAATATTGTGGTAAGGGCATTACCTATTTAGGTGTTTGTTTTGGTCATTCTTAAATAAACTCACTGAGGATAGAAACAGCATTTTATTCCTCTTTATATCTATCACCAACCATGGTCCCCTGGTGCATAGAGGAATCCTGTAGGTCTGCAACTGGAAATATTGTGACATTAACATATTATATGAAAATAACTCCTCTCAGACTTTCAATGACTGGATTTTCAAACGTCCTGTTGATAGGAAATTAAGTAGGATTTACTATGTTGCCCCAGTACTTAGTAGTTGCTAGATAAACATTATTTGTGAGTTTTATTCTCCCCTTTTGTGCCATTCTAGAGGTAGGACAAGGAAGGCTGGGTGTGAGGAGGAGCAATGGTGGAGTATGTGGTATGTTCTGGGATCCTCTAGTATGTGTGGAGGTTTGATACAATGGGTAGTATAATTAGTGTCAAATGAAATCACATGTACTAAGGAGGATTGGTACCAACATTTAAGTATCATTTATATCATTGTCTCAATGAGGAAATTCACTGCATTCTACACAATTTACAAGAAACTTTGGGCCAACACCAGTCTATATTTTGTCTGAAATGCATAGGACTGATACAAGCATATTCAAGTTAAATACTTTGAAATTACTCAAGGCCGTAGGGTTTTCTGAGGAAAGGCTGAATAGTTTTCTCCTTCCACCTTCATTATTTAATATTCACGAGGTAATATTTTCATGCCACAAGTTTACATAGGAAATATTATCATGATAAATAATAGTAAAGGAGAGACCAGATAACGTTTCTAAATATGCCATCTTGTGTGAGAAACAGGACCAGAGAACTTGCCCTCAGATAAGACCTAAGCTTAAGTCCTTGCTTAGAAAGAAAACATGTGGAAATTCCTTGCCCAAAGATATTATAGTTTCAAAAGAGACATGAGGTACCTAGACAAAAGTCCAAACCAAATAGGAAAGAATCAGTTTTTTCCAAGAAAGAACCCAGGTTGTGTGTTCCCCAGGTTGGGCTGAAATTGTGAGCCTGGAGACAGCAGGTTCTACCTCAGAGCTTCGGCTGGGACATGACAGAGAACCTAGAAGAATGCTCTGCGAAGGCTCCCATTGACACTCCTTTGAAGTTGCAAGAATTTTTTCAAAGTATTTTGGGGCTTAAAAGCCTCCATCTTTCAAGTACCCACTGGAAGATTGGGACTGATTGAACCCAGATGAACCGGAGCCCTTACCTTTTTCTCCTTACTCAATTCTCCAGACAGAATTCTTGGTGCTTTAAGTGTGGGTGGAAGTGGCTAAATGTGGCATTTGGATAATGAGAAAACTATAGTTTTCCTTTTGGGTGATCAAGATGTGGGAAGAAACTATTGGAGGCATGCAAAACAAAACAAAACTCCAACAAAAACTACAGATCAGGAGAAAAGGAAGCAACCAACCTGTTGACCTTAGAGAACCCCCTGAAAATCCTCCCAGTCAGACTTTGCTATTCTATTTAAAATCTTGTTTCTGCCCTGGGTTGATAGGTTTTGGTTCTTTTTACTATCCCTTTCATCTTTATTTTTTGTCTGGTTTCATATCCCTGAGTTTGCAACCTCTTAAGGCTGATATCTTTTCTATGCTAATGTTAGTTATTATTTGGGGTAGGAACAGGAGCTGCTTTGGGTTTTGTCAAAGCAGTGATTTATTCTAGTGCCCAATTCTAAAGTTAATTCCAGACACTGGATGAATATTTAGAGATGAGAGTGAGAATTACAGTTTGTAGGAACTGGAGAAACTCTCTGGTGGAAATGGCCAGGAGGAAGAGTTCTTGGGACAGGCGAAGAAGTTGGAGACTAGATTAGACTAGATATTTATGCATAAATATCTCAAAGAGCCCCCAGGTGAGGTGGACCGAGCCTGCAAAAGGGGCAGACATAGTTTTGGAATTTGAGAGATTCCAAATACTTTGGGATATTCAGCAAGGGAGGGTCTAATTCCAGAATAGGCTGGTCTTCAGTGGCCGAAGATAGCCACAACCAGAGTCTTCTATGCCAAGTTTCTTCCATTAGTCACTTGGATTCTAATTTCCCATGTACACTTGATTCATATACTTTACTTCATATATCCATTTAAGAACAACTTAAAAATTTCCAGCACATGATAATACCTCTATTATGTAGCACTAATAACCTTGTAATATAGTAACAGTACTCTGTCTTCCTTTCATGGGAGACTGTGCAGTTCCTAGGGCACCTCTATGTTTCATTTGTCTGGCATGTTCAGTGCCTGCAACATGCTAGGCACTTAAATATTTGTTGAACTAAATGTTGCATTGGTGTGAATGTGTTGTTATATTTGAGGTATAAACACTGAAAGGAAAAGCTTTCCTGGATAAAGACAGAGAGGAAGAGAATATGCTGTGGTGTGTCAGATCCATTTTCCAAAATAGACATGGTTTCACTTACCATCCTTTACAAACTTTGTGCTTCTCTTAGACCATAACTGAATGTTCTTCTTTTCTTTGAGGTACGATTGCAAGTATAATCACAGAAGATTGAAATGTAGTAGGGAAAGGTTGACAAAGGACTGTAAAGAAAGGCTCCAAAGTATTTATAGAACAATTTATTAGGCACGAATGCCAAGTGCTTAGAGACAGGTGGTGCCCTGCAGCTGATGAAACACGTGTAATAGAAAAAAAATTTAAAATGCCAGGAGAAAAAAGGTCTACAGAAGGGCGGCAGAGAAGCAAAAGGCAAGTCAGAATGAACAAAACTTCAAGGGGTGGAGGATGTATGTGAATAAATGTGCTGATCTTATTCTAACTAGACAATCTTGAGATTTCCTTTATTTTTAAAAACACTTGGGCACATTATCTAGTGGAATAGAAACATAAGACATTTCTGAGTAACTATCTAATGGTGGAGTTGATAAGATCATTGCAATGATTTCTCTAGCTATTGTGACAAGACCATTGATTTTTCACTGATACAGTTTAAGAATATAATGCAGTACTTCTGTCTCGCAGAAAAATATAGTAGTATTTAAACACCAAAACCTAATATTGATGAAAGGATATTTATTTCACTAAAAACAATTCATTTCAGCTTCTTTTAATAGCAAATTTCCTTTGTGTATTTAAAAGTAGCATTCCTACTACAGAAATGTTCCTACTGTAGAAATGTTCAATTAATTCATGCTTGTGGAAATTCAAGAAATATTTACTTGCTTCTCGTTCAAAGGAGTTGACTTAAGGAGGTAGAATTATGGAAAGGAAAGACTACTTAGTAACTATGAGATCTTGAACATCTTTTTTGTTTTGTTTTGTTTTGTTTTGAGATCTTGAACATCTTATTTAAATGTTCTGCTCTGACTTAATCTATAAAAAGAAAGAGCTGAGATAGATGTTTCTAAGAGAGCTTCCAGTGATACTCTCTACAGGTGTGCAATTCTGCAACATACAAGGCAAATTCTTGAGATAGTAAAACTCTCTTCCATGTTATTGAGTGAATGTATTTCTGTTCTGGAAGATGACCCAGCCAAAGAGAAGTGTATTTGCTTGATTCTAACACATTCTCCCCATCTATCCCTCCAATCTGGGCAGCAGTCCTGCAGAGTGGTGTGATGAGAAGAGGCGACATCAGTAGAGTTCTATCCAAATGCTTCCAGGTTCTTTTTTTCCAACAATGCCCTTGCAAGTAGCACTCGTGTTTCAGTGCCTCCTTCTAGTCCCCAGTTCACACATCTTCCTTCTACCTTAAAGAAAAATTGCCTCCAACAAATCATGAGAATCAGCATATATAACAAAATATTTTATTAGATAATCATACCAAAGGATGGCAGGTGTATGCACTACCACAGCACTCTGTGCTCCTTTCATGTTTGCACTCATCATAACCTGCATGGCTCTGTGATGCTAGGCATTACATTTGTCTTATAGAAGGGGTAAAAATATAAATGCTGGAAAGTTACAGGAGAGTAGGGTAGCATTTGCATGATTCTTATTTCTCTTCCTGAATTTGAATTCCAAATTGATACTTTGGGTTGGCCTATTTTACTAGCCTGGCAACATCTTTATTTCTCTACATTTTTCAGAACAGGAAATTTATTTTTAGTACAATTTTAGTCCAATAGGCAGACTCCTATAATTCATGTGGTCGATCTGAAAATTGAATGTTGCTGGAGAAAAAGAGAATCAATGAATGACAACATGCACCCGCTGTTTGCAATATCAGGAATGCCAGCCCTCTTTCGTGTTCATCTGGCAAAGCCAAGCTATCTTTCTCCAGGATTTTGCTCTAAAGGCTAACCTCAGGTAGCTGGTAACTTTTTGGTGTTTCAAAACAGACTTCTGTGTACTTCCCTCTAGGAATTCAATGTATGTTACATTAAGAGATTATCTCAGCCTATTTTAATTTTTCAATTTCCTTATCTGTCTTGTACATTTCCTCTCAATTTGTGGGGATTCAGTACCATGAATAAGTGAAATAAAGGCCTTAAACACACAGAAACAAATGGCTATGGGAAGGGATGATCAGAAATGATTGATTTTCAGAAAGAGTGAGAAAAAAGTGCTAACAAGAGAGCTAGGGAAGGGATAGAGAGAGGGCAGAAGTCAATTCAACAAAGAAGAGTGATAAAGAAGTGAAGGGAAAGAATTCATATTAGAATGTGTGAGTTTATATTAGAGTGGGGTCAAATGTCTGTTTTCAATTAGTTAACAAGTATTCTACAAAAAGTGTTTAGTGAAAATCTGTAATTACAAAATACATACTCATTGGTGAAACAATGCAAAGATATATCAAGAGATAATTTTTCCCTTTATCCCCAGGTGTTTCAAACTGATATGCATGTTGGATGGTAAAGTTCTGTGACTTTCTCAGTACTCATAGAAATATATATATATCTAGAGGATCTTATTTTCTCTTTTATGAAAAAGTTATCATATTATACTTATGCACATGCAAATTAGCAATGCGTCCTGGATATCCATAAGTGAGTAGACACTGATCTAAATCTTTTCCTTTTTTTTCTTAATTTAAAATTTTATTTTATTATAGTAAGCACACCAAACGTGAGATCTACCCTGTTAGAAGATTTTTAGATTACATTACAATGTCATCTAGAGGGATAATGTATCTCTAGATAATGTATCTCTAGAACTTACCCACTGATTTACACCCATTGATTAACACCTCCCCATTTCTCCTTTCCCTTCTCTTTTAATTCCTTACACTCACCCCAAACCCTAACCCTAACCCTAACCCTACACCATAATCCTAACATTCAGTTGCCACTAGATCAATATTACTTGAGTCAATTTAATGAATGAATTTTCATGTTACCTTCCATTGACTCCTTTGATGGGTGAATTCTCTGTTTCTGCAAACGTGAAATATTGTCACCCACTTTTCCATCCAGGTGTACCCAGTTGGTTTTATAAAGAATTTCATAAAGCTGCATCTACAGAATGGATATTCCACAATGTATTTCACTATTTCTGTGTTGGTGACATTCATTTGTTTCCAGAGTTTTTTTTTTTTTTAATTTTTCCTTCTTTATTGCTACA
The DNA here is from genome assembly GCF_003254725.2 of Canis lupus dingo. Lineage (NCBI taxonomy): Eukaryota > Metazoa > Chordata > Mammalia > Carnivora > Canidae > Canis > Canis lupus. Next base: position 30,387,869 of record NC_064264.1, on the reverse strand, counting down.
AAAATTGTTGCAACCATCATCTTTACACTTTTCATCACATATTGGTGCTTTGTTTATGTAGAATAGGTTTTCCAAAGTGGAATTCTTTGATCTTGCATGTTTATAGTAATTACCAGATCTCTCAACATTAGCTGACTTCAAGGAGCTTGAGTCTCGGCAATAAATTGTGAGAATGCCCCTTTCCCCACATCTTCGTCAGCGTTGAAAGCCATATGTCTTATTTTGTTGATATGAGTGAAAAGTGCCACTTTTTTTTTTAAGATTTTATTTATTTATTTATGAGAGACACAGAGAGAGAGGCAGAGACAGACGCAGAGGGAGAAGTGAATTCCCCACAGGGAGCCTGATGCTGGACTCCATCCCAGGACCCTGGGATCATGCTCTGAGCCAAACGTAGACAATCAACCACTGAGCCACCCAGATGCCCTGAAAAGTGCTATTAATTTATTTAGCACTTTTTAATTGTGCTTTAATTTCTACTTCTCTAGATACTCATGAAGCTAAGTGTCTTTCCACATTTATTGGCCAATTGGGTTTCATCTTCTATGAATTGCCTATTTATAGCTTCTGTCCATTTTTCTTCCAGTCTGGAGACTGTGAAGGCAGGAGCTTACGAACCAGTGGAAGCAGAAGTAGGGGTCCAGCCTATGCCTTGTCTCCATGTGCCACTGAGAGATCGTGGCACCATGAAGGGGCAAGAGCTGTGAGGCCACAGACCACCACTGGAGAACAGACTTGTGCATATTTGTGGGGAAGAAGACACTCAGCAGGCAAAGTGCTATTTCACTGGCAACCTTGATTTCTCACATTGTGCATTTGCAAGGATAAATGTATGCAGAGATCCACTTTGAGCTGGGGGTATGGTCCAGGAATTCCTGCTCAGCCTCACAGTAGCTCCAACTTGTACATATTCTGTGGGGCAACATATAAACCTCCTACTTACTGTATATTTATGCTTTCTGATTGTAACAAGTCATCCCCAATTAATGTCACTTTGTTTCTAGTGGTTCCTAACCATTGTCTGGTAAATGACTGTTAGGAAAAAATAAATAAATAAATAAAATAAAATAAAATAAAATAAAATAAAATAAAATAAAATAAAATAAAATAAAATGAGACTGTCAGCATGGACGTGGCCCCAAATCTTCCCAAACCTTCACAGTGGGTCCTTCATTATTTTTCAAATTAGAGGCATTCTTTTTGCTTGTTAGATATAGTAGTCCTTTGTCACATGAACTGCAAATGTTTTCCTAGTTTATCATTTTTTATTGTGACTTTGTTTACAGTGGATTTGACATATATATGTATATATATGTTTTCATTTTGTGAAGTCAAAGTATGTCTCATTTATGATTTCAGACAATTATGTTCTGCATAGAAAGTTTTTTTCTACCTCAAGTTTGTGAAAATTTCTTAGTTTTCTAGTTTTTAAAAACTTCAAAAATATTTTTGCCTTAAAATTTTATCCATCTGGAATTCATTTTGGCATATGGTGCGAGGTAGATCTAGCTTGTTTTCTTGTAGAGAGCCAATTATGCCAGGATCATTTATTAATAAACCAATTATTTCCCACCGAATTAAAATGTCACTTTTGTGGATTTATTTCTGGACTCTATTTTGTCCCATAAATATATTTATCTATTTCTGTGTCAGTGCCAGAGATTACAGTGACTTTATAGTAAACTTAAATATCTAGTAAGGCATATATTCCCCTTACCATTTCTATTTGTTTACAGTCTTCTTTTCTATTATTGACACTTCTTTCATGTTATGAATCCTAAAAAAATTTTATCCATCTTCCCTCCCCCAGGAAACCTCAACAGAATCATCAAAATTAGAATCCTAACTGAAACTGCATAAAATGAATATTGGCTGAGCTAAATTTTTGACAAAAGTTTCTACTTTCTATAAGTATTAATTGGGCGTTTGTGCATTCATTAGAATATTTTTATTTGCTCTCTTAAATGACTTTTTTCCCCAATTTTATTTATTTGACAGAGAGAGAGAGAGGGATAGAGAGCACAATCAGGGGGAGCAGCAGAGGGAGAGGGAGAAGCAGACTACCCATTGAGCAGAGCTCAGGAAGTGGGGCTGGATCCCAGGACCCTGGGATCATGACCTGAGACAAAGGTAGACTCTTCACTGATTGAGTCATGCAGGCACTCCTCTTAAATGACTTTCTAATTTTGATCCCCCTACCATTTATTTTTTAACTAATTGTAACTTTTATTGTGAAGAGCACTAAATATGCAAATCATAAATACACAGGTTAGTGAATTATCACCATGATATTTTCAGGATTTAAAATTTCTCTCATTCTGGTGGGTTTATGGTGATACTGATTTATCTCATGGAGCGTTTCCTTGGTTGCTATTGTCTTTGGACAGTTTTCATAACTTTATTGACCATTTGGTTATGCTTTGGACCATCTGGTTATCCTATTCAAGTGAGTAGAATTGTCTCTTTAATGATGATTTGGAGTACCTCTGCGGTCTGTGTTTGGGCCCTTTGTTGGTTTTAAGTGTAGCAAACACCCTCTCCAATTCTGTAACTTGCCTATTTACATTTTTGTATTGAATCTTTCAATAGAGGTTCTTAATTTCACCGTAATCTAATTTATCAGTTTTATTCCCTATCATGAGGACTTTTATATTCGGTTGAAACTACTTCAAGATCTTAAAACTATATGCAAACATTTTCATCTAGGAACTTTGGCATTTCACATTTAAGTCTTCAATCTGCCTAAAACTGCTTTTTCTATATAATATGAGTTAGGGATATAGTTTCACTTATTTAGAATTGAATATTCAGTTGACCCATAGACATTTATTGAAATAGTCTCTTTCTCCCTAGTGCTCTGCAATGTTATCTTTATCATAAGTCAGGTCATCTAATATATGTAAGTTTCTTTCTGGATTCTTTAATAGTTGTATTGGTCTATTTGTTTATTCTTGAGGCAGTACCATGTTGTTTCTGCAGTTATATATCTAGTTAAGTAAGTACTCTCATTTTGTTCTTCATCTTGGCTATTTTTGGTCTTTTGCGTTTTAATGTAGAGTTTAGATTGCCACCTTCTACCAAAAGCTGTAGAAATTCTCATCCATAAACAAATTTTGAATCCATAGATCAAATTTTAGAAGAGTTTACATCTTTATAATATTGAGTTTTTTAATTCATGAGAATCATTATATGCATCCATATTTATTTAGGTCTTATTTAAATTTTTGCAGTAATATTATATATATGTACATATACATAATGTATTGACTCCTAGATTTTTGACATTTTGATGCCGTTGTGATATTTCAAAATTTTGCAATTATTTGTTTACTCTATAGAAAGAAAATTGATTTTTATGTATTGATTTTTGTATCCAGTACTCTTGCTAATATCACATGAATTCTAGTAATTTTCTGTTCAGTTATGCATTTTTCTATGTCATCACAAATGGGATGTGTGTGACTGCTTTAGATAAGAGACCCAAGGAAGACTTCTTTGTAGAGGGCATATTTAGAAGAAAACTTGCTTCTACCTTCTCAGCCTCTTCTTAAAGCAGAGTTCTTTAAAAATAGGTCAGGTCATGTGATATACTTGATTTTATACCTTCTTGTTTGATATTTGCTATTTATTTTCCCCCTCTCCATTTCCCTACTTTTGTTGACTTGCTAAAATTTCCTTCTTTCTTCTTTATTTGCTTGCTTGTCAGTCTGGGAGTTCTAGTATACTTTCAAGTTTTGACAGATGTACAAACCTATGTAACTGCTACCACAATACAAACATACATTTCCATCTCTGCCCCTTTCTTTAAATTTTGCTCATGTTCCTTTACAGTAAAAAACTTGAAAAAAATTTGACTCCTTGCCCCATGCAACCATTTTTTTCCCTGTCACTATGGGTTATTTTTTCACATTTTAAAATTTTATATAAATACACTCCTATGATACATATTATTTAATTCTGATGTTTTTTTCTTAGCATGATGATTCTGAGATTTTCACTATGTTGTTATATGTATCAGTAGTTCATTCTTTTTTATTGCTGAACAGTACCTGATTGTATGCATACACCACAGTTTGTTTATCCTTTTAAATTTTGTTTGACTTCTTGGTTGCTCCATTTATTAGCTATTATTAATAAGGCTTCTAAGTAAATATTAATTGTCAAGACTTTATAAATACTTGGTTCCATTACTCTTTAGTAAATACTTTTCTTTTAATGGGGGCGGGGGTCAGAGGGAGAGAGAAAATGAGAATGTTAAACAGGCTCCATGCCCATTGCAGAGCCTTATGTGGGGGCTTGATCTCACAACCCTGAGCTCATGACCTGAGCTGAAATCAAGAGACAAATGCTTAACTGAGGGAGCCATCCATGTACCCCTCTGGTAAATATCTAAGAGTATAATTGTTGGGTCAAAGCATTCTCTAATATAAATGCACCGTTTACACTGCCATGAATAATGAGTGTATGATATCAATTACTCCACATTCATGTCAATAGTTGGTGCTATAAGTGTTTTAATATTAACAACTATAGTGAGCTTGTGGCAGTATCTAGTTTTAATTAGGATTTCACTGATGACTAAGGATGTTGAACACCTTTCCAAATAACCATACATAAGTCATTTTTTGTGAAGTGTCCAAATCTTTTGCTTACATTATTTTTTAATTGGGCTATCATACAGTTAAGTTATGAGTTTTTAAAATTATTTTAGACATAAGTCCTTTGCCAGGTATATGGATTACAAAAATCTTTCCTGGTCCTAGACTTGGCATTTCCACTTAGTGGTGTTTTTTGAGGAGTAAAAATTTAAAATTTTTTAAAGTCCAATTAATCATTTCCTTAAAAATGATTCCTTTTTTTGTGTGTTCTATTTATGAAATCTTTGCCTTTCTCAAGGGTTTTTCTCATTCTTGTTTTGATTTTTTAAAGAGGTTTTATAGTTTTGATGTTTACGTTTAGGTTGATGATCCATTTGGTGTTTATTTTTGTTTGCAATGTGAAGTAAGGGTCAAAGTTCATCCTTTTTTCTACAGTGATGATCCAATTTTTCAGTTCCATTTGTTGAAAAAACTCTTTTTTCCTCCCCAGATAACTTTGGGAACATTTTAAAAAAGGCAACACCGTTTTTGTTTTGGTTTTTGTTTTTTTAAGTAGGCTCTATGCCCATGCTACTCTTGATCTCAGAGTTATGACTTCCAACCCCATGTTGGGATACTTAAATACAATTTTTAAGTAGTAATTGTCATGTTTACTTAAATATAATTTTTAAGAAGCCAAAAACCCAAACCCAAAAACCAAACCAAACCAAGAAAAACATTAAAGACCACAAACTGCACATATATATGTGAAACTATATTTGGATTGATTATTTTGTTTCATTTTATCATTTATTTTTATGCTACTATTACACTGTCTTGGCAACTATAGCTTTTTATAGTAAGTCTTCAAATCAGGTAGTTTATATCTCCAAACTTTGTTCCTCATATTCTAAATTGTTTTGGATATTTTAGGTCTCTTCCATTTTCATATGCTTTTTAGAGTCAGTTTGTCAATTCAAAAAAACTCCGTGGCATTTTTATTGAAATTGCATTGACTCTATAGATCAATTTGGGGAGAATTGATATCTTAATTTTGAATCAATCATTCCATGAACATGGTATGTTTCTCCATCTACTTAGGTGTCCATTAATTTTCTCAGCAATATTTATGGTTTTTAGTGTGGAGTTCTTGCATTTGTGTTTTAAGTTTATCCTCAGTATTTCATTTGTTAATACTATTATAATGGCATTTAAAAAGTTTTAAATTTACAATTGTTTATTGGAACATAAACATTGTTGGTTTATAAAACTATGGTTGATTTTTCACTATTACCTTGTATCCTGTTTCTGTGTTATGTTCACTTCTTAGTTCTGATAGCTTATTTTGTAGATTATTAAGATTTACTGTGTATAACATTGTCATCTATGAACAAGGCAAGTTTTACTTTTTCTTTCCAATTAGAATTTTTTCTCTTTTTCTTGATTTGCAACACAACTGGCCAGGCCCTCAAATATAATATTATATAGAGATAGAGGGAGCAGACATCCTTGCCTTGTTCTCACTGCATATTATCTGGAATTTATTCTTATTGTCTCTTTGTGTATATAATTTCTACTTTTCTATAATAAACACATTATTTCTTATGTAAGAAATTATTTTAAAACATAGCAATTACTAATCTCTGAATATAGGAACTGATAATTCAAATCTAACAATGTTGATTTTCAAGAATTTGGTGAGCCAGATATAGTCTTAGAATTCTTTCTTGAGATAAAACATATATTGAGTTTTAAATTTTCAGATATTGGTATATGTCTTCATTTTGTTGGTTGTGACTATGAGATTTAAATGTATTCAGAACATTACAATGCTGAAGAGGTCTTATTGGCCTGTTCATAATCAACTTGGCCAGGGATATTGTTACTGACCACTAAGAGACTGAAATTAAAGGTTAGGTTACTTTCCTGGTGGCATTTGGTACCTGAATACAGATAATCATGGGCTTAAATTTTTTTATTATAGCCATTTTCCCACTGGATGTTTATATTTAGCAACTAGAATTCATATTTTAAAATGCTTCTCAATATTTACATTAAACACAATTTTTACTGTGGTGGATGGATTGACTTTACAGCTATATCCTTTAACAACACCATCATACTTGACATGATTTTGCTTATGAATCTTGTATGAATATAAAACCCTTTTCTCGGAAATGACAACCTCATTGCAAACTGTCTTGCACACAATTTCCTTTGGTTTGCACAAACTGGTTCGATCAAATTGGATTTTGATGCCTAAATTCTTCCTGTTTGTAGAACATCTAGTCCTCAAACTCATTTTTGGTACATGAACTCTTGCCTGAAATTTCTCAAATTAACATGGTTGCTCATTTATATTTACTTTTGTTCCTCCTACTTCTTGGCATCTGTGACTTCTTTCCAGACTCTTTAAGATTAGAATAAAAGATATAAGACATCTGTATATAGCTCTCATACAATGTTAAAATCTCTAGCAAGCCTACACAAAGTAAGTGGGGGAAATTAAATATATTAACTGTTTAATAAATTTTGCCTTTCTTCAGTAGTCTGGCTTCTTAATTTTCATTAATCTCATCTTGATTTCATTAAGATTCTGACTATTTGCTTACAGAGCTGCCTCATACTTTATACGAAGTCGTTTTTTGGTGAATCTATTATTGCTTGGAATGGTCTACTTTAAATTGATAACCAGCTCAGTGTTTTGAGAACCATCTGTGGAGTCAGGAGGTCTGGGATTTTTTTCCCTGTTCTATTTCTAACTAGTTGTGTGATCCTGTGTAAAACATTTGTCCTTTCTGGGATTCAGTTTTCTTATTTTTTTAGATGAGGAGATTGGTCTTGATGGTCTCTGAGATCCTTTATATTTCCAATGTCTCAGGATTATAAATGGATTAAAGTTCTTCATTAGAAATTTCAGTCTCCAAATGGGCTCCTCTAATAGAAAATTATATGTAGTTATTTGGTTTTTATGTCATATTTGTCTTGCATGTGTATATCACACAAATGATGTCAAACGGGTTATTTTAAGGAATACAAAATGAGTACATTTATAATAGCAGCCAGCATGGTAGATAAAAATGATGCATATGCCATGTCAGTAAAGGAGAAAGAAATCCATGCAGTTACATTAAATCACTGCATTGTATTTATTGTCTACCTAGAGTAAAACAAAAACTATTTTGTCACATTACTGATTCCTAGATGTAATGTTTTGCAATGTCATCTTGGAAAATGCAGAAGAAATTATTTTTTTGGTTTCTCACAAATCTTTTCAACAGTCTTCTGTTGGTTCAAGAAATGATTCCCTTGGAGACAATAACCTTCACATCCACTAGAAATCTTAATCTCGTATTTTAGGACTCTTTGGAGCAAAGTTTTATATAGGGTGAGTTACTAAGTTGTCACTGGTGCTGCCAGTTTACCAAGCAGAATTGTCTATGACAAAGAAGAAGTGTTTATAGCCTCCCAGCTTCTCACCTTTTATATCAAAAAGCTTCAAATGAAATGATTCCATGGGCTTCTTGGGAATTTGGATTCCTGGGTATAGGATGCCACAACCAAGAATAGTTGAAACTTCATCTTTGATATGTGTGGCACCTCTTTCCAGCCTGTTCACTTGACTCCTTGACTCCCTCCCTGTATGATTCTTTTTATATATTCTCTACTTATAGAATTTGGAGCACTTTAGCAGACAGGATTCATTGCCCTGTTTATCATTGTCTAGTAATAGCCATCATCTATTCAACTCTACTAAGTTCCAGGCACAGAATATGAACTCTACAATATCTAACATCATTAAACTCTTAAGACATTTAGAAGAATATTGCCCTTTGAGGGACATGGGTGCTAAATATTAGCAAGTTTATGTAGTTTGTTCAAGGCTACACAGTAAGAGGAGAAGCTAGAGGATGGTCTGAGCTCTGTGACTACAAAGCCCACCACTTACAAATAATGCCACAGCTGCTCTTGACAATGGCATAGACATACAGAAAGGATAAGGCCTTTAAATGGGCTTATTTTTTTAAAGTTTTTATTTAAAATCCAGTTAGTTAACAAATAGTGTAATATTAGTTTCAGGTGTACAATATAGTGATTCAACATTTCCATACATTAGCCAGTGCTCATCACAACCAGTGCACTCCTTAATCCCCACCACCTATTTCAACCATTACCGATCCAGCTCCCTTCTGGTAACCATCAGTTTGTTCTCTATAGTTAAGAGTATGTTTTATGATTTGATTCTCTCTCTCTTTTTGCTTGTTTGTTTTGTTTCTTAAGTCCCAATGTATAGGTAAAATCATAGGTATTTGTCTTTATCTGACTGACTTACTTCATTTAGCATAATACTATCTAGCTCCATTTATGTAGTTGCTAAGATTTCATTCTTTTTGGTGGCTAATATTCCATAAATATAAAGAACCACTCTTGTTTATGCACTCATCAGTCGATGGACATTTGAGTTCTTTCCATAATTTGGCTATTGTTGATAGTGCTGCTATAAACATTGGGGTGCATGCGCCCCTTCAAAGCAGTATTTCTGTATCCTTTAGGTGATTACCAAGTAGTGCAATTGCTGGTTTATAGGGTAGTACTAGTTTTAAATTTTTGAGGAAATTCCACACCTTTTCCCAGAGTAGCTATACCAGTTTGCATTCCCACCAACAGTGTAAGAGGGTTCCTGTATCTCTGTATCCTCACCAACATCTGTTGTTTCCTGTGTTGTTAATTTTAGCCATTCTGGTACATGTTAAGTGGTCTCTCACTGTAGTTATGATTTGCATTTCCCTGATGATCAGTGATGGTGAACATCTTTTCATATGTCTGCTAGCCATCTGTATGTCTTCTTTGGAAAAATGTTAATTCATGTCTTCTGCCCATTTCTTAACTGGATCATTTGTTTTTTGGGGGGTGCAAACTCTTTCTATGAGTCCATAATTACCTTGATTGCAAAAGGAGAATTACAGGCCAATACCCCTGATGAACATGGATGTAAAAATTCTCAACAAGGTACTAGCAAATCAAATTTAACAGGACATTAAAAGAATCATTTGCCACAGTCAAGTGGGATTTATTCCTGGGCTATAAGGGTGGTTCAATATTTGCAGATATATCCACATGATACACCACATTAATAAAAGAAAGGATAAGAAACATATGGTAATTTTTGAGGTTCATTTCACAGAGGAGGAAAATAAGGCCCTAAAATGTTGAATATAGCCCATACTTATGCAGCTTGGGAAAATTTTTAAGTTGCTTAAATTGCTGAAAGAATAAAGAAGACTCCCCTTACTATGTTTAGATCTACGTAATGATATATAATCCAGTTAATTTAGTCCTTCACTCTTTCAACTTGGATATCCCTATGTATCTATAACAGTCTATAAAATGTTTTTAAAAATGACACCTCCCCCCCCGATCCTTACTATGACCTATTTTCTGGTTGCTAAAAATGTTCCTAATGTCTGGCTGCTTTATATTTTGATGAAAATAAACTAGTCTGTAAAATAAGGGATCTTTGTTTTAGAATCTATTTCATTTGACCAAACTTAATAGGGTTTACAGAGCTTTACTTAAGAGTTTCAACACCAAAATTTAAAAAACACACTGTCAGTAGATGATGATAATAATAATAATAATAATAATAATAATAATAATGCCTTCCCCTCTAGTTATCCCATATGAAGAAATAGTGGGATGATGCAAATACTTATTTTGTAAACAATTAAGGATGAATTCTCAGAGTAGAAGGACACTCATAAGTTTTTTTTTTTTTTATCAAAAACTCTTGGATTCTACTCCTCGGTTTGGTTGGGTTGGTCATTCTTGGCTTTGAGCAGATGTTCTGTTGTATACATACAATCTGTGGTCCTGAAAAAAAAGCTGCATTGCTTGCTGTCATGTAGGTGATTAGCCAGGTGTGTAACACATCTACTCAGGAGAGAGTTAACCCCTCATTTCTGACCTGACTCAACTTTGTTTCCATAGTTCACCATCATAAACCCATAACTGCCCTAAAGTCCTTCATTTTCTCTGTTGTACTTGCCTAGTTAGGCTCTGTTAGTCATCTACTCCAGTGATACTGTCATAGAAGGCAACCCTAATATACATCTTTTGCATGTTTATCATTTTTTCAAAACAGTTTAAAACCCTCTCTCAAACTCTCCTTAAACTCTTTTCTTACTCTACCCCTTCACTCTTAGCCAATGACCTTGTCTCATGTTTCACTATTGAGACAGAAATAATCAAATAGAAACCCTCCAAGATTCTCAACCATCAACCTACCCACTTTTGTAGCCAACTCTGATTTGTCCTCTCTTATTGTGGATGAAGTGTCCCTGTGTCTATCAAAGGCCAAACCCCTCAATCTGTGTTCTTTGAATCATATTTTTCTTAACTTTTTAAGGTCTTGGCCCTATCAGTTTTCCTCCTCTGTCTGTTGAATCTTCTGTAACCCTCCTTTGGATAATTTCCACCAATATCTAATCAAATTTTCCTTCTATCTTAAATATCCTGTTTTTTTAGACCATTTTATTTTTATTTATTCATAAGAAACACAGAGACAGAGGCAGAGGGAGAAACGGGCTCCCTACTGGGAGCTCGATGTGGGACTCAATCCCAGGACCCTGAGATCACACCCTGAGCCAAAGGCAGATGCTCAACTACTAAGCCACCCAGGCTTCCCTTAAATATCCTATCTTTAAAAAGATGAAAAACTCATTCCTTTGTGGCTATAGCTCTATTTCTCTGCTCCTCTTTGGAACAAAATTTCTTCAAAATAGTTTTTCCCCCCATATAATAGTTTTATTCTCTCCTCAACCAATTCGAATTTGGCTTCTATACCCTCAATTAAACTGGGATGGCTACTATCAAAATCATAAGTGATCTCTGGGTTGCCAATACAATGGTCCTTTCTCTGTTTTTATCCTTCCTGACCTGTCAATAGCATTCAAGTATTTGAATGCTCCTGGATGTCTTCTCTCTGTCTACGTATATTCCTTTGGTAATTTCATCTATCCCATTTTTGTTTTAGGACAATGTACATACCAGTGACTCCCAAATCTATATCTTGAATCCTGAGATTTGCCCATAATTCTAGATTCATATACCCAGTGCCTACTGGAAATCTCCACATAGATGTCTAATTGATGCTTTGAATTTAACATGGCCAAAACAGAATTTTTAATTCATCACATCTAATGTCCACTGAGTTTTTTTAAGTCTTTCTCATCCTTATAGATGGTAATATTATCTCTTCAGTTGTTCAAGTAAAAAAACCTAGGAGTTATCCTTAAGTTTACACTTTATCTCTCACTTGCTACACCCACTCTCCAAATGAGTTTTATTGATCATATTTCAAATAAATTGACCCCATTTATTTGTGGTCATTTCCACTTCTGCCTTTCTGGTCTAATCAGCTATAATTTCCTTTGACCTACTGCATCGGCCTCCTCTTGGTCTCTTTGTTTCTACTTTTGTTTTCTGGGCTGATCAACTGTCTTTGTGTTTTCTGATCTCTTGTTCAGCTCCGTGCCTCAGCAAACTAAATTTCCCAGCCTCCCTTGCCCTCTGGCTTGTGGGTAGACTTTCCTAGTAGAGAGGAAGATTGGTGGAAGATTGTTTGCTTTGATGGCTCCTATACCACATCTTCTCTTTGGCTCCAGCTGCTTGAGATAGTCCTATAGACTGTAGACCTAATTATACCAAGAGGTCCCTTTCATGATAATATATGGACTTTATTTTGAGCTTTTGTATTTGAGTTTATTCTTCTTTTGACTTTTAAAACACAACTATAGTTGAATATTAAAACAAAAACAATAGCAAGTAGTGAACTGTGATTATAATCCTCCACTCATTCACTACCGCAAGTAAGAAGCCAATAGTGTTATTCACTGGCCTCATTAAAAGGTCTGACACTGAACACCATCCCTAGGATGATGTTCATCATCCTCATATGTTTCCCCATTGTAATGGTGCTGTCTTTTCTGATTTGGATCAAAGTCTAACTATTCGACCTGGTCCATTTCATCAGTCTCTTCTACTTCCTTCCTCTCAGGTAGGAGTTTGTTCAGTAAAGAGAGTTTATCAGGAGAGAGAGAAAGCCATTCTCAGGAAAGTTTGCCTTAAATTCAATGATTAGGCGACTGTTCTCATATGGTCTATGATAAATTGGCATGCCTTCATTTAGCGCACACTTGATACCTCCATGCTTGGCAATTTGACCTGGATGAGAGGTGATGATGATGGTTCTGTTGTTGGAGGACTCCAGTGTCTGGGCCATGGTCACACTACCTCTCTTGGTTCCTTCAGTCCTGGAAGTAGTGGAGGCTATGGTGAATCTCAAGTTGCCTCATTATACCCTGTTTGAAATCTTAGGTCTTCTTTCAGCTTTGAAAGCAATTGCTGGTACTAAATAGCCTTTGTTTAAAAGATCCTAAAAATTTTTTTTTTAAGATTTTGTTTTTTCATGAAAGGCACACAGAGAGAGGCAGAGACACAGGCAGAGGGAGAAGCAGGATCCCTGTGGGGAGCCTGATGCGGGACTTGATTCCAGGACCCCAGGATCATGACCTGAGCTAAAGGCAGATGCTCAACCACTGAGCTACTCAGGTGCCCTCTAAAATTTTTTAAAGCATTTCTTTATTTAACACTAATTAATTTACCCCATACACAGCATAATCTTCACATGACAGTCAGAGAAATTGTTTTAAAAATGTATTTTAGATTCCATCAACTCCACCTTCCTTCTCCCTTCCCAAACTCACTTAAATCTTCACCAAAGCTTATCACAATGAGAATAAAATATCAACTCTTTATACTGGCTGACAAAACCCATCCTAATCTGGGTCCAGTTTGTGATTCTTATCTCATTTATACCACCTTCCCTTTCACTCATTGTACTCAACCTTGCTGGCCTGTGTTCTGTTCTTTGAATGAATCAGGCTTGATCCAGCTCCAGAGCTTTGTTACAAAATCTCCCCTTTACTTACAGGCTCTTCTCTGACCTCACACTGTGGCTCCTTCTTATTATTCAGATCTGAGCGTTAGTAGCAACTCTTCAGGAAAGCCTTTCATGATTTGCATTATAAAGTGATTATTCTTTACTTTCTCACATCAATCTATATTAATTCTTCACATAATGTTTCTTAATCCATAATCATTTTTATTCCACTCTGTGTCAATTTTCTCACTTATTCAAATATTTATTTTGTCTCTATCTCCTAGGCAGAGCTCTTGCCTGTCTTGTTCTAGTTCCTAGAACAATGTTTGGCATGTGGAAACCATCAATAAATATTTGAATGACATATAAATGAAAGTAAACCAGCATTTTGGTTAGGCAACTGTTGAATGGATAAACACTAGTATTCCTCAATTAAGTAGTTAAATAATCAGTTAGTGTTTAGAAGGTAAATTGAAAGTTAAAATGCTATCAAGACATTATGTACTATGTCTAGAAGAAGACTATAGCTTAATATAAAAGAAGATAAAATACTGGGGTCAAATTTACTATTCTATGTCTGTATGCTGAGCCATGAATATATTCTCATGCTTTTTGTGGCTGAGTGGAAAGAGGTTAAAAAGAGTAACTGCAGGTTTCATCTGCCTGGGATTTTCACTTCTGGCATGGCTGATAAAGTAATTCTGTCCAACTATAACAGAGAATAGCTATGAAAAGTGGGAAAATAAACTAAAAATATCTTCTTGAAAGCACTGGTGAGGGACGCCTGGGTGGCTCAGTGTTTGAGCGTCTGCCTTCGGCTCAGGCCGTGATCCTGGGGTCCTTGGATTGAGTCTTGCATCTGGCTCCCCACAGGGAACCTGCTTCTCCCTTTGTCTATGTCTCTGCCTCTCTCTCTGTGTCTCTCATGAATAAATAAATAAAATCTTTAAAAAAAAAAAAGAGAGAGAGAAAGCATTGGTGAGCTAACAAAGTGGTAAAAAAAAAAAAACAACAACAAAGTGGTAAAGAATTGTGGAGTCAAGATCTGGATTGAAAAAGGAAGTCCAGAGGGGTAAGCCCAGGATTTGGGTCAGTTTTTCCCAGGGATATCTGCTGTTTCTGAAAGAGGTAGCAGAGAGGCTGAGAAACAAAGCAGCACTTTTGGCAGCTACATGGGATCGAGGGGACAGAACTGGAACCAAAAGTAAGTGTGGACCAGAAGCAGTTACCTTTCCAGAGGAAGAAGGAAGTAGTTACTGAGGGAGACCATGAGAAATATGTTCCATTTCTTGATTTTGGTAATGGTTATGCAGGTGTTCACTTTGTGATATTTCTTGGGGTGCAGTTTTCTATTAGAGTGTTATATTTATGATGAAAAATGTTTAAAAGAAGTGGCAGCTATAGCTGGAGACCTGGAGACTGTGTCCCCACCTGGGTCTTACCCAGACCTTGTGACTTTGGTCCCTACCTGGGCCTTACCTGGAGTTGGTGAATCTGGTCCCCACCTGGGATTCACCTGGACCTGGTGAATCTCGTTGCCACCTGGGCCTCACCTGGACCTGGTGCCTCTGGGCTCCACCTGGGCCTCATCCTGGACCTGGTCTTTTTGGTCCCCACCTGAGCCTCATCTGGTCCTGGTGGCTCTGGGTCCCACATGGGGCTCATCTGTACCTGCTGACTGTGGTCCTCACGTGGTCCTCACCCAGACCTGGTGACTGGCATGTGAGGAGTCTGCTCCAGATTCCCCCTCTCCCTCCACCCCTCCCCACTGCACTCTCTCTCAAGTAAATCTTCTGAAAATTAAAAAAAAAAAAAAAAAAAGCTATAGCTTGGGGTCACATACATTTCCTAAATAGTTGGACATGGGTAGGAAGATACTTTTTCCTTTCATATACTGTAAAGTTTCAGTTAAACACTTTGAACCTGCTCATAGGTAACTGGGCTTTTACACATAAAATCAAAGTCTGCTTTGGAAAATCAGTCATGTTTCTAATTAAGAGGACAAGTCATGGTGGCATGCATATTCTTTATCTGAGCTATAATAATTTGAGTTGAAATGCTGTAATAGAGCCAAGTCCATTTGAGGGTGTAAAACATAAAAATGAAGTAAAATGTTCCACAACCTTAGATGGCAGGGAATGATTTTAAGGAAACTAAAGACACTGGCTCTGTGTTCCCACCATGCAGCTGCACTGCTCATCATGATTGTTGCAATGATAGCTCTGGAGGCAAAGATCCTCCAGGCTCTGCCCTCAGAGGTAGAACCCATCACCTCCTCTTCCAGTTACCTTACTGCTCTGCTATTTCCACTTCTCTTTGTCTCTGCTTTTTCCCCCCTTCCACTCTCACACTACATTTATTTACTTATTTTTCTTTTCCCGTGGCTTCTACTCAGTCATGCCTTTCTCTGTGTCATGACTGAGGCTTCTCACTTCTTCCCTGGGTGACTTCTTCAGTATCTGAAGGCCCTGAGCCTACGGTAATGTATACTTCCGAATGGATATTGTGGCTCTCCGAAAGTATGATTCAGTGTCTACATAGGGGGAAAATGTTTGGCAGAGACTCTCATATAGAAGGAAGAGAGAGCAGTGTTGTTAAGTGATAGAAAAGAAGCGAAAATGCAGAAAGAAGCAAAAGAAGCACAATCTGTGTTTAGATAGGAAATGACAGGACAGAGTAGCTGGAGATCTAGAGGAACCTCAGAAGTCCTAGCTTTTTCAGACAAAGTCTGTGCTGTTCACTCCAGGGGCTTAAACGGCTGCAGGGAAATCACTCCTTCTTTGAGAGGGAGAGGAGAGGTAGTGAGAGGGCTGAGAATTTAGAAGACAATGCTCAGACCTCAGAGTTTTTGTTCTAAACAAGTAAGGTCAGTAAGAACAAATTGCTTTGATGAACACATTGTGTTTAGCAAATGCAGCAGCTGGTAGACCATTTACAGAGTAGTTCCCTAATGCACTAGCTGTGCATGTGTTCCTCTTGTGTAATCGAGAGTCATCATTAGGATTTTGTTCACAAAACTACTTGGAGCACTTTGGAACTACCTAAAGTGCTCCTGGTATTTGAATTACTGACTGTCTTTCCAACTTCTGGTGATAGAAGCCCTAAAGAAGGATTTGGGGACCCCTTTTCTGTGTCTTCACTTGGGCTTTGCTCTGAGAGCGTAATAGTCCCAGTTCAGTCTACCAAAAGGAAGTCTGCCTTAAGGAAGCTAAAAAAAATACTCTGAGCCAAGGAAGAATTTAATGGATATAAAGTTTCGGTTATGCAGATGAATGTATTCCAGGGATCTGCTGTATAGCACAGTGCCTGGAGTTAACATGATTATGCCCTTAAAAATTTGTTAAGAAGGTTGATCTCATGTTAAATGTTTTTACCACACACATCAAAGAAAACACAGGGACACGGGAAACTTTTGGAGGTGATGGATATATCTATGACCTTGATTGTAATGATGATTTCACAGGTATTTGCATATGTCCAAATTCATCAAGTGTATACATTAAAAATGTATACTTTTTTTGTGTATCAGTTCCATCTTAATAAAGAGTTGAAGGAAATCAGTAGACCTGTGGTCTGCCTCGGGAGCAAAAAAGAATGTGGCCTGAGAAGGGGATGCTGGGGGAGCTCAGAACGCAGGATCTTCACATTCTTCGAAAGAGTTATTAGGGTTAGTCTGTTAGGGAGCTTCTCGTAAAGTTCTTCAACATCACACACACCCTAATCCCTGAAACCTGTGAATGTGATGAGTTATGACTTCTTTGATTTTGTTATATGATATATCAGGTTTCTAAGATTTCGGTCACAAAGCACCACAAATTAGATGGCTTAAAACAACAGAAACTCACAGTTCTGGAATCTAGATGTCTGAATCAAGGGGTGGGCAGGGCCATGCTCCCTCTGAGATTCTGGGTAGAATCCTTCTTTGTCTCTTTCTAGCTTCTGGTGGGGGAGAGCAATCCGCGGTGTTCCCTGGATTGCAGTCCAATCTTGCCTCTGTCTCTACGTGACGTTATCCCCATGTATCCTCATATCCTCTTCCTTCTGTGCCAGTTTATATGTCTAAATTTTCCATTTTTATGAGAACAACAGTTATATTAGATTAGGGTATACTCTAATGACCCTACTTTAACTTGATTACTTTTTTAAAGACATTATTTCCAAGTAAGGTCAGACTGTGAGTACTGAGGGATAGGACTTGAACATATCTTTTTTTGGGGGGACACAACTGAACCCAGAACATAGGCATAGTTGACCTGAGCAAAGGGAGGTTATCTGGGTGTGCCTAAATGTAATCACATGAGCCTTTAAGAGCAGAGAACTTTCTCTGCTTGGTGGCCGAAGTTAGAGAGATTCAGAGAGTGAGTGGGGTTTGATGTGCTATTGCTGGCTTGAAGATGGAGAGGGCCATGAATCAAGGAATGTAGATTCCTTCTGGGATCTGAGGGTAGGTTCTGATTGCAGCCAGTAAGGAAAGAGACCTCAGACTGAGAGCTTCAGGGAAGTGAGAGTTCTGCCAACAACCTGAGTGGTTTTGAAAGTGAATTCTTCCTCTGAGTCTTCAGATAAAAGTCCAGTCAACTTGATTTTCACTCCATGAGAGAACGAAGTCTACCTGGACTTCTGACCTACAGAACCGTGAGATAAATGGATGTAATTTTCAGTTGCTAAGTTTATGGTAATCTTTATATAGCAGTAAAAAATATAAAGTAAGGTACAGAGTGTTATACATTCCTTTCTAGAGTTCCTAAGAGAGCCACACTGGGATCCAGAACCATTCTTAAATGACATTTAGTTTCTCCCACCTTAAAAGAGCTGTCGATACAATCAAATTTTGGGAACAGATTATGACTAACAGTGAAAATGGATCCTGGAATCTGCTGGTTGCTGAGGGACAATTCAAGAACCTTCTGTACTGTTAATTGGTACCTGAAACCACTGTTGAGCCCTGCTGAGGGTTGCTTCCTAAGAGTGCCAGAGTAAACATCAATGGGGCTATCACTGGAAAAATGGAGACTGTTTTAATTGAAAACTTCTAATCTTCTATATGATTGCTCCTGGCATAGGGGATCGCCACAAATTAGGTAAGTATAGCCCCAGACAAGCAGACTGGAGTTCAGGGTAAAAAGTAAGAGTTAGTAGCAACTGACTAGGAATAAGAGAAGAAGGCCTAGCATGTGAGTGATGCACACACAGTGGGCACAGACATAAATGTGAAGCTTGAGGGCAGACAGATCTCCAAGGTTTCTCTTGGGACAAAGTGGATAACATCCACAGGGCAGCCAGACTATAGGTGAGGCTAAAGCTCCTTCAAACGTCAGGGCTTATTTATTAACTGAAAGGCTGGCTAGGGTTGAACAAGTAGCATAGGAATCTTCCATCTTCACTTTTGGAGAGGAGCTTCGACATGAGAGCTGACCCTATGTGGTTAGAGACCCAAATTCCTGGATGAAATCTATCAGTGCAGAATCCTTGAATTGAATTTGATATTCATGTTCTCAGTTTCTTGGAGGACTATTTGGCCTTGGAAAAGGAATACACGCATGTCTATTTCCTTAGATCCTTTATCTAATTTCAAATCACTATTTTCCCTGAATGATGTATTTTTGTTCTTTCCTTAATAGAAAGAATGCAGGGTGCCTGGATTTGTTGGTTGCCTGGGTGGCTCAGTCAGTTAAGTGCCCAGCTTAGGTCGTGATCTCAGCGTCCTGGGATTGAGCCTGGGGTGGAGCCCCGAGTAGGGTTCCGCACTCAGCGGGGAGTCGGCCCGAGAATTGTCTCCCTCTGCCCTTCCCCCTGCTTGCATGTGTGAAAAAAATAGGAAGAATCCACAGTAACTGTTTCAATCGAAAGTGAAGGTTATATGCTCTATTGTGAAACAGAATTTGGCTTTTTATTTATATTCAGTTAAAAATTATGTACCACTAACTTAAGCGGTCAGCATGATGTAAAGGAAATAGCTTCTTAATAACTGCTTCATCTCAGCTTCTGTATATCTCTCCTTTTATCCGGGTTCTTTGGTTCCTCAGCACGAGGGGCTTGGTTCCTGGCACCCATATGTAGCTCTGCACCGCCTCACCCCAATTGGCAGGTCCAGGTCTCCAGTCAGCCCTTCCAGCTTTAATCCTTCAAGCCTGGTTTGCTTTGCATTCCTTCTGCGTGTCTTCCCCTGGCCGGGTTACAGTGATTGACTTCTGCTCTGAACCTCCTTAATAATATCAATAGTTGTTCAACACTTAGCATAAGTTACCTTGTCTAGATGTTCATGTGTTTTTAAACTATTTTTTTTCTATTTGAGTATAGTTGACATACAATGTTAAATTAGTTTCAGGTGGACAACATAGTGATTTGACAAGCTTATACATTATGCTCCGTTCACCACAAGTATAGCTACCATCTGTCCCATGACATTGCTGTTACCATATTATTGACTGTATTTTTTACTCTCTGTTTTTTATTCCCATAACTTTAGATATTTTACTTTTTTCATCTAAACTCATTGACATTTTAGAGCTAGGAGAGGTCTAAGCAAGCATCTATTCTAACCTCCCCATTTTCAGAATAACGAAAGCAGCCCTTAAGTGATTAAGTTTTAGGCTAACATCAAATTGAGGAAGAGCCAGGATTAGAATTATATGAAACAATATTCCTTGTCTTTTGTTATTTTCTTTTAAAATGACCATAATTATATATATCGTATATTTTATATTTACATATATAAGATATACATTGACTGTGAGACATTTTGACTCAATATTTACTGATGAATATAACACACCACAATAATGGACATATAAAATGTTTTCTTAATGAGTCAGTAATGTAAAACATATGATTTGCTATAGTCTGGTAATGAGGTGTATTAGTAAATTTAGTCAGAAATCTAGATTTCATTGGCATACTTCAAATTGCTGGTGTTCCTCAATTAGAAAGGTTATTTCCTGGTACCACTGTTAAGATAAAAAGGTAACAAGGTTGACATGCTTATTTATTTAAAGGAATTTGAGTTACCTGTGCGAGAATCAAATACTTTTCTGGTAAGTTATTAGTGTCTGTTCTGCATCAAGGAACAGAATTTCAATCAACCATCCCCTCTCCCTCTTACCTTTTAAAAATGATGACCATTGTGTGGCAGCTAACTATAGGAAACACATTAAGTGCTTGTTCAATATTCTTCACTGAATTCTGCTGCATACATTCAAGTGTTAAAGGATTTATTTGTGTGATTTCTACTGACTCATCAGTTGGGTCATAGAATGAAAGACTGAATAGAAAATTGGAATAAGCAGTAACCAAACGGTAGCAGCTTGGATCAACTCTGGTACATGATGGGGGATAGAAAACAGTTTATGAAGTGTCCTTCAAGGTCCTTGTATATCTAGGCGTGGAGTTATTGGTCACAGGCTTGAGGAGCATGGGGGGCATTCTGTATAGCCACGTCCAATGATTCAGAAACTGGTGAGTGGCCATCGAGCTGGCCACCACCTGACTCCCGCCACCACCCCCCACCTCACCCCCCGGCCCTAGCTCCACACAGCCAAATAAGTCAATTGGCAAGATTGGCAGTGATGCAGGGTGGTAGGGTTTTTTTCTGTAATGATTAACCTAATAATCTAAACCAATGCTATTTTTTTTTAATTTCCTGGAAATGGTTTAATCAGCTCTGTCATTTTAAAGTCAATTTATCAATAGAATTGAACACCTGCCCTGAGGCACAACAGTTTCTAGGAAGGTGGATGTCCCTTTCAGGTGTGTGGCCAGTACACACAAACAGAATCAGGTCTGTTCCCCAGACCATGCTCTTCAGGCAGCAGCTGCAGTTACTCCTCACCAGGAGGATTCTGGGTAGCTTTTCTTTGGGGCCACACAGGGCTCGGTGTCACATGCAGCATAATTCTGGGAGAGAGAAAATCTGAAGTGCAAACATTTTTGGGAAATAGTCTGTAATCATACATAATAAACCACGGAAGAACAGGAATTTCTTTCTAGGGAAGATTTCTTTCTTTCTTTCTTTCTTTCTTTCTTTCTTTCTTTCTTTCTTTCTTTCTTTCTCTCTCTCTCTCTCTATCCAGTAATTAGGTTGCCATGTCAGAAATTTGTTTTAATTTACAAATTTAGTAGAGTTCTAAAAGATATAAATGTCAAGTTATAAATAAACTACTGTTCCAGATGGAAAGAGAAGTGTCTGGACTGCAAGTGGCCCATCTAAAGGAAGGTGTGGGCTTGAGCTAGTGACTGGGATCCTTCTGGGCACCTAGTTTTGCTCTCCTTGGGTGGGGAGAATTGGCTGCTGGGATTTTCTTCCATGTAGTTTTGCTATAGAGAGAGTTTCCTCATCCTTAATACCTTTCCAGTCGGGTGAATGTTCACTTCTGTTCCTGACTGTTGATGTCCTTCCTTTCTCTCCACTCTGACTGCACTTATGGGTAGTTTCCCACTGCTTGATACTCTGCTGATATGCAATCAATCCATATTTATTAGTTTTGCTTCTCAAGTTAAATTTGCATCCTGCAAATTATTGGAAACTGAAAAATGTCCTTTAGAAAGGGAGCCCCATGTGGGACTAAGATTCTTTGATGGAATGATTGGTGGAGTGTGACATAGATAAATTGGCAAACCATGACTTACAGGACCTAGCACACGTACTGGGCCTCTGCTGGTCCCGATACGGTCAATTGGTAACTTGCTTGTGAAAATCCTGGTTGCTTTGTTTTCCAAATGTGAGTCATTAATTGGCTTAAAAATGAAAAATCTTTCTATGTTATCTTAGTTTCTCTTACCTAAAAAACAAAACAAAACAAACAAACAAAAACAGAGAGAGAGAGAGAGAGAAAAGAAACAAAACAAAAAATTCCCAACCAAATTTTACTTGAAAGGCCCTGTGGAACAGGCCAAAATATTCTGATACTAAAGAAAATAATTGATAGCAGGTGGCCAGCTAAGTTCTACCAGATGTAATCATAAAGACAAAGAGAACTTTCATGGTCAAGGTCAGGGTCTTGAACTACTTTTGATGTGAATAGACGCTTTGTAAGGCTAAAGAATAAGAATACAAGGGAATACTGTATTAACAGAAAGACACCAAATTCTGGGAAAACTAAAAATCATAGTCATTTTTAATTTTTAAAAAGTACCTTATGTTCTTTATAATAAATCTTTATTTCCTACTTCTCACTCACAGATGTAAGGATCTACATAATTAAAGAGAAGAATCATTTTGTTTACTAATTATGAGGTGATTGATGGCCAGAGTTAAGGTAAAATTATTTGGGGAAGCATAATTTGTTCCTACTTAAAGTAATAACATGTGCTGTTTCCATTAGTTATTCTGTAATGTTTCTCTGGAAAGAGTGAATTGCTTTATTTACAAATCTATTTTAATGCAACGATTACTTCTTGAAATCATATTAGAGACAATGAAAAAGGATTAAAGTTGATAGTTACTTGATTTCCCAAGGTAAATAATCACAGAGTTGGTGGAAAGAAAAATATACCTTAAGCAAATCAGACTCATAGGTGTTGACCTCCATGTTTAAAAAATGTTGGATTAGGAATGCCCATAAAGACTTTGGTGGTATTTTCCAGTATTTGACAAGAACTTCAGTTTCCATGTTACCAGTATTTATGTTGTAACTATCTATGAATCCGATATTTTCTTTTATCTTTAGCATTGTTGTAGGGGAAAGTCAAAGGAAAAGTGCCTGTACTCTTTTCTACCGAAGATAGTGTCCTATTCCTCCCTTTCGATTCATTGCCACACTTCTTCAAAGATTAATATGCTAGGCCATCTATGTATTGCTTTCTGACTTCTTGAAATCTTATAACAATCAATAATAGTAGCAAACATCCTTGTAGAACTTGTGTCAGGCAGTGTTTCCAGTGCTTTAAACGTGGTAACTCACGTCATGCTCTGGTAGGTGCTATTGCTATTTCCATTTTATAATGGGGATGTGGAGGCAAGAATAAATAATCTGCCCAAGGTCACAGAGTTTCAGGTAGGATGCAAACCCAAGGTTAACTGGGCTGCCATCCATTCAAGGTTTACCTAATCTTTTAATGACTGTATCTAATGATTTTTTTTTTTCAGTTATTTTGTTGCTTAGCATCTTGATGTTGCTTGACATTATTGATCCTAACTTGGTGACTAAGAAATCTGGTTCTCCTACTTGCCTGCTTTCTTCATTTTGGGGGAATTTTATTATACTGTTACATTTTTTGTACCCTCTTTTCATACATTTACCAAGGTGCTGTCCTCATTTATCTTATTTATTTTCTCCCTCTACTATTATTCCTTTGGAAATTTCTTCATCTATCACTGTTTTAATGATTCTTATGTATCTATCACTATTCCCAACCTCCACCTGAATTATTTGCTACACAGCTCACTCTTCCAAAATGTTTTACAGGTACTTTAAAGGCACAACAGACCCCCACATTTATTATCTCCATCATCCCCTTCCCTCCCAGATCTGTTCCTCACTGTGTCTGTATCTCAATTCGCTTAATGGCACCACTTTCCTTCTATCCATCTGGACTGGGCACCATTGGAGTTATCCTCAAAAACTCTCTTTTGTTTACTTCTCTGATATAGTTAGTCATAAGGAACTTGAGACAGAAAGAACAATTTGAGGAAAAGATAGAGATATGAATGTTCTTGGCATGTTAGGGGAATGGTGAGTAGCTTTGACAGACAAAGGAAGAAAGGGTGAAGCAAGGAGGGGAGAGATTATAAAGGGTTGATTGAATAATTCCTTGACCTTTGAACAAAAGTGTTCTGTGAGGCTGAAGTGTTATTGACCAATTGGCTCTTCATCAGTAGGCTTCTTTTCTTTATGGTACCCCAGTTCTAGTGAAGATATTGATCAGATCTGATCTTTATTTCTGCAGCTTGAAGACCTTGGCATTACTAGTACTTCCAGAAACCATGAGACTCTCGGAGATGGCCTAATACCAACTGAAACACCATAAGCTAGTCATGGAGACTAGTGGTAGAAATTAAGCCAGGGAGAGGCAAGTATTCTTTTTTCAGTGCCTATGACCCTTATTTGGGACACCACCTCAAGCACCAAGCCACTGGGGAAGACAATTAAATCTGCAAATTCTATTCCATATCCTCATTCTGGCCATCTCCTTCAAAGCAAACATTCTTGGGTGGTTAATATCATTGGTAAACTGCAGGAAAGGAGAAAAAATTCCTTATGATATGGGAAGTATTTTAAATGTTTTTATTGTAAGATCAAGTCTATCCTCAATTAGAGGGGATAATTGGGATTTGGACAAATAAATGAAGCTTTAGCAAGTCAGATAGGCAAGTACTTAATCTTGAACAGAGAATCTCATAATCCCTAATTAGGGCAAAGACCTGTCCTTGGGGCAGGAGTCTTTAGCTGATGGCAGATTTAACAGGAAAATCTGAGAGAGGTTTCTAAGTATATGTGGAGTTGAAGGGGGAGGGAGGGAAGAACCTCAAATGAAAGGTGCTTGCTTACTGCTTTCATAAGATCCTATTTAGACACTTAGATACTAGGGCAGATTGGGGAGTTTCCTGGAGTTTTCTAATTCAAGATGTGTTTTCTTTTTATTTTGATAAAGCCAGAGTCAGAAAATGTGTTCTCTAAAAATGCTCAATAACCTAGGAAGTTATTTATTGTTGCACTTGTTTTAGGAAGCTGGCTTCTTTCTAAATTGAACAAGCATCCTTTCCACACCTCCCTCACTCCAATCATACAGATATAAAACATAGAATATTGTGGTTGGGCCAGCTCTGAGTAGTGTTTTTTCCCCTTGAGTGTTCTAGGGGCTCAAAGGTTGAAAACAGATCTTACCCTGTGATGGGATATATTTTGATCTATTATTTCTTTTTGCCTTTTTTCCTCCTTTGTTTTGGTTTCCTCGCTATGGTTACTTTACACTTAGTCTGTTTTATACATTAAGAATTGGCAATTTGTCAATAAAAAGGAACCAGAAACTGCTAAAGAAGGGTGGGGAGGAAATAGAATTAGGAAAACATAGAAATCTGAACATATGGTGACCATATTTCTTGTATGACAAATCAGTACACATGGTCTGACCCGTATATGTCTATCTGGGAACAGTAACACCAAATATATTATTATACAAGGAGTATTCCTGACCACTTGGCTTGCATCATGATCTGTAGTTTCACACAGGACTTAGAAGAAGGAATCTATTTACGCAGCTCCCACTGCCCTCTGCAGAGGGTGCAAATGGATCCTTGGAAAGGATGAAACCTTTTCACTCTTGCTAGGGGATACTGGCAGAGAGGATATATTATTTATTCTCCCATTCTGGGAAAGCTGCAGCAAGTTTTGAATAGCAAATTCTTCCCATAAAGTTGAGATGATTGATGACTGGGTTTCCTAATGTAAAAACGTCAGGAAAACAATTCATAAGTCTACTAGGAGCTCAAAACTGCTTATCCTATTAACCTTACTATGCATAAAAAGTTGATTAAGATCAGGTTTGATTTTTACTGTATCATGGTGCTCTATTTGAAAGGGATTCACACAGAACTACACACTTAAAAAGAGATGTGTGATTTTTCTAGAGGTAGATTTTCTCTTAACTGTAGGTTCTCAGAAACCTGCATACCTTTTTGTGTTCCAGTGGTTAGAAACATTTTTGTGACAATAAAAAATATTTCCACAAAGAATAGTCCTGTAGAAGTGCTCTTTATTTTAATTTGGATAGCAACTTCAATTTTTTTTTTGTCCCTACTGAGTAAGACCGGAGTGATAATGAATGATTAGGATTGCATTTTAGATTACATATATTATACATATGTAATATAATATATATTCTTTTTATATATATATATTCTATAAAATCTATCATATATAAAATCTAAATATACAGAATCTTATAATAAATATATGTAATCTAAAATGCAATCTAAAAACAATATATGCTCATATTTTTACTTTTTCTTTGAAGTCATTACTAGCTGCTAGAACACATACAAACTTAGACTACTATGGAGATGGGGAGCTTAGGTTTTGTGAATATGAAGAAAAGCATTTCTTGAAATGTCTTTCCTTAAACTGTCATCATTCTTGGGGGAATATTTTGGCTTTGATGTTTTAATAGGTCTGAAAGTCATTTTAGAAGTGCCAGCTTCCTCCATTCTTTTTCTTGATTTTATCCCCTCCTCCACAGTCATAACACTGATGAAAATTAAAAGATAACATTGGTCTGTGGGGAGGAAAAAGGCCTCTCCCACGTTTTGATCCCTGTCTTTCATTCTGTAATCCTCCTCAGTAGGGGAGCTAACAGCCTATCTCTGCCAGCTGAGCTTAGAAGGCTGAGAGGAACATTAGTAATAAGACTTAGAAGTTGTCCCAAGCTAAAGCTGGAAACTATAAAGGACATTTTGGTCTCCAGGGTGAGGAATTCATTTCACTTTTAATTCAGGCCAGCCACCTGAGAACTATCATAAATAAGGAGCAAAAGATTCAAACCCCTAACCACAAAATGTTCCTCAGCTGCCCCTATTTTCAGCTGAGAGATTTCACATGCTCCCTGTCCCTTCACTCCCTGCTCATGATCCCAAACTCTTGAATTATAGAAATTTCTGCCAAGGTTTGGCCTGCTGATGTCAAATACAACCACAATTGCACTTAATGCCAGAAAGTAAGGGTTGTAGCATCCCTACTCTATCTATTACCAAAGAGATGGATTTAGGAGCCCTGTTTTATTAAGTGTCAATGTCTAGCCTTGTCTCAGAAAAAGCTCTCTTTACTATACTCTAACAGCTGTGCTCAAAGGGAAGCAATTGTCCCTTCCTTATAAAGAGCTTACAAAACGCCTTACCTGTGGGTCAGCACATATTGTACTCTCTTCAGACATTCTCCATAAAAGTATTAGGACACAGATCCTTTGGCTTTATTTCTACTTTCCCCCCTTGTGTTGTATGCTCAGAAAGTTCCTGATATAAAAATGGGCCTTCTCACTGATTCAAAGGGTGGACTTAAGCTTAACAAGAATTTTGAGAATCTTGGCTGAGATGGTTAAATTTTTGTGTCCGTTTAACTGGGCTCAGGGATGCCCAGATAGCTGGTAAAACATTATTTCTATATGTGTCTGTGAGGGTGACTCAGTAATAGATTAGCATTTGTGTAGATGAACTAAGTAAAGAAGATGGCCCTTGGCAATGCAGGCAGACTACATCCCATCTAGTGAGTGCCTGAGAACAAAAAGGCAGAGTGGGGAAAAAATAAATAAATAAACAAACCAAAAACAATAACAATAAAAAGGCAGAGTGGGAGGGCAGATTTGCTCTCTGCTTAAACTGTCACAAAGTTCAAACCAGCCATGTGAATAAAGAGCTAAAAAAGCCTTTTTGGGACAGTCATTAAGAGAAGGTTCTGGAGTCAGGCTGTTGGAATATGGTTTTTTGCTTTGCCACTCACATTACCTGTACATCTTGGGGAAGTTATTTAACATTGATTTGCTTCAAATTTCTCAGTTGTAAACTGGGAGTATGAATAGTTGTACCTAACAAGATTATTGTGAACACCATGTGAGACATGCATGCAAGGTCTTTATGTTAGTTCTTGAAATAGTCACATGTTAGCCTATTATTTGAAAATTTCCCATCTTCTCACATGCTGCCATTTCTCCTTTTCCTTTTCCTTTTCCCTTTCTCTTTCTTTTCTTTCTTTTTTTTTTTTTAAAGATTTTTTTTCTTTATTTGACAGAGATAGAGATAGATCGAGAGAGAGAAGGAGAGAGAGCACAAGCAGGGGGAGTGGCAGGCAGGAGAGGGAGAAGCAGGCTCCCTGCTTAACAGGGAGGCCAAAGTAGGGCTGGATCCCAGGACCCTGAGATCATGACCTGAGCCAAGGGCAGATGCTTAACTGACTGAGCCACCCATTTTCACTTTCTCTTTCTATTTCTTGACCACATGTGGTAGGTCTTTATACTCTTGACTCTACAGGTCCCATATACCCATGATCACCATGCCCTGTACTCTGGACTCTTTCTCTTATCCACAAATGAAAATCTTATCAATTAGGTCCTTCATTTAATATATAATAGAATAATTCATTCTAAGATGTTAATGACGGAAAATATCTCTGTGTTCTTTCTCCCCAGCCTTTGAGTTTTAACATACACAAGGTCCTAATTCAAAGGCATGAATTCCTAAAGGGCAGGCTTTAAGATGGGGTATATTTCCATTGGTGGTTAGTGCTAAGCTTTTCCTGATATCCTTCAAGTTATACATAGAAGATAGGGGATCCCTGGGTGGCGCAGCGGTTTGGCGCCTGCCTTTGGCCCAGGGCGCGATCCTGGAGACCCAGGATCGATTCCCACGTCGGGCTCCCGGTGCATGGAGCCTGCTTCTCTCTGCCTGTGTCTCTGCCTCTCTTTCTCTCTCTGTGACTATCATAAATAAATAAAAATTAAAAAAAAAAAAAGAAGATAGTGGCCAACAAGGTCTAATAATTATGTTCCTTACCCATAGAAGATAGTGGCCAAGAAGGTCTAATAATTGTCTCCCTTACCCATAGAAGATAAGTGGCCAACAAGGTCTAATAATTATCTCCCTTACCACCATCATATCATCATCATTATGCCATTGTCATTTGAATAAGAACTGATATTTGAGCACTTGTTTTATATTTTCCAAGATTA
Source organism: Canis lupus dingo (assembly GCF_003254725.2). Lineage (NCBI taxonomy): Eukaryota > Metazoa > Chordata > Mammalia > Carnivora > Canidae > Canis > Canis lupus. Next base: position 30,358,700 of record NC_064264.1, on the reverse strand, counting down.
TCTGAATCCTAAAAATCTCTCTAAGGAAGGTCTTACCATTCTCTTTTTTACATATAAGAGAACCAAGCCTTAGGGAAATTGACTTGCCCAAAGGCACACAGGTGGCAGGAATTTGTGATTTGAACCCAGATTGTGCTCTAGGTCTGTCTGGCTCTGAAGGTTGTGCTGTGATTACTATAGAAATAGAATGGACAGGTGCCTCACTCATGTCATCCCTCCTTCTGTGTACAGCCACAGGCCAGTAGGCTCAGGGTCTGCCTCTTCTTATGATCATCTTCAATTCCTAGAACAGTGCCTTGTACATTCCATCCCACTATATGTTTGTGGGAAAAATAAATGGATGTGTGAATGCACACTTCAAATCTGTACCTTCCTCAAGAAATGAGATGTAACCAATGACCCTGTTGACTATATATACTAGTTGTCATATCATGGCCATGGAAGTATCATGGAAGTACACTGCCTCATCCACTATTCACAGACCATTTTGGCAACATTGGTAAATCAGAAATACCAGTATCTGAATCACATTCATTTGCACCTTATGCAAATGGAACTGCCTACACTTGCAAACCATATCTGACAATTATATAATTAATCAGACTATTGAGAAGAGTCATTCTTAGGCCCACATTAGAACTTAAAAATGATTTCACTTAGGTGGTATCCCTTGTCCAAATTAACTAATCTCTGTCAGATCTTCTACTCTCTTTGTGCTTTACCTGCCCAGTCAGAGATGGTGTAGCCTATTGGTGTCTGTTTTACTATACTCTGAGTGCAGTTGTACTAGCATCAATTTCAGCATGGTGGGTGGAAATGTATTTCTCATTGCACAGGAATGCTATTGCAAGTTGCATGGTGAAACCCTATAACTGCTTGCTGTGCTGAAAATGGGTCTCGTGGTATCCTATATTTTATTGCCCTATGAACCAATTACTGAGCAATAATGAAAATAATAATAACCAAAAGCAGAGATCTGATGTCACTACAAATTCCTCCTCCAAAGATTAGCTTTCCATTTTTAACCAAAAGAGTGACATGTGGTGCATAGCTAAGAGATTTCCTTTTGATGTTTTGGACTTTCTATTTTCAAAAGAACTCAAAAACATTATATAATATTGATAATGTTCAAATACAGTACATAGCTGAGCCATTCGAAGGGAGAGTGCTCCTGTGTCTCTCTTGAGTGATATCTAGCTTCAAAACAACAAAAATATAACCCTGGACTAAAACTTGAGGGCAAAGATTGAATATTTCAAAGCATGACATAATTTTTAAAAAGAGCCCAAATAAAACATATATTTGGGATTGGAATAAATTGCAAAAGTAAGACAATAAGCTATTTTTAAAAATTGATTTAGAATTTAAAAATAGTTTGCCACTCTGATTTAAAATTGCACAAGAAGCAACTGGTAATGTGTGCAATTACTTGGAGACATGCAAAAAAACCCAACCAAATTAAAAAACATTAATTACATTGTAATTTGTATGGTAGTTTGTTTCTTAGGTTTGCTTTCTTTCAGGAACTTTGTTGTTTTCCTGATGAAAAGGTTTCTACAGCTTTTTGAGTAAGTAAGCCTTGTGCATTCATGTAACAGATTAAAATTGCTCCAGTAAAGGCAATTAAAGTCAAATATATCTACAACCAGCCAGTAAAGGTGGACATCCTAAAATGGTATTTTCTTTTGCTGAGCAATTGGGAGAAAAAAATGCCATAACTTATTTTTTACTCCAAATAGTAAAAAAAAAAAAAAAAAATGCTTACTTTACTAGTCTCTGCTTTGTGCACTGCTGATTGTGCTGATACATGAATTACTTTCCATATATTGATTTTCTGTTGAAATGAGAATCTGCAAGGTCTTCTAAAATGGATGGGCAGGGTCTTAATGTCTATAAAGTGATGCGCTGGTACCGATTCAGAGAATCTCCCATTTTCAAGCTGCATGTGCCTTATGGGCACCCCAGGGAAGGAAATGTGTTCACCCTGCAGAATGGGTGCTCATGGTGCCTGAGGATTTTATGAGCACTCTGGACAGCAACTCTTGTTATCCTGAGTGTTCCTGAAGTGAGAAAATAGTACACACTGTCACCAATGTAACTGCTCAGACCATCTAGATGCTGAGTCTGGTTCATTTACAATCCAACACAGCCACAAGGTCATCACAATGCCACAAAGAGACGTGATGTTCATCAGCAAAATAAAACCTAAGATCTCTTGGGTCAAGCCCTGGAAGAGAAGCTCCAAAGGGGTGTAGTCAGCATCCAGTGCTCTCTACCTTTCTCTAAGTCTTCTCACCTTAATTCCTATTACCTTTAGGGATACACTCAATCCATTAAAAGGACTTTGATTTTCTTGTATAACAGCAGAGATAGACTTGAGCTTTCAAAAAGACTTTTTAAAGTACTAACAGTAAACAAAGATATAAAATACAGAAGCTATGGGCAGAAAATTACAACCAGTATATACCGTTTTAGGGTTTTCCTGCTGTGCCTGACCTGACCATTACTCCAAAAAAGAACACCTTGGCCAGATTCCTCATTTCCCATCTTCCCAATTGCGTTTCACTTCTGTTTCCAGAAAATGCCTTTATTTACTTGGTGCCTTTGCTGCCGGGTCATGAAAGGGTGTTTTAACTCTGATCCTCTCTTGAGGCCTTCTAATTCTTTTTGATTTCCTTTCTTTTTATTTTTTTAATATTTTATTTATTTATTCATGAGAGACACAGAGAGAGGCAGAGACATAGGCAGAGGGAGAAGCAGGCTTCTGCAGGGAGGCCTTGATCCCAGGACTTGGGATATGGAACTTGATCCCAGGACTCCGGGATCATGCCCTGAGCCAAAGGCAGACACTCAACCACAGAGCCACCAGGCATCTCTCTTTTTGGTTTCTAATCTGAGGGATAAGTCATTACCTGGGAGAATGCCAGAACTGGATATGTTTTCAGGTGAAAATTGACTCTATGTCTATGGAATGTCTTAGCCCTCTAGAACCACAAATATAGTATTTCCTTAAACTAGCATCATAGCCATATGCATCAGTTAGGTTGCTTTTGGTCACAAATAACAGAAATTTAACTGGCTTAAACGTTGAGGAAATGTATAGGGGAACTTAATGGAAGCAGGGCTGGCATCAGAATACTTTGATCCAACCGCCTAGGGTGCAATTAAGGATCCAGATATTTTTCATTTTGTCTGCCGTTCCCCATATAAGCTCCACGCTAAAGCTGAACCCTGACAGTCATAAAGATACTGCCAGTAGCAAATGAAGCTAACTGCTTTCTCAACAATTTTGGCAGAAAGAGAAAGCATTTTTACCTGTGTGTGTCTCTCTCTCTGAAAATTTACCCCTGATGGCTCTTTGACCTGATTTGATTCACATGCCTATTCCTTAACTGATGGCCATTTCCTGGGAAATGCCATGAGCTGTTGGCTCAGAAGGGCTTCCTGATGCTTTTATGGGTGAAGAGATTTCCATTTTTGGTATTGACTACTTACTGCTCACTCTGGAGCAGGATCAAGTTTCTAAACTGTTTTGATGATGCACAGTGAGGAATGGTAGAGAAAGCATGGGGTAGTGCATTAAATGTGTACCTGTCCACAAAAATTGTTGATAATGCTGATTGAAAGGCTATTCCATTATGCTCCACTTTTTTCAAATACCATATGATTTTTTCATAAAGTTGCTCAGTAAGGATTATAAATGACCAAGCCGGTGTGGTAATCTCTTGGTCTAGTGGCCATCTTAGAAGTTTGAGATCCTTAAGGATATTTGAGGAGAATGGGAATTCTGGTTTTTTCCCCCCCCCTTCATTAATTCTGGATAAATATTTGCCCAGAGAGAGGGATCTTAGGTTGGGTCTTTTCAGTGTCAGCTAATGTGGAGTTTCTCTCACATGCTGACCACTTCACCAGAAGTCATACTTCATATCCCCATACAGACCCGGAGCTTGTGAATTCCTTGGGACAAGGGGATTTTCCATAGAAGTCAGGTTGATAGAGACCAAGCAGAGCCTTGAGAATTTGATGGATGTCACTTATGCTGGCTAGTCAATGGCCATTGATCATGCTCACTGCTGTCAAAGGAAAGTCCTTCCTAAACATCAGTGGGGAGGATAGCTAATATAGCTCTTTGGTACAGGCACTGGGAAGTCTCCATAAAACTGGCTGGTTTATGGGCTCTGACTCTGCACCCATGATGCTTCTGGGTGTCAGCAGTGGCCTGGACTGCTGGGTGGAGGCTGGGCCATGTTTTCATCCTGACTTGACTTCAATCTTCACAGTCTCTTCACGGTGGGACCTCTTATCCCATGTTCCACCATGTGTTATCTCCATGTGTTCTATTTTTGCCTCCTCAAGAAAGCCTAATGAATTTCATTTAGACCCTTGCTCATCACATGTTCTTTCAAACCTATTTTTTATCCATTGAGCTGTTTCTTTTATTTCTTAAGATTTTGCCCCTTAAGAGCCAAGAGAGAGACTCCTACTTCCAATTCTCTGTTTAGGCATGCACATTGATTGAACTACTTATGTAACCTGCTTTCACAGAATGTAGCCATTTTCTGTGCCTTTAATTTTGATTTAGTCTCACTATTTATTCTTCTTTGAAAATTACATGCCCTCAGAGCCCTAAGGACTGGAATATTTTTTACAAGATGAAATAATAAATCAATATGATACAGTGGGTCATTTATTTCACATTAATGGCTTTGAGCCAGTTAGATAGTAGATGAGATGACTCTCAGAGAATCTTTTTAACTTTTCTGAGGTAAATATCTTATATAAACTTGCTGTGCATTTTAGAGGATTTTTAGAAACCAAAAATGTTCTATGCCTAATTTAATGGGAAACCCTAATATGATCAATTTATTTTTTACATCATTATCCTTTTAAAACAAGATTTATATATTTGTTTGAGGGGGAGAGAGAGAGAGAGAGAGAAAGAGCACAAGTGGGATAGGGAGAGGGCAGAGGAAGAGGGAGAGAGAATCTTCAGCAGACTCTCAGCTGAGTGCGGAGTCCCACACAGGGTTCTGTCTCAAGACCCTGAGATCATGACTTGAACTGGTATCAAGAATTGGATGCTTAAATGACTGAGCCACTCAGGCAGCCCTCATTATCCTTATTTCTAAGATATGAGTGATTCATTTAAAATCAATAGCAGAGTATTTTATGCAGGTTGTAACAACATGACCAGTATTTAGAATGCTTATAGAGATTATAGAGTGTTTTCTTATTTTTTAATCTCAATTATCTTTAACCTGTGATGGCAGATATAATTATTATATGTGTTTTACAGAAAGTCTAAGGGATAAGCTCAAGGTCATGCATGAAATGTGGTCTAGCCACTGCTTAGACAGAGATAATCTTACTCCAAAACCCACACTCTTTCCACTGTATTTGCCACTGGGGAGGCCCTTCTACTAAAATATAAATGTTTCCTTGGCCTCCATGATCTCTTTCCTTTTTTGTCTTGGGAGGACTCAGTGGACACTGAGAAAACATTTAGATGCATTTGGATAACATGAAAAGTGATTTTGTGATCTCTGTGCCAAGGAAGAATGCTAAAAGGGATTTTGTTATTTTTGAAAGGGCCCCCACTACTATGTAATATATAGCTTGTTGATTTAGAGAATGATCTATCTCATTTTTGTAAAGGACAACACTATTCCTTATAATTATATGCTAATTAGTTTCTTAGACACTCCATCTGAAAGGCAACTCAACGCCAATTACCTAATTGATATATTGTAAACTTCATTTCCCCAGACCTATATTTTATGAGAGCATAAGGAAAGGCTTAAGTTGAAGAAGAGAAAAGCAGCCCCTGCCAGCTAAGAACTGGCTTGGCACTGTCAGCAGGGCATTGCTGTTGCTAGGAGCTGACCTCACAGCCAGGCCTTGGTGCTGTCCTGTTGAACAAGAACTTGCCCCCACCCCCGCCCCGGAGAACCATCAGATGAGGTTGTTTTTGTGAATATGCAGAAGTGAGACATAAAACAAGGTCATGCTGCAATCTTGTCTACACCCAAGCAAAACAAGGTCATTGTGCAAACCATAAAAATACCAAACACTCCCTTACCCTGTCTGCTATGGGTAACCGCTGCTTCTTTACCAATCACAGCTCTAGCCTGACTTATGTGCTCCTTTCCTATCTAAGATATGATTCTAGAAATACAGAATTCCTCCTGCTTCCTGAAAATATCCAATCCAGAGCAAAGCTTTACTCCTTGAAACTTCCCCAAAGTCACCTAACCCAAGCCTGATACCTGGTATAAATTCCTTCTGAGATCCTCTTACTGAGATGTACATGGTTTCTTACGTGTGTGGTCTCCTGTACTACAGAAAGCAAGAAGTCTAACTTGGTTAAATATAGATGTGTTCCTCATTGATTTTGGCTGGAGGGCATTCACAAAGTTTAGTTATTCAACTAGAGGAAAGATTTAAGTATACTGTATTCCACCATTAACCTCTTTTAGTTATACACTTTATTATCTGAGAGAATCTGGGAATCATAGAAGGGTATTTGTGGCTTGTGTTGATAGGAATAGTTTTATGGATTAACTGTGATCTCTATAGAGAGCGCTCCCACACAGTTATTGACACTTATTTAGAACTTGCACCTTAATGCAGGGTCGATAGTAAAGATTTTGGATGGTTCTTATGTCAGTTTGCAGTGGGTAAACAAGAGCTAGACCTTGGAGCTCTTTCTAGCATCTAGTCTACACCCCACTAGTACCTGCTAGGACTAGCTGGGTGACTTTGGAGAGATATTCCACTATTTGTGAAATGGGGATGATGGCAGTAACTTAATTTATAAGGCTGTTGTGAGGATTGAGTGAAATGATATGTCGTGTCTTGAGCACTCAGTATATTTTAGCAATTATAATGATTTTTACTCTTGTCATGACCTAGGAGTGGTATGTGAGTCAGCTCAGGTTGCCACAACAAAATACCACAGAGTGAGTGGATTAAACAGATTTATATCTTGAAATTCTGGTGACTGGAAGTCTGAGATCAAGGTGTCAACACGGTCAGATTCTGGTGAGAGCTCACTTCCTGGCTTCTTTCTCACTGTGTCCTCAAATGACAGAAAGAGAGAGGTGGGGGGCGGGGAGGGGGAAACTTTAGTTGTCTTCTCTTATAAGGGCACTAATCTCATCATGGGGGACCTGTCTTCAGAACCTCATCTAAATCTAATTATTTCCCTAACACCCATCTCTAAATACCATCACACTGGGTGGTAGGACTTCAACATATGAATGTGTGTGTGTGTGTGTGTGTGTGTGTGTGTGTGTGTGAGGGGTGGTGGTGCACAAAATTCAGTTCATACAAATTACAAAATAACTATTTTAAAGCCCAAATCCCAAGTAATAATTTTTGGTGGTCAGTTCATAATACTGAGCTGAAATACAGTTCAACGTTTCATACAGTAAGTTCTGTGGGATATATCTAAAATTTATATGGTTCAAGGTTATACTTTCTGAGTCCCTTTATGGGGAATTTTCATGACCTTTCCCATCTCTACTTCCCCCAACCTCTCTGGGTTGAGGCAGAGTGGCTTTCTCTAAGGGCTGGAACACTTATCAGACTTCTCAGCTTTAGTAAGTGGTTCCACCCCCAGCTGGGCTGACTCAAAAATCAAGTGGCTCTGGATTTAACTGAAATGATAGAATAATACACTCCAGGTACTTAGCAGGGATATTATTTCAAACTCTCTGGCACTCACTTTATTAAAAGCTCGGTTTAGAGAACCAATACTTACATATTACAACCCATTTATTCCTCTACATCTTCTAAAATGCATCCTAAATTTAAGTTAGAGTAAAGGGTAGCTGAGTACTTGGGCTGTATTATTTCAGCTCACGTAGGATTGCTTTTACAATTTGTGTTTTGTCCTTGTGCCCTTAGCCTGCACTGGCAGATGTTTCAAACTAAGGTCTTAAAATACACATTGCTAAATCCTGTGACTGGCGATGTCGACAAAAGTAGTAGGTGCTCAGTAAGAATTTGTTGAGTTAATGAACAAATGAATGAATAAACTAATGATTGAATAACTATATAGGTTCACCCTTAGGATATTTGGTATTCATTACTGTTCGTTACACTACATTTATTAGGATGATGAGGAAAATTTCACACAGGACTCAGTACTAAGATGAGAGGCATTTTACCAATATTTTTACATTTTGTTTTTAAAATTAACACACAGTAAATTTTCTTCTGGGGGTGTACAGTCAGTAGAATGTACAGTCAGTAAATGTACAGTAAAATTTTAACATCTGTCTATTTTCAGGTAAGCGTCACCACTATAGGATACAGAACAGTTTTATTACACACCACGCCCTTCCCCTGCCAAAACTCCCTTGGGTTTTCATTTTAAGGCCATATCTCCCCCCATCTCCCTAATCTTCAATCACTGATCTATTCTCAGTGACTACAGTTTTGTCTTTTGGACACTGTCATATAAATAGAATCACACAATATGGAACCTTTCGAGACTGTCTTCTTTCACTCAGCATACCTTTGGGATCATCCAGGTTGTTGTGTGTGTCACTAATTTCTTTCTTTCTTATTCTATGATATGGATGTGACATTGTTTATCTCCTCACCCATTGAAGGACAGTCTGAGTTGTTTCCAGTTTTTAGCTGTTATATATTAAGCTGCTGTGACCATTTATGAAGCATTTCTTTGTGTGGACATATTTTTGTTTCTTGGAGGAAATAGCTAGGAGTGAGAATACGGGCACCATCTAGTAAGGGTATATTTACCTTTCTAATAAACTGTTTTCTAGAGTGGTTGCCCTGTTTTGCATTCCCACCAGCAATGTCTCTGAGAGTTCCCGTTACCCTGCAGAGCCCCTCACATTGTTGGTAAGTTTGGTTTTGGACATTCTAATAGATGTGTTCTGATATCTTATTGTTCTCATCAGTGGCTCTGTAATGGCTAACAACATCCAGGGTCTCAGGTGCTGTTTGCCTTCTGTATATCCTCCTTTATGAGGTGCTCAAATCTTTTGCCCATTTTTAAAAACCCTGGGTTTTGTATTTTCCTACTATTGAGTCTTCAAAGTTCTTGACATATTTTGGATGAAAGTTCTTTGTTGAAAATGTGATTTGCAAATATTTTCTCCCAGTCTGTGACTTGTCTTTCCTTGTGTTAATAGCTTCTTGCATGGAGCAAACACTCTTATTTCTGATTTGGTCCAATTTACTATTTTTTTTCCTTATTATATCTGAAAATTTTTGTTCCTTTTGCTTTTGCCATAGAAAACATTATAAATTTTCTTATTTATTTATTTATTTATTTATTTATTTATTTATTTATTTGAAACATAGAGAGAGAGGCAGAGACACAGGCAGAGGGAGAAGCAGGCCCCATGCAGGGAGCCTGATGTGGGACTTGATCCCAGGACTCCAGGATCATGCCCTGGAGCCACCCAGGGATCCCCACATCATAAATTTTCTAATTTATGCCGGAAAGTTTTATAGTTTTGACTCTATATTAAAGTCTGAAATCTATTTTGAGTTAATTTTTGCATAAGGGATAAAGTTTTGGTTAAAATTTATTTTTTTCCCTGTGAATGACCAATTGCTCTGTACTGTTTGTTGAAAAGGCTATCATTCTTCCATTGAGTAACATTTGCATATGTCAAAAATGAACTCTCCATGTTTGTGTGATCTTATGAACTCTCTATTTTGTTCTATTGATTTTTTAAAAAGATTTATTTATTTATGATAGACACAGAAAGAGAGAGAAAGAGAGAGAGGTAGAGAGAGAAGCAGGCTCCATGCCGGGAGCCCGACACGGGACTTGATCTCGGGACTCCAGGATCACGCCCTGGGCCAAAGGCAGGCGCCAAACCGCTGAGCCACCCAGGGATCCTCTGTTCTATTGATCTTTATGTCTACCCTTTTCCCAATATTACACTGTCTTGGTACTATAACTTTATAGTAAGGCTTAAAATAGGGTGGTGGGATTACTCTAACTTTATTCTTAGTTTTAAAAATTGCATCAACTATTTTAGTTCCTTTGCCTTTCATATAAATTTTAGAATTAGCTAGTCTGTATCTACCAAAAATCCTGCAAAAATTTTGATTAAAATTCTGTTAAATCTAGTTTAGAGAGAATTGGCATCTTAAAGATAATGGCGTTCTCAAGTTCACAAACATGATATGACTATTTATCAAGGTTTTCTTTGATATATTTCACCAGCATTTTGTAATTTTCAGTATACACATTCTATATATGTTTGGTTAGATTTATGCCTAAATATTTCATATTTGTGGATCTATTATAAATGGTATTTCTAAGAGATTTCATTTTCTAATTGCTTATTACTAATATCAATATGATTGATTTCAGTGTGTTGATTTTGTATCCTACAGCCTATATAGTAAACTCATATATTTGTCTTAGGAAATTTATTGTAGATTCATTGGGATTTTCTATGCAGACAGTCATGCCATCTATCAATAGAATTTTCTCTCTCTCTTTCCAGGGTGTAAGCATTTTAGTTTTCAGTTCTTACCTTATTGTCCTATGAATTCCAGTGCAATTTTGATAGAAGTGGTAAGGATGGACTTTCTGTGTTATTCCTTATCTTAGGAGGGAAGTATTTAGACTTTTTGCTTTTTAGGATAGTGTTAGCTGTGAGTTTCTTGATGTTCTTTATCAGTCTGAGGAAGTTCTCTTCTGTTCCTAGGTGCTTAGTTTTTATCATGATGGGTGCTGAATTTTGTCAAATGTCTTCTCTGTATCAGTTGATATGAACATGTGCTTTTCCTTCAATAGAGAATTAAAATATTGTAGATACATTGACTGATTTTCAAATGTTAAATCAGCTTTGCAATTGTTGTGATGTGTCATACTTTTTATATATTGCTGGATTTGACTTGCTGATATTTGGGTGAGGAATTTTGTGTTCGTGATTGTCCTTCTTGTTCAGTCTTTTGCTTTTGGCATGAGAGTAATGCTGCCTTATAAAATGATTTCTAAGTGTTTTCTTCTCTTCTGTTACCTGAAAAAGATTGTTTAGAATTGATGTTATTTCTTTTTTAAATGTTTAATAGAATTCACTGGTGCAGCCATGTGAATGTTGAGATTTTTTCTGAAGGACTCTAGAGTGAACTAAATTATTTTAAATTTATTGAATATTTAATAATGATCCAGGATATGGTCTATCTTGCTATATCTCTGGGCATTTAAAAGTAATGTGTATTCTGCTGTTACCAGGAGGAATAATCTATAAATGTGTTCCCATCTTTCAGCCTCCATGGTTTCTAATGAGAAATACATAGTAATTAAAATCATTATTCTCATATAAGCAATGCATCATTTTTCTCTGGATGCTTTTAAGATATCTTCTTTGTGTTTAGTGTTCAGCAGTTTCGTTATAATGTATGTGGGCATGAGTTTATTTCTATTTATCCTATTTGGGGTTCACCATACTTTATGTATTTCATAAAATTTAGAAATTTTTCATCCATTGTTTTTTAAAAAATTTTTTCTACATTATGTCCTTTCCTTTTATTCTGGACTTCTTATGACATGAATGTGAGAACTTTTGATATTATCCCATAAGTCCTTTAGGATTCATTTAAAAAAAAAAACAGGTTTCCTTTGCGTTGTTCAAACTGGATAATTTCCTGATCTATTTTCAAATTCATTCAATCTTCCCTCTGTCATCTCCATTTTGCTATTAAGCCCATATGGTAACTTTTATTTTAGATACTATATTTTTTCAATTCTAAAATTCCTATCTGATTCTTTTTTCAATCTTCCATTTCTTTGCCAAATCTTTCTAACTCTCTGTTTCAACTATGTTAGGAATTTTTATTGGTGCATTTTTTTTTTATAGTAGCTGCTTTCAAGTCTTTGTCAGATAATTTCAGCATGTATGTCACCTTGGTGGTGACATCTGTTTATTTTCTCATGTGAGTTGTGATTTTCTTGGTTCTTCATATATTGAGTAGATTTGGGTTGCATCCTGGACATTTTGAATATTGTGAAACTGTACATATTGCTTAAATCCAAGGGAAAGTGTTGGCATTTTTGTTTTAGCAGGCAGTCAGCCCAGTTGGGTCTAGGCTGCACATTTTCACCAATCTTCTGTAGGATGTGGTTAAATACTCTTCCATTTATAAAGCCTTTTCAGTGCTATTCATATCTCACATGTGCATCACCAGTGGCCAATTCTGGGTCATGGGTGGTGGTCTCTATCTTGGTTCTGTTCTTAAAGTCTTTACCATGCTGTTCAGGATTAGATCCACCCATGTCCAGCTCAAAGTGAGTCTTGGGGTCATAAATTACCTTATGGAATCAGTTTCCCAAGTTTTTCCCTCTCAATGACCTCCCTGGTGCTTTCCAGTTCTTAGGAGATATTTTTTTCAATCTTTCAGCCAAGGAGCTTAGGACTTTCTTTACCACTCACTGCCACATACTTCCATGACTGCATTTATGTCTGAGGCCAAGAGGTGGAAGGACAAGAGGAGAAAAAAAGCAACAGAGATTTACCCCTTTCTTTTGGGACCACATCTCTTCCAATCAGGGAAGAAATTTCTTTCTACAGAATTTTGGATGTGTGCTCTTCCAGAGACTGCTGCTGGTGGTGCCGGTAGACTTCTTTCCCACACACTGAGCTGAACTAGTGGCTTCTTTTGGAGCTTTCTCTTTTTTTTTTTTTTTTTTTTTTAAATTTTTATTTATTTATGATAGTCACAGAGAGAGAGAGAGGCAGAGACACAGGCAGAGGGAGAAGCAGGCTCCATGCACCGGGAGCCCGACGTGGGATTCGATCCCGAGTCTCCAGGATCGCGCCCTGGACCAAAGGCAGGCGCCAAACCACTGCGCCACCCAGGGATCCCCTGGAGCTTTCTCTATCTTCATTGATACCTGCCTCTTCCAGCATTTCCTTCAAGTCCTGGGTGGAGCTACTGGAGAAAAACAATGGCAAACTCACCACACAGTTTAGCAATACTTTGGATTTTGGTCTGCTTTCCTAATATACCTGCTACTTTTCAAAGCCTTTAAATAGCTGCTCCTTGCATTCTGTCCAGATTTTATAGCTGTATTCAGTGGGAGAGACAGGGTGGTGAGTGTTACTCCATTTTACCTAGAATGGAACCTTCTTGTGGTTTGTTTTTATATTCTGAACATAGTCACCCATGTGAAAGACAGTTTCTTTCCTTGTCTTTCAGAACCTTTAGTGCCAAGTTTGGACTAAGCTATACCTTCCCTCCCATTACTTGTGTTATAAATCCTTAGCCACTATGTCATGTCTCAGGGGTTTGAGAAAGTTTTAGGGAATCAGGTAAATAATGCCATCTCCCAAACTTCACCTTTCTCTTGTGATTCTCCTTGAATCTTAAGTGTGTGTACATGCATGTGTTTTATACTCTAAAGAATTTTGTTATCTAGCTAGGATGAAAGGAAAACAAATGTGATTCATTAGTTTTCTAAATATAATATGTTATTTAATGCATTCATGCTAATGTTCATGGTGTTTTTCCTATATAGAATGCTTTTTCAATCTTTTAAGACTGGAAAACTCTTATTCACCCTGCAAAGGCCTTGGAGCAAGTTTTTATGTTTTTCACTTTCTTTAATTGATCTGTTCCAGGTATAGCTGTTGCTTTTTTTTATGTTTTAAGAAAGCATCATTCACCTACCAGCATTTTTATGCTGTGGTATGTTTCACTATTGTTTCCAACTGCCTACTTCTCCTCCTGCAAGAATATGATACATCTTCGCCCTTGCCATGACTCTAGAGTCCCAAACTTTCATGGGACTTTTATGTCCCTTATGGGTGCTTTTATGTTCCATACTCAGGATGAGCCATGTGACTCTTTTTGGCTGATGGAATGTGGGTGGACATTATTTATACCCATTCAAACAGCAACTTCTGTTATGCTGCATGGTTTGGTTCAGCCTGTTGCTCTTGCAGTTGCCATGAGAACTGGACCTTGATAGGGGCTATCCTCTCAGCCTGTGTCATGTCCCAGAATGAGAACACACACGGAACAGAGATAGAGTTCCTGCTGACCTGTAGACTCAGGTGAGAAATAAATACTTATTGAGGAAGCCACTGGGATTTTCATTTTTATTTTTTAAAATATTATTACTAAACCAAATCTGACTAAGAAGTGTCTGATTTCCCCAGCTGGACTGCTCTACAGGATGAGAAACTCCAGGGGCAGAGCTTGAAATCTAAGAGAGACTTCTGGAAAATAGCGGACTGAAAGACCAAAGGAGACAATGGGACCAATGAAGATGTCACAATAGGAGTCCCTGGGGCCCCTGGTGCTTCCAGCCTGGACCTCCTAAGGGAAGTTTAGACCAGATAGACTGGGTTAAGTCCCATCTAAATATATATTTTGGAGTGGCACACTGAGGTTGTTTTTCTTAGCTCTCTCTCTCTCTCTCCCTCTCTTTTTTTTTTTACAGCTTTTCTTTTTTTCTGATTCCAATTGAATCCAGAAGTAGCCAAATGTAATTCACAAAGGCATATGCAAATATAACCTATACGTTAGTGGGATTTGATCTAGGAATCAGATGGCTTACATTAACTCAGATCCTGATAAGCTGGATGACCTTGAGCAAATCATTAATTTCTCTTCTCATTCTCATTTTTATTATCCATAAAAAGGAAGGGGGATAAGAGTGGATAAAAGTTGGATTACCTATTTTCAAAGGTCTCTTTTTTAGTGTAATCACGTTCTTTTTTTTTTTTTTTTTTTTTGTAATCACGTTCTGATTTCTTCCCTCCCCCACAATTTTTCCTTAGTTTGCATGCCTACACAGTTTAGATGTACTCATAGAAGGGCCCAAGTCATTATATGGAAGGCTTCTGCATAAAAATCCCATTTCAAGTATTTGGAATTTTATTAGAGTGAAGAACTGCAGATTGCATCACTAAATAGAATCACCAATAGCTCAATGGTTTCGGTGCCTGCCAGGCTGTGAGTGAATACCTCAGCATCAGGGCTGTAAGCTGGCTTCTCAGTGTCTCCCCTCAGCATTGCTTGGCCTCTGTACCACTCAATAGCTCTCAGCTTGATGGTTTCTTTGTCCCGGCCCTGGCAAGGACAAATTATGATTCACTTTTCTTTGCTGCCTGCTGCTGCTTCTACTCAGAAAGGAAGGCAAAGAGACTGTATTTTTGGCTTCTTGTATGCCACTGATGAAAAGTACTACTGGTTCCTCACTGTCCACGGGCCTCAGAGTTGTGCACAAAGTCTCACAGAGCCCTGAGCTGGAATGGACATCTGATCAGTTCAACCAATTCAAATAGGAGACATCAAAACTTGAAGATTGCTGATCTTACCTACTTATTCAGGCCAGTCCCAGAGCTAATGAAAGGTAGGGTTGGGGATCAAACTGGTTCTCTGGCCGCCCAAACCATGTTAATCTGCTCAAGATGGAAGCTTCAGGAATCTGGAGCAAAAATGAACTATATGATAAAATACAAAATGTTTCCTAATTTTAACCAGGTTAGAAGCAGAAAAGTAATCTGATCATCCAGTCCCTGTCTCCCCAATTCTTACTCTTCTCTGCCCCCTAAATATGTCATTTTGGTCAGAACACTCAACAACAAGCCATCTTTAAAAAGGATTTTGTAGGTAATCAGTTTTTAAATGGCAGCAACTAAATACTACTACTACTACTACTACTACGAGAAGAAGAAGAAGAAGAAAGAAGAAGAAGAAGAAAAGAAAGAAGAAGAAGAAGAAGAAGAAGAAGAAAGAAGAAGAAGAAGAAGAAAAAGAATGAATTTGAGGAGGAAAGGGAGGAGGAGGGGGAAGAAGAGGAGGAGAGAAGGAGAAAGAAGAAGAAGAAGAAGAAGAAGAGAAGACGCAGAAGAAGAAGAAGAAGAAAAGAAGAAGAAGAAGAAGAAGAAAGAAGAAGAAGAAAGAGCAGCGAAAAAGAACAGAGCCATACTAGCAGCCATCAGCCCTTCCGACCGCAGATTCCTTCGCCCTCCGCCCCATTAGCCGGCGAAGCACTCAGGAACCCCACCACAGCCTACAACCACACCCATTTGGCTGCTGGTTTTAGGAGGATCACAAGACAACTGACAAATCACTCAACCCCTAAGCCTCAGCTATTCTAGTTATCAATTATGTATCATAATTTGTGCTTGTAACACCCTTTGAAATATTCAGATAAAAGACTCTAAAGGGACAAAATAATTAAGATGATTAGTTCCAGCAGAAAAAAGTTTAAATTGGTCTTCCATGTAGTGTCTTTCATATTGTTATTTTTAGTTCCTATCCTCCCAACTGCAGATACATGAGATGGGTGAAGAGACGTAGACAGGGTGGAACTCAGTGGCAGGGGGCAAAAAACCCCATCCTTGCTCCACATCTGTCACATGCTTTTCTGCACTGCCTCCTTCAACATTTCTAGCAAGCCCTCAAAGAAGGAAAGGTATGGAAACTGAGCTCAGAGAGGATACATTTCTCAAAATCATACAACCTAGACTTGTACACAGACCTTTCTAACTCCAAAATCTGGGCTCTTGAGATAGATTGATTTCTTCTTTTTCTTTGTGCATGGATCTTAAAGATCAGTAAGACAAGGGGTATGCAGTGAGGCAAGAAGGGATAGGTACACAAGATCGTCTGGCCCTCTATGCATGTATATTAATTCTTTGTGTTGTGCATTGCTTGCTAATTAGTCATGAGGTGCCTTGAGATAGAGATGAAGCTGACACTGTCCCCATCCTTGGGGTCTTTGAGGGGGAGGCAGGCACTAAACAAGCTCAGAATATTCCAAGTACTCGGATGTGTACAGAGTAGTGGTGGCTCTGAAATATTTATAGGGATGGTCGGTTGGCTTTAAACATACCCACCTCTAAACACTCTCACCTCTTTCTGTATCCTGTCTTATGTTGCAAAAGGCTGCAAAGCTTAAGTCTAACTTTTCTCAGACTCTCTTGCAGCTAATATTCTCCGTGAGACTTGGAAAGGAGAGGAGAGGCCAAAGCCATCTATCAATAAGCTTGGCTTAGAGTGGTGAATGTTGTGCCGCAGTCACAGCAACTGAAATCAATCTGCCTGTCACTTCCATTGTGGGATTCATAAGACAGTTGCAGTGCCTACAGCAGTTGGGTTGATGGCCATGTCTACCTGATTCCTATGGTAGACTGTTCTTGAATCCAGTAGTTCCAAGGACACCCCTTGGTTCCTTCTCCTACAACCCTCCCAACTATTTTGTAAGCACTTAATTCTTATAATCGGTTCCTTCTCATTTATGTGCATCAAGTAAGATCTATTTCCTGCCCTCATGCCTGATAGATATAGAGAGGTTTAGGGAGAGGAACTTGTTCCTTTGAACACATTCCTTTGAACTTATCTGGAGAAGTCACTTGCAATAGCAAGCACCTTGTGTTTCTGTAATTGTGTGTTTATATTGATTGGCTTAGGGTGGAGAAGCACACTCATTTTGAGAGATTGTAGAATCTACCCCAAACCATCCCTGTGCTATCTCCCTAGTTTCTGTAAGCTACAGAGAATAAGAAAGGAACTGAAAAGGTAATAAAAAGTCTGGTCTATGAGATGTGGGTTGGGAGGGAGGGAGGCTAGTCAGGGAAGACTCTGCAGATGATGCATCTCTGGAGTTGCATCTTGGGAGATAGCGACCCTTTACTGGCAGATATGGGGAAGGGCAGGATATTGCAGGTGGAGGACCACATGACTCAGGAACTTGAAGTAAAAGAAGACATTGGGAATCTTCAGAACTGCATATTGTTCAGTATGATGAAAATGCAAGCGGTTAGCAGAGGGATGCCTGGAGAGGTCTTCTTTGGTCCAAATCTGCAGAGTCAGGTACACCTCACCATCGAGTTTGCATTGCATCCTGCAGACAATGGAGAAATTTTGATGGCCTTTCAGCCAGGAAGTGACATAGTTGGCTGGAAGTTGGGGAAGAACATTCTGGCAGCAGCAATGAGGATGGGGAATGAGACTGGGGGGCAGGAAGGTACTTGGGAACTCCAGTGAAAGAAGATGTGAGATGAAAGAAGCCTTGTTCCCATGGGCACAAACTGAGACCACGTTACCAGCAGCAGCTCAGGCTAGTGCCCAGAGCAACTCAGTTGGGAAGCAAAACTGGGGAGCAGTATCTAGAAAGTTACAGGGTCAAGAGAGCTTTTCATTTATTTGTTGTCCAATGTGTGAGACTTCAGCAAGCTTAGAGGTTAAATAGAAGAAAGAAGAAAAGCACTAGAAGTAGAAGAGAGGCAAGTTTATTTGTATATTTTTTATGAAGTTTGCTTATTTTTTTATTTTTTTAAAGTATGCTCTATGCCCGATGTGAAGCTTAAACTCACGACCGTCACATCAAGAGTCACATGCTCAGGATGCCTTGGTGGCTCAGTGGTTGAACATCTGCCTTTGGCTCAGGGGCTGATCCTGGGTCCAGGGTGGAGTCCCCCATCAGGCTTCCTGCAGTGAGCCTGCTTCTCTCTCTGCCTATGTCTCTGCCTTTCTCTCTGTGTCTCTCATGAATAAATAAATACATCTTAAAAAAAAAAAAGTCACATGATTTACTGACTAAGCCAGCCAGGTGCCTCTTTTATGAGGTTTAAATAAATGTCCATATTATACTGAAATAGACCCTAGATTTTTCTAATTATAAAAAAAATCAAAATCACAACATAGTAGAAGATAATACAGGGAGTAATGTTTATAACCCTTTGATCAAGGAGTATGGTAGATGGAATAAAAGCCCACAATAAAAGTTGTCCATGTCCTACTTTTTGGAGCCTGTTAACATGTTACCTTGCTAACCAGAGGATTTTGCAGATTAATTAAAGTAAGGATATTTAATTAACTGAGATGCATAGAGTATTCTAGGTTATCTGGTGGGTGCAATGTAATCTCAAGGGTCTTAATCAGAGGGAAGCAGGAAGGTCAGCATCTGATATAGAGATGGGAGATATGATGAAAGAAATGGGTGAGGAAGAGAGAGATTTGAAAATGCTACACCACTAGATTTAAAGACGAAGGAGCTTAGGGTGGTGAGCCAAAGAATGCAGGCAGCCTCTAGAAGCTGGGAAAGAGAGGAAATGAATTCTTCCTTAGAATCTATGGAAGGAATGCAGCCCGGTCAACACCTTGAGTGTAAGACTGAGCTCTAGAACCCCATGCTAATAGTTGTGTGTTGCCTTAAACCACAATTTGTGGTGATTTGTTAAAACAGCATAGAAAGCTAATACAAGAAGATATGAAGCGGAAACCAGGAAACAAAGGGGAAAAAGGATACTCTTGATTATATCAAGTACTTAACTTTTTGTATTAGTCTTGGATCATAGACCTGTGAAAGGCAATCAAAACCACAGAAAGGTTATACAAAAGACAATGAATGTGCAGACAACACAGAGTTAACAACAACGCTATCTAAAGCTCACTCAAATCCATGTAAAAAGACTAATCCAACAGAAAGTGAGCAAAGAAAAATAAATCGGTAGTGTCAGAAGAAACCCAAAAAATGTAGGTAAATACGTGTTGCTAAGAAATGCAAATTAAAACATTGAAATAACCTTTCTTCATTTAGACAAGTAGCAGTGATTTATTAGATACTTAGCCCTGGCCTGGGTGTAGAGAACAGGCATTGCTGTGAATTCTAGGTGAGGTTGTAATTTGGTAAAAGCTCTCTGGAAAGCAATTTGGCAGCTATTACTTAAATGGTAACTGTGTATGCTCTTTGATGTAGTGATTCCATTTCTAGGATTTCATTCTTTGGAAATGCTGACTCAAGCGAACAAAGATATGCAGATAAGAATGTTTATGGTAGCAATGTTTGTATAGAAAAAAAAGTGGAAATAACCTACAATGAGTACAATTAGGAGATAGTTGGAAAGATATTTGCTGTATTCAAATAATGGATTATTATGTTGCCTCTAAAAGGTTGAGGTAGCTAAGAGCAAATATTTGTATTTGGCCACTGACAAGTGACCAAAGCTAGTTGCAGAATAAATATGTACATTTTGATTCTATTATAAAAATGTGTATATGTGTCTTATGTGCATTTATATGTTTGTTAATGACATGCATATATACTTTGTATCAGTGTGCATAGGAAAAAAATCTATGAGAATTTAACAGAGGGAAGGGATGTGATTACAGGAGACTTTTAGCTACTGCTTTATTTCTTTCTCTATCATTTGAATTTTTTCTTACATGTGCTTTTCTACCCAGGAATAAAAAAAGTAGGAAACTGTGAAAATGTATTTATGGTAGATGTTTAATGACTCTTAAGTGACTCATAATTGGGCATAGTGGAACACATTTTTCTCTTGGTAACAAATGACCAATCTGGTTACATGTAGAAAAAAGAATCTAGAGAATTATTATTTTTGCAGAGTAGACAACAAATAACTACTTGCTGGGTGAGTAAATGAGTAAGTAGAAATAAATTGATATGTTTTGGTAGCTAAGAAAGGAAAGGCTCTATAACTCTCTCATAGGAACTAACAATCATTTCTTCGATGCTCCCTGAGGAAAGAAATGTTCCAATATCAATGGCCATTTCTTTCTTCCTTCTTGCAATTCCTGAAGCTATCCTCAGAGTTCTGACATCAATTTGGAATTTCTATATAATGCAAGCTATAAATATAACCTATCAGGGTACTCAAGCCTAATGTTTCATATTGACTAGGTAAATTATTTCAAGAAATTCCAGAGAAAATCATCTTTGGAATTCAATATTCAGAATTATGTGAACCAAGTAACAGCAACTCCATTAAGTGAGGTTTTGAAAGTCATTTAAAGAGATCTCATTTTATTTTATTTATTTTTTAAAGATTATTTATTTATTTACTCATGAGACACAGGGAAAGAGAAGCAGAGAGGCAGGCAGAGGGAGAAGCAGGCTCCATGAAGGAAGCCTGTTGTGGGACTCCATCCTGGGACTCTGGGATCACACCCTTAGCCAAAGGCAGATGCTCAACCCCTGAGCCACCCAGGCGTCCCAAGAGATCTCATTTTAAATATGATTTTACTTAATTGCATAGAACTGCTTAAAAAATAATATCAATCTCAACAGTTAAAAAACTGCTTTGACCATTAGCTCCATCGCGAAGGTAAGTGAGGTTGAACATTCATATAACCAATTTCAAATGGGCAAATGGAATCCAGTGATCTAAGTTTGCTTTATATCTGAGGAGGGCTTAATAAGATTAGACCCTACAGTTGAAGTTTTAGAATCATCTATTCACATGGCTCCCAGAGTGCCCCCCACCCTGATCCTTGCCAACAGTTTTTGGCTACAGTTGGACAAGGCATAGAGAGGCCTGATTCATTCAGCACCTCTGTCCAGGGAAATTGGAAATGGGTTCAGTGAGGCCAGTTTTTCTGTAGATGTGAGTAGAACTGTAACACCTAAAGTCAAGGACTGGTGGTTGATATTTGTCTATTTGGGAAGTAGAGAAAGCCTACTGGGAAGGATAAGGGGAGGAGAAAAAGGAGAAGGGGGAGGGGAAGGAGGAGGAAGAAGAAGAGGAGGAGGAAGAGGGGAGCTGTGGTGGGGACAAAGGGAAGAACCAGATATGTAGAAGGAAGCAGTGACAAGAGACAGTAAGCAAGAGAGCGCTTCCTGGGTTCCTGAAGGATTCACCATTCCAGTTTTTCCCTAGTGCTAGATTTTATTCATATAACCATTTCCTCCTCTCTCATCAAGCTACTTTGGTATGATTCCCGCAACCTGCAAGGAAAGAATACTAATTAGAACTAGAGAGAAAACAGGGTGTCTTTTGTCCAGTATTATTTCAGGTAAGTATGAAAATCAAACTCCCTAGATTGCCAGAGCTCGCCTGTACCTGCTGAGCTCTGTGTCTCATTTCTGGACCCTTCAGCTGAGTAACTGTGGAGTCCCCCCTTCAGCTTCAGATCACTTTGGTTGTTCCCCTTTAACATTTGGCTTTCTGCTGGAAGCAGGAGATGGCAGATTGTCTTGCGGTGTCCCATTGTTACACAAGCTCTACCTTCTTCCAGCACTCCTGACCATAATTGGAGCGGGAAGGGGCCTCAGAAATTATCTGGTGTAACCCCCTCATTTAATAGATAAGAAAACAGAGGTTCTGAGGGGTGAGGAGGCTTATTCAGTACCACATGATAAATTTGCAGCAAAATCAGGACCAGAACCTTCCAACATTAGACTGTTCCCCATGCACTACCCACTGAATTGAGCATCTGTCTTGGGCCACAGCCAAGGGGAAACAACAACAAAAAACAATCCTGTGGGGAAATGGTGATAAATTTCAGGACAAAGGGCAATTTTCATCAGTTCTTGTCTTCTTGGGAGGTGGCTGAGGGTTCTTGCTCTCTCTCCCAGAGCGCTCAGCCATGCTCCCACAGCGAAAATAGCATTCAACTTTTCATGGCCTTCATTTCTAGAGCCAGGATAGTAAATAAGAGGAGAGCTTTGAGCTTAATTGGAACTTCTTTCGTAAAACAGAATGGAAGGGTCACTTAAATGTCAAAACATTTTCTAGTGATCTGGGCAACTTACCTTCCTGAAAGCAATTGCCAAATTTTTCACCGTGACATTTGCATTGTAGAAAGCCTTACAGGGAATTAGAAATCACATCAGGCTAGGTTTTTATCCTCTGCAGCAATGGAAGTAGGGAATTCCCACAGAGGTTTGGGAAATATTTTTTCATTTCTTTCAATCGTGTTTGGCCTTAATCTTGGTTTCCAGGTTATTTCATGAACCATACTTTTTTATGTAGAAATTGCTGTCACTAAATCACCATGGAGTCCCAATTCCAACAAATTTACTGAGACAAATTAATCTTACAGTAGTCAAATGAATATTCACTCTCAATAAAATTAATAATCTAGCATCAAAGCTGTATTCACAGAGGTGTTTTGGTGGGTGGTAACATATGCTTTATTCATTTTGTTATTTTAATTGGTATACACTTTAACTGGTATACACTTTTAATTAATCACTCCCTGTCTTGTGTATTGAAAGAGGACAGTGAATTAGTTGAACTCTGTTTTAGAACTTGATTATTCAGGGCTATGCTCTTTTGAGATCTGAAGTTTAGCTTGCTTGGTAAAAAAAAAAAAATTCATAGTTAAAGTGAATTTATAGTGCATCCAAGGTGTCAGGGAAAACAGATAAAATGCTTACATCATTCCCTCATTTCTTTGTCAAAGCAGCCTTATATGGTAGGCATTATTTCCCACTGTTATGCTCCTTTTACAGTTGAGACAAGGGAGACTCAAAGCGGTTGAGAAAGTTAAGATCATGCAGCTTCTGTTTGAATGAGCTGGAATGTGAACCTGAATTTTTCTGACTTTACAGACTATGCTTTTTTCTTTGCCAAGATGCATCCAACAACCATTCAGTAGCAGTGTATTTATTCATTAATTAACTTGCTCATCAAACGTTCATTGAGTCCCTATAATACTTGGGTCAGATAGGTTCTGGCAGTACCAAGATGATCCAGACCCTAACCTAGGGGTGGGAGGTGGAGGGGGTTATATTTGGACACAGATGATCACCAAACAATGTGGCCACCTCTGTCACAGGGCTATGATACAAAGCAACCTTTATAATAAGGACCACTTTATTTGCTAATGATAAATTTTACTTATTTCTCCCCTAAAGTGATATTGTTGGCATTCTTTGAGTTGCTTTGTATAATTCAAAATAGTCAAACTAACTTTCTTTAATAGCCATTCCCCAAGTAGTCTGATGTTAGTTAGGTTTTACCTTATTTACCTTGTTGATTTCTGAGCTAGGGATATTGTAAAAGATACAGCAAGCCAGACTGACATATCATCCCAGGGATGAGTTAGGTTAAGAGGATGAGTCAAGAGACCTTTTCTGTCTTTCAGGAAGCTAGGCAATCAACACCCTTGCTGCATCAGTACTTTACCATGTGTGTTATTCTTGCAAACATTTTCCTTTGAAATCCCTTAAGATATAACTGAGAATCAATAATTTCTTAAGTTTTGTGTTTCTCTTCCCCCAGAACATTTATTGAGCTCCAACTAATTTGTAACTACTGCTAGAAGCATTGGTATATGCAAAGGAGGAACATTTATTTGAAGGAAGCCCGTTTTCACTCATTATAACAAGTGATTTCACCATCTATAAATTGAAGATAAGAGCTGATGGATATATTCACCAGGGTATCACATGGGATCAAATGAAATGATGATATGCAAAATTATTTTGAGAAGTCTATCAGATAAATATTATAGCTCTTATAAACTTATATGTTCCAAAGGACATAGTTTGTAACTTGAAAAGTATGAGTGTGTAGTTTGGGCAGACTAAAAGCTTTCATTTTTGGCAAATTCTAATCGATTAGATCCTTCCTGGTGTGAATGACTTCCTCAAATGCACTTGTTTTACTAGTCCAGGTATTGAGCTTTCTCAGAGCAGTTTTTTAAAGCACATCTATTTGAATGGACTTTTGTTTTACATAATGCTTCTGATTCAGTGCAACTAGAAACCAGTCTGAATATTGTTTACTTGGTTTTCCTAGAACTCTAGTGCATATCAGATGACAACAAAAACAAGTGAAAGCTTTCGTTACCACTAAATTAAAAGTCTAAAAGCTTTATAAAGCCAGGAATTTAACTTTTCACCAAGATGGATCATTGGCTGTGTGAATAACTCTGATCAATGGGGTTGTCACAGTCCCAGACCTGTCATACTGTACTTTAATGCTGCTACAATTTGTTAAAGAAAGTGCATCAGAATCAAATGATTAAATCTGAACCTTGGCTGCTGTGAAAGTCTCAAACAACGAAATAAAAGGAGACAGGCTTGTGTTGTCAGCACCTACAAATACAGCGCAAATGTGCTGAAGGAGTGGGTAATGAATGATCTTGGAGGTTGTAGGGCTGAGCAAATGGTTCAAGTTGGGGCTGCATCCTCGGATGGCACTGGCTGATATTTGTGGAAGTTACTGCCGGAGCTATGGATCACCTCTGGGAGCACGTCAATACCTCTTTCTAATTCAAGTTTACTATTTCCAAAGGCTATAAAGGAGAGTCCATTTTGTGTGGGCTGCCTGGAAAAATAAAAAACAGCCAGTGGGCAATTGGTATTATAAAATTATTGCATAGAATGCATTTAAGAATGACGAGAGAAACAGGGGGCAGGGGAAACCTTTTCTTCTATTTCCAGATAAATGGTAGAATCTGGCAAAAAAAGTTTTATTGCTCATGAAGTGAGAATACTTTGATAAAACAGTTCTAAGGGAGACTTAGAATGCTACAGATGAGGTCTGTAAGCTATAGCCGCCACCCATGAGAACACAATGGGGGCAAGCATCGATGGAAGGAAGGGAGAGGAATCCTGGGAAGTTAAGTTTAAGGATCAGCTCTACCACTCATCCTGCAATGGTTAACTTTGCTTCTAAACATTTTCGTTTGAGATTTTCATTTTGCTCTCATATTATTTGTAAAGTGCAAAGACCTTTTGTCCCCTTAATATTCTTAGATTTATATAGCCATGTGGGTTTTTTTAAGGATAAACTTATTTATTTAACTTTATTTTATTTCTCTTTCTTCTTCTTAATTTTTAAATTAAAATTCAATTAATTAGCATATAACATATTATTAGTTTCAGAGGTAGAGTTCAGTGATTCATCAGTTGCATATTAACACTCAGTGCTCAACACATCATGTGCCCTCTTTAATGTCCATCACCCATCCCTCCACCTCCCCTCCAGCAACCCTCAGTTTGTTTCCTATAGTTAAGAGTCTCCTATGGTTTGTTACCTCTCTGATTACATCTTGTTTTATTTTTCCCTTCCTTTCCCTATGATCCTCTGTTTTGTTTCTTAAATTCCACATATGAGTGAGATTGTCTTTCTCTGATTGACTTGCTTCGCTCAGTATAATAGCCTCTAGTTCCATCCACACTGTTGCAAATGGCAAGATTTCTTTTTCTTTCTTTCTTTCTTTCTTTCTTTCTTTCTTTCTTTCTTTCTTTCTTTCTTTCTTTCTTTCTTTCTTTCTTTCTTTCTTCTTTTTTATTTGATGGCTGAGTTGCACTTCTAGGAAGTTACCCAAAGATCCAAATGTAGTGATCTGAAGGGGGCACCTGCACCACAATTTCTACAGCAGCAATGTCCACAATAGGCAAACTATGGAAAGACTCAGATGTCCATCGACAGATAAATGGATAAAGAAGAAGTGGCATATACACACACACACACACACACACACACACAATGGAAAAATACTCAGCCATCCAAAAAATTGAAATCTGACCTTGTGTTTGCTTTTGTGGATTAAGGATACTATTTTACCTATCTGAAGGTTTCAAATTAGTGTTTTCAAGTTTCTGTGTACTGTAATATTTTTGTTTTCCCTGAGTTTTTACTTTTTAGATGTCTTAACTTCTCTCTTGAATGTTAGAAACTTCTCAAATGACTTATGATCTTTGGATCCCACTCATTTTTTAGAGTGAGGCAATAAACCTCACAGATAACCATGCATGTGTGAAAGGCTTACCAATGGATGGTTTTGTTTATTTATTTTTTTTACTGAGGGATCCCCTTTCCTCCCCCCCCCCCCCCCCCCCCCCCCGTAGTACATGTGTCTTTTCTCTTGGTTTGGTCAGTTTCCTATCTGAGAAGTGTAAGCCTATCTAACAGCAATCTGGAGGAAGCAAGCAAGCAAGGATTTCACCATTTACTTAATATCCTTATTCTCAATCCAACACACTCACCCTCACTTCTGCCTATGTGTTCAGCTCAGAATCCCTCTGATTCACTCTTTTTTTTAGAGAGTGAAGCTGTTTTCTGTTGGAGTGGGAGAGACTTCTGGGGTTCTAAATAAATTCTGTGCAGATTTTCCATTGATCCTCCAGTTTTTATAGCCCATTTGTATTTCAGCTTTTATATAATAAGGTTCTTCCAATTCCCAAGCTTTTCTATGGATCAGTCTGACTTCCCCATGCTGCTGGTAGCAAGGTCACTTTTCTTAGCTTTATATCAGCAGTGACTTCTTATTCACCAGCTTCCTAGTTTCCAAAGTTGTTTTGCTGTTGTCCCCTTTCTTATTCTTTTTATATCCTTAAAAAAATATCTCTTAACTGTCATCTTGTGTGGTTTTGGGAAGAAACTGATTAACACCATGTGTAAGTGGTCTAGAAGTTTTATTTTTAGTGTTGCTTCTTAAAATCTGGTTATAAAAGTAATGTGTGTTACTGAAGACAATTTGTCAATTATGAAGTATAGTAAAAAGAATCCAGAACTCTCCTTTCTGTGCATAATTAATATTTTGGTTATTTCCTTGAAGTCATTTTTTTTCCCTAGAATTAGTTTTTACACAGGTGGAACCATTTTATAGTTACAATTTTGTATCATATATCTTTTACTTTTTATTCAAAGTTATAAAGATTTCCCATGTCATAAAACAATCTGTAAACATTTTTATAAGCTCTGTTCCATTGATTTCAATATACCACAGTTTATTTAGCCACCTGTCTGTACTGAGCATTTGGGATGCTTCCTTTTTATTATCTTAAAACATGGGGTGGGGGGGATGAGCATCTGTATATAATGCCTTTTTTGTATTTTGAAATATTCTCAAGGGCTAAATTTTAGGAAGTAAAATCATTGTGTCAAAAAGTATGAACACTATTAAGGCCATTAACATATTAAAGCAAGCATTATATGTTTTTAGTGTTTGGTAGATATGAAGCCCGCAGAGGAGTTGCTTGGCTATCCACAGTGACCTGGGATTCTCTGGTCTCCTACCTCACCATGACAAAGCCAAGAGACATTCTTAGCCATGCCTTAATCCCCATTCTCACCACCAGGTCCACTTTGGATATTTTCAGGGCTTTGGGTCAGAGAATGAATAGATGCTCTTAGCCCATAGTTCTCCCACCTTTACTTCCCACTTGGCTCTGGCCTGGAGTGGAGTGCATGTCCCAGTCTCTT
Source organism: Canis lupus dingo (assembly GCF_003254725.2). Classification (NCBI taxonomy): domain Eukaryota; kingdom Metazoa; phylum Chordata; class Mammalia; order Carnivora; family Canidae; genus Canis; species Canis lupus. The sequence continues at coordinate 30,330,780 of NC_064264.1, read as the reverse complement.
CATCCAATCGAATTCACACATGAAATAGCTTCATCTTGGGCATCTCTTAGGGCTGGGAGTGTCCATAATGGCAGTGCAATCCATCTTTGGGAGGGAAGACATAGGGGCTCCTTGGGCAGGGAATTTTGAGATTGCAGGTTCCCAGAATGTGATCTTGAGTGGGAGGGGGGGTGGCAAGAGCTCTAGGTAGGCACTTCTTCTTGAACCATGGACTCTTTGTAGGGAGGGGTACCGCCATAGCAAGGCCAGAGTAAGGTCCTCCAAAGTACTGGACCCACGGCAAGGGTCCTAGTAGCCAAGGTTTAAGGACAGTGTTACTTACAGCCAATGCCTCACCTGTCCTCCAGAAACAGATCCATGGTCCAATTGGTGGAGGTTGAAGGTGGTGTGGGGAATAACAGGGAGTAGGGACAGTAAGTCAGGATATAGGGGAAGAAAAGGGATAAAGAGTAGTATCTTGCCTATTATGTCCAGAGAAGCAAAGATAGATTGATAATCTAACTACCACTATATATAGTTCTCCTGTATATGAGTGAAAAATAGGTTTCACCAAGTATGATATTATAGTAAGTTGAATAATGATGACCTAAAGAGAATAAGTACCAATCCTTGGAAATTATATTTGGTCTTAATTGGAAAAAGGGTATTTGCAGAATGTATTTAGGTTAAGGATTTTGAGATAAGGCAATTACTCTGGATTATCTGGATGATCCCTCAATGTCATCACAAATATCTTTATAACAGAGAGGCTAAGAAAAGTAATACAGACAAACAGAGGAGAAGGCTACGTGGAGACAGAGATGTGGCTACAAGTCAAGGAATGCCCACATCTGCCAGAAGCTGAAAGAGTCCAGGAAAAGACTCCTCACTAGAGCCTCTAGAGAGAGCATGGCCCTGCTGACACCTTGATTTTGAACTTCTGTCATCAGAGCTGTGAGAAAATAAATTGCTGTTGTTTTAAGCCATACGGTTTGTGATATTCTCTTAAAGCAGCCACAGAAAGCTAATGCAGGTGCTAGTAAATGAAAATTCTCAATGTCACCTTCCTGTTAATCCCTAATATATGGGTTTTAAGGAACAGAAAATGAAATCCTTAGATCATGTTTTGGCCAAAGATTTTTGCTAAGTACTTTCACAGACTATGATAGCTGTCATTCAGGACAAAAACATGCCATAATGCTGAAATTGTTGCATATTACCAGAGGTCGGTCTCTCATTTCTACCCCCCTGAGCAACACAATATATGAAAAAGACTAGAATCTTGAAATTAGATCTTGGCTCAACTCTTAGCTCTAGTATTTACTGCTAGTGCTGTGATCTTGGGCATATTACCTAACATCTTATCTTGCAACATGGAGATAAATGTGTGCTGGTACTATGTTCAGACACTTCAGGGTTCCTGGGTGGCACAGTCAGTTAAGCAGCATCTAACTCTTGGTTTGGCTCAAGACATGATCTCAGGGTCAGGAGATTGAGCCCCACACTGGGCTTGGTGCTCAGCCCAGAGTCTGCTAGGATATTATCTCCCTCTCCCTCTCCGTTTCTCCCTCTGCTCATGCTTTCTCTCTCTGAAAGAAAGAAATAAAAGAGGAAGGAAAGAAAATCTCTCTCTCTCTAAAAAAAGAGACACACTTCAAAGGATCCTTCATCAAGATCTCTCTTGGTCAAGTCTAAGCTCATTTATGTATTTCTTTAATGCAGTCCAGCGTCTCGTTAACATGGCACCCAAAGATTGTAGTGTGAAAAATGTAAGTTTTTCCAGTTTTGTATAATTTGACTCATATTGAAGTGTGGATAGTTTAATATAGTAATTTTTTAAGCCAAAGGAACAAATTTCTAATGGTAGAAATGGATACATTATGGCTGATGATTGAGCGTGATTTTTTTAGTCAGAATACATTTTATGTGTAAATTTCAGGAATAATCTATTGATAAATCAGCCCTTTTTTATCAGTATTTTTTTCTGTCTCATTAGGCACAGAAAACATAGGGGAGAGGGCAGGAGGAGAGCAGTCATAAAAATAATGAAAGAATAGGATTCATCATCTTATGTTATTATTGCAGTCTAGAAGGGTTTACTGTTAGAACAAGGCTTATTTCCCCTTCTGTGGGAGAGAAATCAATTGCAAACCGCAAGGGATAAACAATCCCTGTTATAGATCTTAAAGAGTGGAGTTGTGAACATTAAAATTTCCATGAACAGCCGCAGACCATCTCTAACTTATCAAGCTGGATTGAAGCCAAAATTCACAGCTGCTCTTTCTTTTCAACTTTGCAGAAGCAGCTTGTCTGAGGAATTAGTCTTGCACTGTATTTCTTATGGGAGATGTGCTCCTTTTGACTTAATCTGAAATTAAAATATTTGTCACTCAATATTTTCAAATGCCCACTGGTATTTATTTCTTTTATTGAAGTATAGTTGACATACAATGTTACCTTTGTTTCATTAATTGCTCACATTTAAATTTAATCTTTTAAAAGTATTTTATCCATCCTTTCGGAGGATTTATGGGTGGTGGGGTTGGATTACAGAATGATTGTTGTGATAGCAGCTGTTAACTGCTTTAGGAGTATCGTGAGTGATTATGAGATGGATTCTTTGATGTGTGGACCAGATGTGTTGTCGCTGGGAGGAATAACAGCCAATTTCCTTTCTCTCTTGTTCTGTGGCAAGAGGAGGATGATTAAACAGGTAGATTCCAAAATGGAAGGGATTGAGAGGCTGAAAGCTGGTGGTCAGGTGGCTGGAGATTTCAAGATGGAATATGTGATTAAAACATAAGGACATTTTGGCTGGTATAGTAAGGCAGGAGCAGGATCACTGTGTTCTGGAAAATGTTTAACATCGGTTTCTATGAAAAAGAAAAAAAAAAAAAGATCCCGATTTGTAGTATTTGCTGATGTTTGTGAAATAAATATTCCCAACATGGCTGATTTTAAAATACCATGCGATGTCAAATTTTGGCTCATGAAATTTCTGAAAGTCTGACATTTAGTGCCGATATGACCCTACACAGGAATTGTTGCAATTGGTAACGTTCTGAGCACATGATGGGTTCAAGGCCATTGTGATTTTTATAGATCATGTGAATGGCTCTGAGAATTGGCCAGGATGGCATCATGTTATGTCTCTCTGTGGCCAATGATAGTATATATTGTGTCCTGCCCTTATAGAACGGGATACAAAGGACATAAAGAGGCATTCATATGAGCTCTACTGTCATTAAGCATTTGTTCAATGGGAACATCAGACTGTGTTTATCAGCTGCTGTGAGGCTGTAGACCTGTACTGGTTTCTGCATCTAAGTATACTTGTGTAAGGATTCCTTTTGCTTACCATGCTACTATTGTTTCTGAGAAAGAATATTTGTATGGCAATATGTCAACAAATGGTAAAGTGTGACTGCTGAAAGACACTGAAATTCAGAGGGTTTCTCAGTTGTCCCAAGTGGCAGAGGAAGGTCCTCACACATCTCCAAGGAGCTCTAGACTCCTTTGGGTAATTCCTAGAAACCGCTATCATTGGCTGTATGTGTAAAATGTAACTGGCTGTGGCTGACACCCATTTTTGGAGAAACAGGGAAAAAGTCACTTACAGGCAGTGTCCTCCTAGATACAATGTCATACACTTCCATGCTGGGTGTTGACAAATGAAGAATCTCATCAGAAACTACAGGTGTTTGCACTCATCCTCTAGACTGGACTTGGCAAACCATGGCCTGCAGATCAAATCCAATCCCTATCCCTACATTTGTAGAGTTTTACTGTAATGGGGGCTATGCTCACTCATTTGCTTGTTATGTACAGTAGATTTGTGCTAATATTTGTTGCAGAGACTGCACAGCCTGCAAAGCCAACAACCTTTACTATCTGGCCTTTCATAGAGTTATTTCAGGATGATCATGTGATCATGTTCCTCTTATCCATTGCCCCACATCTGCACTTTCCTGATTGCTCTACTGCCATGTTGGCAGCCCCATGGTAGGATAGAGGTGCTAGTTAATGCTTCCATGGGAATCATATTGCAAGGTATAAATGTATCAAATCAACACATTGTATACCTTAAACTTACACACTGCTATATATCAGTTACATTTCAATACAAAAAAGTAATAGGGACTAACTGAGATATGATAGATAGCACATCGCGGCTGTTTCTTTCTTGGGCTTTATTTCACGGTGTAGTATCTTCCATGATTCCAACGAGAGCAGAAGCATTAAAAAAATAAAGAATGATGGTCAACGTTAAGAATGGAATCTTGCCTATATTTAGATTCTCTCTCTTGAAAAATATGAGAACTGGGCTAAAGGAAGAAAAAAAGACATTTTCAAAGAACTTCGTTAGTTTCAGTTTTTAGAAGAAATAACTGGTTTTTCTTCCCTTTGAAAATTTTTTCCTTTTCCCAGAAATTGGAGAATAAATCATGCAGCTCTGACAAAAAAGAACAGATCCCTCCCCTGCCCCAGCTTTTTGAGAAGATTTTTATTAGTAATAGTCACCAGATACATTCTTGACAAGAGATATGGACATCGGCTATTTACTCCTACAATGTCTAAGGGCAAAAAAAGAAAAAAGAAATCTTCCCACAAGCTCAGCTAAAGTGCAAAAGTATCATACTTCGGGCATATGGCACCTTCCAATTATTTGGATCAAAGTTGGACAATTGACTAAGGGGACTGCATTAGTTTCCTAGGGCTGCTATAAAGAAATACCACAAACTGAGTGGCTTCCAATAACAGAAATATGTTCTCTCACAGTTCTGGAGGCTGGAGGTCCAAAAATAAGGTGTCAGCAGGGAGCCTGTAAGGGAGAATCCTTCCTAATCTCATCCAGCTTCTGGTAGCCCCAGCATCCTTTCCTTTATGGAAGTGTTACCCCAAACTCTGGCTCAGTCTCTCTGGGCTGTCTGCCCCAGAGAGACTGGGTCCAAATTTTCCTCTTCTTCTGAGGACACCAGCCATCATGGAGGAAGGACCCACCTCAGTGACTGCATCTTAATTTGATCACATCAGCAGGGACCATATCTCCAAATGAGGTCACATTCACAAGTACTAGGAGGGTAAGGGTGTCAATATACCTTTTTAGGGGACACAATTCAAGGCCTAACAGTAACCAAATATTTGTGAACCATGACCAGACACAAAAGAATGAGTGGAGCCAACTGCAATCTCTATCTTGGGAATCTGAAATCGAGGTAAAATAGAGCTTTCTTTTTTGAGAGGATGTCATGGAGGAGGACTGTGACTGGCCAAAGCCATGAACAAACTGAAATTATAAAGGAGCAGAAAAGATCCAAATAGGTGGCAGGCATAAAAGAGAACTGATGTGCATGGTGGACCAGGAATGAAGAGAGCCAGAGGAAGGAGAAGGAATAGTTTGTACCCAGCTTCAATTTTTCAAATGAGGAACCTTATAGTCAAGTCCTCTTTTCCTCCAGATGAGATCAGCGGTGGCTTTTTGTTATTTAAAAGTAAAAGAACAAAGCCCTAACATCTGCTGTGGGTCCACAAGATTCAGGCAGGGAGGCTCAGGCTGGGAGGAGGGAAGCGGCCTAGGGAGAAGGAGCAAGAGCTGCCCACCCCTTCATTTCCTATTTTGTTTGTGCCTTGTTGCTAATTTTGTTTTCTGCCATGGATTCGCATAGGCAGCGTTTGTTGGTAAAATCCCACCGACCTTCAAATCCAGCTAGAACAAAGGATAAGGAAAAGCTCTTATTGATATTACATCCCTTTATTAAGTCATGTATCTCTCATTCTCCTGGGCTCAGCTAGACAAATAGAAAGATACACACACACACACACACACACACACACACACTTCCTCTCCCCCCGCTCCCCTTTATTTTTCTTCTCAGATTGACTATCCAGTCTTAACTAAAAATTCTCCCAGCTGTTTGGGGTAGGGAACCCAGCTGCAGGTCAGGGCATACTCTTCCTCACAAATGGAGAATGCTATCACTCCCTCCTAAAGAATCTGCATGTTGTTTTCGATACTCTCAAGTGCAATATTCCTGTGCTCTCATGACGATGGCAAAATAAATTGCTTGCGGGCTCAGCTTTCCTTCCTGATCAATAGAAACAATCATGTTTTTTTTTTCAGCTTTCCAAGAACATGGTTTTGTTCAAATTCCAGAAAATCTAAAGAAATTTTCTAGGAACAATTTTAATTTTCTGTAATGCATTTGCTTTGGGCACTTTCAAACCAAGATGGGAACCCCCCCCCCCATTTTTTAATTCTTAAAACTTTTAGTATGGAACTTTCATCTTTGTTCTCCAAAGATAAGGTCTTTACTCATTCATGTTTGTGACTTTCATTTTTAGGTGCAGAACCAAGCTGAATGCTACTTTTGACTTTGCCAAGTAATTTCTATCCAAATGTCTTTATCTCTCAATCTTTAACAGAGCTGTTTGAGGTGTAAGGGTGTTCCATTTTATTGAGAAGCCTTTTACCAATTGCCAGAGTTTCTTTTATGTGAACCTTGGCATACTTTACTAGCTTGGTTGTAAAATATTTACAATCATGTTATCTGTCAGAATCTGAGAATGATGTATGAACATTGTCAAGTAGAAGTTACATCTTGCAGAAAAAAAACGATATGATATGGTTGCCTGCCACATTTAAATCAGCAGTGCTTTGTTTTAACTCCAGGATAACAGTTTCTGTGTTTGATAATACTAAATTATATTTTTAAAATTCTATATAACACACTTTGAAAAGTTCTCTCATATTCCTGAAAATTTTACTTTAATTAGACATTATTATATAAGTAAAAAAAAAAAATCAAAACAGTACAATCAGGAAGCACCTGAATAAAACCAATAGAAAAATAACTGCAGCAGTGATTCTCTTCCTTTTAGGATATTTTGTTTTTTATAAATATAGATTTTCATGTATTTCATTTTCATCATTTATTTTCACCTTGTTATATTAAAGGTAAACATATGGAAAAAGAAAGCTCATGCTTTTCTTTCACTAAATTCCATTAAAAAAGGGAAAAATGGAGAGCAGAGTATGCTCTCTCTAAAGAAAGCTGGTTTCTTTATTTTTTGTGTGTGTGCAAGATTTGATATGATATTAAGAGGAAGGGAGTAATTGCTACATGATTGAATTTGCTCTCTCAGATGCCACTGTCAATTCACTTTGTTTTATATTTTTATGAGTTACTAGAAAATATATCCAGTGCTTGCTTTTGAAAGACTCGGCTTGGATAATAAATCAAGTGCTCTCCCAAATATTTCTTTCATTGCAGATCTCACTAACTATGTTGTTGTCCTGGTTATTATTTTCTCTATCTGAAAAGCAGACAAGCCCAGATTCTGGAGGCAGACTACTTTCTCTGACTACTTTCAAATCTTGGCTCTGCCACTTACGAGCACTGTGACTGAGGGTAAGGAACCTTCTCTCTCTTTAACTCAGTTTCCTCATGTGTAAAATGAGATAATAAAGAGTAGAAGAATGCTGGGCAAAAGTCAGTGCTATGTAAGTGTTAGCCTACTATTATCTGCTATCATGAAGAGACAACCTGTTCTGCCCACAAATATTTGCTCATGCACACTTACCTGATAAACTCATTTGTCATCTGCTCTCCACAGGGCCACCATGTTGCACAACACAGAATGTAATGTGAATGACACCACTTGGGACACAGTATGGTGTTCTGCAAGAATGATGTGTCCTGGTGTTATGTAATTTGGAGGACTTAATCCATCTACTTCCATTTTATACCTATCAAAGCAGACTATCAAGTATTTTGCGGAACTTCCAAACCATATTAAGACTATGAATTTTTCCTCTCTGCATTCCAGAAAAGGAGAAGAAAAGGGATTTCCCATTGTAGAAAAAAACAAATTAACCAAATACCGTATCTGTAGAGATGTGACCAAATTGGACTAGGGATGTAGTCAGTCTGAGATTCTGTAATTCATCTGTAACAGGTAGATGATTCTGGAGAGACCTCAGTGTATGTGTTTGCTGCTCAGGTGATGTAAAATTGCTCTTAGGGAATTGATATAACCAGATGTTGTATTTGGTATTTCCAAGGAGGGGGGTGGGCAGGGGATGTTACTTTCAGAAATGTGTCTCTCATAGGCTAAGAGAGGGCTTCAGTTACTCTTTTTTTTTCTTCTGTATTTAGGACTTTGAATATGTGATCCAGAGCCATGAAGTCACTCATTGTCATTAGCATTTCAGAGCTCACCCACAGATATCAATACTCAGGAGACATTAATACTCAATCAAACTAAGTTCAAAAGAACATTTTGAACTTTAAGGTATGGGAATTTTCAGTTATTTTTTTGTTTCAAAACGATAACCACCTGCTGCCTTGCCAGAGTTGTTTCTTCCAGTCAAAACAATACAGCTCTTAGGAATTCATTTTCTCTACTAAGAAGCAGAACATGAGGAGAAAATGTTCTTTTCTGTTTCTTTAGTTTTTGTTTGTTCTCCAAGTTGATCACCAAACCCTGGGGGTAACAAAATTTAATTCAATCATCATAAATATAGCATGAGGCACATTTAGGAATTTTCTAGTCTGTAATCCAATCACATCATCCTCCTTTTCTGGCCAACAAGAGACTGTTGCCAACAGCACAGAGAAGGCATCTGAAGTTTCCTTTTTATAACTTCACATTGATAACAACCACTTGCAAAAATAGACTGTGTTCAAAAGATGAAGTGCTTCTTCATATCTCCTCAAAGAATTGTGAAATTACTATATGCAAATGTTTATAAAGGCTTTAATTAACACCTTAGGATTTCACATACAGATCTGTAATAAATGGTGGATTGAAACTGGAAAGTATTTTTTGAAACCCTCACCATATACAATACTTTTAATTAAGGATCAATGCCTCATCTTGATGATATTTCTAGAAGCTTCTGTAACCCCATATCCAGAGTCTGCAATTCCTTTCTGTCTACAATCTTCTTATTTCCTACCTTCCCAATTGTCTTATTCTGCATTGGCCTGTCACGTTATCATGAATTGACCGTGACTTCTCTCCTAGATTCTGAATTCTCTGCCTAAATGGGACTATGTCATCATCCATTTCTATAACACTTTTGTATATCAAATGCCCTGACTTTCCATCATATTTGCCATCTATTTTTTTATGTATTTATTTATTTACTTTCATTTTAGTTTGCTTTACAACCTGAATTTCTGATGTTCTCTGCTCTTGGTTTGCTGGAGAAACTCACGCTGATTAGGTGCTCTAAAAATTCATGGCACATAACCTTTGATGAGCTCTCAGCAAAGCCTGTGAACCAATTGCTATGATTTGGAGTCATGGTCCTCAGAGATGAGATTCCATATATTTTTTTTGCCCTTCTCTTCACACCTAAAGACCCATCTATAGCCCCTTTCATCTTCACCAAGATGAATAACACCATCCAAAAAAAGTTCAACTCCGATTCTCTCAGCTATTTCCTGCCTTACATTATTTTTGCATTTTCACCTGTCATGTTGTTCTTTTTTTTTTTTTTAAGATTTATTTATTTATTTTAGAGAGAGAGAAAGAGCTAGTGTGTGTGTGAGTGGGTAGGCAGAGGGGGAGAGAGAGAGAATCTCCAGAAGACTCTCCGTTGAGCATAAAGCTAGATGTAGGGCTTGATCCAAGGACCATGAGATCATGACCTGAGCCGAAATCGAGTCTGAAGCTTAACTGACTTGAGCCACCCAGGCACCCCTTGTCACCTTGTTCTTACTTCTTATAAATTCTCAATTCTTGTAAATGAAAAAGAAAGTCCATTTTCCTTCTCAAAACCAGTGATTTATTCACTCACAATCTAATCCCTTTTGCAGGACTCACTCCATTAATTATCACCTTTATTTTATATCTTCATGCATTGTTTCTATTTTTCTTCCAATTAACACATTTGTATCTTCCCTTTAAAATGCTACTTCCTGTGTGACTTCTTCGCAGTGATAGCCTATGTCCACTAGCTCAATTTTTAAATAACTTGCTGATCCCATAAACATATAATTTGATGTCTAGCATTCTTTTGAGAAAAATACTCTCTTGAAGGGACAATCTTTTGGTTGCGAAGAACTTTCTTACATTTAAAAGAAAAAAATCTACATCTCTCTCCAAAAGAGAATATAAAATATAAATATGGAGACTTTATCTGTCTGCTTCCATGCTCTGTCTGGTACAGAGTTGGCACTTCAAAGCATCATCATGGCTTCCCTGTAGAGTGATGGTTTATGAAGTTCAGATAATGAGTGGTATTCTGACTAAAATCCAGCCTTCAATGGGACCATCAGGTCAATGGTCATTTCCCTAATGTATAACTGAGATAGACAAACTTAATAGTTGGAATAATTGTTTCACTGGGTCCTTCCCTGTTAGGTAAAGAGGTAGTATAGTGTGGGAGGCCAAATAGAAATCTCTGAAATTGCCCCCACACTAGAAATACCAATGCTGGCTAATGCATTGTGGGAACAGAATGTAGTAAATATATGGCAGAGATTAGTGGGGCTATGGTCCCTATCCTTTCCTTATTTCCTCTAAGTTTGCTGGTCAGGCTTTATCGGTCCCTGAAGACACAAACACTAGTAGCCCTGTTTGCAGATACTGTGCCAGATGTTTCATTGTTGCTAGAGGAGATCCATAAAGCCTCAGTTACATGACCCTGGGCCATTAATTTGGTGACAGCATTTTTTGTATTCTGATAAGAAAAGAAGATCAGAAGGAGAGGTACCTGGGTGGCACAGTCGGTTGCAACTGACTCTTGGTTTCAGCTCAAGTCATGATCTCAGGGTTGTGAGATCTAGCCCTGTGTCAGGTTCCGTGATCAGCATGGAGTCTCCTTAAGACACTCTCTCTCCGTCTCCCTTTTCCCCTCCCTGACATGAGTAATCTCTCTCTCTCTCTCAAATAAATAAATAAATAAATAAATAAATAAATAAATAAATAAATCTTAAAAATATAGAAAAGAGGATCAGAAATAGTTCATATTCTCATGGATTGGAGAAAAACATTTCTTAATAAGTTTGCCCTACATATGCCTATGTTAACTCATCCTCTTCTTATAATAGGATATGAAGAAATCTGGGTGGTTTCAGTAACCCACAGAACATCACATTGATCCATTATGTTAATATGCTGATTGGGTAGGATAAGCACAAGGTGGCTAATGTGCTAGGAGCCTACATCTGGATCCATTCTATCCTCCTCTGTTGATTTCAATAAAGGTCTTCCCCTCTTTTCTTTGATATTAATTTATTTATTTGACTACTTAGAAATCTTGTGATATTGATTATACTTTGTTTTGCATATTTAACATCTTCCACTCAAATAGATGTTTCTTAACATTTTTGTATTTCTCCATTAAAACAAAGCCAGTAATCCCTCTTTTCCCCAAAATTTCCATCTACAATGTTTTCATCCCTTTACACTGTCCAATCTCATAAAACATTTTTCTAATTTAGTTTCAATTAATCCCATTGTGTAATGAAAACAATCTTTCTAAGGTCAAGAATGACCTCCATGTTGCTAAATTTGGACATTTTGTAGTTAATCTTTGTTGGTTTCTCAACAGCATTTGATATTTTATTCCAGCCTTGTAATTTCCTTGAGAATCAGATATAACTCACTACCTACTTAACATTTTTACCTGAATAATTGAAAGTCATCTCAGACTCAACTTATTTAATCTCAAAGTCTTGCTCAATCTGCCAAGTCTATTCTTTTTTCTCTAGCAGTCCCTGTCTCAGTGGTTCCAGAATCCCAAGAGTTAATCTTGACATTTCCCTTTCTCTCATCCTTAATATCTGATCTAGCACTAGGAAGAGTTTTATTTTCCTTCCATTGTAGTAGTTTCCTAACAGACTCTTCCTTATTGTCAGTTGTACTCTTCCAGTTTTTTAGTCTCTATAGTGATTTTTATCCCCTCCAAACAGAAACCTCAAGTCATACTTTAATAAAATAAAAACCCAAATATTTAATGTGGTCAAATAAGCCCTTCATTGTCCTCACTTTTCTGTGTATTCCACCTTAATCTTATTCAGCTCCCACACTCCATGACCTTCACATACATAACTCTGGCCATTCAGTTATCAGTTATATAGGAAAGCCTTCGCTGACCACATCAGTCAGGTCTCCCCATTAAACTTCTCAATACCTGTATACTACTTTGTTTATTTATTTATGAAATATTCAGCTAGAGATTGCTATGTGTCAAACACTATTATAATTAATAGTATATATAATTAATAGTATTTAATATAATATTAAATATTGACTCAATTGATATTTATAACAATCTTATGAAATAGATACTTTTAAAATTTCCATTTTATACATCAGCAAACTGAGGACAGAGAGGTTAAGTAACTTGCCCAGTCATACAGTTGTACATGGCAGACAGGATCAAATCCCAGGCCTTTGACATTTTTTTTAATCAAATAATTTTAATCAAGTTAATAGGAAACAGTAAAAGTGCAATTATCTGAAGACCCCCATATTTCCCATATTTCACATTTTTAAACTATTTCCATTGTCTTTACTTATAAGGTGTTGCAGGTGGGACCCACTCTTGAATCTTCTTTCTTGTGGTAGAATAAGGTACATATTGTTCTGGAGTGCCATTCACATTGAACTTATGGTTTGTCCAGATGAATTTAAGAGCAGCAGGTGATTTTGTTGTTGGAGGATCATTGATCATAGAGTGAGGCCCATGATGCCATTCAGAGGCCACCATGCTTCCATCTATATCCCAAACTGTGTTTTGTCATTCATTTCAGTAGTATATATATAACCCATCAATGACAACCAGTGTCCATACTTTCTAACCTCCTCACTTATGCTACCTCTTTTCTTTAGGAACATTTCTCAAAGTCACAGTTTACATTTATTTGTGTGATCATGAATGTCCATTTCCTCACTTCAAGGAAAACTACCTGTTTGACTCCGTAGTACAGTACTGATACAACTAGTAAGAGTCACAATAACTGAATGGATTAAATACCAAATTATTGATTCACAAAGCTCTGCATTTTAGATGTTAACTTACTCTCATGTGTGCTGTCCTTTGGAGTTTCGTATTGCTAACTTAAATCATTTCAAAAAATTTCAGAATGAGCATCAGGCAAAAAGGTATTTGAAAAAGGTGATGAATTATTTTCATGGCCTTCCCTCTTAATAAAGTGGGAATCTAAAGTAGAGAGATCAGCATTTCAGAAATGTTATAGAAAGTATTCATTTTTCATTCATGTTGAAAGTTTCATGAACCAGAAAGTTTTATGAAGTTTCATTTCCCTTTTTCTAATTAATTATGAATTCAAACTTCTTGTCAAGCTAAAGCCAATGGATGGTAAAAGAAGGTAATATTTTTCTGATTATGAAATAACATGTGTTCATTACATGCAATTTTAGATATGTAGAAGATTGTTAAGAAGAAATGAAGAATCAGTTATTGCTAAATCTGCCAAGAAGAAAAAACCCTGAATTCATATTTTGGTGCACAAATCCTCAAAATCCATGTGCATATATAGGTATATAAATATTTATACATATGTGTCAAATATAGGAAAATGTATATACACATGTATATGGGTGTGTATGAGTGTGTATACTTTCAAAATTAACATGATTTTTTAAATGAGTGTTTTTTGTTATTTTTAAAAAGCTTTTATTTATTTATTTGAAAAAGAGAGCATAAGCTGGGAAGAGAGAGAGAGGGAAAAGCAGACTCCTGCTGAGCAGGGAGCCTGATCCTGGGCTTGATCCAAGGACTCCAGGATCATGACCTGAGCTGAAGGCAGACACCTAACTGACTGAGCCTCCAAGGCACCCCAAATGAGTGTTTTTTAAACTTAACTTTATATAAGAATCCTATTTTACTATTAAGTTTTTCAAAACATGATATTTAATGTCTGGACAATATTCATCCTATATAAACCATAGCTTCCTGTTTGTGCAGCAGTAAGACCTGTATAGCTGATCTGTGTAGCTCAGATCTGTTTTTCAGTGACTCATGTGCTTACATATATCTGGAGCACATTTCTGTAAGTGCCTTGTTTGAAGCTGGTGTTGAAGCTCATAGCAGTGACCCCAAAGTTTAATGACTTCCTCTGTATCCTACTGTCATTTCTATATAATATTGATTTTTCTTTTCTCTCTCTCCCTCGATAGATTGATGATAGATACATACATGAAAGATAGAGACAGATAAGACAATTGGATGGATAGATAGATAATTTTTGTGGTTTTTTTTGGGTTTGTTTGTTTTTTTTGTTGTTGTCGAGGTTAATTAACCTTAGAGTTGGTAGACTCTGAGGACTGCTAAACATATGCCTGGGTAGATGGCCTTGACAGGAGACAGGGCTTGTTAGCAACATAGGCAATTTGGATGATCTTAAGGCATCTTAAGATCATTTATTTTATCATAAAATCAAGATACTTTCTCCACCATTCGTATAGAATTGTGCCTTCAGAAAACACATTGGTGCTGAAAGCCCCCCTGAGAACACTTTGCAGTATACCAGGACTGACTGATGAGCCCAAGAGCCAGTGCTCATTGGTGAAAGCTAAATGTGTTGTTCTGCACCTCATTCCCCAGCCTGCCAGGCAGAATGTGATGATGGCCTAGGTGACAGCTGACACCATGGGATGACAGTGAGATTTCATTTACTTGTAAAATGCAACCACAGAACTGCTCAATTTGGCTGTGAGAGGCAGTACTTTTAACTATCCTGGGGAAAAAGAAAGGATCCTTCAAATCATTACAGAATTCTGCTTTCAGACCTCTAAGTTCTGATCATGTGCTCTCCGAGACCTTGAGCTCAGCAGTGAATCCGTGTCTTTGACAGACCCTAAGGATGTTGCGCGTACAACTGTAGACCACTCCTCTTCTCCAACCCTGGCACAAAGGAGAGTGGAGATGGCTTCCTTAAAAGTTGAATACCTGGAGAAACACGTCTTCTAGCACCATCAACATCCTCCCAATTTCCCTCCCTTGTGTTCCTGCTCATTGAGGCATATCTCTTCCCCCTTATCAAGATGTGTCATGATATTCAATGTGTTTATATGGCTATCTGCTGATCTCTCTTTTGGGGACACTGCAAACAACTTCTTACCTAGTGTATGGCCTGGTTTCACATGCCATAGGGATCTTCCAATTTTTGGTGTGACGCTGACACCTTTCTTGCTTGGCTCAAGATGGGCCACAGTAAGTCTTCTTTCTCAAAAGTAACACAGCACTAGGCTGAAATTCCATGAAGAGAGGCACTGTCTATTTTGCCATTGCTATATCCTTAGCAACCTATACACTCCTTCTACTATGGTAAGTCTTTAGTAATGAATGAGTGAGTGGTTTCCTTGGCAACCTCCCAAAGACTTTTCACTTCCTACTGCTGTTCCCTGCCCATCTCTGTCAGTGTTTTATCTCAAGTGCAGTGGAAGTGGAAAGAATAAGTCTTTTGCAAGTGCAAAGCAAATCCTTTCATTATGCTTTCTGGCATCTCTCTTAAGCTACCCCTTGTCCTGAAAGTACTAGGCACCAATTATCTTGATACTGTGATTTCTTCTCTTTGTCCATCTTCTGCTCTTTAGGTTGTATTTTACAAAACATTTAGTTTTTGGTTATTAGAATACAAATTTGAATTAAATTACACAAAAATGTGGAAATTTGTTGGCTCATATAACCAGTGGATAGGATACAGTTGGACTCAGGGACAAGTGGAACCAGTTCAAATGCTATCAAGATTCCTTTCATGTGCTTATGGACTCTGCTTTTGTTTGGAGGAAGCTTCATCCAGTCTGCTTCTACTGTAGAGTAACTTTCTCCCCTTTATGTGGAAGGTGACTGCCAACAACTTTTAAATGTCTCATCTCAGACTCTCTATTCCAAAGCTCAGTATAAAAAATCATAGGTAGAGACTTAGGTTGGCCTGGCCTGGATCACATGATGACCATTGGACCTACCTATGGCCAGAAGACTGAAATATTGGGATCAGAAATGCCTTTTAGTGAGAGAAGGAAATAATAGCCCACACAGATAAATATAATTTCCCAGAAAGAGTAGGTTATTACACAGTATTTGATAATATACTAAGAGAAGATAGTGATTATTTCCTGACATACCTATGAAAGACAAGCTTGTGTTCAGTTACATCATACTTTACATTATTGAACATAGCTCCAATAGCTATTCTTGTTCGCTAACTCTAGCATCTGGGTCATCTTAAAGTCAATCTCTGTTGATTTATATATTCTCTTGAGAATGGGTCACATTTTGCTGTTTTTCCATATGTCTAGTAATTTTGGACAGTATCCTAGACCTAGTGAACATTGTATTAGAATCTCTGGATTCTGTTGTATTCTTCTGAACAGTGCTGATTTCATTGTTTTAGCAGGGAATTAAATGAAAGGTCTAAAGTTGCAAACTTTGTATCTTATGCAGTAAACTCTATATCAGTTTAATTATTTTATCTTTGGTTTGACTGTCTTGTGCATGCATGTTTCTGGGATCAGCTAGTGATTTGGGCAGAATATATAAGCAAAATTTGGAATTCTCTTTTTTTGGCTCTCTCCTTTTCAGGATTCACACCCCCCTCCACCATCTGCCACACACACACACACACACACACACACACACAAACACGCATTTTCCAGTGGCTGTGATGATCTCAAACTCTGTCCTCAAGTTCTCTAGGGTAGAAAGATTGTGGCTTGTCTATCAGAGTTTTAGATGCCCTTCATCTAAATTAGGACCTGTGTTAGTCTACATTTAAATCACACTCCTGGGGTGCCTGGGAGGCTCAGTCAGTTAAGCATCTGCCTTAGGCTCAGGTGATGATGAAGCTCCATATCAGGCTTCCTGTTCAGTGGGGAGTCAACTTTTTCTTCTGCCTTTCCCCCTGCTCATATTCTCTCTCTCTCAAACTAGTGAACAAATCAAGTCTCTAAAAAATAAAAAAATCACACTCCCAATTGGAAATATTTTATAGTGGAACCTAGGCATCATCCAGATAAAAGGATATCTCAGGAAGAACTCCTGGGTCCACCCAATACCCACAGCTGGGCAGAGAGACAATGATATCACTATTCTGCAAGCTTCCTGAGAGCAGACACTGAAACTTGTTCCACATCATGTCCTCAGTACTATGCATACAGAAGTGTTTGATAATACTTGTGGGGTAAGTGAATAAAACCTAAATTGATGGATGGATAGATGGGTGGATGGATGGGTGAGTGGATGAATTTTCATGGAATTCTTTACAGAGAATAAACCTTTAGACAAAAGAACTTGCACAAGATTAGGGGTGGAATAAGAACAAAAATAAGGCTATACAGATAAATGCCTAATAGATTCTTTCTTAGAAATAGGTTCCAGTATTACAATGCCACGTCTTATAAGAGCGTGTGAGTCTGAGGGCTGCTGACGTGTTTCCTGTTCAGAAGCAGAGATCTCAGGTAATTGTTGCTGGAAATTATGTCTTGTTCTTCCACAGAAAGAAGTGAAGAGGGAGTGTTGACTTTCTGTATAAACAATATTCTCAGACTATAGTTGATGAACACTTCTCAGAAGACATGCCTTTGGCACCTCAAGATGATAGGTTTGGAAATCCTGAAATATCTTTCTCTTTTTCTGAATGTGAAATTTGAAGGGGAATATTTTGATGCAATTTCCTGCACTAAATGGTACCTGAACATTTTCAGACACAACACAATTAGAATATTGCTTGACCCTAATAGGGTATGGATTATTAGGAACTAGGGCAATTCAATGTGGGCTAAAAAAAAAATGTGACTGAACAAGTTATAGTGGACAAAATTGTTAGCAAAGCTCCTTTTTGCTTAAAGGGGAAACGCCCAAGCAGAACAAAAGTCCAAGTGACTTCTACTCTGAAGTTGTAAAGCCACACATAATGGCAAGGACAGTTCTCAAAACCCAAACAGACTGTCAGTAGTGGAAGGTCAGATTATTCCTCTCTTAAACTGAAATAAGCTTGTGTTAATACATGGTGTTTTTGTTTGCAGTTATTTTTAAAAATAATTTTGGGCTCAACAAAGAAGATATAATAGCTGAACAGTTGAATTATTTGAAGAATCTGAAATGTCTTAGATTAGTTAATGTCCAATTACAATTACTTGGGGGGACTTTTTATTATAAAAGTAACACATATTCCTTGTAATTTCTGAAAATACAGAGAAGCAAAGATTGCATCTCAACTTTTAGCATTTTGTCATATGAGCTTTTAGTATTTTTTGTTTTTATCCATTTGTCTTAATTATATAAGGAATACAAAATTAAAGTTATGAAATATAACAGAAAGATATAGCACAAAAGGAGAAAGTAGTTCTTCACCCAGATAATCACTGCCAAGAGTTTCCTATCAAGCTCCATTCATTTTTCTACACATATATTTTAATAAAAAATAGGATTCTATTGTACATTCTGTTTTATGACCTACTGTTTGTCTGATCATAGATTAATTCTATAAATATCCTTTTGTATATCATTTTCCATTTTCTATGGAACAGACTTGGTGATTTAATTACTTAATCCCTTATTAATATTTAGGTTGTTCTAATGTTATGATCATCCTGATACACAAATGTGTGTATGTATCCATAATTAGTTCCTTAGGATAAATTTCCAGAGGGAGACATTGGATTAAGGGTTTTCTGAACTTTTTAAGTTTTTTCTCAAGATTAAAAAAAAATTGTCCTCCAGGAAAGTTTTACAAATTTAGATTTCTAACAGCAGAATATGAAAAAGCCTCTTTCCCTTATTGTTGCCAGTGCTGGGTATTATGTTTTTAATCTTCTCTAATCTGATTCTAAGAATATCTTATTAGTATAATTCATATTTCTTTGATTTCTAGTAGGATATGAAAATGCAACTTCATAGTGAAGAAGAATCAGTAAAGTGAATATGTTTAGTGTGGTACTAGGTGCTTATCTGGGTAACTTGGGTCAAGGTGACTCCAAGTAGAAAAGCTGCTATTTACATTTTGTAAGATGAAGTGGGATGTGTGGCAATAATGAGCTCAAAGATTCCATACCAATAGCCTGAGTGTCCATGTTTATTTCCCATAAGAAGTGGCAGCACAATGAGACATGCTATAAGCAAAGACTGAAGCAATGAAAGCCCTTGTGGGGCCATGTTTTATTTTCCTTTGGGAGACTTTCGTGGCCTTGGGTTAGCTGGTGTCTTCCCCCTTGACTGGCCATCTGACTTGAAAGTGGGACAACCTGTTTGAGTGCTTTTCTTCTTTCTGTAGGAGTTGTTGGCACCAACCCATCTTAGAATGCCAGTCTTTGCACTCGGGCCTCATTTTTGAATAACCATCCTTTCTCCTCTGCCTGATTCAGTTGTTCTCAACCCTGGTTTGCATATTAGACCTACCTGTGGAGCTTCTATGAGTCATGCTTCCCTCACTTCTTCATCTCCTTGGGCCAATTAAATTATAATCTCTGGGAGATGGGATCTAGGCATGATGGGATTTTGTTAAAAGCTCCAGGTATGACACTAGTGTGAATCCAAGATAAAGAACCAATGAGCTAATTTATTTCTTTCCTTCAGTGTTTTTTTAAGATTTTATTTATTTATTCATGAGAACATACAGAGAGAGACAGAGGCATACACAGAGGGAGAAGCAGTCTCCTTGAGGGGAGCCCCATGTGGGACTCGATCCCAGGACTCCAGAACCATGCCCTGAGCCGAAAGCAGATGGTCAACAACTGAGCTACCCAGGCGTCCCTATTTCCTCTCTTTAGTTACCACATGAAACACACCTCTTCACACCTTTACCTCCCTGTATATATACATGTGCTTTCGCAAGCCAGCTCCAATTTAGATTTCACCTAAAAGAATCAGAACAACAATATAGATGAACTATATTCAGATTTACTGTGTAAACCTAATTGTGGTAAATATTCAAGGATGTCTTCTTGTTTAATCAGCAATCTCTCTTGCAAGGGACAGTTTAGTATGTTATATGTAAGTAACCAATTTCATATATAAATTAGCACCAGCAAATAAACCACCACCTTAGCTTCAAGGCTGTGGGACTAAATGCTCAGCCAGGGGACCAGAAATGGACCTGGTGTTCTGAAGCAGCCTACGAGCCTAGAGAAACTGTCCTGTCCAAAGCTGACCTGTCTTGTTTTGACCTCTGGGAACCCACCACCATTCTATTTCTTTTGTTTCCTTGCTGACACTTTGGCTATAGAAATCACCAATTACATTGGCTAGCCTGACCCCAGGCTCCCATGAAGGATATCTTCAATATCTCTTTTCAGATTGGCTGTGATACAGGACTTTGTAATTTTCTCTGAGTCTCTCAGTACTGGTCCATAATGTTTTTCTCTCCCTCCTGCTTCTGATGAACCACGGGAAACAAGCAGCCCAGCCAAACAAGGAAGCCCACTCTCCTAGAATAATAGTTTCCTTTCTCCAGGGTCTTCTCCATCTCCCTCTTTGGAAAGCTTCCCCATCTTCTATAACAGCAGGCAAGAGACGAAAGTGTACATTTGATATGCAACGACTATGCTTAGTATTCAAATACTGCTATCCCAGAAGAAAAGTTCTTCTCAGCACTTTTGAATCTATGAACTCGTTCTATTTCAGTACTTGTGGCCCTGCTCCCATTTACTGCTGGAATGGAAATGCAGCATAAAGAAATGAAACAGTGGCCAGAGGCCTACAGACACTCAGGACACTTCTCTGAGCTTTAATGTTCTTATCTGTAAGGTCCCTAATAATACCTGCCCTGTAGGTCCCATGGGGTTATTGCAAATGGGATGATCTATGGGAATATGTGATTTGAAATTGTGAAGAGATGCATACTTCTTTATTGGTGTTTGATTTATAAATAATAAAATGTGCAAAATCCAATACATTTTGACAAATATACATACCTGTGTAACCAATAGTCAAAGCAAGATACAAAAGCTGATCATTATTGTAGGCAGATCTTATTCTTTTATGATGAATCCATACCACATCTTCCACAGCCATGCAGTAAAGCACAATTCTGATTTCTATAGCTAACCATAGATTCATTTTCCCTGCCCTTGAATGTCAGATAAATGGGATCATACACTCTGTTTTTTCTTGTAGTTGGCTTCTTTATCTAATGTGATGTCAGGAAGATACACCTATGTTTTGTTTATCATTCCATTTTGTTGCAGAGGAGTATTTCATTGCATGACTATACCACATTTTATTTATCTATTCTCCTGTAAATGGGTATTTGGGTTATTTCCAATTTTAGCTATTATGAATAAAACTACTATGAACATTCTTGTACATGTAATTTTGTGGATATATACTTTCATTTCTTTTGGGCATGTACTCAAAGTAGAATTTCCAGGTCATAGGGTAGGTACAAGTTTACCTTCATAAGAAACTGCTAAACCACTTTCAAGGGTAGTTTTCTGAGAGCACCAGGTCCTTTCCATCCTTGCAAGTTCCTTCAGCCTCTTTAATTTCAGCCATTCTGGTGGATTTCAGTATGATTTTAATTTGTATTTCCCTAATGACTAATGATACTAATCATCTTTGCATGTGTTCTTAGGTTATTTGTATATATTCTTTGGTGAAATGCCAAGTCTTGCCTGTTTTAAAAATTAGGTTATTACTAGATAGTTGAACTCCTTTTTTGGTTTCCATTCTTCCAGTTAAAAATCCTTCTAATTATATTAGTTTTATTTCCTTAGCAAACAACTGAGAACAAATTGAAGAGCAGATTCATAAATCTAATAGGCAATGTTTTTTCCAACTTTAATATTAATACAAGTCACCTGGATATCCTGTTAAAATGTACATTATGATTCAGTAGGCTTGGAGTGTGGTCCAAGATTCTGAATTTCTAGCAATGTGCTGCAAGATGTTGATACTGCTGGTCCAGTTGCCACTGTTGAGTAGCAAATAATAAAGGCTTCTTCACTGACGGAGTCCTGGCAGTACTAGAAGGTCATTTTTATACTGGTACATCATCTATATTTTCCATACATCTCTGTTCTTGTGAAATCATAGACTTAGAATGCCAAAGGTGAAAGAGTCTCAGAAGTAAGATTAAAAGTTGTAGATTATGGTATATTGATTTCACCGATGGATCTAATTCTTCAACCTTGTGAATTCAAACACTTTGCCATGTAGTTTTGTTGTGCCCTTTCACTTTGATTCTGTAACCTGCTTTATCCAATGGGATAGCAGATAGGACAAAGGAGAACTTTGAAGAGTGCTTCTGCATTTGGATGTTGCCCTACCTTGTTTCTCTGTATTCACCAGTTTACCTTCTGAAGACACATGGCTCCATTACATGCTGCCCCTGCTAACGTCAGCAGACCACCAAACACATGCATGACCCTGGTGAACATGGGAAGAACTTTTCTGCCCAACTCCACCCAAATTGTTATCTTGTAAAGTCAAGCTAAGTAAATACTTATTGTTTTAAATCAATGAGTTTTGGGGGTAGTTTTTAAAATTTTATTATCTATCTATCTATTATTTATTTATTTATTTATTTGTTTGTTTGTTTATTTATTTATAAAAAGATTTTATTTACTTATTTGAGAGAGAGAGAAAGTGCAAGGGTGTGCATGAGCAGGGGGCGGGGCAGGAGAGACAGAGGGAGAGGGAGGAGTGGACTCCCTGCTCAGCAGGGAGCCCAAGTAGGGCTTGATCCCTGGACCCTGAGATTGTAACCTGAGTTTAAGGCAGATGCTTAACCAACTGAGCCACCCAGGCAGCCCTTGGGGGTTAGTTAGTTTTGTTACACAGAGTTATTGGGGCTAATTGGATGATTTTCTTTCGGTGGAGGAAGGAGTTGCATAAAGGGAGGCATAAGGATACCAAAGAAAGTCATTGTCCAATTCACCCCTTCTCCATAACCTCTCTTGAGTCTTCTTTCCTTTGCCAGATACTGTTTTAGTTTGCCTAATCTTGGTTGCTAAACTTCATCTAGAGTCAGAAAAAAAAAAAAAAAGGGGTTTAAATCCTAGTTCTGGAGCTTATTACCTCTAAGTCATTAAACCTCTCTAGGTTTCAGTACCTCAGTAGTACTATCTATGGCCTGAAGTTGCTATGGGAATTAAATGCAACAAATATTAGTAAAGTGATTAGCATGGTGCCTGGTCCATAGTAAATGCTCAGTAAGTGGTAGGCACTAAAAAAACAATTGATTATAACAGTTATAGTTTTAGTTAAAAAAACCCCAAGATTGTATTAATTATACTTTTTCATGGAAAATACCCAATACTTGGAAATTAATTTAGAGGGCAAATACAATATATTTATTAAACACCTTTAAGAGCTACCAGGATTTTGTTAGATATCAAGAGAAAAGAAAAAAGAGAAAGAGAGACGTATAATGAATTTATGAATGAATGTATAATCAAATATTTCTATTTACATTTCTAAGAGTCAAAGCAAAAAATAGACATGGACTATTATAATGTTTTATTCAATACAATGAATATAAAAAATAACTGAACTAATAACACAGGAGCATCAAAGATCGCTGTCAATTTCATTTCTATTGGCTTATTTAATTTGGCTTTGTCTCTGGTATTTAATTGTCCAGTACACTAATTTGTTTTGTGTTGAACTTATTTTATAGAAAGAAACTATATTTATTTTAATTTTTACTTGGATTGTACATAACTTTATATTTTACATATAACTTTATTTTTTTATTTTTTAAAAAACTGAGTGGTGACAGACATTTATTGCCAAGATAATTTATAAAAAGCTTTATTTTACTGGACTCTGTTCCATCTGCTATTCAGATGATTGTATATCTTTTATTGAGGGGTCAAAACATTTTATTTTTATGGGTAATAATTTTATTCATAATATCAATTGCCTAAACTTACTATCTGGGCAGATAAATTTTTCCTTAAAGGATCTTAAATCTTCTCCTAAAAGTTAATTTTATATGTAACATTCTACTTTTTGGCAGCCATACCAGCTCTACGATGACTGTTTTCTTTAAATTGAACCACAGCTTATTTTAGCTAAAAGAAATGTATAGCAGCAATTCCCCATTCAAAATGGTATTTGGAAGGTTGTTTAACTTGGTAAGTGAGGTAGACATCCAGTAATTTTGGCCAGTAACTGAGTAAAGGAGAATAATTAAAATAATGCACCCCTTGTTACTAGAATCGATTTTTTTGTGCGTCCTTTCTATCTTGTGACCTTTATTTCTGTTTTCTTATTTTTCAGGCTGTTGGGCAATACACATTTCATGGTTTGGAAAAGACAATTACTTGTCTATGATTTCCCTAAAATAAATAAAAGAACCTTAGAGGGGAAACATGTTAGTTTTAGAAATAGTAAAACGGAGCAAGTCCTCCTTGTGGTTAAAATTATGAAGGAGAGCTATGTGCCTTGAATCTGATTGTGTGTATACAATCAGATTCAAGGCACATAGCTCTCCTTCATAATTCATATATATATATATATATATATATATATATATATATATATATACAGAGAGAGAGAGTATCTAGAACAATAAAGATTGATTTGAGTGTAGAGAGTGGGAAAGTCGTATGTCTGATGTTTCATTTATTATTTTCTCTCTGGGACAACTCATTCAGACACTAGGCTGCTGGAGGGATCAGAAACAGAAATGGTTTATGTATGAATTGCTGTGAATGACATGCATCTAAATATTTAAGGCTCAGATGTTGGGTACTTAGAAATACGTCTGCTGTTCAGCTGGTCACACAGACATTATCTCAAGTATGGAAAAATGAGAGTCTTCTCTTGGGTTTAGGTTAGGATAGACAAAAGGAGAAAGATAATGAGTTTGGACTATGTATATTGCTCACAGCAGTACATAAAGAACAATGTTCTGAGAGGGCAAGCAACAATAATAAATAATGGATTGTAAAATGCAAATCTGGAGAGAAGAGTGTTCTGCGAGGCTTTAATCTTGAAGGGTTCTTAAAACCTTTAACTAGTACGTAACTTTTTGTAGTCTTGGGCAAGAATGACAAATAGCCTAATTGTCAATGTATTGTGTACAAAAGAAGCATAAGAGATAAATAGATACAATTTAATAAGACATTAAGATGGACAAGACAAAATAAAACCTCAAGTTGAAACAGAATCTGCAAAGTAGAATGCTGTTTTCTTGACCAGAGCTAAAGCTGAATGAAACAGCTCTTAGTCATTGATTTTTATAAAGTAGATATTGGCCTTTCATTTGGTTGGTGCTAAACATAACATGCTTTATTGGAGAGATACCTATAAAATTGGCAAGTTATAGCTAGTTATAGGTCATAAAATGAAAGTTTAAGAAAAAGGCATTCTCCAGCAAAGTTTTCCTTAACTCTTTCTTTTGATTTTTTTAATGTTTATTTTTTAAGTATGAGAATATCTAAATATTAAGAATATTGTTTTCTTCTTTATGGAACTCGAGCCTCTAAGAGTCTAGCTGGGTTAAGAATTATTATTATAAATTTTGTTTTCTATGGTTTGATGACCACTTTTTTGTCAAACATTAGAATTCCTATCTCTTAAAAATTAGACATATGTAGCCTATATGACAGAAGGCATGAAGAGGTAAATAATACAGCCTCAGGCTGCTGCAATTAGGAGTGTCTTGGTATACTTCTTTTGCTCAAAGGGAGAGCCTTGGCAGATAATACTAATATGGATTCTTTTCTTCCTTGCTTCCAAAGGCAAGAATTTAAAAAAAAAAAAGTTCATGTGTCACAGTATAACAGTATAACAGCCTACATGACACCGAACAAAGTGATCAGAAATAAAGTTTCAGTGCAGGGCAAGTTGGGAGAGAAGTCATTCTCTAAATCGAAGTAAGTGGCAGTGGCATTTTTCTGAATCTGTTGGAGGAAGCAATCTCCTTAGCAATAGAGTTAATGAGGATTTTGCTCTTTGAAGTCTGAACTTTGAACAATTCCAGAGAGACTTGGAATTTTTTCTGTTTGGTTTAAGGGAAAAAGAAATATGGGTGCAATTGCTTCAGTGCAAAGCAGACTGGGACAAGGGCAAGGGGGACCCAGGAAGATCATTAAGGCAGAAAGATGGAAACACAGAACATAAAAAATATTCCTCTCGTCCTATTCATTTTCAGTGAGTAAGGAGAGCGAGGGGAGGAAGTCAATGAGCATTACTTTGGATCGCTGATAGTTATAATCACCTATGCTGTTGTTGATTGCATACTAAGACGTGTATGATTCTACCTTTCAGAATGTGAATTCTGTTCTTAGTTCAGCCCTTGGTGTCTTGGTACATCATTTACTAAAGTTTGTGTCTCATTGTGGATCTATATCTGAACCAGCTAAATTCCAACTGGCAAGATTCTGGTACCTTAAACTAAATAAACATCTCTTCTACCAAGTTATATTCGAAGACTCTCTTTCTACCCAGGAGTAACACACATTACATACACATTTCATGAGAGGTAACATTTTGAGTTCAGAAATGGAAGCTAAGGGATGCCTGGGTGGCTCAGCAGTTGAGCATCTGCTTTTGGCGCAGGGCGTGATCCCAGTCCCGGGATCAAGTCCCACATCGAGCTACCTGTGAGGAGCCTTGCCTCTCTGTCTATGTCTCTGCCTCTCTCTCTGTGTCTCTCATGAATAAATAAATAAAATCTTTTAAAAAAAGAAATAGAAGCTAATAATTGTGTTTCTGTTTATAAAATATTTTGTAATATCACAAGAAGAATTAAAGTAACTTGCCTGTTTAGGATGCTTTAGAAGTTATAAGCAGTTAATATCTATGCTCTCACTTTATTTTGTCCTTTAAGTAGATATGGATTTTTAAAAATGAGAAAGCAAGGTGAGGTAATATAAATAACATAGGTCAAGCTTCTAGTCAAAAGACCTCTCATTAAGGTCTCCTTTTAAAAAATCTTATACTCCTGTCACCTTGCCATTTCTTTCCAATGTAAATGACTAGGGAACAGGTTATTTCCAGGTTATAGCTAAAGTCTTAGACTCTTTTCATAGATCATTTATCTGAACTTTTCTTTTTCATTGCAAAATTTGTTTTAACCACATTCTTATTATTTAGTAATTTTTTGGTTTAATAAAAGCTCTTTTATAAGAATATTATATACCTTTGCAGCTTAACTGAAGAGAAATCAATAAGTATGACAGTCTTTTAGGAGAATGCAAATGTGTATTCCAAAATAAGAAATACCAGTACAAAATTTTCAGTTGCTGACTTCTAATCTGAGAAAGGTAAAACAGGCATATTCACTTTGGAAACAAGGGATTGCAAAGCCCTTAAAGTGAGTGATGTATAAACAGAAGGTTCTGTGTGAAGTGAATGGCTTGAATAAATTGTGCTTTTCTACTGATAAAAATGAAAGAATTGAGACATTTTAGGTCTGTCGTTCTTCACAAAGATTCACTAAATATAATCTACCAATTTTCCAAGGTGATCTTGAGTATGCACAAAAGGCTATGTTGTATCAAGAATAAAAGGCAAATATTTCATTTTTTTTAAGAATATTTTTTTGTTTAGTAAATGTTATGGAGAAGCAAAAGTTGAGATAAATACTGTGAGGATTTTTTTAAAGCTACAGTAAATAATTCCAAATTCCCCCATATGCCCAAATTAGAGTGGCTATTGCAGTAAAAAAGGATCATTCACCAGATTGTGAAATTATAGACTCTTTACCACTGTGGAGAAGAGGAAATATCATTTTATCCAATCTATAATTCTATTGATTATTTTCATATCACTCTATTTATTTTCTGAGACCCTAAATCCTAACACTCAGCACCAATTCTTTTCTTCTAGCCCCAGACTTTCAGTTTGCTGGTTATTTAACAATATTATATACTTTCTATTGTTAGAAAGCAATGAAAATTATGTTTTTTTGAGAATATCAAAGTGTATATGCTATAGTAAGAAATAGTTGTGTCCCTGAAGGTCGCCTCCTGAACAGATGAAGTGCAAGTTTTTCATTGCTTTAGCTGACAGCATAATGCGTCAGCCTCTTTATGGCTCTACACCTCAACTTGGCACAACCATTTTTTACGGATGGAAGAGAGGGAGACATTCTAGGTTATTTGTATGGAGACAATGATGTGTTCAGCTAGATTTCCCTTGTCAAAATTACAGCATGATGACAGAGTGTGTCAGATTTCCCATCAGAACTGGACAGAAGAGCCACATGACTCTGGAAAGATCAGATAGCAACCTGACACATCTGTACTCATGAAGCGACAAGTTGGGAGTTACTAAAAATAATGTTGGTTCCCTCAGTAAAATAGTCAAAGCAAAGGGCAAAAAGGTCAAATGAGTTAAAGACTTTTGCCCTCAGACCATGGAGGTTCTAAAACAACAAGAGACCAGCCCCCGGCCCTAACTACCTTGACTTACATTACGTTATATTACAAGAAATATAAGAGCCAGTATAAAGCAGAGAAAATGCAGATAATGCTAGATTTTCAGTATAAGATGACTTACTCAAATTCTTATCTAGAACTGTAACTGAAACTTGGTAATTTGAATATGTCAAAACAATGGCATGGCTATTTTTCCTCTGCACCCATATGCGTCTCGATTTTTCTGGGAGCAGAGGTCTCTTAATGGCCCATCCAGAAGTCAGTGGTCCAAGGACTTCCCGTACATCATGGAATGACATCTGGCGGAGAAAACCCAGTAATGGAGGAGGGTGGAGCAAACTCTGGGATGAGAGTGATTATGGTGGGTACAGTGTGGCAGCTGCACTGTATCTCCAGATGTGTGTGTTTATGTCTGTCTGTGTTTGGCCTTTGCCTAAGAGCTTCAGTTCAGTAAGAGACTCAGTTCTGAATGCCTTTGTCCCTGACTCCAAAGAGACACTTGGGTTGGAATAGCCCAGTCAAGGAAACGGCTGTCATTTGGGACAGTAAAACACTGGAGTTTGGGACATCCTTTTACTAGGATTTTCCCTGAGTATTTTTTATTTCTTCAAACGATGTGAAGTGGCAGTGGTGCCAGGCCCCTAAGAACCAATCCTCACAGACGAAGAGACTATATTATATCTGAAAGGCACCAGCAAATAAACTCTTTGAGGCCAGGGACTCTCTTTTGGTTTACATCCCCAGTGTCTGTCACATAGTAAGTGTGCAGCAAGTATTTGCTGAATGAATTTAAAATATAGCATAGTTTTGTCAGGTTGAATCCATTTACGAGTAGGTGTTATCACTCTCCTCTGCATTATTTTTATGCAGGTTTCCATAAAATCGTGACTACTAAAATGCTAGAGATTTGTCCCTCCACTGATGTCAGTGAATTAATATCTCCTGTTGAAGACCACATGAAATTAATTTCTCTCCAATTTGTCAATGTGGGTTGCTGTTTTGTTTTATGAAATTTCTCAGATGGATTGAACTAAGTAGGAGAGTTGACAAACTACTCTTGCCTGGTAGGATTTTTACCCTTGCCTGTGAAGTTAGTAGGTGTATCTTCGCTTTGTGGGTTGGTGATTGTCATGGCTGCCATTGAAATCACTTTCAAAGCAGTTGAAATTTTTTGGATCCCTATTATGAAAAGCCCCAAGAGAAGGGGAAAGGAGAGCAAAGACATTTAACAGTTTGTCTCTGCTCCTCAGATGCATAAGTCCTAGTTGAGGGTCAGACACATATACATATATATGTGTGTGTGTATATATATATATATATGGCTCCACCTTAATTTCATACAAAATTTGCTGAAATGTTCTATCTACTTATCTGACCTTATTTTGCTTCATGGTACTTATCACATGCTTGTTCATTATCTATCTGCTCCACCTGGAATGGAAGCCTGTGAGGATAAAAGGGATATGTTTATTTTGTTCATTTCTGTTTCTAGTGCCCTGTGCACTGGTTGGCACATAATAACCCCTTAATAAGTATTTATTGACTGAGCTATCAATGTCAGGCAGCCTATGATTTTTTCATAGACTAAGACTAGATAATCTGTGAGTCTTTCAATGCTAACAGTTTATAGTCACCCATGGTCAAGGACAAATGATCAACCAATAAAAAAGAATTTTTAAAAAACCTATTTTACTCTATTCAGAAAAGAAAGGTGGGATTCAGTAGATTCCCTCTCATTTAAACATTTCTTGATACATCTGATTTTCAGCAAGGTTTTTTGTTTGTTTGTTTCTGGTGTTTCAATCAGAGTCAGTTCTCTTTACCACCTCTGTTGCTGAAGTGACAACAGTATAGATGGTCCTCAAAAATGTCTGATGACGTTTTGTAACATGCAGAATCTTATGCCCACAGAAATAATCTTTTTATGGATATTGCAGTCTTTGGGAGAAATAAAGGTCACAAGTTTTGAATTGATTATTTGAGGGGAAAAAAGAATCAATACATAACTGCTTAATGGCTCTCAGACTCTGAATTACAGGAAAATTTTTGTTGAAACACAATGAAGTTATACTGTGCAATTCAATCACAGACTAAATCATTCAGAGTTAGTTTTACCCTAAAATCCATCAATAATAGCAATAATGTTTGGTAGGAAATGCAATTTTGAAGACTGATGTGAACTGTCTACTTAAATAGCCATAGCACTAACGAATTAAATTTTCTCCTGGTCATTTCCAGTTGTTGTTTCTTTGGTTTTGGGTTTTTTTTTTTTTTTTTTTTTTTTTTTTGGTAACATGCTCTCTTGGATAACACCTGATGATAATAACTAAGGATCTGTAATTCTGCAGCCTTAGCCTGACTTTATTTTATTCCTTAGGGAATGAATAAGCATGTAAATTAGACATGAATCACTACAGTCACTTGTCAATCTAAAAATATTTGTGAGCAAGGTAGGCCAAAAATGACTGGCTGGTGATTGCAGAATCTGTTGAAACGTAGTGCTTTCTTTAAAATATATTACTTTTTCTAATTGAATTAGATGAGTTTCACATGTTTGGCTCATATACCAACATTTGGGATTGATGAGTAGGAGGTGACAACCAGAGGGTCAGGATAAATTAAAAATATATATATATCAGGAAATCACTTAAGGTTGGATAAGATGAACTTTAAATTACCTTCCAACCAGACACTGTATAATTTTAAGAAATCATAACCTGCCATTGCCTTCCTCCATCCAGTGATACCTTGCAGAGTAGCAGTAGGAATCTGAAATATTGGTGATGGAGTAGAAGAGATAATTAACAAATTCCTCAACTGGGATTGACAAATAGCCTAATGGATATTTTTCCAAATTTGTTGGGTCTGAAGAGTCACCAGATAAGCTTGTTAAAAATACCTCTCCATGCCTGCGCATTGCAGAATTGAATGGAGTAGACACAATTCGAATAAAAGGGAAAATCTTTCCTATAATCCTACCAGGAATTATATAAATGTACCTTTACATTTCCAATTAACTAAATAAAATGACCCACCCTTTATGTGACCATTCCTAAATATCAACATGTTTGTCTGATCCAAGAGATTATGAATTTAAATTTTAAATTGCCAGGGACAGAAATTTAGCTACATCCAAATTTGGTTAGTGTTTTACATATATTATGTTATATATATAATAAGTATACATAAGTATATATGTAATAAGTATACATAAGTATAAGTATATAATATATATGCTTAATAAATATTTTAAAATTATGTATGCTTATGTAATATTATGCATATGAGATATTTATTATATATAAAATTGTATATGTGTTTTTTTTAAATCATTGAATGGGAAAGACATGTTTTCAACGCATCTGTATTGCGATATCAATTCTCAGGAAAAGAGGATTTGCCAAAGCTTTGAAATAGTGTGCAATTGCCAATCATACGTTTTAGATTACATTGTTAACACTCTATTCATTATAGAAAAAAGTCATGTGAAAGGATGGGCACACTGATATCTGAACAACATCATTAAAAACAAAGTTTTATGGTCTCATGTGTATGAACTGATATACCATTTGATTATAAACTCAAATAAATGACTCTCTCAGGATAGTTTTTAGCATATTTATATGTGGTTACTTTGGGAGCAACATATTTATTTGTAAAAACTTTCAAAATTCACTCTGTACCAAAAAGTACAAAAGAAAAAAAAAAGTCCTGGGAATTAGTATGATAAAATCATTAATTAAAAAATTTAACTCCCTGCTGATATTTCTATAATGGAGTTGTCACTAGAAAACACAGCATGATTATTTTTTCCTATAAGAAGATTTGCATTCATTGTATAGTGCACACAGGGCCAAATAAAGATTTTTGCACTCAGGCAACCATGTGGGCAAAAGGACACATACTATGCAAGGAGTTGTCCTTTGCATTTGAGGGTGAAGAAGCCAACATTCATGACTGCATGTTTAGAGCTAATGAGAGATAGACCTTCTTTCTTGATATTTTACAAGTTTAAAACATTAAAATACCTTTCAAGATTTCAGGGGAAATCAGATTTCTAGTTGAAAATGAGACTGAGGACTAGAGGGATAGATTAACATCAAAGCTGAGAGATGCCCTGGGGTACATTCCTCTGTGCTTCAGCTTCCTCACTGGGAAAATTATAGTATTTTCTCTGAGGTAGCAATGATTCAACAAGTTCACTTATGTAAAGTACTTGGAAGACTACTCAGTTAAAGATGATGCCCTATAATAATGATTGCTATTGTCATGGATCTTAGAATAGGAAACAGTCTTGAGGAGTTCCCCTAATCTAGCATCCCTCTTCAGCAGCATGAGTATCTCAAGTCTAAAGATGAGATTATGTGGACTCATAGCTGAATGTCTAGAACCTACCTCATAAGTCAACATTTCTTATGTATATCCACTGAAATGCTGCCCTAGCTCTTCTCTGCTTCAGGAAATAATTTTAGAACACTTTCAGTTACAAAGTGGGTGCTTATCAAATATCTGATAGAGAAACAATTATATGAGATATTCTTTTTGAATCTTTGTTTGATATAGAATGTACTTGATGGAGGGTTTCAGCATAAACACTCAGTGTCATATTCAACTTAATCTCAGAGTTAAGTTTCACAATTTCTTTCCTTCAAAGGCAAATTTTGTTTAAGGATGTTGAGATCCCAAGAAGGTTAGAAGGTGATACATATTGTTATAAACACACAATACATTTTTTAAAAGGGAGGTTTTTTTTGAAGGAATTGAGATCCAATTTTTACAGGAAGGTTATGAAGTGATATATATTGGCACTCTTGCACGCCTACACACACAAGATTAAATTAAGAAACTATTCTAATTAGTGGAATAGTATTTAGTTAATTTGTCAATTTCTTCTTTGGGGATAGAGTTGATCCATTTTGAGTAGCAGTATATTTTAAATTGTTCAAATTGTAAAGTTCTTGACACCCTACAGGACTTGGACATTCACACCCTGCTTTTTAATTAATAACATTGTATTGTACATATGCATAAGATTGAACTTACCATGTGCTGTCATAACTTTTTAGAGGTTTATATAAAATTTTATCTTCTTCAATTGATTCTAAGTCATCTTCATATTGAATGTAATACAATTTTATATACTCCCAATTATACGTGTGCAGATATGTTTGTATGTATGTATGTAATATTGGCCCACTTCTCTCCAGTCTGCTTCCACCATACCTTAGTCAGGATAGCCATCATCTCTTACCTGGACTTTTGAAAATCTGACTGTTCTCTCCTCTTTCAATTTTGCACCATATAGTTCATTTGTCACTGAGCAGAGAAACTTTTTTTAAAAAATAAAAATAATGTTTCCCATCATGATAAATGTACTCTTTAATCTCTACCACCTATTCCCCCATACCTCCACTCACCTCCTCTTTGTAACCGTCAGTCTGTTCTCTATTAAAGGGTTTGTCTTGGGTGGCTCAGTGGTTAAGCGTCTGCCTTCAGCTAAGGGCATGATCCTGGAGTCAGTCCCGGGATCGAGTCCCACATCAGGCTCCCTGCATGGAGCCTGCTTCTCCCTCTGCCTGTGTCTCTGCCTCTCTCTCTTTCTGTGTGTGTCTCTCATAAATAAATAAATAAATAAATAAATAAATAAATAAATAAATAATAAAATGTAAAAAAAATAAAGGGTTTGCCTCTTGGTTTGTTTCTCTTTCTCTCTTTTTTCCTTTGCTCATTTGTTTTGTTTCTTAAATTCCACCTATGGGTGAAATCTATGGCATTTGTCTTTCTCTGACTGACTTATTTTGCTTAGTATTATACTCTTTAGCTCAATCCATGTTGTTGCAAGTGGCAAGATTTCATCCTTTTTCAAAAAGCTGAATAATATTCCATTTTATGTATATATATAATTTCCATTATATATAAAATTCCATTAAACATAATATCTTTATTATACGCATACACACACACACCCTCCTATGTCCTCTTTATCCATTCATCAATCAATGGATACTTGGGCTGCTTCCATGTTATGGCTATGGTAAATAATGATGTAATAAACATAGGGGAGCGTGTATCCTTTTGTATTAATGTTTTTGCATTTTGGGGGTAAATGCTAGCAGTGCAATTACTGGCTTGTAGGTTAGTTCCATTTTTGATTTTTTGAGGAAACTCCATATTGTTTTCCATAATAGCTGCACCAGTTTGTATTTCCACAAGCAGTGCAAGAAGGTTCCCTTTTTTCCACATCCTCCCCAAAACTTGTTGTTTCTTTGTATGTCTGCTTTGGAGAAATGTCTGTTTATGGCTTCTGCCCATTTTTCCCCCTGCCCATTTTTTAATGGGATTATTTGTTTTTTTGGGTGTTGAGTTGTATTGGTCAGAGTGACTTATAAAAAAATCTAAGTTGGTTAAAGTCACTCTATTGCTAAATCCTTCTTTGATTTTCCATTAAATTAATGAATATTTTACCATGACTTTTGAAGCCCTGAAGGATCTACCTCCCCCATCACTATCATATCACATCTCATTCTTCAATACCCAATGCTAGGTCTCTTTAAACATCTTTCTTTGTGCTTTCCTCTGTTTGATCCTTCACTTGGACTTTCCCTGTATCAGAAATTTCTTCTCACTTTTAGGAGCCGTTGTTGGATGATCTGAACCCATCCTGGTCATTCTTCTTTGTAGTACCAGTCAGAGTTTATATTTTGTATTTGTATCTTGGTTTCTTGAGGAGTGGCATAATTTCACCGATCAAACTCACTTTCTGTATTTCCTTTAAATTAACCTAATTTTGACATTGAGCCTCTATTGTATCCCACCTAATTGGTAGGAACTTTCATCTTGGTCATAACTAAGTTTTTTTTCCCCCTTCTCTCTCATGAGAGAGAGATATTGAGAAAAGAGGGAGAAAGCCTGTAAATGTCAATCTATCCTGACAAAATGAGTAGTCATTCAAGCCTTATAGTGGTCCCTTAAATGTGGTGGTTCCAATGTTTTATATCATGCACAGGGCACATGGTGAGTCTGAAAACCCTAATGTATCTAGGAGACTACCACTTCATCCAAGTCTGACCAACTTCTTGGATTATTGCCATAAAATAGTGATTTATTACTCTTCATTCTAAAGTCCTCGAATTATTTTCTTCTCGCCCATCTAGGAAAACTATCTATTGAATTTGATGGCCCTATCTACTTTACTTAATTTTAAATACCATCAGTGGGTCTAGGCTTTTGGAATAAAATCCAAAAAGTCTTGTAATATACTTCTACTTTCTGCCTTGCCTCAAACCTCCCATCAATCAGTGAACACAGAGCCTGCTGCTTCTTAAAGATGATGAGATAGGAAAAGGAGAGCAGACCTGCTCACTTGTCGTTATTACAGAATAATATCCATCTATGCTGATTTATTTTCTGTTACAGCTTTTAATTATCCTTCCCAACTTCACAGGCAATAAGTCTTATGAAAGAAAGAACTGTTGTCATCTTCATCAATATGTATATAGCCAGCAATTTATACAGTGTCTTGTACAAAATAGACACTCAAAATTTTGTGTTAAATAAATGAATAAACATAATACACATTAAATAAATATTTATTGTATTCCCATTGCTGGATACATTACTTCACAGAGCACATATTTAATAAATATTGAATGAATAAATATAATAGTAGGTTGCCAATGAGATGCAGCATCAAAACATTGGAGGTCATTCATACAATCTTGAGCCAGCTGAGTTGATAAGATTCAACTAAGTACGTTAAATATGTGAAACTGACCTCTGATCTAATCATACTACTAATAACAAATAAAAATCAGCAGGTAAGTCTCCTTCTCTCTATGTCCCTGATTCTTCTGATTCAAGTTGACTATACTCCGTCTCTATTAAGACATTTGCCTTAATTTTTTAGCAGTGGTTCTGGGCTTACGCAAAACTTCACTTTGAGATGGTGATCAGAAAAGAAGGATGTAGTATGAGACTGGTAAAAGAGTGAAATTAATTGATCAAGTTAGATAAATGCTCCTAACAATAGTATGAACTCCTGTAACTAAGAGCATCTATTTGTATAAAGAAGAAACAGAAAGGACTTATTGTATAAGAGCTCTTTTGGAATAAACATACAATATTAGAGAGAACATGCTTTGTGAATAAACAAATTCATGACCTAGGAAACTCATTTTTTATTCCTCTATGAAAAAGAAAATTATTATTTCATGCTTATCCTAGAAAAGAACAAGTATAAAAACTTTCCTTCTTGCTACAGAGCACTCTGCACATACTCTGTTATAGAAATTTAATATTATCAAGGAACTGTTTATTCATATACATGTGAGATGGTATTTGGTCTTGATGAACATCCTATCTGCAGTGACAAACACAGTGCCCAAAACTTTACTGTAATTATATACTCTTGAACTCAAATGGCTGAGCAAACATGTTCATCTTATCAAAAAATTAACCTCCTGTTCACTTTTTCTGGTTCTTTTCATTTGTTAATGTGGATTCATGTGGTGTCATTTTTTTCTTTTCTTTCTTTTTTATAAAAGAATTTTTTATTTATTCATGAGAGACACAGACAGAAGGAGAAGCAGGCTCCTCGCAGGGATCCCAATGTGGGACTCAATCCCAGGACCCTGGGATCATGACCGGATCCAAAGGCAGACACTCAACCACTGAGCTACCCAGGCATCTCTCATTTTCTTATTTCAATACAGCTCTGCCCCACCCTCCTCCTGAGTCGTTATTTTCAAATATATTACATTTCCATTTTTTATAGGCTTAATAGTACAATTTAATAGTACAATCACATACGTATTGTTTTATGCAGTTACTTTTTAGATACGCTAAGGGAAACGAGGATTAAAGATCTTTCCTGAAGAAAAGTGTGCTTTTCTGAGTCTGACTCTTTTTTTTCTTTTTTAAGATTTTATTTATTTATTCATGAGAGACACACAGAGAGAGGCAGAGACATCGGCAGAGGGAAAAGCAGGCTCCATGAAGGAAGCCCAATGTGGGACTCGATCCCAGGGCTTTGGGATCACGCCCTGAGCCAAAGGCAGATGCTCAACCGCTGAGCCAGAGTGTGCTTTTCTAAGTAACAGTCATGAGAACCATGTTTAATCTGGGCAGTTGTATCTTCTGCATTTTATTTGTGCTGATTCAAACATTCAGATCCATATGTCATGCCGTTTTATTGTACCACGCTATGAACTTGTGGAAAGTTTGACAGTGTTCAGTGAGTAAGTAAATACATGCCTACTGACTGGAAGGTGACCATAAAATGTTAGTGACTTTTATCTCTACAGACTTCATAATGCTTTCTCACTAACTTTTCTCAGTAACCATGTCACAACTTCCTTCACCTGAAAATAATGTGGTGCAAAGCATACCTGAATACATGACAGGAAAAGATACAAGTGTAAACTGGAAAGAGAAGCATGACTGCATAGCCTTGCATTTAATGGGAAATGCCATATTGTTAGTTAACCTTATTCACTTACTCTTTTTATCTTACTTTTGATTACCCCTCACTTGTATTTTGCAAATATTTTCTCCCAGGCTGTGGCTTGCCTTTTCTTTTTCTTTCTTTCTCCTTCTTTCTTTCTTCTTTCTTTCTTTCTTTCTTTCTTTCTTTCTTTCTTTCTTTCTTTCCTTTCTTTCTTTCTTTCTTCTTTCTTCTTTCTTTCTTTCTTTTCTTTTTCTTTCTTTTGATTTTATTTATTTTAGAGAGAGAGAGCACAAGCGGGGAGAGTAGCAGGCAGAGGAGCAGGCAGAGGAAGAGGGAGAAGCAGGCTCCCTGTGGAGCAGGGGGCTCAATGCAATGCGGGGCTGGTTCCATGCCGGCCCTGGGATCACGACTTGAGCCAAAGGTAGACGCTTAACCAACTGAGCCACCCAGGTGCCCCTATCCTTTCATTTTCTTTTTTTTTTTTATTTAAATTCAATTTGCCAACATATAGTGTAACACCCAATGCTCATCTCATCATGTGCCTCCTTACTGCCATCACCCAGTTACCCTATCCCCTCACCCACCTCCCCTTCTGCAACCTCTTGTTTGTTTCTGCGAGTCAGGAATCTCTCATGTTTGTCTTCCTCTCTAATTTTTCCCCACTCAATTTCCTTGCTTCCCTTATGGTCCTTTTCACTGTTTCTTGTATTCCATATACATGTGAAACTATATGATAATTGTCTTTCTCTGATTGACTTATATCACTCAGCATAATACTCTCCAGTTCATCCACGCTGATGTAAATGGTAGGTATTCATCCCTTCTGATGGTTGAGTAATATTCCATTATGTATATATACCACATCTTCTTTATCCATTCATCTGTCAAAGAATATCTCGGCCTCTTGTACAATTTGGCAATTGTGGACATTGCTACTATGAAGATTGGGTTGCAGGTGTCTCTTCGTTTCACTACATCTGTATCTTTGTCACAACCAGCACCAAGGAAATACAAATAATTTTAAGACTGTATTATGAGCAACTATATGCCAACAAATTAGGCAATCTGGAAGAAATGGATGCATTCCTGGAAACCTATAAATTACCAAACTGAAACAGGAAGAAATAGAAAACCAGAGCAGGCCAATAACCCGCAAGGAAATTGAAGCAGTCCTCAAAAACCTCCCAAGAAACAAAAGTCCAAGGCCAGATGGCTTCCTGGGAAATTCTACCAATCATTTAAAGAAAAAATAATACCTATCTATTCATTTTCTTACCAGCATTCTTAAAGAGAAGAAAAATTGAATGTTGTGAAATTCAGTTTATCAAATTTTTTCTCTTCAATGGCACATGCTTTTTTAAGAACTTTTTTCCTAACTCAATGTAAAAAGATTTTCATTTATGTTTTCTTCTAAAATTTTCCCATTAATTTTTATAATTTGCAGAATATAGGTTTTGAAATTATTCTGTTAGATTATACTTAAGAATTTCATATGTTAAATGGCACATTATAAATGGCACTGTTTTTGGGATCCCTGGGTGGCTCAGCACTTGAGCATCTGCCTTTGGCTCAGGGCTTGATCCCAGGATCTGGTATCAAGTCCCGAATCGGGCTCCCTGAGAGGAGCCTGCTTCTCCCTCTGCCTATGTCTCTGCCTCTCTCTCTCAGTCTGTATCTCTCATGAATAAATAAATATATCTTAAAAAAAACTAAAACTAAAATAAATAAATGGCACTATTTTCAAAAATTTAAATTTCTAATTATGCATTGGCAAAATATGAAAAATTTTGATTTTTGCATATTGACCTTTATTATTCAACCTTGCTAAATTCACTTATTCTAGTTATTACCTTTTTTTATAGATTATTTGGGACTTTCTATTTAAATGATCATGTCATCTGTGACTAAAAACTGTTTTATTTTTTCACTTCTCATTTTTATGCCTTTTTACCCCATGCCCTGATGCAAAGATTAGCATATCTAGTACAACACTGAACAGAAATAATAAGAGCAGAGATATTCACCTTATTTCCATTTCTTAATAAATGTATTCAATTAAAAATATGAAAATACTAAACAATATCAGAGTAGCATGTATTCCCAGATCTACCAGTAAATAATTGTGTATAGTCTGAGATACTGTTTCTTTTTAACTTTATTGCAATGAATATCTCCAAGCGTGAAGTGTTTATTTAATACCGAATTAAATAACATATTTATAGTATGAAATAGAGTATCAGATTTCTTGATAGTAATTTGTATTTATAGAAATGGAATAGAAAAATGCCTAAGACCTGATTTAGCTTCCTGGTTCATAGACCATAACATTTCAGGGTATATCTATGGTTATACCTATTAGTCAACATTACTTACATTTTATTGCTTTGTCGCATATTGTGTATACAGTAAAAGTGTTCAGATAACTACAAATCTAAAGGTAAAAATATCAGATTTTGTTGTATGAATTAAAAATAGTTATCTACTTTATCGTTTTGGTCTCTGTGGACTCTGCCTCCTAAGATTGCAGCTGGTGGGTGACAAAGAAGATATGTATCACATTATGAATGATAACATTAGCTTTATGGTTTCAAATGGGCTTTTTATGGATTTAAATTGTGAGAATTAATTTATTAAGTCTGGATGTCTTTGAGTAAACTAATGCAATTAAACATTTCTTATCCTGAAGGGCTAAAAACAGCCTTTAGATGATGGTGATCCTACCCAGAGTGTGTCCTTAGCCTCATTGTTTTTTAATAAGAAATTCCTAAAACACTGTCAGTTCAATAGGGAATTTAAAAAATTAATGTGCCTTTTCTTTTCATACCTACTTGAATTTGATCTTTTTGTTTTTTCCCTTTCAGCCAGAGGTATCTATTGTCTCAGGAAGATAAGGATCACAGTAATTAGGAAGGCAAAAAAAGTCCATTTCAACTTTAAACTGACAACATAGGATCTTATAGCCCAGACAGGCAATAGTTCTGAAAGCCTCACCGTGTTAGAAGACAAAACTTTGGTAAATTGTAAAAGCTTTTCTTTACATAGCAAGAGTAAATGTTGGTGATCTGAAGTGAGATTTTAAGGCATACCTAGTAAGAACTCAAAATATGTCCAGGTTGAACATGTGTCTTTTTCAAAGAGAAATAAAAATAATTAATTTTTTTAAATTAAATTTTTTATTTTGGGGAAACATTCAAGTTCTACTCTCTTAGCCAGTGTTCACGACGTTTTCGTTTCGTTTTGTTTTTGTTTTTGTTTTTTTATAAGAATGAAGTGTGGAGAATGCAGAGTCAGAGGAAAGAGGATAGACTTTATCCAGGTCCCCTAAGCAAAGCAGCAGCCCTCACAACCCTTCTTCCCTGTCTCCAGCATTTCTTCTTCAGTCCTGGCCTTGAGTGTGAGCCTTGAGAAGAAACTCCGCCGCCCCCCGCCCCCTGCCTCCCTGGGGGACAGGGCTGGTGGTGGTGGCGGTGGTGGTACATAGGAAGCAGTGGGAGACTAGCCTCTTGGGAACCCCCTGGAGCTTCTGCAGGTGAGGGCAACCGTGGTGTGGTGTGGTAAGGGCAGAGAACTTGGGACGATGGAAACACTGAATGAATCTCAGCTCTCACTGGAGTGTGTGGCCTCCACAGGTGCCCTTCTAGCCTATGGGGGTTATATAAGCTCAACGAGGATAAAATTAGGCTGATAGCCCCAGTGGACCCACAAAGCCATAGTGGCTACCTGTGAGGAATTCAGCAGTGCCACTGAGGAGCAGGCTGGCCAACAGAGAGAGCGGCTTGATGCCTTTGGGGGCAGTTAGCCTGCCTTGCCCTGACTGAGGAAGTCATTCACAGTTGATATCAGCCATGGACGGTCAGCATTAGAGGCTGCAAGAAGACGCCCCAGGCAGGCGGACAAGCTAAATTTATTCAGGAGAGCATCTGAATCTCTGATCATCCCAGACCCTGAGAACACTAGCTTCCCTCTGTACCAGGCAGGGATGGGAGTCCTCTTGAGGAGGAAGACAGACTCTGGGAGGGAGATTAAACTTTGACCTGGCCCCTATATTTAGCCAAAAGAGAATAAGTTCATTTTAGTTAGAAAATTTAAATCACTCCCCTAAACCTGTCATCAGAGGAAAAGGCACACAGGAACAAAATGAAATATGTTTTGAACAATAAGGAAAGGAACTTTTTGTTTTTTTGTACTATTAGAGTATCATGTGTGAAATCTCATCCTATTCCACCCTTGCAGATAAAAATATCAGTTTTTTAGAACAGAAAATTTGCTTCATGCATCTGGTATGTGGCTGCTGGCTCTTTCAGTGATGGCACTTAGCTGAATGCTTGTCTTCTTGGCAAAGACAGATACACTGTGTCCTACCTTTCTTACCTCTATCTTATCAAACTTGGAATTAGAAACTGAAAAAGCTTTGAAATTTGACTCTACTTCAGTGAAAAATATTTTTTGTATACCATGATGAGTCAATTACAGTCTAAATTCTTTTTTTTTTTTTTTTTTTTTTTACTTATGATAGTCACAGAGAGAGAGAGAGAGAGGGCAGAGACATAGGCAGAGGGAGAACCAGGCTCCATGCACCGGGAGCCTGATGTGGGATTTGATCCTAGGTCTCCAGGATCACGCCCCGGGCCAAAGCAGGCGCTGAACCGCTGCGCCACCCAGGGATCCCACAGTCTAAATTCTTGAAGAGTAAAACATATTCTTTACACAAAAGTAATCCATATATTACTGAGAACAAATATTAAAAGTATGCAATGGGATTTATATGGCTTTAATTTAGATAATTAGCCTGAGATTATCCAATTGTTCCTGCAATATCAGTTACAAATAAAATACTAATATGTTTAGGGATAATGTTCCTGAATGGATGTACTGTCTGTCTAGAACAAAGCAGGATTGTATCTCTTGACTGTAAAGGACATATCTTGCTTCCTCTGATGCTCAAAATTCATGTCATGGGACTATTTATAAGTGGGCCTTCTCTGAGATCTTCTATACTTTGGAATGGGAATTGTCATCTGGGTCTCGGGCTTTCCTCAATATCCATACAGATTTTAATTTCAATATTTCAAAATAAATCACCTTAAAGGCAAGAGTAATTCAAATGTATTACTTTTTAGATATAAGTTTAGAACATGAATCAGAGAGACTTATGTTTAGAATTAAGGAAGAATTTCTTGCCTCTTGACAATTATTGACCTAGAGCAATGACTCTTAAATTGTATCACTAGACCAACAGCTTTACCTGAGAACATATTATGAGAACTTACTAAAAACACAATTTTTTGAGCCCTGCTATAGAACTACTGAAATAGAAACCGTATTTTTAACAAGCCCTCACCATGATTCTGATGCATGGTAAAGATTGAGAACCACTAATCAATAGAACATTGCCAAAGAAACATCACTTTTTTCTGAAATCCCTTGAAAATAAGAAAGACAATGGCATATGTAGAATGCTTTGGTAAAAATCTTTTAACGAAGTAATTGGACCAACACTATTTAGTATTATTTCATTTACAAGTATCTAAAATGTATAATTATAAATTTCTTAAAAGTGTACATATAGTAGTGATTTCAGTTTGGTCACCTCTGAATGTAAACAAATGTGGTGTATAAAGGATAAACAGCTTAAATATATAAAAGCATTCAGACAAG
This sequence comes from Canis lupus dingo, assembly GCF_003254725.2. Lineage (NCBI taxonomy): Eukaryota > Metazoa > Chordata > Mammalia > Carnivora > Canidae > Canis > Canis lupus. The sequence continues at coordinate 30,287,387 of NC_064264.1, read as the reverse complement.
TGCTTCGAACTGTGCCTGGCACTTAGCTGAATACTGCAAAAATGTTAGCTCTTAATGAACATCTATTATGTGTAAGCAACATGCTAGCCAGTTTTATACATATTATCTTGTGTAAATATCTAATCTTTTTAACAAATGTAAAATATCTTCCCAAATGTCACCAATTAACTGGTAATGAGTCAGCTGTAAGTCTGTTCTTCAACCACAGCCTTACTTCTCTGAATTAATTTACTTATGTGCCACTTTAGCCAAGAGACTCATTAATGACTATAGTAAGATCTTGTTTTGAAATACTAGTCTCTTAGTAATAATCAATGTGCAGATAATACCAAGTATTTGATTAATATGGTGATACACCTATATTTGATATTAAATCTTCTTTACAATGTGAGCACTGTAGTGCTATTACTTCTCCCATGACTCTATTATACATACCACTACTTAAAGAGCAGTCCTCATAACTAGACTAAGAGAGAGCAGACAACGAGAACAGCATTTAGGTCAGTAATTTGCTAGAACAAAATTTTATTATATTAATACAAAAATGTTTTTCCTCTGACAACTTGGACTCTGTGCTGCATTACGGCTATCTCAAACACTTTTTGGAAAGAGTAGTGGTAAAATAAATTTGGAAAATACCTTATCACTCTATGTTACACTAGTTGTTATTCCACTTCTGTATGAGTACAAATCAACATCAATGAAATGAAATCCAATTGCCCATAACAATTATGTAAAACTAGCAATATCTTGAGAGCTTATGTTATAGGTAGAAGTAGGAAAAAGCAGACATTTAGGAGACTGAAATTCAATAAAAGCTCTAAATTGTTAGTTTATGGGCACAGAGTTCAAAAGAGTACTGCTATTATTCAATCACACCATCAAGAGGTCACATAAGACTTTTGCTTTCTCCTGAAACTGTTTACATAAAGAACATGTTTTTTGAAAGCATTAGCAGACTAGGAAGCATGTTAATAGGTTGAATTGTGTCCTCTAAAGAAGATATGTTGAAGTCCCAACCCTGAGAAGCTTCCACATTAATTTTATTTGGAAATTAGGTCATTGCCAATGTAATTAGTTAGTATGAGATGATACTGGTATAAGGTGGGCCCTTGATCTAGTATGACTGGTATCCTTCTAAGAAAACAGAGACATGGAGGGAAGATGGCCCTGTGAAGACACAAACAGAGGGAATGCTACAAGAAGCTGTAAACTGAGATTACTGTAATTCAATAAATAAATTGTATAAATCCAGGACTGTCCGGGACCACCAGAAGCTGGAAGGGGCAAAGAAAAATCCTCCCCTAGAGGTTCAGAGAGAGAATTCTATCATTAACACCTTAGTCTTGAACCTCTAGTTTGCAAAACTATGAGGGATTGAACTTTTGGTGTTTTAAGCCATCCAGTTTTTGGCATTCTGTTATAACAGCCCTGGGACGCTTGCACAATGAAGCAATGGGACAGGAGAAAAAGAATTAAAAAATGGGAAACTGAAAAATCTCACAAAAGCATTTAATTAATTTGGCAGAACCAAGAAAGCAGACCCCCAAGTTTATATGAAAAAAGTCAAGAAACAACACAATTTACCTTACTTGATCCCCCAGAACTCAGGAATGATAATCCAATGTACCTATGTAAATTAGGTTCTTGAACCCAATTCCAATGCTTTTGTGTAGAGGCTTCCCTACCCCAACAAGCAATGCTTGGATACCAGCTGGTACCTAAGACATCAGCCCAATTCTTACACTATCTACCTGGAGACAGAATCAGATTACACAGGTAAAGGGTTCAGTGTCACAAAACTCCTTTTCTTTCTTTTTTTTTTTTAATTTTATTTTTTTTACTTACAAATTTTTTTTTTTTATTGGTGTTCAATTTGCCAACATATAGAATAACACCCAGTGCTCATCCCATCAAGACTCCTTTTCAATTCAGATGCCAATCGCAGACCCAGGTTACTTGTGATTCTGAACAACTGGGAGCAAATTGGAGGTTCCAACAACCTCCTCCTCCAACTACAGATGCCAAGTTCAGGCTGTTACATTTGCTTCTGACCAGTTGGCTATGTCAGAGGTTCCCACAACCCTTTCTGTGGGTTCAATTAATTTGCTAGAAAAACTCACAGAACCCAGGAAACTCATATACTCACTAGATTACTGATTTACTAAATTACCAATTTATTAGATAACTGATTTATTACTGAGGATATTAATGGATACAAATCCACAACCAGATGAAGAGATACATAGGGTGAGGTCTCAAACAAAGGAGCTTCTGTTCTTGGGGAGCTTGGGGTCCAGCACAGTGACATGTGGAAGTATTCTGGTTCTTCAAACTGGAAGCTCTCTGGACCTTTCTTCTGGTATTTACAGAGGCTTCATTACATCAGCATGATTGATGAGCTCATTGTCCACTGATAGGGGATTCAAGGTCTGCCTCCTCCCCCTCTGCCCCAGAAATGAGAGGATGGGACTGGAAAATGTGTATTCTGTCCTTGTGGTCAGTTCCCTTGGCAACCAGCCCCCATCCTTAGGTGCTTTGCAAAAGTCACTTTCACTAACACAGCAGTTACAGCAGAAGGGGTTGTTATGAATAACAAGACACTCATTTCACCTTTATGGTTCTGAAGCTTTTTAAGAACTGAGGGCAGGAGACCAAATATAACAAAAGCTCTCATTACTCAGGAAATTCTATGGACAAACAGATAACAGTGGACAAAGTCCAAATATAGAAGAGAAATATATTTTGGTCACTTGATTTATAAATCACAATATTGCACTAGGGAAGCAGGGATGAGGGATAGTGGAGGCTGGAAGATGTGTGTGTGGGGGGGTGGGGGTGGGGGGGGAGAGAGAGAGAGAGAGAGAGAGAGAATCCAGCATGAGGCAATAGTATAGAAACAAAGGATCATCAGATGGGCCCTGTGGGCTTCTGAATAGAAAGAGATGCGGAACTTGAGAACTCTTCCTGAGGTCTTGAATGTAGCAGCAGGCATTTTTTTACTAAGAGTGTAAGAAATCTAGGCTAGGAGTAGGGAGGGATTTTTCAAGAGTGCTGAGCTGGGATGGACATTTCATACTAATTTTCAATGATATGACAGTACAATTTAAAGATAAGGCAAGATAGGGAAAATGACCAGTGCATGAACAATGATATTAAAAGATAGTTGCATTTTGGCAACAGAGTGATTTGACTGGCTATAAAGAAGATGAAGTGGAATTGGAAGAAGTCGGGTTTTGTGTTAATGTTTTCTGGTTTCGGAAAGTTTGTAGGGAGAAGGACACCCAACTAACTCTGGCTCTTGAGGAATAGGGAGGTTAAAAGGACTGGCACTTGGCTCCAACCAAGGAATTGCCAATTAGTTCACTTTAAGACTATAGTAAAAAGCATCACTATATTTTACCTAAAACAGAGACAAATGAAAAGCCTTTGAAATCTAATTTTAAGTATGAAAAATCCTATAAGCAGTTTATTAAAGATTTTATTCTTTTAGTTTGTCAGAGTTCTTTAAATGACTTGGTGTTTTGGTTTTAAATATATATGACATGTTTGTAAAAATCCACTTTGCACTTGAATTCTTTTTTTTAATGATATATTAATTTAATGAGGCACTTTTCATTTGAAAAATAATTGGTTGTCCTGCTGTTTTTCTACCTCAAGGTTGAAAAACAATGACCCTAATCGTAGCTATAAAATGAATGCATGCAAATTCTTTGGTGTGTTAGTGAAAAAAAATCACAAATTGGATTAACCCATTAAATACAACCTCCTAAATTAAAGTCCCAACTAGAATTGAAATTGTACTTTTATAAAATATATTTCTGTTCAATGGAAATACATACACTATTGCCTGACTAATAGAAATATATCTATTTCTGATATAGATCATATGCTTTTAAGGTTTTTAATTTATGGAATTTATAGAATAATCATATTGATACCTTGTTTTGCCTGACCATCTTAGGAATTTCCATGTCTGTGTGAATTCCCCGTATGTATAAAATTAAATTTGATTTTCTTCTGTTAATCTGCCTCATATCAGTTTGATTCTTAGTCTTGCTAAAAGGATGTGGAAGGGCTGAGGAAATTCTTCCTCCCTGACAATATGTGAATTAAGGCAAAGTAAATATTTCTAATTATGCATGAAAACTGTAATAGAAGAATTAAAATAATGGAAACTAAATTTAACCCCCATTTTATAAAATTGTATACATAAATGTTATTTTTTAAAAAAGATTTTATCTATTTATTTGAGAGAAAGAAAGAGAGACAGAGAGCATGAACAGGGGGAGAGGGAGAAGCAGTTTCCTTGCTGAACAAGAAGCCTGACATGGGGCTTAACAGGACCCTGGGATCATGACCTGAGCCCAAATACAAAGGCAGACGCTTAAGGGACAGAGCCACCTAGGCACCCCTATATATATGTTAAATAACAAAAATTCAACTGAGTAAATTTTAAAGATTGAATTACTTTATTGAATGATTCATGAATCAGACAGCATCCTATCTAGCAGTAGAAAGGCTCTCCAAAGGGCTATAGAGAGCAAAAGGTTTTTAAAGGAAGGACAAGGAAGTAATAAATGAAAAAAGGATTGTTTCCAGGGAGCTCACCTTTCTTTGTGGGATGAAAGAGTGTATTAGGGGGATTACCACATCTTCCTTTGAGGGATGGAAAGGGCCCATGTGGCAAATTACCTCATTGGTCCTGACCAGATAGTTCCAGACTAACAGGTAAGAATTGCATTTCTGGGGCAGCCTGGGTGGCTCAGCGGTTTAGCGCCTGCCTTCAGCCCAGGGTGTGATCCCAGAGACCGGGGATCAAGTCCCACATTGGCCTCCCTGCATGGAGCCTGCTTCTCTCTCTGCCTGTGTCTCTGCTTCTCTCTCTCTTGTGTCTCCCATGAATAAATAAATAAAATCTTAAAAAAAAAAAAAAAAGAATTGCATTTCTGAGGAAGGCTGAAACTGCAATTAGGTGAGGCATTAAGTCTTGTTGGATTTAGCACAAGTGACTTCCACTTTGAGCCTGTTACTTCTCTTTAACGTATCTTTGATGGCCTGGATAAATAATGCTTGTATAATTTAAATTTGGCATTACATTTCCCAATTCATTTTTGCTAGTAAATGTGGTATTAAAGAAACACCTTAAATTTTGAGAAATTGGTACATGTGGAGAAAAAAATCAGTTTTTGTTGTTTATTTTTCCTTTACAAAATAGTGTAATGCTAACTCTTTGTTCTCAATGTCCCCTTTACAAAATATAGTTTTAAAAAATGGATTTAGGTCAAGGGCTATTTTGAAAATCAAATAGGGTCACTTATTCCCTCATAGAATTATAACTAGTTGTGAAGTGAACCAGTTTTCCTAAATGTTGACTGGATGGTATATATTGCTTTAATTCAGGTATGGTAACATTAATGCTTCTTTCAGTTGTGGATTATGCAAGTTTCAAAAAGATCATATTTCACTCACTAATTTGATGTTGCTCTCAAGGAGCTAGAACTACATAAATGAGAAATTCAGGCTATAATTTCACAAACTATTCAGTTCAGTGAAAAACTTAAACTGAAAAATTGAATTCCAAAAATTTTGATGAATATCTATTATATTGAAAGAATCATGATTATTGTGTCATACACAAAGATGCTGCAAATATTTTTTGCATATATATGAATATATATACATTTATATATAACATATATAAATATATAACATATAACATATATAAATGTTTATATGCAAAATATATAATTTGTCCTTATGCAAAAATATGACGCATTTAAAAAAGAAAGTATCAAGTTTTCTACCACCAGATTTAAAGTTAGAACTGTTTGTAAAAAAATTTTCGATTTGGGCACCTGGGTGGCTCAGTGGGTTAAGTGTCTACCTTCAGCTCAAGTCACTATCCCAGGATTCTAGAATTGAGCCCTGTGTTGTGCTCCCTGCTCAGTGGGCAATCTGCTTCTCCTTCTCCCTCTATTCCTCCTCCCTCCCTTGTGCTCTTTCTCTCTCTCAAGTAAATTTTAAAAATCTTTAAAATTTTTTTCTATGAAAATAAATATTAAAAAATTTATTTGTTAAGTTAGATTTATTTGTTAAATTAAATTTTAAAAATTTAATTGTTTTACTTCCTACTTGTCAAACTCTATCTTTGTCAAATGTGAACATAGACACGTACAATTAATGTAAATGTGCAAATGTGCATGTGCAAGTGATGACAGTGCTTCAGATGACCATCGACCCTCGCTAAATAGGTTATTTTGTTGTGTTGCAGGTGAGGATGGATTTATTCTGGTCAATTTCCACATTCTCATTGAGTGTGAGCAACTGTTCCTTATTATTAGTGGCTCCGTGTTGAGATGACTGCAAGTAAATAGGTGCAGACTAATAATAGCTAGCAGTTATGTAGTGCTTACTATGTGCCAGGCACTTTGAAACTCTTCACACATATGAATACAATTAATTCTCAAAACAATAGTTCACATCTATTATCATCTCCATTTAACACAGAGAGATTAGAGAACTTGTCTCAGTTGACAAGGCTGTTAAGTGACAGTAGAATTCAGACCCAAGTAGTCTAATCCTGGAGAATCTGCCCTAGACCATAATACTATATATAATAGCCCAAGATTTTAAAGTAATAGCTCTGTAGAGTTATTCATCACAGTCTCACCATTAAAAATATTGACAATGCTGGGGCCTCTGAGTGGCTCAGTGGTTGAGCATCTGCCTTCAGCTTGGGTCATGATCCCGGGGTCCTGGGATTGAGTCCTGCATCCGTCTCCCAAGAGGGAGCCTGCTTCTCCCTCTGTCTATGTCTCTTCCTCTCTCTGTGTGTCTCTCATGAATAAATAAATAAAATATTTAAAAAATATATTGATAATGCTAAGCTGGGATAAGCAAGAAAGAGGGAAGCAGAAGTTACTCTGTTGCACTACACAACTAAAGAAATTTATCAAATTTATCCAATGATCTGCTCTATGATTTCTGGGACATTGACCATTATAAAACAGAAAGAAAGGAGTAATGAGAGAGTCTCTGAAGACTCACCATTTGAACCACTAAATGTTTTAAGTCACAACAGAAGAAAAGAGTCTAATTTGATCTTGGTCACAGAGACATTTGGAATAAATCATTTATGTTACATCTGACAGTTCCAACAATTTAACTGTTTTCAGATCCCTCAAATCAATTAAAAAATAAACATTATGGACAAAGGTTAATCAATATGTATCACCTAGTGCCCAATCATAAAAAATGTCTGAACAACTGAAATACCTGGCACTTTCTTTCTGGGTATAAACATTACAGGAGAGAGAAGGGAAATAGGTCTCAGTGAAATTGCCAGGCCCCACGGCTTGCTAGGGCTGCTAGGTACCCAGGTGGCTATGTCATGGAGAATTCTGGTGCTGCATCCAGATGCCAAAGGGAAAGAGGCTGAACCGAGTTATCAGCAGTTAATAGAGTATTTGTCATTTTGATTAGAAGGTAAAATGTCTTAATTCCAGTAATTATGAAGAACCCTCCAAGTTAATGTGTAGCACTTATTAAATTCTTGCTTTGCCTCAGTTTGCCTTTCAGAGGAAATAATCATTTACTTATACTACTCTGCCTCTGTAGGTTGTCAGGACACAATATGTTCCTAGTTTAAAGTCATTTAAGGGAAGGTATTATGGAAGCATAAAACATTTTAATTCACTTGTTTAAGGTGGCATCATAAACCTAGTTAGAAGAATAAACAAATGAGGAACTATAGCTCAAAAACATTATTGCTTTTTACTTGCTGTTCTAAAGAAGTTTTAGTTCTTGAGAAAATATTTTATTTCTTCTAAGAAGCACAGCTTTGCTTATATGAATGCTCATGGCATACACACTTGAGAAATAATCACCTGTTTGCAATGAAAGCTCTGAGTTGGAACCTCACTATGTATCTCTGTAGTCAGCGTGATCTCAACTCTTCCTGCACGCAGTTACCTCTGCTGCAGCTTTGTGAATTTAGCAAGACAACAATTAACCATCCATGAGCAGTTTTCACGGTCACAGACTGCTTAGAAAGTGTTGGTATGAGAATACCATGAGTAATGAGTTAACCGTTAAAAATTATTTAGCATCTGGGCCTTGGGGTTGCCAAGAACCATGGCGTGTTCTTGACTGTTGGCTGAAATTCTGGAGCAGATGAGAGGACGAGGAAGAGCAGAATCCTGTGCTGACATGGGACGAGGCAGGTGCTGAGATGACTAATTAGATGAAGTCACACACAGTACCTTTGACTCAGCAAACATTTCTGTGTCACAGTGATAACTAGAAAGTGGGGGGAGACCAGCAAATTTTGAAGGCTTATCTTTAAAAGCACAACTGTAGACACTTTAGGCTGGAAAGACAGAAGTTTGCTTATCTCGATATTGATATGTGTGGTCTTGTGAACTTTATGTTATTGCACATTTATGAATAGGCTAGAGGAAGTTGTCTGGTTTGAACTCGGTCTTGAATATTGCTGGTCCTCACAGGAAAACAGAACAGCTTGGCTCAGATGATGTTAGTTCTGCAGTGGGCACTGTTTGCACTAAGTGCTCCTAATTTACTCTGTTTTGGAGTAGATTTGTAACTGTTGCTCCCAGAACATTCCATGGCAGTGGGGTACTGGGCATCTGAACAGGGTAATCCTGGGGCACCTTTTCATCTGTAGGGGGACACTTTGATATTACCTTCCTCATTCAGCTCCCTGATTTCAACCTCCCCCCTCAGATTTCTGCGCCTTTATGTGCCATTTCTTTAACTGGAAGCAACTGCCTTCAATAATAATCTCATTAATCGTAACACAAATAAAGACTAATATTTAAAGGGAAACTAAGTGGAGATTTTTCTCCTAAATCTGACCTTACCATTCAAATCTCTCCAGGGTGGGGGTTTTCCCACTGTCATGCAAACTATATATAGATTAATTGTATTTTCTAAATATGGATCCAGTAATTGGAAATTGATTTGTTCCAAAGGAGAAAGGAAAAAAAAAAGAAATTAATAAGCAGAATCTTTAAAAGCAGAATATTTACTGAATATAGTATGAGTCCATCAGTATGTGAAGATTTTAATTAGCTTCTACGTACAAATTGTGGTTACCTACGCTCACCACTTTTAATTAGCAGGGTAACCAAGAGAAAGCTCCATTTTAAAATAGTCTCTTTTCAAATGTAATTGTTCCATCAGGCTGGAGTTTTTCTTTGTTATTGGAGAAGAAGAGAAAAGGACATTTGAATGTGTTCTTCTGTACTCTGTAAGGCTATGGCTCTTTTTCTATTAAACCATCTTGAAAATGTGGTCCAAGATTTTAGCTTTACGTTATAAGGCAAGATACACTTTTGTTAAGTATGCCCTTGCCTTGGTGTCCTTCAGAGTATTGTTTAGAAAATTACTTTTACTAGAATATTTCTTCCCTCACAGCACCCTTGGGAATGTTGCCGCGTGGAAATGTGAGGGTAATGACCCAACCTCTTCTTAGAACTCTTGGGGAATGATTTTCAAAGACACTTAATTACAAAGAATACCAACGAGGACAAACAAACATTTCCTTGGTGAGAGTTTAACCATGTGCCGTCACTGGTATTATGTCCATACCATTCCTAGACTTTGAGGATGATTGCAAAGCAGACAGTGGTCTCCTCGTCTGAAAGCAGAGTTGCTGAGCCATCATCTTTCTGACAGGCCTGAGTACACTCCCGGGGGTTCTTCATTTTCAGACTTTTAGCAGTTGGTGATTTGCTCTCAAATCACAACGGACTGTAGAAAAGCAGCTTCATTTTTTACCCCAGGCAAAGCAGTCTTCTTTCTCCTGAAATCTTTTTCTGAGTTGTCTGTGTTTTTCTTCTTTTATTTCTTTAACTTCTAAGAATGTCATACAGGGAGGAATAGTGATTGAACATTTACATATCACTTTACTGTTTACACAGCACATTCCCACATTTAATTTTCATAATGTGTGAAGTAACTATCATGATTAGGCACCAATTAAATTGGCTATAGAACTCTCACTGATTCTTCCAATAGCCATGTGTTTACTAATCCTTTCCTTGCCTTTGGAGAATTGCTTTCTTTTTCCATCTCTAGATAAGTGTTCCAAATGATCCAATGGTTTTTCATGACTGACTCTCTGGTTTAGCAACTGTTAATGGTTGGTCATGTTATCCAAGCCAATCAAAGCCCTTCTTTGATTTTTATTTGTAATATCAAGTGCATGCATGGTGGGCATGTCAATATATGGATACCAAGTTAATCTAGAGCTTCTGGTGGCCATGTCCCATTGGTTTGGGGTAAGGTGCTTTCAGAGAATGCAATTGACATGCAGAGAGAGGCTGAGATAAAATTGGCAGGAACAGAGAAAGACCCCACCTTCAATTAATTACCCTTTTATGTGGTTGAAGCCATCAGAACAACAGAAATGAGTTGATAATACTTATTCCTGACTTAAACTTGAGGAATCTTGCAAACATAAGTGACTTTCTGAGACGTAAAATGTAAAAATGTGTCTTGTTTTTTTGCCCCTTTTAGAATGATTTCTGTTGAACTGCTCTTTCATGTGACGCCATTGGAGTAAACTGAAGGAAGTTGCAAAAATAAAATTCTCTTTATTTTAACTGAAGGCTCTTTCAGCCTGTTGTTCACTAACATTGTACAGTGTTCCTGCCTGTAGCCAGGGGGAGATTACCAGGAAGGTATCTCCCATGTCAAGATAAGAAAAAAACATGTTAATATAAGGGAAAACCATGGATTATCCTGAATAAGGGGTTTATTTGTACCTTGAAAACATTACAGAATTCATAGCTGATCTTATTTCCTTCTTTGTTTGCTGGTAGAACAAACAGATACATTTTCAGCTTACCTTTAGCAACTACACAGAACTCTGTAATATACATTTCTCACTGTCCATCTCACCTATAGTTTTATTAATTTTTGGTGCACATATTCTTTTGCCAAAATATTAGTTTCTCTCCTTTCACAAAATTGCATTTTTGTAAATGATAATCAAGTGAATAAATGAAACAAAAAGAATGAATGAGCAACCAAATAAATAATTTGTATTGTGGTATACTAGTTTGGTATGCTTTCTTTCAAACTTCCACTACATACTATTGAAAGCTCCTAAAGGCAGAAACTAGCAATATCACTTTAAGTCAAAGGAGGATCATATGTGAGGTCTTTTTCCATTGGCTAGAAGAACTTGCATTGATATTATGCCCTTGAGAGGCATATGTGGAGACTCTTACATAATATGCTTTATATTTTGCTTTCTCAATAAGAAGCACATGAATGGTCACTACTGAGATAGGAAAGGACTTTGATCCCTCATAGTATGATGCTGATTATTGGAAATAGTAATTAGGAGGAACACTGATGTGAAAAGCAGCCACTTCATCATTATATGTAATAGCCCTCAGGTGGAATTAACACAGTCATCCACCCACTGTTCAGTGGATAAACAAAAGTAGTCTATCCATACAAAAAATCAAAAAAACAAATGAAATAATGATACCTGCCACGACATAGATGAACCCCAAAACATGCTCAGGGAAAGCAGGCAGCTCATTGGACCATGTACTGTATGATTCTATTCATATAAGAATGTCCAGAAAATGCAAATCCATGGGGATTTCCTAGATATGTAGGGCAAATGGTAAGAAGGAAAAGAGAGGTAGCAGTCAAGAAGTGCAGGATATCTTGGATAATAATTAGAAAAATTTCCAAATTTGATTACAGTAGGTGTACAACCTTGTGATATATTAAAAGCTACGGAAAACTTTTAAAGGGATGAATTGTAGAATGTGTAAATTATATCCCAATAGAGTTTTGGAAAAGGGGGGAAAAAAAAGAAAAGCAGCCACTTCATAATTGCTCAGTATCAATTTCTCCTGAGCCAGTCAGCACCAGAAGAACCTGTGTTCTTGTGAGAACAAGAGATTGGACATCTCTCTCCACCCACCTTCCAACACATAGAATCGACAACTGTTCTCTTAGCCATTCACAGACCATGTCTACAAGTAGGTATCGTGGCAGAGATGTACTGCATCTTGGGATGCTTAGGTACCTAAGGAAGAACTTTGTTGCCTTATTCATCTTTTGTCAGTAGATTTCTACTAGTCCAGACTAAGGATGAGTAGTCTTGGATCACAAGTTAACTCCTGGTTCAGTCAGCTATGTCTGGAGGAAGAGTACATGGTACAGGGCATCGCTGTGTGGCAGAGAGCCTGTGAGCAGGGAGTTCACCTCACAAGAGGGTATAGGCAGGGCCGACATTTTGAAGATTGCTTACAAAGATTTATTTCATTCTTCTTCCTCTAAATTATGAAATTTTTTTAAAGTTTTTTTTTTTAAGATTTTATTTATTCATGACAGACACAGAGAGATAGAGGCAGAGACACGGGCAGAGGGAGAAGCAGGTTCCATGCAGAGAGCCCAATGTGGGACTCGATCCTGGGACTCCAGGATCACACCCTGGGTGGAAGAGAGGCTCCTAATCGTCAAGCCACCCAGGTGCCCCAGAAAGAAAATCTTAAGCAGGCTCCATGCAAGGCTTAATCTCAGGGTTGTGATATTAACCAACTGAGACACCCAGGTATCCAATGTGGTGTTGGTCTTAATGCTGTACTTGAGTTCTAGGTATGGACACTGAATAGAATATGGAATGGGCTTTTTAGAATAAATAGAATAGGACAGGATACAATAGAACAGAATAGATATTTTAAAAGACAAATCCCTCTATAATATTATGGGAAGGGATCTATGAATTATTAGTAAGTGACAAAGCAGTTACAGAGCATCTTATAGCATAGCAGTAACTAATACTAACACACTATTTACCATGTATTTGGCATTTTCCTAGGTGCTTTTGTAAATCTAAATACAACTTTATGAAGTAGATATTGCTTTCTCAATTATAGATAGGAAAAGAGAAACAGAGAGAGGTTAAGTTACTTACAAGTTATAGATGAGATTTGAACTTGGACAATTTGTCTTTGGAGTCCATAATCACTTGGCTATATTGCCTTTCATGTGTGTATACTCATTATATAACAAATATACAAATAATGCAATCTTGTAGAATATATAAAAAATATTGACAGTGGTTGTCTCTTGCAAGAGAGATTTTAGAGGAGCATTAACTTTCTCTATAGCACTGAATTATGTGCAAAGTTCAGATATTATTGGAACTAAAAGCAAAACAGCATATATTCCTTTTGGGGAAAGAAAGAGCTTCTCTGTTCAACAACTGTGGTTGAACAACTGGGTATCTTTATAGCAGAAAATGAACCTCAAATCTTAACCAACACCATACACAAAAGCACCATTTAGATGGAAAGAAGAACACTCCAGAGTTCAAATATCCAGTAAGTATAAAAAGAATATCAGTCTAGGGGTCAGGCAGGAAGGAGCCAGAGTCTGTGCTAAGGGCTTTCCTCTAGAGCCAGGGAAAAGGTATATACCGACCAAGAAAGCAGGGGATTCAGGAATACAGACAAAGCCTAACCACAAGGAAAAGGTATATACCGATCAAGAGAGCAGGGGATTCAGGAATAAAGACAAAGCCTAACCAAAGCCTACGTGGGTCTGCACGTAGTCCCACACCTCAGTGGACATATTTCTTCAATACAGCAAGTCCTATGGAACATTGAGTCAGGTTGAAAGCCTTATTTTTACCACTTCGGCTCTCTCAGTCTTGTGGTCCCCAAACCAATCCTATCAATTCCATCACCCAGCTAGTGATAAGATACTAATTCCCATACTTACTCAAATTACCTTTTTTTTTTTTTTGAACATCAATTTTAATAGATCAAGGGACACTTTCTACAAATTAAGTTGAGGACTCAGAATTTGATTCACAATTCAAAGCAAACTTTTTTCTCTGCTTTCATTTTAGTTTCTTCCTTTCTTCATTTTCTCCACACCTTGCCAGTGTGAGATGTCTATTTGTGGATTTGAAAAGAATCTTCAATGAAGCAGAAGAGATGTTTTTCTCCACGGGAGGAGGAGCTCTGCACTGCTGGAAAGTGGACCATTTCAGCACTGTAATTTTATACCCCACGAATAGGTCATCCAGAGTCAGAAAAACATCTGGAAATCTATAAATAACCACTTAAAATTTCTACTCTGTTCCCTCCAGAAACTCTCCTCCATATTAATAGGTATTTATTGACATTCATGTAAAGCTATCAATTGAAGCTAATAGATTTAGATGATGTTTATTAAACAAGAGGAAGTCACCTCCTTTGTTTATCTGCAGTGAAAAGGGTCAGAAATTGGAGCTTAAAGCAACTTGAGAGCTGTTATAATTTGACTCACAGTCAAAGGCCATCAGAGACAACTGCTGCCAACTCTGGAAAACAAAATCATAGAGAAGGCTAAACAAAGAAGCAAATGAAGGGAAGTTTCAGAATAACAACTCAAAAGAGCCTAGAGAGAGGTAGAGATGGAGGGACCCACCATAAGTAGAGATCAGACAATCACTGCCAGTCATTAGACTCATTAGTTTCCAGAAATCAGCCCACCACCCCCATATCAAGCATTGGTTCAGCAACTCTGAACTGAACACCATGTATGAATCTTGAGGAAATGAGCAAAAACTTACGTAAATTTAAAACTTAATGTATATGTACATGTATAATAACCCCTGAAACATTAAGATATATTCTATACATTGCCCTAGGCACAGCCTACATACTGCGATGTCCAGGATTAGGAAATCTCCATCAACAAACCAAGAAAGTTTTCCTCCCTGTGTACTACATCTCAAAAGTGATCTGTGAGAGTGAAATGCTTATGTGAGAATTTCTGGGGCACAGGTACATCAGTAAGTTAACAAACATATGCCCCATACTAATATTTCCTGGAGGGACAAAAGGTGTAGGAACACAGAGCCCTTAGTGATAATAAGTGTAGAGAAGGAAACTACACCTCCTTCATAACGTTGTGCAGACCTGGACATGAATATCTCTAACTTATCTTAGAAATGAGAGAAGCATGAATGAAGGCAGATTTTCTTTACCTTTTGTTTTTCTTCAAGCCCTCTTTTGAAAATTTGCCAAAAGCTATCAATTTGTCACCAGAAAAAAATATACAGCTCCACATAAGTCCAAATATTGGGGGACAATTTCAAACTCTCTGAAATCTATCCAAGGTGGCAGGTGGGGAAACACCGATCAGTTTGTTGGCATTCCTAGAATAATGGGGTATTTGTTAGAAGTCCTGGATGTGATGAGTGCTTTCATGTCAGTTGGGAGAGAAGACATGAGAAAAATTCTGGAAATAAAATCACTGACTGGCAGATAGACTGAGTTGGTTGTTCTGGAGTGAAATGTGTGAATGGATAAAACAGAAGACTGAATAAAAAAAAAATTGTATCCAGTACCCTGCACAAGTACAATTTGTAGGATTCAATTCACAGAGCAAATGTATCCCCTTCTCTCACTGGTCTAATGGTGCTCAGTGAGCTAGATTTTTCTCGTGCCTATGCATGAAAAAAAAAGACAGTTATAGGAGTTTGCAGAACACAAGCCAAAGGTTAAGAGCACTTTATGCCACAAAACTGTCTCATTTTGGTGCTTACAATGTCCAGTATAGAAGTCCATGCTTCCCACTTCTGCGGGGGTGGGGAGGAGGACATGGGCTGTCTCCTCCTTGATTCTCTTCCCCAGCTCAGTAACCCTGATGTCTAATCCACCTGGGGTTGGGTTGAAATGTGGGGAGTGAGGAAATATAGGGGGATAGTAAAGTTCCTGCTCCTATAAACCATCTTCATGTTACATCTGAGTCAGGTCTAGGTTCAAAACCACTTTGTGACTTAGAGATGGGCTTCACCACCTCATTTTCTCTCCCTCTACAGGCCCTAGGAATCTTGAGCCTCCCTCTGCAGAGGCCTGCTCCTTAGCATGCTTCCACTGTGGCCCTTTCTTATCTGTTCTGACCTGGGGAGATGGTTATCTTTCCTCTGCTCTGACATCTACTTTGAGCTCAAGGCAGCAGCCCCTTTTCTCACTTCTGCTGTTGGCAGAGCTGGCCAGCCTTTCTTCTGCCTTTTTCCAATTCTCAGGCAAGACCCAAACTCAAGAACTTATTTAGTGAAATCCCTCAAGTGTAAGGGACACAGTTGAAGCTCTCCCAGTGGTCTCATGGAAGTTGAGGTGAAAGAGATAGTTCACCCTATTCCTCCTCCTGGGTAGTGATAGATGGTTCACTGCTCAGAAACAACACTTTCTGTGAGGTCTTTCTCACAAATTCTGTCTAGATCTTCTACATGCTTAGCGAGGAGGAAGTATTTATTTATTTTATTTTTTTTAATTTTTATTTATTTATTTTTATTGGAGTTCAATTTGCATAACACCCAATGATCATCCCGTCAAGTGCCCCCCTCAGTGCTCATCAGCCAGTCACCCCATCCCCCCATGGACCTCCCTTTCCACTACCCCTTGTTCATTTCCCAGAGTTAGGAGTCTCTCATGTTCTCTCACCCTCACTGATATTTCCCATTCATTTTCTCTCCTCTCGCCTTTATTCCCTTTCACTATTTTTTATATTCCTCAAATGAATGAGACCATATAACGTTTGTCCTTCTCTGATTGACTTACTTAACTCAGCATAATACCCTCCAATTCCATCCACATTGAAGCAAATGGCAGGTATTTGTCGTTTCTAATGGCTGAGTAATATTCCATTGTATATATAGACCACATCTTCTTTATCCATTCATCTTTCGATGGACACTGAGGCTTCTTCCACAGTTTGGCTATTGTGGACATTGCTGCTATAAACATTGGGGTGCAGGTGTCCCGGTGTTTCACTGCATCTGTATCTTTGGGGTAAATCCACAGCAGTGCAATTGCTGGATCGTGGGGAAGTTCCATTTTTAAGTCTTTGAGGAACCTCCACACAGTTTTCCACAGTGGCTGTTCCAGTTCACATTCCCACCAACAGTGCAAGAGGGTTCCCCTTTCTCCACATCCTCTC
The DNA here is from genome assembly GCF_003254725.2 of Canis lupus dingo. Taxonomy (NCBI): domain Eukaryota; kingdom Metazoa; phylum Chordata; class Mammalia; order Carnivora; family Canidae; genus Canis; species Canis lupus. The sequence continues at coordinate 30,270,398 of NC_064264.1, read as the reverse complement.
CAACATTTGTTGTTTCCTGTCTTGTTAATGTTCCCCATTCTCACTGGTGTGAGGTGGTATCTCATTGTGGTTTTGATTTGTATTTCCCTGATGGCCAGTGATGCAGAGCATTTTCTCTTGTGCTTGTTGGCTATGTCTATGTCTTGTTCTGTGAAATTTCTGTTCATGTCTTTTGCCCATTCCATGATTGGATTATTTGTTTCTTTGCTGTTGAGTTTAATACGTTCTTTATAGATCTTGGGATACTAGCCCTTTATCTGATACGTCAGTTGCAAATACCTTCTCCCATTCTGTAGGTTGTCTTTTAGTTTTGTTGACTGTTTCTTTTGCTGTGCAGAAGCTTTTTATCTTGAATAAGTCCCAAAAGCTCATTTTTGCTTTTGTTTCCCTTGCCTTCATAGATGTATCTGGCAAGAAATTGGGGTGGCCAAGTTCAAAACGGTGTTGCCTGTGTTCTCCTCTAGGATTTTGATGGATTCTTGTCTCACATTTAGATTTTTCATCCAGTTTGAGTTTATCTTTGTGTATGGTGTAAGAGAATGGTCTAGTTTCATTCTTCTGCATGTGGATGTCCAATTTTCCCAGCACCATTGATTGAAGAGACTGTCCTTTACCAGTGGACAGTCTTTCCTGCTTTGTCAAATATTAGTTGACCATAGAGTTGAGGGCCCATTTCTGGATTCTCTATTCTGTTCCATTGATCTATGTGTCTGTTTTTGTGCCAGTACCACACTGTCTTGATGACCACAGCTTTGTAGTACAACCTGAAATCTGGCATTGTGATGCCCCCAGCTCTGGTTTTCTTTTTTAATATTCCCCTTGTTAATCGGGGTCTTTTCTGATTCCACACAAATCTTATGATGATTTGTTCCAACTCTTTGAAGAAAGTCCATGATATTTTGATAGGGATTGCATTAAATGTGTAAATTGCCCTGGGTAACATTGACATTTTCACAATATTAATCCTTCCAATCCATGAGCATGGAATATTTATCCATCTCTTTGTATCTTCCTCCATTTCTTTCAGAAGTGTTCTGTAGTTTTTAGGGTATAGATCCTTTACCTCTTTGGTTAGGTTTATTCCTAGGTATCTTATGCTTTTGGGTGCAATTGTAAATGGGATTGACTCCTTAATTTCTCTTTCTTCAGTCTCATTGTTAGTGTATAGAAATGCCACTGATTTCTGGGCATTGATTTTGTATCCTGCCACGCTGCCAAATTACTGTATGAGTTCTAGCAATCTTGGGGTGGAGGCTTTTGGGTTTTCTATGTAGAGTATCATGTCATTGGTGAAGAGGGAGAGTTTGACTTCTTCTTTGCCAATTTGAATGCCTTTAATGTCTTTTTGTTGTCTGATTGCTGAGGCTAGGACTTCCAGTACTATGTTGAATAGCAGTGGTGAGAGTGGACATCCCTGACGTGTTCCTGATCTTAGGGGAAAGGCTCCCAGTGTTTCCCCATTGAGAATGATATTTGCTGTGGGCTTGTTGTAGATGGCTTTTAAGACGCTGAGGAATGTTCCCTCTATCCCTACACTCTGAAGAGTGTTGATCAGGAATGGATGCTGTATTTTGTCAAATGCTTTCTCTGTATCTATTAAGAGGATCATATGGTTTTTGTTTTTTCTCTTGTTGATATGATCAATCACATTGATTGCTTTACAAGTGTTGAACCAGCCTTGCATCCCGGGGATAAATCCCATTGGTCATGGTGAATAATCCTCTTAATGTACTGTTGGATCCTATTGGCCAGTATCTTGTTGAGAATTTTTGCATCAGTAATCATCGGGGAGATTGGTCTATAATTCTCCTTTTTGGTGGAGTCTTTATCTGGTTTTGGAATTGAGGTGATGCTGGCCTCCTAAAACGAGTTTGGAAGTACTCCATCCCTTTATATCTTTTGGAACAGCCTTAGAATAGTATTATTTCTTCTTTAAATGTTTTGTAGAATTCCACTGGAAAGCCATCTGGCCCTGGACTTTTGTGTCTTGGGAGGTTTTTGATGACTGCTTCAATTTCCTCCCTGGTTATTGACATGTTCAGGTTTTCTATTTCTTCTTATTCCAGTTTTGGTAGTTTGTGGTTTTCCAGAAATGTGTCCATTTCTTCTAGATTGCTGAATTTATTGGCATATAGCTGCTCATAATATGTTTTTAAAATCGTTTGTATTTCCTTGGTATTGGTGGTGATCTCTCCTTTTTCATTCATGATTTTATTAATTTGAGTCTTTTCTGTTTTGTTTTTAACAAGGCTGACTAATGGTTTATCTATCCTATTAATTCTTTCAAAGAAGCAACTCCTGGTTTTGTTGATCTGTTCTACAGTTCTTCTGGTCTCTATTTCATTGAGTTCTGTTCATATCTTTATTAACTCTCTTCTGCTTGGTGTAGGTTTTATTTGCTTTTCTTTAACCAGTTCCTTGAGGTGCAAGGTTAGCTTGTGTATTTGAGTTTTTTCCAGTTTTTTGAGGGATACTTGTATTGCGATGTATTTCCCTCTCAGGACTGCTTTTGCTGTATCCCAAAGATTTTGAACAGTTGTATCTTCATTCTCATTAGTTTCCATGAATCTTTTTAATTCTTCTCTAATTTCCTGGTTGACCTTTTCATCTTTTAGCAGGATGGTCTTTAACTTCCACATGTTTGAATTTATTCCAAATTTCTTCTTGTGATTAAGTGCTAGTTTCAAAGCATTATGATCTGAATATATGCAGGGGACAATCCCAAACTTTTGGTATCGGTTAAGACCTGATTTGTGACCCAGTATGTGGCAATTCTGGAGAATGTTCCATGGCACTTGAGAAGAATGTGTATTTAGTTGCATTTGGATGTAAAGTTCTGTAAATATCTGTAAAATCCATCTGGTCCAGTGTATCATTTAAAGCTCTTGTTTCTTTGGAGATGTTGTGCTTAGAATATATGTCATTTGCAGAAAGCGCTGTGAAGTCTCCCAGTATAAATGTATTATTAAGCATGTCTTAACTTTGGTTATTAATTGATTGATATACTTTGCAGCTCCCACATTAGGAGCATAAATATTCATGATTGTTAGGTCCTCTTATTGGATAGATCCTTTAAGTATGATATAGTGTCCCTCTTCATCTCTTACTATACAGTAATTGGGATAAACTTTAATTTATCTGATATGAGGATTGCTACCCCTGCTTTCTTTTGAGGACCACTTGAATGGTAAATTGTTTATTTTCAGGCTGTAGGTGTCCTTATGTCCAAAATGAGTCTCTTGTAAACAGAAAATAGATGAGTCTTGCTTTTTTATCCAGTCTGAAACCCTGTGTCTCTTGATGGGATCATTAAGCCCATTCATGTTCAGAGTTACTATTGAAAGATATGAATTTAGTGTCATCGTAATACCTATTCAGTCCCTGTTTTTCTGGATTATTTCTTTGGGCTTCCTCTTTCTTTTACAGAGTCCACCTTAATATTTCTTGCAGAGCTGGTTTGGTGGTCACATATCCTTTCAGTTTCTGCCTTTCTTGGAAGTTCTTTATCTCTCCTTCTATTCTGAATGAGAGCCTTGCTGGATAAAGTATTCTTGGCTGCATGTTCTTCTCATTTAGGACTCTGAATATGTCCTGCCAGCCCTTTCTGGGCTGCCAGGTCTCTGTGGAGAGGTCTGCTGTTAATTTGATATTTCTCCCCATATAAGTTAGGGATCTCTTGTCTCTTGCTGCTTTAAGGATTTTTTCTTTATCTTTGGAATTTGCAAGTTTCACTATTAAATGTCGAGGTGTTGAATGGTTTTTATTGATTTTAGGGGGGATCTCTCTATCTCCTGGATCTAAATGCCTGTTTCCCTCCCCAAGTTAGGGAAGTTCTCAGCTATGATTTGTTCAAATACACTTTCTGGTCCTCTGTCCCTTTTGACATCCTCTGGAACCCCAATTAAATGTAGACTTTTTTCCTTCTGAGGCTGTCATTTATTTCCCTTAACCTTTCCTCATGATCTTTTAATTGTTTTTCTCTTTTTTCCTCAGCTTCCTTCCTGACCATCAACCTGTCTTCTATGTCATTCGCTCTTTCTTCTACCTCATTAACCCTTGTCATTAGGACCTCCAGTTTGGATTTTATCTCATTTAATTGATTTTTAATTTTGACCTGATTAGATCTAAATTCTGCAGTCATGAAGTCTCTTGAATCCTTTATGCTTTCTTCCAGAGCCACCAGTAGCTTTTTAATTGTGCTTCTGAATTGGCTTTCTGACATTAAATTGTAATCCAAATTGTGTAACTCTGTGGGAGAGAGGACTGTTTCTGATGCTTTCTTTTGTGGTGAGTTCTTCTTTCTAGTCATTTTGCTCAGTGCAGAGTGTCTAAAAACAAGTTGTACTGGAAAAGGGAAGAAAAAAAAGAGAAGAAAAGAAAAAACAAAGAAAGAAAGAAACAAAACAAAAAACAAGGCAGGGTATCCTCTGGTTCTATATGCTGTAAATCCCTTGACTTCCCCTGGAGCTTTCCAGCGCTGCTCAGCCAAGAACTTGCTCTTCCCCTGTCCTTCAAGCTGGTCTTCTGGGGAAGGAGCCTGCTGTGCTGACTCTCAGGTGTGTGCACCTGGGGGAGCTGTCCCGGCCCCTCCCAGGTGCTTGGCACAGTGGGAGCTCTTTCTCCTGTGAGGCCTCTGTTCCCTGGTGGCTCCGACCCTCCCAGGCACAGGGTGGCACCAGGAGGAACAACCACACTGGCGGCGGCCAGCTCTCCAGCCCTGGAGTCAGCTCCCACAGTAACTACTGCAGCTCCCAGTCCACACTGGCCTGATGCTCCAGGGGTGGAGGGCGCTGACCTGCACAGCTCCGGGCTCCCCGTGGCAGGAGAGTCCTCGGTGTCCTGTATCCTCCCCGCCTCCGCCTGTCCCAGGGGAGCACAGGATCCTGGACTATGTCCCCGGCACCCTGGGATCCGGAGCCTGTGCTGCTGGAATCGCGCTCCCAGGGCCACGCAGCCACCTCCCCGCCCAGCTGCGCCTGAGCTGCTCCCAAGGCCCCGCCGGGCGTGCTCCAGCCCTTTACCGCGCTCGGCCAGCGGGGTGGCGTGCTGGCCCCTGGGGCGCACATCCTCTGTTAGTGACCCCAGGAGACCAGAGGCTCCCCTGCCCCTCCTGGGATACTGCTTGAGTTCCCTGTGAGCAACTTTCCATCCAGGAAGAATCCAGTGCGGATTTTTAAAGTTCCTGCTTCTCCGGGACTGGGCTTTCCTGTCCTTGAGGCTTTCACACCCCCCCCACCCCAGCCCGGCAGCTCGCAGGGGCCCTCCCCCACTCGATTCTTATTTATTTGTTTGTTTGTTTATCTGTTTGTTTGTTTATTTATTTATTTATTTATATTTATCTATCTATCTCCGTCTTCCTACCTTGATAGAAGCACAAACTCTTCTCTCTGTAACATTCCAGTCGTTCTCTCTTTAAATCTCAGGCCGAATTCATAGGCTTTCAGGATGATTTGAAAGTTATCTAGGTAAGTTGGTCAGGACAGGTGACTTGGGGACCTTACTCTTCTGCCACCTTGCCCTGCCCCCCCCCAGGAGGAAATATTTAATATAATTTTCAGGATCCAATATTTGCAAGTTCTCTTGGATGATTTATCACTACTGGTTTGTCACTTTATAATCAAATCATTATCGTCATGGAGAAAATTAGATAAAGATTTCAATTTAAAGAACATATATGACATAACAGAAAATAAGCACATACACGTAATTTTAGACAGGGCAGTTGTGAATAAATATATAAAGTTTTAACAAATTTAACAAACACTATTACCACTTTTCCAAGCACCTGACAGACTAGCTCACTTAACCCTCAAAGTAAAAAACTTTAGGATGCAAAAACTACTATTGTCATCCCCATTTTTAGATGAGAAAACTGAGGCCCAGAGAGGTTCAGCAACTTGTCCAAGATCACCCAGGCAGGATTTAAGACTATGCTGTCTGGCTTCAGTATAATTAATTAGCCACTGTGCTATAATTCCTTTCAAGGCTATTGAAATTCCTAAGGAATTGTAAAAGGAGAAAGCATATCCTTTATCAGTCTGGATTCAAGAATCTGAAATTTCAACCACTCTGTTGCCACCACTCTCAAAGGTTTTGCCTCCCTGTAGCTCTGTCTTCTCACCTGGCAAACCAGATCATGTCAATTTCCTACTTAAAACCTTTAGTGGTTTTTACTACTCTGCTAAGACCACATTTCTTACCGGTGTATGTTCTTGTTTTTTTTTTAACCTCCCCAATTCCATTCCTTGTCCTTTCACTAAATGCTCTATCATACTGATCTAGTTGCCCATATCCTGAACATACGAATGCTGTTTCATTTCTCTCCACCAAGCTATCCACCTGGAAGTATCTCTCTCATGTACACTTTGATAGCCTTCAATCTACAATTGAATTGCTTTTTCTTGTAAGAAGCCATTCTTGACCTACCATTTTTCCACCCATCCATGCATTCATCATTTGTTCACCAAATACCACAGGTGTCAGACAATGTGCCAGGCACAGAAATATAATGGTGACAAAAGCAGATATAAGTCTGCACTTCTTCTATGGGATCCCTGGGAATACATCCATTTCATTTCTTATCACATCATTTTGTAGTAGTTTGTTTACATCTCTCTCCAGCACTATCATCTGGAGATCCTCTAGGGCCCCTAAGCAAGTCTTTTAAGCAATATTATCTCCGTTTCTTCAGGTACCTAGCAAAGTTCTTAACAACATATATATGATAAGCTGTGGACTATTAAATTAATAAATGCATACATTCACAAGAGGTAAATGAATAGATGAATAATCTAAGGAAATGGTTCTTGCTACATATACATATACAAATACACATATGTATATGTATATATACTGAGGTAGTCAGAAATTGGTTCTAGAGAAAACAATAAGGATGTTTCTGGAGTCTGGGTTCAAAGATTCAGAGTCTAAACCGAAGAAATATACATTTTAAAATATATATGTTAGGAAACCAGCTGTGGAAATAAATGTGGACCTGGCCCTGATTGGGAAAGATTTATAAATGTGATCCTCTCTGAAGGTGAAATGAGTGCAATCTTTGGTTTTTTAAGACTTTCTCTGCCATCCAGAAAACTCTTGAATTGATCAAAATGGAAATTCATAGCAAAGAAAGGCAAAAAAATGAAGAGAGATTTTTAAAGTTTTCAGGATTTTATGGTTTAATTTTTTTCCTATTAAAAGCTAGATGCTTTCCTTCAATTTCAAGAGATTGCAATACAAGGTTTTGGTATTTAAAGATGCAATAAGTAAAATATCCTCCTAAGTCAAGTTACCACTGTCTTCTCATGCACAGTGAATTGAATATTCAAAGAAATTAAAAGGAAAGTATATTTAAGAAGTTTCTGTTTTCAGTCAAATGGACCTCTGTTGATTTGCATGCTGAATACTCTGGTTGGCTTTTAGCACATTTTCTTAAATTCACCATCTGGGTGTCCAGAGAATTATTAACGACTCTAAGAAGAAACTGGCATTTTGGGATGCCTGGGTGGCTCAACAGTTTAGTGCCTTCCTTCAGCCCAGGGTGTGATCCTGGAGATCTGGGATCGGGTCCCACATGGGGCTCCCTGCATGGAGCTTGCTTCTCCCTCTGCCTGTGTCTTTGCCTCTCTCTCTCTGTGTCTCTCATTAATAAATAAATTTTAAAAATCTTAAAAAAATAAAAATTAATTAATTTATTAAAAAAAGAAACTGGCATTTTTGTTAGATATTTTTATGCTTATCTAGTAAAATAAATAAAATAATGGTTTCTTTGATGTTGCTGTATCAAGGATTAAATTTCCTCTAAGGAAATTATTCATATCCCTTCACAATATGGTAAAAATGATGAGTCACCTGCCATTGACCTTCACATGTTTATGTGTACTTATCTAAACCACACATCTGTTCTTTATTTTCCAATAAAGAGACCATATGCCCCTTGACTCACATATAAGAGCATAATGTTCTAAAACAAACACACTGAAGTTAATTTAGGGGATAAAATGAACTTTGAAGAGGATTCACATTCAATGCCCTCATTGTAAAAAATAACAGAATTTGTTCCTAAACTTAAGAGTGGTATTTCATCTCTTTTTCCATAATACCCCAGTGAATAAAACAGCTTAATAAGATCACTTTTTAAGAAGGCTAAAGAGTTAGCATTCATTATAGGTGTGTTTTTAGTGAAAAGTTATATAAAAATGGTTTTAACAATTTTGGTCCAGGTTCATAGCAAATACTTCATACCTCAGAATAAATTTTGTAGAACTTTCCCAAACTTTAATATTTTACCAATGCAAAGAAGCCAATTGCAGTCTTAGGGAGCTATCAACCACAGGTCTGAAATTTACCAAGTAATAATAATAAAAATAATATTTCATAGTTGAAAAATATTTGACTTTAAAAACTTCTACATTATTGACTTTCATTTGCCCCTTGTGGTAATTTGTTAAGATATGAAGGGTTATTATTATTTTGGCTCTCTATAAGTGAGGAAACTCAAGTTCAAAGAGTTTAATCAAATAGCCCAAAGTCCTAATGACAACAGAGAAACCAGAACTTGAACCCAGGTCCTCTCCCAAATATGAAAAATACAGTGATGGTTCAGAAAAGTGAAAGGTGAAGGTTTAAGTTACCTGAAGATATTTGTTCTTATAATTGTAATCACTGAGCTCATAATCACTGAAGTATATATCTGCTGGTATTGTCTAATTATCTATCATCTATCTATCTATCTATCTATCTATCTATCTATCTATCATCTATCCATCAACTTATCTGATATACATTTCCTTAGGCAAGTGGGAGATTTAATATACCTCTTTCAGAATTTAACAGCTGAAGGTGACAAATATAAAAGGGGCAGAGGAATTTTAATGTAGTCATATTGGAATCTAAACCGAAGAAATATACATTTTAAAATATTAATGGAAAATACACCAAAACTTGATCATATACTATAGAACCAGAGAACCGAGTAAATTCATAGTAAAAAAATCCTACATATTGTAGTGAAAAGAGAGTCCTACAAATGTAATTGGTTGGAAATAATTATTGCAAACCAACTATTCTCTAAAATAACTCTTGAATTAAAATAAATAAAATGAAATAAAGACATTTTGAAATGAATGCCAAAGAAAAGCCTGTATGTCTAGATCCATAGGGCATTGCAAAATTTAGAGGAAGTTTTATAATTTTAAAATTTGTATTAATGAATAGAAAATATTTAAAACAATTGAGCTAGAAATTAGATCTATAAATTTAAAAAGATGACAAAAGAGATGAGAGAAGGACAGTAAAGATAGAAAGGTAAAAATAAAAGCAAAAACTAATGAATTAGGTCAGAACAACCATCATTGCCATCACCACCACAACAAATCCATACAGCCTGGATTCTTTCAAATGCACAAAGAAATAGATAAAATCTTTTAAGCATTATGACTAAGAAGAAAAAATTAAGGAGAATAATATAAACACACAGCATCATTAACTATAATATATATAATTATAGAACAGATAATATTTTAAATATTATTTCTATTTCTATTCTATTTCTATAATATGCTAACCTTAACTATGGATATTGGCAGAAGAGATGTTTTTGTTAAGATCATCTCTGGCTTAATAAAAACTTACATTGAAATTTTTTGAGAAGGGAAAGTGTCTTATAATAATATATACTCATATTTTGAATAAGGAAGGAAGTAATCTTAAATGCTTAATCTTTTTCCTACTTCATGTACTCAGAACATAATCTCCCATGAAGAAAAACAAATTCAACAATAGTGTTAATGCTACAAGAGTCTCTGAGAGAGTGTATAAAGAATACGATTAAAGCATCAGTTTTCATAGCTAGGGAGTAAATACTTTTACCTTTAATGTAACAAATGTATTTAAGTATAAATATACTTTTTTGTATAAATATATATTTCCCCTACCCCAAGACTTTTGCAGTAAGTTCTATTGTTGCCTTCCCCCTTCTATATTGGAGGAATTAAGTAGAAAGTAAAATGAAAAGCAAAGTCCCACATTAAATCTAAAAGGACATGTGCCAAATTACTAACAGTGGCTAGCTTTGAGAGCTGTGGGGTAAAATTACAGAAAGACCTTCTACTTTATACACATCTGTAGTACCTAAACTTATAAAAACAATATATTTTTATTAGCTACAGTAAACAGATAGTTCATAGACTTTGATCTATAATTCAAAGTATAAGCATCTATTTCAATTGAGGAAAAGTCAGAGACAAAGAAAAAAAAAGCCTAAATCAAAGTTTATCCTTAAACTTTATAATAGTGAAAAATTATGTGAGAATTATTTGCAATGATATATATTACATTTATCTTATACTTGATTAGAATAAATGATATTTTACATACTTTGTAAAGTATAGTATTCATAATACACATCTGAAAAAGTGTTGGAAGTGCAGAAAAAAGTTGCAGTGAAATTATGAAATATTTTTTCTTTTTGAAACTTTTCTGTATTTTCCAAATCTCTATAATAACAGAGATCACTTTTATAATTTGAAAATACTATTTAAAATAAACTATCACTAGATTTTTAAAAATATTTTATTTATTTATTCATGAGAGACACAGAGAGAGAGGCAAAGACACAGGCATAGAGAGAAGCAGGCTCCTTGTGGGAAGCCTGGTATGGGACTTGATCCCAGGACCCAGGATCACAACCTGAGCCAAAGGCAGATGCTCAACCACTGAGCCACCCATGCACACCTCACTAGTAGATATTTTAATTAACATCAATTTAATCATCTACTTAGAGATTAATAATCTACTTAAGGGCTTATTTTAGACCTTGCTTTTTAATGGTCTTACCATTTGATACTGTAATCAACCTATTCATAAATAAAGGCTTGAAAGAAATCTATTAGAATTTTAACAACAATTGTTTTGTTAGTATGGGCAATTCTTTGGTTTCTCTTCATTCTTCTTATATTTTATGAGTTTACTATGATGAGCACATTATTACAGTTTTATACAAGCTACAAAAAGACTTTTTTATAAGCACAGAATTTGGTTACTTTTAGTCTTCACTAGACCTTATGATGCAGATTAAATTATAGCTGGATGATGAATGGGTAGATGGATAAATGGGTGGATAGATTGGGAGAAAGGAAGAAAGGAAAGGAAAGGAAAGGAAAGGAAGTAAGAAAAGAAAGAAAGAGGGTAGGAAGAAAGGAAGGAGGATCGGAAGGAAGGATTTCTCAGTGCATTATGGTATCACATTTAATACTCAGAACTACTCTATTTTACATGTAGGATCACTGAGGCACAGACAAGTTAAGTCATTTGCCATCTTCTTCTGAATTCATCCATCCACCCATCCATCCATCCATCCATCCATCCATCCATCCGGCAAACATTTACTGAGTTCCTTCTATTTGCCTATAATATGCATTGGAAACAGCCGGATATGCAAGACATGGTCCTTATCCTCAAAGTTCTTAGGGTCCTGCATATAACCTAGCATAGTATAATAAGAATAATTATTTCACATCTAACTAATTAATTATAATTATGAAATGAATATAAAATAAGTACTTATGTAGGGTAAAAGATAAAACTGTGGTAAGGCCCACCAATGAAAGTACAACGGATGTCTGAGGTTCATATAATTGGTTATATTTTTCTTCTATACCTCTTTCATTTTCTTTCTTTCTTCTTTTGTTTTTAAAGATTTTATTTATTTATTCATGAGAGACACACAAACACAAACAGAGAGGCAGAGACATAGGTAGAAGGAAAAACAGGTTCTATGCAGGGATCCTGACGTAGGACTCGATTCTGAGACCCCAGGATCACGCCCTGGGCCAAAGGCAGGTGCTAAACCACTAAGCCACCCAGGCATCCCACCTCTTTCATTTTCTATGAAATTAAGAATAAAGTATCTATTGGCTTGCACTGGATGCCAAAGTGGGAGCTATTTATACAAAGTTGTGGAATTTACAATACAAATCAGTCCTAGGAAGGAAACAGATGTAATCAAATTAATGGGAGGCATTTTCCTTTCCTTATATAAAACTTGAGTGTATTTCTTCCTAATGAAGAAAATAAGTACAAAACTTTAAGTTTACAATTCAGTTATAATTGAAATTACAGTTCAAATGAAGTAAAACTAGATTTTTTTTTTTTTTACCCAGTTTTATTCCCTCATAGGCCTGCAGTTCAGTTTTTCCCTTTAGAGATGAGTTAGGTCCATTAAGCTCCATTAATGTTCAGTGGGAAGCATTCATCTCAGAATTCAAACAGGAGCCCAAGGAGATCTGTTTCCCAAACAAAGATAGGATACTTTATTGAGGGCCTTGTAAGAGGAACATCCAGAAAAAGAGGCAGATGGAAGAGAGGATCAGCAAAGAAAGAGCATTCACATGTTCCTGCTCATGTAAATATTTGTCTCTCATGAGTTAGATAAATATTGATCAGTGTGCACAGATGCATAAGTTCTAGTTACTTTTATTAAAGTCAAGATTCTGAACTTGGAAACATCAGGACTCTACCACAGAGTCTGATAAGTAAGTCAGATTGTGACTACCTTATGAGATCTTTTCCAAGTTTCTAGTTGTCTTTTCTAGGTAATGCTTTTATTTATTTATTTTTTATTTCTGTCCAACCTAGCACACTGGTTACTAAATAAAGATAAGTAGTGATTGTAGTCTAACATTTCTATCTTTTGTAGATCTCCGCCTTCATTTCTGGAGTCATGGGAGTTTATTCATATCAGTTTCCGTCTCAGGAATGCATGTTTTATTAAAAATTTTATTTTGGGATAATTGTAGATTCATATGTCACTGCAATAACAATACACAGAGAGATGCCATATATCCCTCACCCCATATTCCTCAACAATAAAACTTGCATAATAGGTAGTATATCACAAACAGGTAATTGGTGTTGATAAAATTTTAATCTTTTTCAGATTTTCCCACTTTTATATGCAGTGTCTATGTGTGTTTTTTTCTTTTAAAGATTCTGTTTATTTGAGAGAGAGAGAGAGAGAGGAGAAAGAATGAGCAGGGGGGAGGGGCAGGACAGAGACTCTCAAGCAGACTTCACACTGAGCCCATGGCCTGACACAGCCTGACAGAGGGGGTTTGATCTCACAACTCATGAAATCATGACCTGAGCTGAAACCAAGAGTCAGTCACTCAACCCACTAACCCACCCAGGCACTCCTGTGTGTGTGTGTTTACTTCTACATAATTTTATCACATTTCTGTAATTTGTGTAATAGAATAGGTTTCCTCTATTATTTAATTGAGAGCTATATCAGACTGTGTTATAACTTTTGCTTTAATTGTGAAATATGATTGAGAAAACTCAAAAATAAGAAGAATATCTAGTGTATTTTTACTCTCTCCACTTTTCTTCCATTCTTTCTGCTCTTTCAATGATTCCTTCTTTTACCATTTTCTTCCTTCTTAGAGATCTTTGTCATTTTTTATGGTCATCTGCTTGGTGACAAATTCTTTAGTATCCTCATCTGAGAATGCTTGATTTCCTCGTTATTTCTGAAGAATATTTGAATATTTTTGCTAGGTATAGAATTCTGTGTCAACAGATATTTTCTGTCTTCCTATTTTCAAGATTTTTGTTGTTTTCATTTTATAGAAGTTTGATTTGTCTTGACATGGATTCCTTTGTATTTTTACTTTTTGGGTTTACTCTCAGCTGCTTGAATCTATAGGTTGTTTTTTGCCAAATTTGAAAAGTGTAGGTACTTTTGCACCTCTGCCTTCTTTCTCTGCTCCTACTGGGACTCTGAGGACACAAGTGTTAGATCTTTTGTTATAGTCTTATAGTTCCCTGAGATTCTGTTCAGGTTTCCCCTCCCCTAGTCTTTTTTTCTCTCTGTTTTACAGATTAGATCAGCATATTCTACCTTAAAGTTCACTGATTAACTCCCCTGCTCCTTCTATTCTACTATTGAGTTCATCTCTTCAGTTTTTTATTTAAGTTACCATATTTTTCAATTCCAACATTTTTGTTTGGTTCTTCTTTATATTTTGTTGTATTTCCTTCCTGAGATTTTCTATTTTTCCATCTGTTTCAAGTGTGCTCATAATTCCTCAATGAAACATTTTATGATGCCTACTTCAAAATTCTTGTCAGATAATTCTAACATCTCTATAAGCTTGGTATTGAAACTTGGATATTTAAGGTATTATGAAATTCTGTGTCATATTTAAATTTTGTGTTTTAACAGGTCTTATCTGAAACTGCTCTGGCAGGGGTTGTGGAGTGTTGCCTCATTACTGCCAAGAAAGGGTGAAAGTCCAAGTTTCCCACTCAGGTGATGACAGGAAAGAGGCTTCTCATTACTGCAGGGTGGGGCTGGGAGTTCAAGCTCCCCCACCTGTCCCCCTACCAGTCCCCAGCTGATACCATTCTGTTTGGGAGCTGGGCACCGTTCCCCATGTGGTCTTACTGAAACCATACGTTATTTCCTCATTATCACTGATAATAATCCCTAATTATCACATTTTCACTGAGTTGTGATGCTCCATTAGGCATCCTCTACTCTATTTCAAGGTAGGGCCACCTTATTACTACCTGGTGAGGATGTAAGTCAAGGATCCCAACTTGGCTTTTTGTGACACCACTCTGCAGGATGTTGGGGTACCTTTTTATATAGCCTGCTGAGTGTGGAAATCTAAATTCCACACTGAGACACATTTTTTTTCCCCCTGACATTTGGCTGAAAAAGAGCAATTATTGCCAAAAGGTGTTCTGACTTGCTAGCCTGTTTCTTGATTTTTTGAAAAGAGCAGTCTCTTCTTGGTGCCTTTGTTTTGTTTTTGTCTCTGCCTGTGGGTGTTTGCAGGCTTCTGGCTTCTCTAGAACCCAGTCTAGAGTATATGCAACAAAAAGAAAACTGTGAACTCACCACCATTCATTCCTTTAGTTCCAAGATCTCTGATCTCTACCTTTGAGAGGCTCCTCATACATGTTTTACATGTATTTCCAGGGTTTTTAGTTGTGTTGTACTCAGCAGGAAGAATAGGGGAAGTTATGTCTACTCCATCTTTTGAAGCAGGAGTAGAATTCATTTTTAAAATGTAAAATGACTCTGGCTTGCAGGATGGTAGTGGTGATGAACTTATGGAAAGGAGCAAATCCTGAGGGTGCTCTATTTACTCTCCTCATAGGTAACATCCAGGACCTGGAGCTATTGATTCTTGAAGAAAGGAGGCTGTAAATTTTCCTTACCAAGAATTTTCTTTAACAGATTCAAGAAGTATAATCAGCAAGAAAGTAACTTATTTATTTTCCAAAGGAATAAATTAACTCTAGGGACACCTGGGTGGCTCAGTGGTTGAACATCTGCCTTGGGCTCAGGGCATGATCCCAGGGCCCTGGGATCAAGTCCTGCATCAGGCTCCCTGAAGGAAAGCCTGTTTCTCCCTCTGCTTATGTTTCTGCCTCTCTCTGTGTATCTCTCATGAATAAATAAATAAAATCTTTAAACAATATTTTAAAAGTGAGACAATATAGATAGAGGGAAAAACATGTTTATCAGAGAGATGATTATGTTGGTAAGGTAATAAGAAAGATATAGTGATAGTTAGAAATTAAGGTTTGGGGTATTTATATAAATGGATTTAGAAACTGCTGCTCTCAGAGCCTGAGGAGAAGGAAATGTCACCCTTAGGAGGACAGTATGAGTTTTCAAAGAGGAGCTGTAGAAAACGGCAGTGAAATTAACATGAAAGAAATAAAAAGTAAGCCACACATAAAAGAAATCATATTCTCCAAAATAGAGTTTTCCCCCTTCTTCCCAACTTTGTTCTGTCTGGAAACTCAATCACAGTAATTTCCTACAAGTATTGAAAGAGTATTTATAAAACTGATTCATCCAGAATTTCATGATCTATTTTGTTCATTAATTTAACAGAGGATAGATACATTCTGGAGGACAGAGTTCTGAAATAAAGCACCATCATTAATCATAATTATCATAATTTATCATATTTATCATAATTTCATCTGGAAATCTAAGGTGATGTTTAAATCATTCAGTAATAATAAGGATATGAATAGCAGTGGAAGACAAAATTAACTTCACAAAAATAAGTTAGAGCAATCCTAGCCATATGCAAATGTGATAGCAAACTATTTCTAAATGCTAAGTCACCAATGTTGTCAATTAAGTTAAAAGTAAGTTATATGTAGCAAGAAAATTACAGTGGGGATTTATAAGTGCGCAGTACTTATGACTGATGTGCTGATGTCTCTTTGATATTGTACCATTCAGAAAAGTCTTTTTAATTCATCACTCATTTACTAAAAGTAAATTATTGAAATTATCTTCAATGTGTGTTGTCTTAAAAGTATTCTGTCATATTCCTATTTATCTATTCTAGCATGTACCAATTGCTGTGCTAGACTCTGTGATCCAAAATAAATTGTCACAAGGTCCTCTCTACAAGATATTGTTCAGTAAGTTAGATATCCTGAGTTACTTTTTGGAATTGGGTGGAATATCTTTTATAAAGAAGTATGCCATGATTACACTAACCGGGTTACTCTACTATCCTTGCATGACATTTTACAAAGGTAGTTGTGCCAGGGTATATAAAAAATTGATTTAAAAAAATTGATGAATTCATCGGTGAGTTGGACATGCCACTCTAACCTGTAGTACTAGACTATAACAAGAATTTCTACAGAGGGGGTGACATTAAATATAAAGAACATGATCAATTGGGTGAAAATAATAACTCTAAAACTAACTGGGCTTACACAGGTCATATCCCTTTAAGCATCAGTCATTAAGCCAATTTTGGAATCCTTAGTCCTAATTGAATCACGATTCTTAAAATTTAGATACATTTGAAAACTAAAACCATCTACACCCACATAACATTATCTATCTTTGGAGAATTGTACCATTGAGCAGACTTCGCTAATATGGCTATTCCAGGAATATTTGCTCAGGAAGGCAAAAGCTGCATATAGCTGTGTTTCTTGTTGCAAGAAAATGCCCCTCACTCTCAGAAAAAGACAGACGTCTAAATGAGCATCAGACACTCACCTTTACAACAGTTGTTTTTCTTTTGGTCTCTCTAACTACTCTTTTCCACATCACTCTTAGAAACTCTTGCCTAAAAATCTCCACCTTGCTGTGTTCATCAAACATAAACTGTTCAAGTGCGGTCCTTATCCAGTTCTAGTCAAGTTCCCACAATGAAACATCCATCGTAAATCATGTTCCAAACGTCATAAATATTATAAGTCTGCCCTCCACTATCTAAGAAATTACGGAGATTCTATCAAGATAATGCTTTCTTTCACCCTAGAAACCAATAAAATCAGCTTTTGTTCTGTCAACAGTTGGTTTTAGTAGTATTTTCAGGGATTCAGCATTCTGTAAGTTCCTAAGAACTAGTAGGAAAATTTATACTTTCAAAATAGGATACATGAAGATGAATCAAAGTATGTGATTGAGATAGGGGAATGCAAAGGACCAATTTTGTGGCAATTTTCACATTTAAAAAAGTAACTACAGATGGTGACTATTGTAGTATAGAAAGAGAAGGAAATGAAATTCAAACTGCACTATGACTGAAGATTATGTTGTGAAATGAAGTGACACCAATCTCTAACCTTATCTTCCCTCCTCTTTTTACCTTGGTGACCATGAAATTGGAAAATATGTAATTAACACTGACTCCAGCCATCCTGGATGGGAAAGGGGGAGTCTTTTATTTTTTTTTTAAAGTTATTATTTATTTATATGAGAGGAGGAGAAAGAGAACATGAGTGGAAGGGAGGGGCAGAGAGAGAGAGAGGGAGAAGGAGAGACAGAAGGAGAGCAGGGTGTTGAACATGGGAACTCCATCCCAGGACCCTAAGATCTGATCTTGACCTGAGCTGAAGACAGGCACTTACCAACTGAGCCACCCAGGTGCAAAGGGGAGCCTTTTATAACTTTACCAGACAAATCAGGATTCAGGAAGATTTGAAACCCTCTCAACCATGAAGATGCCTGGTTATGCCCTGTCCCACAAGGGGTAGGATGAAAGAATACTAGGAGGTGGGTTCTATTCCCAATGGGACTAGAGTGCTCCAGGGAAAACACAAATTCTCCCCTCACAGTGAGAGCTCATTTTTAAGACTTCAAGACTCCAAAAGTGGCAGCTTTCCCTGATCAAGAGACTGACTCTAACTAGAACCCCCATCAGCCCCAACTCATGAACCTTGCATTATTCTCTACTGTCTTTTGGAGAGAGTTGTGGTATATGAACGTCTTCCTTCTGTAAAAAAGGGTGCAATTCTTGGAGGAGAGTGGTATGGGACAGCAGGGTAGCATAAAAGGACTGTGTAGAAAAAAACTGGAAGAGAGGGATGGGGCATCTGGAGAGAGACAGTGTTCATATAGCACCATGCCTCTTTTGATGCCTTTCTTTGTGAGGCAAATCAGAGCCTCATCCTCTGTTTCTGCCCTTCAATAAACTTGAGGATGGCTAAAGTATAGACAGAAGGAGCTATAGGTTTTGTTCAATTATTTCGTGGAAACTGGGGCTAGAAGAATAGGAAGGCATCATCTCCCATATCATCACCATATCATGAAAGCAATACCTTTGGTCATATGGTGTATTGGAAGGTCGTGGCCCATGAAGGGATTAGGTTGCTGGAGAGGACAAGTTTAGAGGCCCTTTGTTTATTCATTTAATGGGTACTGATGGATTAGTATTTGCTAAACACTGCGATTTTGGTGGTAAATTAGTTGGTAAGCAAATAGATACCATTCTTGTCCTCACAGAGCAGCATCTAGTATGAAAGATGGATATCAATCAAGGAATCTACAAGTAAGTGCAAACTTATACAACAGACAAGGACAGCCATGGGGCTCTTCTAGAAATTCTGATGATCATGAAAGTGGAAAAGGCTCCTCTAGATGGTTGATCTGGGACCTAAAGGAAAAGCAGAAGTTCCTTCGGCAGATGGTATTGGAGGAGTGTTCTGAATAGAGGGATCGGTGTTCTGGATAGGAAGGTGAAGGTGAAGTGTTGAGAGGGACCACATTAAAGGAATTTAAATAAGAATAGTGAGAAGCATTGTCCTTGATGAGGCCAAAGGGTAGGAAGAACAGATCCTACAGGTCTTGGGGGCTAAATTTGGTTTAGTTTTTATCCTGAGAGCAGAGGAAGAAAGATGGGGCTGCAGAATGGCTTTTTAACAGATTAAGAAGAGTCCTGGAACTTTGGATTGTGGAGGTGCCAGAGCCCTGTATCCCCTCACACATGTCACCCACAGCCAATCCAAAGATGAATAGTATTGGCTCTGTCCTCAGACACATTCTGAATCACACCTCTCCATACCATCTCTTGCTTAGGTCATGGCAATGTCTCCTAATTTGTTTCCCTGCTACTACTTTGGTCTGCATACAATCTATCATATAAAAGTGACCTTGAGAAAACAAAAATCATAGTGTTTCTCTTATGCCCTGAATTTCTTGTTTTCTCTCTGTGGTAGGCAGAATTACAACATTATGCTCAATATTTCCACTCTTGGTGTACACTCCCTGCATAAAACCTCCCCTTGATTCTGAGAAGATCTTGTGATTATGGTGGATTTTTGCAGAGGTCAGAAGGTCCCCAGTCAATGGCTGATAATCAAAAGGGCCATGATCCTAGGTGGGCCTGACCTAATTAGGTGAGCCCTTTAAAGATGACAGACAGATGTGAAGGGAGAGAGATGCTCTTGCTGGCCTGGAGGAAGCCAAATGCCACATTGTTGAGTAGGCAACATGGCAAGGATCCTGTAAGCTAGCAAGAAGACGGGGGCCTCTGTCATACATCTGCAGGGAATGCATTCTGTAAACAACTTGAAGGAGCATGGGATACATCTTTCCCTGGTCAAGCTTCCAGGTGAGGATGCAGCGAGCTGACACCCTGATTTTAGCCTTAAGAAATCTTAAGTGGAAGACTTAGCTAAAATGTGTTGGGCTTCTGACTCTGGAACCTGTGAGATAGTAAACTGGTGTTTTTTCAAAATACTTGGATTGAGATAATGTGTTACAGAGAAATAGGAAATACACACACTATCATACTCATTTGTAAAGTAAAACTTTCACTCCATGGCCTGCAGTGCTGCATAAGATCTTAAGTCTTCCACGCCATCTCCTCCCACCCTGCTCCTTCCTTAGATATAGTGAATGGTCCTTCTTGGTGTTCCTCAAGCAAGTTGCTCCTTTCTCTTCCCCGGAAAGTCTCAAGCCTCACTTTCTCACTTTATTCCTATCTGTGCACAATTATTCCAACCTCAACAAGTCTTTTTCTCATGCCTCCCTCTATCTCCTTACCCTGCTTTAGTTTTCTTCTTAGCACTGGATGCATGTCACGGCATTACAGTTTTATTGTATTTTATTGTACTTTTTTCCTGTCTGTCTACCCACTAAAGTATAAGGAGTTGGGCCTTGTTTTGCCCAGTGGTTTATTTTTTCTCTGTGACATTTAGACTAGACCTAGGACATACTGAGCGCTCAGTACACATTCATTAGGAGAAGGAAGAGACCAGAGTTGGCAGATTGGTGGGTCAATGGCGGTGTGGGTGCGTGTGGAGGCTGGTCACTCAGGCTGCTGGTCTTGGCAGCAGTGTAGAGGGTTCTTGCAGTCAGTGGGAGGCCGCTAAGAGGGGCATCCATGAGGCATGCTTGGCTTGGTAGTGTGACAGACGGCAGGACGCCAGCGCTCGACACTGACATTGTGAACCTTCCTGCACAGCAGTGATCTCAGCTTCCCTGGGAGCTAAAGATGGAGACTCTCCTGGGCCACTTTGTCCCAGGGGTCCTGGTGTTTCCTGAAGCAAGGCAAGGCACCATGACCCATGAAGGACGTTGGAATCCTTCCAGCCCATGGCAAGTGGGTACTCAGCTCAACTGTTGTTGAGAAATAAACAAATGTGGCATCCATTGCCTCTTGCAACCAGGAATCATAAATTCATGAATCATAAATTTAAGCCCCAGCTAAGTAAGATCTAAGAGTTTTTGAATCTGATGCTTGCTTTCACTTAAAAAAGAAACCTTGGTAGCCAAAAGGAAATGATGCCAAAACAATAATCGAGTGGAGTTTTAATGACTTGAATTTTAATTTCTAAATTCAGAGTGATGCTATATGGATGCTATATAGGGATGGAGAACAGCAGTGGACTATAGGGGCTAAAAACTTATACTTTGTGGTCAGACGATGGTCTGTTTACACAGCGCAATGCTACTGCCACTTACAAGATGTGGTGAGCTCATCATAAGGAGGCTCACTGATGTTCTTAAGGTCTCGGAACTTAGTGTGAGGCACAAACTCCATGTGAGGCACTAGCCATCTGTCTCCTTGGTGCCTTGGTTTACCTTCCTGTAAAATGGACATAGTAATAGCATCTACTTCAAAAGCCTTCAAAGTAAATAAAATTAGGTAATGTGTAAAGTCCTTAGCCCAGTGGGTAATCAAAATTGGGTATGGTTATTCATGGCATTAAGTAGTTAACTAATTAAATGCACTTAAGCAAGTCTCTCTGTACACAGACCTCCCCTGGAATGTTTAAGGGATAGAACCAGCTCTTCCACATAGCTCAGCTCAAAAATTGTAGTGTATCTCTTCCTTGCTTTAATCTTGCTCTATTCTCAACTTTATTTCAAGGTCATCAAGGTGACACAATGCAAGCTGCAGATACTTATGTTTTGATGTGCATTCACACACACACACACACATACTGAATGTTGAATAGACATTTCTGAGAAAAATCTAAGTCCCAGGAAATAGTGCCTATATCTGGTGAAATCATCTCCTTTCTGAGATGATACTTTAAAAAACTTGACCTTCTTCTCATGCCAGCAGAGATTACTGAGCCACCCAGGAAAGTGTCTGATAGGAGATAGTCACACACAAGTTTTTTAGTGGGCCTGAGATAAAAAATGCAGTTTTTAGAGTGTACCACTCCAGAAAGCAACTGACAATGGAGAACTGTTTATTTTGTATATAGTTTTCTTTTTATAAAATAAATATAAAAATAAAGCAAATGTATCTCTTATTACCCCTGAACCAAAGGCTCAACACAATAGAAGTAGTACAACAGATTCAGGATGGTCTGGACCTTCAGGACTATTTTTCTATACACCCTGAGGAATACAGAATCATCTTTACAGAAAACATCTTAATGTTTTTGAGTCCCACCCGATTGTGTCCTGTATGCTTGGAGGCAGTAGCCCTGGGCCATGCAGTTCAGGTGCCCTAGTGACCTATTTATCTTGGCCCCTTCCTGGAATCAGATCTACTCTATAAAGGTGCAGAGAGGTACAGAGTAAAGCACACAGGATATTTCAAAGCAAGAATCATTTTTTCCCGAAGTCTAGAGCTTTCAGCAGAGGAAGACTATCTTTGCCCACCTGCCAGTGGAATTCTCATGTCCCTCTGTGATCATACCAAGGAGAGCATCTTAAACAGATAATTCTACTCACTGCTGCCTGGTGGAAATGTGGCTCTTAGATAACCCACGACGCATCGATTCCCGTCATTCCTGAGAGTCTCCACAGTGCTCTGGTGACCCATGAGGGTCACCGAATGAGCATTTTTTTTATGACAAATAATTTATTGAAATGGGTGAATTGATGTGAGAAGGACCAAGTTTGAGATGTAATCACTATTTTCAAGTCCCTCGATGTGCCAGTCATTATGGAAGCATTTTCACAAGTACTTCATAAAGTGAGTGTTACTTTTATTTTGCACGTGAGGAAACTGAAGCTCAAAATGCCCAAAATGGGATGTGGGCATAGATGTTTAGTTAGGATTTGATTTCCGGTCTGTATCTCAAAATCAGCATTCCTTTAAACCACTCAGAGCATCACATTGACGGAAAACATGTCTCAGAAACAGGTTTTTGAGGGCAAGGAAGAAGACGACATTTCCTTTTGGAAATCTCTGGCCTTGTGAAATGTAGGAAAGTAAGTGGAGACACTCAACACAAAGATCTTTTCCAGAGCTGAGATGCAACTGATTTTGTGCAGAGTTAAACCTTCTTTGTATCATGTGTTTGCTTTTGAGTGTAAAAGGTTTTTTTTTTTTTTTTTTCCCTCGGTTTTTACATTTCAGCATGACAAATTCTAATTGTTAGAGACTATTCTTAAATTTAGGCTGACCTTTAAACAGTCTTCTCAGATTAACATCATTGCAGTAAGTGAAGTCAAATGCAAAGGGGAAGCCTCTCGGCCTGGGCTACAGCCCCGCGGGCTAGGTGGCTCCCTGCCGTCAGCCTTCCCTGCAGCACCACGGGCAGCACCCTCACAGCCCAACCCGCAGAAACAGACAGGACTCTTGGGCTGGTGATCTCTCTTCATCTCTGTTTGATTCTTCTTCTGCCTGGATACTGCCTCTCACTAGAGGCTCTGGAATCCATTGAAGAACGACATAAAAAAAAAAAAAAGAGGAACGCCATTGCAGTCTGATTTTTCTAGCCTATTGATTTGATATCAGCTGTAATTAAACATCAATCAATAGTCACGCTGAGTGGTCTGTTCTGTACTTTCTGTGATGGGCTTCTTCAGACTTCTCTTGCTTTTGACCACCTTCGATAATGAGAGAGTATGAAAAGCTTGAAAGCTCCTGTAAGTAAAGGAAGAATTATGTGGTCTGTTTGCTTGCTTCTATTTTTAGAGCACTCTTTTTCTAAGGGTTTGGGACATAGATTGGAGGCAAGGTTGGGATTTGGGTCTTGCCTCTGCCACTTTTTGGCCTTGTT
The DNA here is from genome assembly GCF_003254725.2 of Canis lupus dingo. NCBI lineage: Eukaryota > Metazoa > Chordata > Mammalia > Carnivora > Canidae > Canis > Canis lupus. Next base: position 30,246,647 of record NC_064264.1, on the reverse strand, counting down.
AACCCAAACAAGTTATTTAACCTCTGTATCTCAGTTTCCCTACTGATGAAATAGACATAACGCTACCTACTTTGTGTAGTTATTCAAAAGATTCAGACCCAGTTCACATAAAGCATCAAAACCATGTCTGGTGCACAGTAGATGTTAGCTGTTCTCATTAAGCATGTTCCATTATTCTGATAGGTACTTCAGTGTGGGACCAAAGCACTTGAATTCAAGAACTGAATCACATTATTGACATTTTCATGTGAAATATAAAAGCAATTTCTCTTTCTCCAAACCTTATTTTTCTTTATTAGTATTATATTTTACCAAAAGTTATAAACAGTCTTTGAATACAGGTCTGAGCTCTTTTTCTCAGTTGGGACACAAAGGAATCTTCTGTTTTAAAATGTTTTTGCATTTCTTTGAGCCTTTCATCCATCCAAGTACTTTGCCAGGTATGTGTAGGAGTGGGGGGGATTACTATTAACAGTTAGAGATGGGATTCAGAAGTACTTTGTTAGGAAAGAAAGGTTGGCATTTTTGTGGTGGAACCAGGCTAGAATTTTTAGTGACCCTATCTATAATGCACATGGATGGAGAAATTCTAGAAAATTTGCTTTTTTTTTCTCTCATAGAAAGTGGTATCAACAACCCAACATAAAATGGGGAAAGGTTTAAATACCAGGTAAATTCCTACAAAATGCTTTTTATAGTGACAAAAGCATTACCTTTAAGACAGCACTGCAGATTCAATTTCAGGGTAATATCTTGGAGATGAGAACTCAATCATAGGTTTATGCAAGATCCGAGATGACAACTGAAGTAAAAATTATTGTTAACTTGGTCCAGATGTCAGTGAATATATCCTGTGAAATGGTCTAAATCACCAGTAGGCTCACAGTCAGTCTCCTAAGCACCCCACAGCTGGAGCAGAGCGCAGCAGTGCCGAAAGCTGTCCTTAAACAGCCAACGTCATAGAGACAGAGTTCCCAACATGGTGTGGTTCCACAAGGGTTAAAGCTCCCCTTACTTATCTGTTTGCCTAGCTTCTTATTACCTAGAGTTTCAGTCTAAAAATGTCTTTGATTGCGGTTCGATGTGTTTTTTTAATCATGTGTTGAAGAAAAGGCTGGTCCCAGCTATGAGCATCATTGACCTTCATTGTGTCAAACCTGCTATCCATTTCTGGTCTTCATTTTTCTTGAGCTTAAAAGATTTGACAAAACAGGCCACTCCCTCCTTCAATATTCCCTTCTTGTAGCTTCTTTGACTTCTCTTTCTTTCTCTCTTCTCTCCTTTTTTAGACCAGATTTCAAACATCTGTTTGAAACTTGGATAAGAGCGGACACCAGTGGTCATTTAGCAGCTTTGACCAGAGTAAGAGGTGGGTCTGAAAAGATGTGAAGAGAAGCCCTCCCAAGCTTATTTCCTAGCCCAGACGTTACTGAGCTCCAGGTCCATTTAACCAACTGAGCACATGTTCTTTCCCCCCTAACATGAACTTCCCCCAAAATTTCCTGCCTTGAGAAATGATACCTTGGTACTCATGGCACAAAACCTAGTCATCACCCTTCATATTACCCTCTCTTTATTTCTTCATTTCAATTGATCCCTACTTTCACCTTTTGGCTATTTCTTTTTCAACAGCTCCTGCAGTAATCTAAACCACCACGGTCTCTTACTTTGACTAAAGGAATAGCTTTTAGTCAAAGCTTTTGCTTTCTTCAAATCTAGTCTCTACTGTGAATTGGAAGGATCATTTAAAAATGAAAGACTAAGTGCAAAATTCTTCATTAAATTCCTTTACTGACTTCTCATTGCTCTTGGGATAAAGCCCAAACTCCTTAAAAGCAGCAGATACAAATGGCATGAACTGCATCCTGCCCCTCTCTGCCCATCCTCCGTCTTGCTCACAATGATACAGTCGCTCAGATCTTCCCTTCATGTGTCAAATGACAGGAGCTATTTCTGCACGGACTCCTGCAGTAAATATATCCTTTTTGTGCGAGGTGGTTTGGAACAAAAGGCAGATTAGAGATTTTGGAATTTAGGAAAAAGGGATCAGGCAAATGCAGGGGGAGGCAAATGGATGGAGAGGACGGTAGTTAAGAGGCAACTGACGTCTGATTTAACATTTCATGCTTTATAATTTTTATCCAAGCCCCTTGCATCCAAGCCTTCATTATTTACTCAACAAACAGTTCTATCAGTTATATTGCACTTAGTTTGTGTAATGCACTGTCCCAAGAGCTTTGAAACCATTAATTCATTTGCTTAATTACTGCTGTGTTCCAGAACAGAGCTATGTTCCAGATTCTTGTTCCTTAATGTTGCCCTGCTCACAGGGGAAGCACTATATACCTCTAGGAAGTCTGGCATTCGAGTACAATGAGCAGTTTAAACCTTGAGATTAAACTATTACACATTGTGCGCTTCTGGAAACCTGACTTTTAATATCCCTTGCTTAATTCATTAATTCTTTTTTTTTTTTTTAAAAACTTATTTATTTGAGAGACACAGAGAGCATGTGAGTGCATGGGGGGAGGGGTAGAGGGAAAGGAAGAAGCGGACCCCCATTAAGCAGGGACCATGATGTGGGGCTTGATCCCAGGACCCACTGAGCCACCCAGGCACTCCTCATTCATTAATTCTTTCAGTGTTTAATGAGAATCATCTTAATGTTAGAGCTTTGCTACCATTGGGATGTGCTGCCAGGACCTCAGCTTCTCTATTCACACCCAACCTTTCTTTCCCTTGCTGGCATTCTCTGCTGCTTATCTCTTCTCATTTTGGATAAAACTCTTCACAGCTACCTAAATTATCTTGCAATAAAAACACATTTAATCTATTCCAAATTCCTTAACCTTGAAATAAAAGACTCTCCCTGGGAGATTCTAAAAAAATCTAACTTCCTCTCACACATTTCCACCTGCAGCCATGTGAGATTTCCAGCAGGAGCTTCCCCTGAGACAGGCCTTCTCCTTCCCTGCCCTGTCTTTGCCTTGGTCCCTCCTTCTATTGGCAAAGCCCTTGACTCTTCTCTTGCCCTAGAGATACTGCTCTTTCTTCAACTCCCAGATCAAATGTTGCATTGTATTAGGAAATTGATTTTGCAGAGACGAATACTATCTCCTCTGAACCCCCCACATCATTTTGTGCATGTCTGTTTTCTCAATACTACCGTATTTTATATCTTTGTAAACTCCTGATTCAACTCTGAGCTTCTCAAGTTCACAAATCATATCTTCTCCGTTTTCCTTTTATTAGCACTTTGGGGAAGACTGTCACCATTAAAACAACAATATAAAATATCTAAGAATGAACCCAAAGTAAAGATAATCAGACACTCTATGAAGAAAATTTTAATACTTCACTAAAAGACATGAAATAAGCCCTAAATAAATGGAAAGCCTTATCCTGTTTTGGTATAGAAAACCAGAATTCCTACTGACAGTTTTTCCCAAATTAAACAATTAACTCATATATATCTCAATTAAAATAAGGGCAGGTTCTCTTTTAAATTGGCAAAAATAATCAGTGTATGAAAACATCTTGAAATATTCTGATATAGAAAAGTAATTAGCATGAAGTCATTTTTAAGGGTTTAAAAAGTATTATTAAGCTACACTAAAATAATTTATTGCTACTGGATAAATAGATCAAGGAAACTGAAAGAAAGTCAGAAATAGACTCATAAATATAATCAAGACATTGGTAAAGAGGACACTTATAATAACTGAGGATCTGATAGATTGATTATTCTTTTGGGCCATTTGACTAAATCTTTTGAAAAAGATGAAGCTGAATTCTTACAAAAAGCTTTATTTTAAAGTAAATATAAAACAATACAAGCTTTTAAATATAAAAAGAGAAATTCTAAAAGTACCAGAAGAAATAACTACTTTGTTTTTTTAAAACTTTGGAATGGAAGAGACTTTTTCTAACTCAAAAACTGGAGGGGAAAAAGTCATAAATTAGGCTACATAAAAAGTATAACTTTTGTACTGCAAAGAAATTTCACAATGTCATAAGTAAAATGACAGCTATGGAAAATACATGCAAAATACAAAATGTATGCCAGATAAATGTCATATTGCCTTACTACACAGAGTTCTCACAATAGAAAAATGAAAGACTCAAAGCAACATTTCACAGAAGAATATTGTGAATAGCAAATAGCCAGCCATATGGTAAGATGCTAAAATTCACCCATAACCATATATGCAAATTTGAATTAACAATGGGACACCATTTTTTCCTATCTTAGAGAAAACACTACAATGTTTTATAATAGCCACTGTTGGCTAGAATAGACAAGTACTCTCAACTCATGCTGAAAGGCAATTTGAAAATATCAAGATTTCCTGTGATCTTGAATTCCACTGGAATTTATTTAGCAGTTTACCTAAGTGTGAAGATGTTCACTGATGCCAAATGCAGAAGCAACACAAATGTTTATTAATAGGAAAAGTATTAGTAATAATCATACATTGTGTTATTTTGCAAATGATTAGAAATGAGATTTACCTACTTAAGTGGAAAGTTGATCAATATATTGGTTAATAAGAAAAGAAAATTGTAAAACACAAATCTTCCTATAAATAGAAATGTCATTTACATATAAGATATACAGAGTTTTTTGGATGTGTAGATGTGAAACTGTTGATATAGTTAATTGTGGGGAATAAAAACTGAGTGGGAAGGGAGATGGCAAGGGGACAGTATTACTTAAACACTTTCATGTTGTTTGAATCAGTTATAAAACTATTCAAGATTTTTTTAATATAAATTTTATTTTTTTTTTTCAAAAAATGACAACTCTTCTTACCTTTGTCACTTTAGACTAAGATAGTTGTTCAGGAATAATGTATTTGTTCCAAGATATCATGTGTCTTCCTGGAAAATGATGGATTCGGAAATTGAAATATTCATGCTCACTGAGGGTGACAAATCCCTTTGTGGGTTAATTTTTATATTTATAGTTTCCCTGACAGGAATATTGAAATCAGTATAGGCATGTCACAGCTAGGATGTTTCTGGCACAAGCAGAGGCTCTTGCTGCCACAGTAAAGAAAGGATGGATGCTTCACAGGAGAGGTAGCAATCCGACCAGGAGGGCCCCTATTTATTTTGGTGTTGCATATATCATACTCTTTCTCTAGTCCTTTGCTTTCTGCACTTCCCTCTAGTTTGCCAGAAAAATAGATTTGACAGCATTGTTTTCTCTGTTGCTTTCTGGTAAAATAAGAGAGGGGAAATGCTGCCTTTCTATGTGGTCTGGTTGCTGAACCTGGGAGCTTGGTTCTAAGCAGTGTTAACTACAGGTACAACTAATTAGGTGAGCCACGCTTGTGATTCCTATGCACAGTTCTACACCCAGTCCTGATGCGAGGGTTTTCTCCCCCTACATCACCAAGCAGTTCTACTGCATCAGCTGGGGGGTCCTATAGCTCAACTCAATTCAATTATCTACCCTGAGATAGCATCAAATTCCATAGATTTAGGGCTCAGGCCCCCAAAACTGCTCCCCCCCCCCAATAAGCTATAAATCCCAGGATCTCACCACCCCCACTTTGGGTTCCATTCATTTGTTAGAGTGATTCACAGAACTCAGGGAAAGTTAACTTGCCAGATCACTGGTTTATTATAAAGATATAACTCAGGAACAGCCACATGGGAGGGATGTGTAGGGCAAGGTGTTCAGAAATGGCATGGAGCTTCCAAGACAGCTCTCACCCTCTCATTCCCTGGTTGGCCCCACAGGCAGCCTAATCTCACCCTTTTGGGTTTTTCAAAAGTCACCTCATTAACATTAAAAAAGACACCTTAGGGCAGCCCAATTGGCTCATGGTTTAGATGCCTTCAGCTCAGAGTGTGGTCCTGGAGACCCAGATCTAGACCCAAGTCAGGTTCCCTGCATGGAATGGAGCCTGCTTCTGCCTGTGTCTGTGCCTCTCATTCTCTCTCTCTCTGTGTGTGTGTGTCTCTCATGAATAAATAAATCTTTAAAAAAAAAAAAAGCACCTTAATCATTCTTATCATGTAGAAAATTCCAATGATTTGAAGGGCTCTGTGCCAGGAACAGGAGATATATATATATATATCAGTCTGTGTCTCTCATGGATAAATAAATAAATCTTTTTAAAAAACTGAATTTAGCAATAACACATGTATATAGAGTCTTGTCTGTGGTGAACGCTCAAAAAACAGTGTTGGCTATCACACTTTTGCTTGCTGTGTAAATAACAGTAAGATGCAGAGGACAAAAAATTTCAACTTCTAATCAAAATATCCAGGGGTTCTAACAAATTAGAAAAACAAACATGTAGTTAAGAGCAAAAAAAGCCGTATTTAAAGATAAAAATATTTAGCTATACATCTCCCCAAATACAGAGCACAGTTAATTCAATCCAGTACATGGGCACCACCAGAATTCAACTTGGCCCTTTTAATGGTAGAACTTGCTTGTTTCTAGAAAGTTACCCACTTCTCTCTCTTTTATTATTTTTTAATTGTGGCTCATAAACTTTTTTTAAAAAAATTTATTCATGAGAGACGCACAGAGAGGGGGCAGAGACACAGGCAAAGGGAGAAGCAGGCTCTATGCAGGAAGCCCAATGTGAGACTCAATCCTGGGTCTCCAGGATCAGGCTCTGGGCTAAAGGCAGCGCCAAACTGCTGAGCCACCCGGGCTGCAACTTTTTTTTTTTTAAATAAGGAAAGCCACTAACTCATTGATTTTCAATGTAAAGCCATTAAAAAAATATCTTAGCTACTTACCAGAAAAGAAATTTTGATAGTAGAGCATAGAGAAGCTGTTTCTCTCATTTCTCAAAATAGAATTTAATTTTATAGAGTTGGGATTTTAATTCTATTTTAAAAATGTCATGCTCACTGAAAATAATTCAAAGCATACGTAAAGTTCTAGGGTGAAAAGGTAGACTCTCTCTCTTCTCCTTGCCTAGTCCCAGAGTTAAGATCAGCTGCTACATTCTTAAATATCTTTGTGACAGATTGGTTTCCTTTGCTAAGGTTTTCTATTTTTCATTAGTTTCAAGTGAATTTGTAATTTCTTGTTGAAATATGTTTATGAAGGCTGCTTTCAAATCTTTGTCACGGAACTCCAGCATCTGATTCACATTGACGTTGGCATCAATTGATTGTTTTGGCTTGGTAGAATGGGTTACTTTTAATTGTATTAACATTCTAACAACTACGTTAGGAGACTCTAGATCCTATTAAAATCTCTTATTTTAGCAAGCAGTTACCTACTTAGGCTTAGCATATAAGTCCTGGCTATAGGTGTTGAGACTCTTCCCCTCTCTCCAGAGGACAAAGGGACTCACTGGAGGTGGATCTCTTTTGTCTACTCACTGAGTCTCTTGGTAAGAGAGGGCAATCTCTGAACTGCAGTGACAAAGACGCTTCTCAGTTAAGCTGCTTGTATGACTTCCCTTAGCTGGTGTCACCAGGCCACTCAGTTTCTCTATGTGGTAAAGGAGAGTCTCAGGCCCATCAAAAAGATCTTTTCCCTTGTCTGCTGATATTCACTGATGGTCTTGATCTTTCCCCTGTGCATGTGTTGTCCTGCTTGCCTGGTGTTGTTGACAAGACTGCTATTAGGGAAGAATGAGCCCAGTTGGGCTGCCCTCATTAGCTAGATAGGAGATCCAGCATATGGTCACCTTTTGCTGTTGGGTAGAGGGTTGTTAAGATCCCACTGCTATGTTTTTCCTTCAGTCTTGGGATCAGTAACCAGTTCGCCTTCCTCTTTCAGAGTTCTCCTTATGCTGCGTATTGCATTATTTTCAGGGTTTATTGTTGTACTTGGTGAAAAGAAGCTGGAAGTAAAGTGGGAGAGCTAGTTCTTATTTCACAGAGTCAAAGAATGAATCTCTAAGACAAAGGACAGTGAGTAAAGCCATAGAGGTTTATTAAGCAGAGATTCAGAGAAAGCTCTCAGAAGTGAGAGGGGTCCCAACAGGGTTGCCCCTGACGGCTTTTAGTAGCAGTCTTTTACTAAGAACTGACTAGGAAGCTTGTGGCCTTGAGATTCTAGTGCCATCTTGGTTTGAGCAAGGACTATTAATGACACCCTTAACGACTTAAATCTTTGAGGTTTGGTCATTTTCTGTGATTACACTGTAGCCACCAATGAAAAATACTTCCTAACATCTGGGGCCAGGTGGTCTAGTCTATTCCCTTATCTCTTGTTCAGTTCTGACTTAGAGCTTTTGCCTGCCAGGAATAGTCTCAGAGCCTAGCCAGGGGCCCACTATCTCTCCCTGCATATACCTTAACCCTTTCCTTACTCAGAAGGAATTAGCTACACCCCCTTAGCCAGACTAGAAGTCTCAGTCTATTAATATGTATGCCTTCTCCACTAAACTCAGGCAGTTGAAGCATAAGATCCATGTTATACTTTGTGTCTTTGGTATTTAATTCAGTTTCTGACACAAAGCAGGCACTGACTAAATAAATGCAAATGCTTAATACACAGAATTTGATCTAATGACGTATTATGGTAAACAGGACATTACTGTGATGCTACTTAGCAGTGACAACACAGCCAGATTAGGGCTCTGCTCAATAAAGTAAATATGGGACTTCTTCTTCTGTGCTTAGATAGTTGACTTCACATCTTCTAATGTTCTCTCCAATGCATGCAATTAAAGACACCAGAAGAGGAGGATCAGCAGTGTTTCATGCCACCATGTCATAAGCATCAGAGAAAGTCTGAATGGTCAAAGAGTTTCCTCAAAGGATTTCAGAAAATGTTCTATATACAGCTATACTGCATAAGACTTCTGTTAAGAAAAGAAGAAGCAAGAAATTTTATTCCTCTAATACCAACTGAGCCTATGAAACAAGCATCTGGTGTAGCTGAAGGTTCTATTTATTTAGTTGTTGTCATAGTTTAGTGGAATTCTGGGCAAAAAAGTAAACGTCAGTTAAGATTGTTTTAATGGCAGTAATAACACCTCCCTCTTTTTTAATGTTTCCTTGTGTGAAGCCCTGAGCTAGCCATATTACTTATATTACTCATAAATTTCACAAATCCCCATTCTGTAGATGTGGAAATTATGAATAGAGAAATCATATCCTATAAAGTCCAATCAGTTACAAAGGATAGTATAAGGATTCAATCTCAGCACTGTCACCACCCTTTTGTTCATAGTATGCCTTTTATAAAATACACAATTTCTAAAGGAATGCACAAAAATGTAATGCATGACAAAATATGGTTTCATGAAAAAAAGTTTTTTTCTTTACTTACCCCAAAATGTCAGAGTAATAGCTTAGTTAATGTTATAGGATGTTTTGCTGCCATGAGAGTAACAACTGCTTTTTAACAAAATAATGCTTTGTTATTAGCTCATTGAGCTATAATGGAGAACATTGTTTCCAAAGGCAATAATGTCTTATAATACGTGACTTCTGCCCTGCCCCCTGCTGTGTTATTTTCTTTCCTTGGAGCTGACAAAGGCATTCGACAAAATGAGGAAATAGTGGAGGGCACAGCTGAATCAAATTTTGAAACAAACAGCCAAAGATAAGTGTGTCACATGAGAACAGCTCTTAATTGTTCTATGATAATTCACTCAAAATATAATGATGTTGTTAGAAAGAATAAACTAGTTTCTTGCGGATTAAGAGAAAATCATTTGTAGAAGATGAAAGGGCATCTAGCATTTGAATAGACAGAGAAAAGAACTGCAAGAACATGAAATTACTTTTTTGCCCGATAAGACATTTATCTGTGTTTCTCTATCCTCATGCTAAATGAGGTCTAGTAGATAAGGTCCTTTGAAAGCAGAAATGGTATTAGGTTGGAATTCTGTTCCAGGCACTCAGAAGACAGACACAAATAAGCACTGCAGTGAGGCTGGTTACTAATGAGGAGACCTCTTTTGCAAAAATCTTCTTAACCAGCTTTTTTTTTCTGAAAACTGCCCGGAGCTTGTTACCCAAGGCTAAGGCTGCATTCTATGTATGCAAGGAGATAGATGTATAAGGAGCCTCCCTTCACCGGGAGAATTTAGAATCTAGGGTATATTGGCTCAAATTCTGCTTCTAGTGTTCATACAGATTTCAAATCAGATGATCATGGTGATCATGTGCCTTTGAAGATAAGCCTAAAATCTTACCAGTTCACTTGTATCTTCTGAGCAATTCATCCTCTTGCCAGAGGCAGCCCAATAATAGAAAATAGACCCTGCATTCAACTTATACATGAACTTCCTGATCTGCCTTTTTTGTTGCATCCCTCCACTATGGAAACTTCCCTCCAATATGGAACCTTTGCCACTCTTTAATGATGATCCCTCCCACTCTAAGCTGTACAATCAATTGGTGATGTGTTTAATGGGAGTGGAAAAAACCTAAGGTCTTTGCGCAAAATAGTACAAGTGGGCTTTTAAGTGTTTTCAAAGTTGGTGAATGGAAATTCCTGGGCACTTTTTGGAATAAAATTCTTAGAATTTTTTTGGAATAGAGACAGTTCTTGACTTACAATGTTTTGACTTACAGTTTTTCGACTTTACGATGGTGCAAAAAGCAATATGCATGCTGTAGAAATCATACTTTGAATTTTGATCTTTTCCTGGGCTATCAATATGCAGTACAATACTCTTGTGACACTGGGCAGCAGCGGGGAGCCACAGCTCCCAGTCAGTCACACAATCATAATGGTAAACAACTGACACACTTATAAGCATTCTGTACCCACACAACCATTGTATTTTTCAATTTCAGTACAGTATTCAATAGATTACATGAGATATTCAATACTTTATTATGAAATAGGTTTTGTGTTAGATGATATTGCCCACTTGTAGGCTAATGTAAGTGTTGTGAGCATGTTTAAGGTAGGCTAGGCTAAGCTATGATGTTCAATAGGTTAGGTGTATTAAGTGCATTTTCCACTTACAATATTTTCAACTTACTATGGGTTTGTCAGGATGTAGCCCCATCACAAGTTGAGAAACATCTGTAAATCCTTTTAATGAGAATTTCCCAAGAAATACAGATTGATCTGGTATAATGCAGAGGGAGTTGGGAATGAGGGATGGAGAACTGAATGTAGAGGGGTTAAGTTCCAAACGGTAAGGCACACCACTGATTCTGAAGAACATACCTGCTCGATACAACCAAATCATGTGTAAATTATAATAAAATGTTTATATGTTTAATATGCATTGTTCTAGGCTCTTAAGGAAGTTGGAAACTAGAAGAATGAACAGTGGGGAACAAGCCCCCATAAAAGCTGGATAGCTCTGGAATCAAATGCCCAAACAATGATATCAGGAAATGAGATATTAGGACCAATGCCAGGAAGTAAAGGTGATTCTGACACTCTTAATATAAACTGGAATCCTCAAAGGGGACTTGAGTAGCTCTAGGGAGAAATAAGTGTAATTCTTTTTGGAAGGAATCATTCTAAAATTATTTTCTTAGGAATTCATGAAATAATTTCAACTAAACATGAACATAGATTTAAAAATTATATAAAATTCAAGAAAACAATTCACCATATGTGAGAGTCAAAGAAAGCAACAAAAATATTAGGTCCACATACTTCATATATTGGAATTATTAAATAAAAGTATAAAGTAATGATATATGAAATGTTTGAGAAGTAAAATACATACAAAAATGATCAAGGAAAAGGGAAAAGGGACTATTGTTCCTGGTAATTCCTAGATGATTTGGGTCAGCTATTCTGGAGAAAGGAAAGTGGTGTACAGCAAAGGAAGAGGGGTGTGGATCGTGTGTGTGTGTGTGTGTGTGCATGTGTAAATATGTATGTCACTCAGCTTAAAGGGATAAGAGAACTAAAAAAAGCAGTCAAGGATTCCTGGGCCAAGGTCCAAATAAAGTGCGAAGCCAAAAAAGATAGAAGATATACCATGCAGATAGTCACCAAAAGAAAGTTGATATAGCTATCAGAAAGCATTGCTAATGGTAAAGAAAGACACTCAAAATGCTAAAAATTGAGGGAGATGTAACGATACATAATTTATATTAACTGTAAAATATGTGTGATCTCAAAATATTTGAAACAAACATTGACAGAACTGAAATAAGAAAGACAAATTCAAAATGGCAATGGGAGGTTTTTAATACAAGTCTTTAGATAAATAGAACAAGGGAAGAACAACTAAGTAATAAATTAAAATTTGAACTACTCATTGACAGACTTACACACACACACACACACACACACACACACACCCTACCTAACAACTGCACGGTACATTTTTCAAGGATAAATGGGGCAGTTAAAAAGATATATTATACACTGCCTCAAAAATCACATTTTAGGGAACTTCAACGAATTGAAATGATAAAGGCTATGTTCTCTAATCATGGTATAATTAATCTAGAAATCTGGGGATCCCTAGGTGGCTCAGTGGTTCAGTGCCTGGCTTTGGCCCAGGGCATGCTCCTGGGGTCCGGGAATCAAGTCCCGTGTCGGGCTCCCAGCGCGGAGCCTGCTTCTCCCTCTGCCTGTATCTCTGCCTCTGTCTCTCTCTCTTTATGTCTATCATGAATAAATAAATAAAATCCTTAAAAAAAAATCTAGAAATCTGAAAAAAAAAAAAACTGTTTGAAAAATCCCCATATATTGAAAGCTAAAAAATATACTTCTAAGTTACTCATGGTCATGAAGGGAATCACAATGGCAAAGTGAAAATATGTTAATTGAATGAACAATAAATACTACTTTCAAAACTTGCAGCTTTCTGTTAAAATAAAAAAGAAGAAAATGTGCATTTTTAAAAATGCATGTACTAGATGAGATGAAAAGCTGAAAGTCATTTATCTAAATCTCCATCCCAAGAATTTGGAAAGAGAAAGGCAGTTTAAGCCCCATGGAAGAAGAGCAAAAGAAATATTATAAAGTTTAATAAATAAAGGAAGAAGTATGGAAAGATTAATAAATTGATATGTTTGGTGAGGTTGAATAAGAATGAAAAGAGATAAAACAAAAATAATCAATGTTAGGAATTAAAAAGGAAACATTAGATAAGTTAGAAAAGTACAATAAGAAATTGGGAAAGAAATAATCCAATATAACCAATAAAATAGATGTATTTCTAGAATGATACAACTTACCAAAATGTTCATAAAAACATATACTTGCTAAATATAGATTTAAAATTTTCCCAAAAGAAAATTGCCAGCTCGTTTACATGCCTCCATCAGTGACTCATAACACACATTAAAGTAGGAAATAATAATTTTGTTCTCCTTGAAAATAAAAAGCAAAGAGGCAAACACCTCAACTTACTATTTGACATCAAAGTCACCAGCACATATGAAACAGATCTAATAGAAATTTATAAGGAAATAGCATTAATTGAAATAAAAAATGTAATGGATATGTTGTGTTTTAACAACATATAAAATTAATTGAGGAAATAATTAATAAACTGAACTATAGATATAAGGAAATTACCCAGGCTGCAACATAGTAAAATGAAAAGATGGAAAATATGAACATGATAATAAGGGGCATGGAAGATTGAATGGGACAGTCTAACAAATATACCCCATCACTGTCCCAGAAGAAAAAATAGAATGCAGAAGGTGCAATATTAAAAAAAGCATTGGCTGATAATTTGCCAGAGTTGATGAATGGTTAGAGATTCAGACATAGAGAGCAACACCTATTCAAGGCAGGATAATGAAAAAATAAATATAGACCTAACAAATCTGTAGAAAGTCTGGTGGCGGTAGAAGTGGCCAGAAAGAAAGAACAAATTACTTGCAAAGAACAACATTTTGGCATCAGACTTCTAAACAGAAAATTGAAAGCCAGATGACAGCAGAATAAAATTTTCCAAGTGCTCATAGGAAATAGTTGTCAATTAGAATTGAATATCCAGCAAATTTGTCTTCCAAAATAAAAAAAAATGGGTTGAAATATGTTTATTTTCAGATAAAGAAAATCTGAGTGCATTTACTACTAATTGACTTCACTAAAGGGACACCTAAAGGTTTTTCTTTAAGAAGAAGGAAAATGATCCCACAAAGGAAAATGTAAAACAGAATAGTGAGAAAAAAAAATTGATCTAAGTATGCTGCATTAGCTGCTAAACACTGAGTAACAAAGAAGTCAGAAACTTAGTGGCTTAAAACAACAATGACCATTATTTCTCTCTTACAGTTTCTGTGGATAAGGAATTCAGGAGTAACTTGGGTAGGTGGTTCTGGTCTGGGGTCTCTCATGTGCTTCTCACCATAATAACTATTGCCATTATATATGTATTGCCATCATATGACAGCCAGGGTTGCAGTCCTATCAAGGCTATAACAGGAAGATACAACTTCGAAGGTGGCTCACTTGCATGGCTTGCAAGTTGGAGCTGGTACAGATTCTCTATAATAGTTCTTGGGTTTCCTCACAGAATGGTGGCCAGATTCTCCCAGAACAGGTGATCCAAGACACGAAGGTGGAAGTTAAATGACTAAGGTGCCATTATGACCTAGCTGTGGTCACAGCCTCCTGCTTATGCTATATTCCATTAGTCATACTAGTTAGTCATGATTCAATATGAGAAGAATTATACAAACATGTACAGGTGTAGTTACAGCCAAATAAACATTTTTTTTCATAACATAACAATAATAATGTGTCAATTTTGAAAAGAAGAGCAAAATGAGAGGATGAAATTATCACGGGAAGAGACATGATCAGAGTTAAATTGTTCAAATTCTTTTAATTTTTCAAGAACAGAGTAAAGTGCTTTATAGGTTTGTGCTCATGGCAATATTGTGACTGTAACCTATTAAAAATTGGACTAAGTTATGTAAATTATGAATTGTATAGAAAAAGCAAAGCAAAGAAACAAACCAAAAAATTAATCATAGAAAATATAAAGAAGATTAAAGAAGCATACAAAAATAAGTTAACTAGAAAGCATAGTCAAATAAGATAGAAATCAGTTCTGATATATCAGTTATTACATTAAATACAAGAGGAATAAATTTGCTGTTTAAAAGAGATTGCTAATTTGGATAAAATAAATCAAACTATAGAACACATAAAGGCATAGAAATTTTTAAACAAATGGATGGAAAAATGTATATGAAGCTGTCAATGATATATAAAACCAACAAATAAAAACTGTTCTATTAACACCAAAATTATCAAAATATCAAAAGACTAACCAAGAATAAATCTTTTAAAACTATAAGAGAAGCACAACTTACTTATTTCATATGTATTTATTTGGTGCAAAAACTCCCACAACTATTTACTATTAAAGATGGCTTAATAGAGCCATATTCCATATTCATATAAAGGGAAGTTCATAAAAATGTTCATTCTCCACAGATTAATTCTATTGGTTCAGGGAAATTGCAGGCAAGGTCCCCATGGATTTTGTTTTTGAGTATTGACAAACAGATTCTAAAATTTCTTTGGAATGGAAAAAATTGAAAAATAATCAGGAGTCTTTTAAAAAAGAAGTATAATGAGGAAGCGTCTCTTTCCATATTTAAAGACTCATTATAAAGCAATCAGTAATAGACTAAACAATAAATGGGGCCAGGACATTTGTTTATCCCTAGGAAAAAAGCAAAATTGTATTCCTACCTGGTAGTGTGTACTAAAATAAATTTCAGATGGATTAAAGACTCAAATATGAAAGGTAAAACTTTATTTATTTTTTGAAAGGTAAAACTTTAAAGCATTAGAAGAAAATATTTGGGTGACTATTTTACAGTTTGGAATAGGGAAGAATTTTTTAACTAAGACTCCAATAGCAATAACACAGGAAAGAAACAACATAAGGGAAAATACAGATAACTATTTTTTAAGTAAAATAACACCTATTTGCTAAGACATCATGGCAGTGAAACATAAACAACAAAACTGAGAGAGGATATTTGCCGCATATATAGTTGATTAATTATGTTAGTATCCAGAATATATACTTTGAATTGATTGGGAAATATTAAGAATTCTGACAATTGCAACTATTGGTGAGGATGAGGAGCAAGAGAGTACCTGACAATACAGCAAATCACTTTAGGTGCATAACTGAAGGAATGTTTCTCATGTGCACCGGGAGGCAAGTGCAAAAATATTCTCATAATATCCAAAAATATTTGGAGCATGAACACAAATGTACATACTTACCTTTATGGATGAAATTGTGTGACACCTCCTGTCCCAGGGCAACCAGATTTATATATTGAAGTCATAACTCCCAGTACTTCTAATGGGATTATATTTGGAGATAGGGATTTTAAAAGGTAGTTAGTTAAAATGAGGCAAAGTACTCATTTTAAGTAAAATGAGGTAATCCTATATGACTGGTGTCCTCATCAGAAGATTAGGACACAGAGAGACTCCAGGGATACATGCACACAGAGCAAAGGCCATATGAGGACACAGCGAGAAGGTGCCATATGCAAGCCAAGGAAAAAGGGCTCAAGAGAAACCAAACCTGATGACACCTTAACCTTGGACTTAAACCTCCAGAACTGTGAGAAAATAAATTTCTACTTTTGAAGCTACCCAGTTTGAGGTATTTTGTTATGGCAGCTGTAGCAAACTGGTACACTTACCCTCTTCATAAAGGCTAAAAATGAAAACACCCCAAATATCCACCTACCGGAAGATGGATTTTTTCTCTGAGGAACAGCTTTTAATATAACTCAGTGCAAGGGAAGTTAATCCCCTGTATTTTACTATTCCAAGTCTCCCAGATCCAGAAGAAAGAATCCAATTCCACTCCTGGAACACAGACGATGGTTATTTCCATTTGGTAGCTGGTAAAGCTCTAATTGAAGAGCCAGCTTGAGTTCTACTGACTTAGGAAATGGTCTTTCCCACCTAATCACTGTTTTTAGAGAAAGTAAGTTTTTTTCTACTCATAAAAGCCAGATGGGCTTCTGACAAATACTCTATGAGCCGTTTCTCTCCCCTTGTTGTGCTTTCTTTCTCTCATCTTGGTTTAGTTCTCTTGAATTTCTAGAAGTGAGGAGGAAGATGAGACTCCGAATCGTGTATGTAGAGAGTCAGATTTTAAAACCTGTGCTGTAGTGGAGTTTATTTTAATCTACTTTGTGTCCTCACTCCCTTTGATGAATGTGAGCCTCTAGGCAGACAAGCAAGACTTGAATGTTAGATTCTAGTGCTCTGTCCCGCAGGAATTTAGAGGGTGGGTAACATTACAGGATAGCCATCGATCAAAATTTATAAGATTTGGTACTGAAGACTTTTATCTAATAAAGAATCAGTAAAGGCAAAATTTGCTGTAGGTGAGGTAGCAATGAATTAATTTATCCAACCTATTCTTTTCTATTACCTTAACCCTGAATAGTTAATAAATGTTTGCACACTTACTGTAAATAAAGCACCACATTTAAGGAGACAAATTCTGAGAATTAAGTTGAGTAAAAACCATAGGTCAAAAACTATTAATTGGGGTTTAACATGTTACAAGTTAAAAAAAAACACACAAAAAACCTACTCAGTTTTATTTAATTCACTTTGCTACCAGAAATTATGTTTTGTGTTTCAATCATAGATAACAAAAATTGTTTCAGCTAGACTCTGACAATAGAGACAAATGTTTGCATAAACAAACCTGTTCCCCAAATTAAACTTGCAAATGTAAACAAGAGGCATATTTTCTTTTTGTAACAATGCCCAAACTTCATAGAAATAATCTTTAATTTTATATGTAGATAAAATTGACTCTGTTTATGGTGTGTTATCTCTATTTATTAAACCAATAATTTTTTTTAGCTGTGGTTATATGGGAGGCACAATTCCTGGTATTAGGGACTTAAAAATTAAACAGTCTTCACCAGCAAGTTGCTCATTGAGATGATAGAAAAGAGAACAGCCATCACCATCTAGTCCAGTCTGATCAAGTTATGCAAAATTTGATCACTAATAATCAGTATGGATTACAAGCAATTCACAGATGAGGTACGTCTCTGTTGTCTTAGAAATAATTAGGAATTTATCAAGTGGTCGCAAGATGGGGGCTAGTAAGTGGATTGGGGGAGACTATAAAAGGGTAGAACATACTAGGCAGAAGGAGCTATAAGGTCATTACACAAGAAGAATTCATGACATTTCATTACACAAAGAAAAATCCAGTCCTGAAAATATACTTATATTGAGAGTCAGAAAATAAAAATAACAGTTAATCCATTTGGTGCCTGGGGGAACTTGATCCTTAACTTGTACTGACCTCAACACAATCAGAAACTTGGCTGCCTTTTGTCTGTGTCAGTGCCAGTCTTATTTACTTGCTTCCAATTCTAAGTAATTTATTTGTATCATCTCTATATGTTGTACCGGTTCTAGACATTTTAATTCTTAGACAGATCTTAGGATTTCTATGAATCGTGCAGGACAGTTAAGACAGTTCTAAAACTCTCCAAAACTTTTTTAGAAATTTCAAGAGAGGCAATAAAATAAATTGAATTTTCCAGCATCCTAGAGACATTCATGTGTCAAAACTACCCCCTTATAGCCCAAGGTTATACATCATAACTCCTCAGATTTCACTACAGTTTATTACAGTGAAAAAAACACCCACATGGCCCTGAGTGCATATTCAATTTATGAGTATCAAAGGAAGATAGATTTAGATACATTAAAATGTGGTTTCTATGTTTATGATGCAGCCGCATAAAAAATAACGTACAGAACACCTTGTCCTACCAAGCAGCTGTGGGGAAGTCTTTGACTGGAAATTGCCCCAGTTTGGGAACGTTAAATTAGACATGAACATAAATTAAAGATATCATTAATTCATTTGAAAGAATTGAACATTTAAGAAGGCTGTCTCTACCAGTGGAAACAAAGATGGAGAACTATCAAATAGTTGTGAGTTGCTCGGAATTTTGCCTGGCTTCCAGAAACTGAATTGGGAACAGATGTCTGCCCACACAGCGAAAATAATCTTACTAGTAAATGTTTCTTTAAATGAACACATGATGGCAAAAATGATTCTCCAGTGGACTCCCAGTCAAAGGAAAAAAATATTAGATAAGTTGAGAAATATGCCGTCCTTTTCAAATTTCAGAACTAGAAACTAGCAATTTAGAGGCATTTTTCTGGGATGCTTGGAAAAAAAAAACCTTTGCAATTCACTTATATTTATTTTTTTTGCGAACTTTTTGATGAACAACAAAAAATGGTTGATGAAAAGATTAGATGCTTAAGAGAAGGCTTAGATTTCATCCCTTTTCATTCGGTTTCAAATCCTAGTATATTTACTTTCGGTTGGTTGTAAGCACCAAAACAGACTTTTACTCAAAAAATTTAAGCAATTTAGTAGTGGGGGATATTATTATTTATAAGAAAATAAAATGAATCATTTTACTTTAGCCATATTTATAGTTTTTGTCTTAAACTTCTGATATTAGAACAGATTACTTTTAGTTTGCATTTGTAATCAAAACTTTTGTTTACAAGCTTAATATATAGGTGTTTAGTTAGGTATTTGGAGTCGTCTTTCAAGGAAAATGACTATTTTTCTTGAATGCTATGAATTAAAAAATATATATCTTACAGCATTGTGCTGCAGCTCCTTTTGCAAGACTTTTGACATGGTTGGTTCCCAACAAATGTTGATTGATTTAATTGGAGAACTAGGACTCCACCGAGGGGTAAGGTAAGTTTAGTAGTGACCACCAGGGGGCAGCAGAGGCTGTAGCATCTGGAGACCTGGCAGTAATTTAACCAGCCAAGGTGGGTAGTCTTGCACTCTTCCTCCATTTTTTGCTGGGTTGCGGTGATTAGCTGGGAGTACACAACAGAATGGTCCAGAGTTTTGAATCATTATCTTGGGGGAGTGGCTGGGGCATGTGTAGTTTCTAAAAGCTACTGGTTATTCTTATGCATAGGAACAGGCAAAAAGAGAGAAGGATAGGCAGGATCCCCAAGATGAGTGTCTACTTTCCCATGGGTTGCCCTTAGGGAACTGTGAAAATATGAACCATAGACACAGGGTTTTCAGTATGTTATCCGGGGATGTTTGGTTTCATATTCTCTAGTCACATGATAGGGAAAAGGGTGAAACAGCCTGAATTATTTTCCTGAGGTCCCCTAAAGACTCCTATTTTAACTGGTAGGGAATATCCACTTAGCTGAAGTTCATTAGACTTATCTCCACTGTAAGTTGGTCCACAAAGACCTTTGATTATTCTCTCTCTCTCTCTCTTTTTTTTTTTTTTTCTGACTGTCTAATTGAAGCTTTTCCCATGCTTTTAACTTAAGCCAGTGATTTCAGTATTCACTCAAACAAGAAAATGTTTCCTTCTTAACTAAGCTTAGTATTTGCACTAAAATCATTAATGGCAGTTAGAATAGAGTTCTGATTTCATCTTGGATATACAGATTTTAGGAGGGGGTACAGGTGGAGTTTCCTGAAAATTGTCACTTTTTTCATGCTGGGCTCAAGGATGGACATCCTTTTCTTTTAGTCTTCCAAAATCAAGTATAAAAAAATGGCCTTTCCATTTGTATCTTAGAGCTGAATCTACAGTTATTAAACAAGAGTTGAGTAAAGACTGAAATAACAAAGGGGAAATAAGGTTAGACATTTTATGATTCTAGATAACATTACTTATAAGAGAGAGTTGATTTTCTGGGCTCACAAGCTTTATTTATCCAAGATAGCCCCAAGAACAAAGGAGATGAACAATATATCCTCCTTTTTTTTTTTTTTATCAATTAGCTCTTCCAACCCTGTTTGGAATATTGAGACCTCATCTCGCAATTAGGTTGAGGGGTTTGAATTTTATTCTGAGGGTATTGAGAAGCCTTTGGGAGGTTTTAACCAAGAAGGAACAGGTCCAACTTATGTGTGAAAGAGAGGAATCTGATTGTTCTTTGATGAACAGATGGTAAGAAGATAAAAGGAAAAGCAAGAACAAATTAAGAAATTAAATGGTACTCTCAGAGAGAAACTAAAAGATGTTGCTAATACTTGGACCTTGTGAGTAGTGAGGGAATAGACATTTAGAATATACTTTGGAGACCCTCCTTGAACTGGGTCAATTTTTGTATGGAAAGGAGGGATGGGGCTCGGGGAAGGATTTTCTAAAGGAATGGTTGGAAAATCTATCACCCTCCTTTCCCCCCGCTTCAGTGCCCTTGCATAGGTATCTGAATTGCTACTTGTACTCCTATCTTACTAAAGAAATTGGGTAGAGTAAGACTTAACTGAGCTTGTCCTTCTTTGATATTTTAAGGGGGTTAGTGTATTTTATTTCACTCAAATACATTTGCTGAAGAAATGACATAAAGAAAAACAAACAGACATGTGTGACCTCACATTGTATTATGAAGAGATAGGAAATAAAACACAGCGGGAAGGAGAGAGAGTATGCTGCGAAGTGCTTGCAAGAGGCTTGTACACACGGGGGTTTGTTTGAACAAGTTATATTACTTGTCCAGTTCTGGGATCAGTGCTTCTAGATGCCAAAGATGAGGCACAGATATACTTTGTTGAAACTTGGTCATCAGTATGCATATATTTTTCAATATTTCTTTACTGTTCTGTTTTTTCCAGTGATGCTCTGACTTATTTCTTTTTGTCATATGTGTCAGGGATTTTAAAAAAAAGTGTTGAAAAATGACCCCATGAAGGTACTGGCCTGGGAATCTGTATTTCTGCTTTTGATAGTCCTGTTTCTCTTATAATAGCTGGGCTTGGCAAGTCATTTGTCCTCCCTGGAGAAGCAACTGTGATATAAGGAGTTGACTCAATGATTTCCAAATGCCTTCTGGCTCTGTGACTCTTGCTTTTGAAGTCTAGGTGACAGTAATGTCAATTCTGGATACCATCAATGGGCTGCCAGTTTTTGTTTTACTTGAAACAACTGCTTGGTATACTATGTAGTCTCAGAGAAACACAGATAGTGGAATTTTCAAGGCAAAGAGAAACAGAATTATTACAGGCTGTTGTTTCAATCCCATTAGGTATATTTGTATTTTTGAGGGGTTTGTTGAATCCATGTTTTGGTGTTCCTTGGGATTATAATCATTTTCTTTCAGCCATCTTTTTTGTTGAACACCATTTATTTCTTTATAGGTCACTTACCTGTTTTTCTTTCCTGAAAATTGTATAAAGTTAATCAGAACTATGTTGCCAAATGCCCCTGAGATAAAAGCATCTGTATTCTCTCTGTTGTCCAATGAGGCATGGATTGCGAAGCCCAGTGGCCATGTCTCATGATGCAGTATGTTTTACAAAGATTTATTAGTGCATTGCGCTGGGCTAATACTAATGATCTCCAGATTTCTTATTTCTGTGTAACTCAATAATCTAATTCAATGCCAATACAGATTAAAGGTATTATATAAACAGTAGGCTAGTAAGAGGAATTTCTCCTAGATTGGAGTAGATGAAGTAAAAGTGAGCAAGATATATTGGTTTAGAAGGCAATAAAAAGGGGACAATGACTGGTTTCCTTCATTAGTCCAGAATGAACAGACAATTCTGCTGTCTCTTTCTTGTTACAAAGCTTTATTGGTCATAAAATACAACAGGAGACTTACCCTTAGACCCTATGACAGCTCAGAAGAACCACCAGGGTACATTCAAGATATATTAAGAGGCTGATGTTGGATGAATGTTATCCCCTAGCATGTGAATTGAAAACACAAACCAATGAACAGGCTGCTGGTTTTATTCTTCTTCATTTGGATAAAGTTGAGCATTTCTAGAATTTTATAGAATATATTTGTATTTCCAAGTAGCCTGTCCTACAATCAAACAAAACTGCTATTTCCATGTGGATGTCTTGCTATTAATTTAGATGAAATATATGAACGTTTAAATGTTTAAATGTTTTCAACAATAGATTGTTCATCTGTTCCTACCCTTTATTCCTGCTCCAAATGCTATTTTCACATTAGTCTAATTCACCCTAGTTGGCAGTTGACAGTTGCCAGCTTTTGTTGTTTTAGGGGTTGCTTTCAAACTGAACATTTAGTTGCCAATACAAAGTTGGTAGTGGGTTCCATAAAGGTTTTGCATGTAACACTGATTCCAGGCTGAGCATAGGTAGTTAATGGATTTTTTAGTCTGAATATGGTTTCTGTACTTAGATGACTGTTATGTTTTGTTTCATTTGCCTTAACAATGCAAACGCATCTTAAAGTAGAGCTTTGCTGGAAAGTTATCGTTATCCTCTGCCTTCAAAAGTTTAAAGCGACTAGCATTTCCTCCTTCTACTCCTTAACTCCCAGAACCCCCAATTCTGATTTCCTAGGACAGTCCCAGGCAGCTACAAAAGGCATATGTGATAATGTGTGCACAGAGAGAAGTACCAATCTGCAGAATGAGAAATATAAATGAAAGTAGCAGAAACAATAGAAAATCATTAAAGATAACTCTTTCAGGCCTAAACAACTGCAATGAACCTGAAACTTTTTTGCAATTAGTGTGGTTTCTGATACAAAGAAAGGGTAATTCTATTAAAGATGTGGCAAAAAGAACAGTGTGGCATCTACCATGGCTTGGAACATGGAGGAAATACATTGGACCAAGAAGAGAAATATATATAAAATCCTGCCAGGAATTTACCAACTTTACTTGGAAAATGTTAAAGTTAACTTGAGAATCACACTCTAAACTTAAATAAGGTGCATAGTGTGGGTTAATTCACCTTTTTAAAAAGTGTGGGTTAATTCACCTTCATAAGAGACACAAAGAGAGAGGCAGAGACACAGACAGAAGGAGGAGCAGGCTCCCTATGGAGAGTGTGTTGTAGAACTCGATCCCAGGACCCTGGGATCATGCCCTGAGCTGAAGGCAGATGCTCAACCACTGAGTCACCCAGACGTCCCTTAATTCACCTTTAATTAGCTAAAGTTTTTGAAATAAAAAGTCTGAAAGCACCAGAAAAAGCTGCTAAAGGAAAGCAAAGGGATTCAACCAATAATTGAAATCAGATTTCATGCCCAGAGTGTGTTTCATCCACCCAGACTAGTCACTTGATGAATAAAGAATTTCAGTGTCTCTATGCCTACCACAGTTAACTTATACATACAGAAGCCAAATTTTGGCAGACTATTTGCCTTTTCCATAGGAACATTTCATATATCAGAGTAATAATTTTGAGGTCTGGATAAAAATATTCCACAAATGCATGATTAAATTTTACCTTAAATATGCAGACTCAACTCTAGTTAAAGTGACAAGTATGTTCAGATGGGGATGATAAGTACTTTCAGATGGGGAGCAATAAAGATTTTTTAAGGATATACTCAAAGAAAATGACAAAGCTAAGACATATCCTTAGGACACGAAGGATGAAGGGGATCATTTGGGACAAGTCAATGTATTGTGAGCAAATGGAAGAACTTATTACATTTCAGCTTATACTTTAATTCTTGACCCAAAATCTGTTTTTCAAATGCTGTGATGAAATACAAAGGCAAAGTAGCAAGCAAACTTTGGGTACAGAATAAAGCCATGGCACACAAATAGTGCTGTTTCCTTTGCATGTTCAAAAAAGAAAAAAAAAAAACAGATTCTAGTGGAAATGTTAAATATTTTAGCATGTGATTAAGGACCAAAATGTGAGACCTGAAACCATAAAAGCCCTAGAAGAGAGCACAGGCAGTAATTTCTTTAACATTGGCCATAACAACATTTTTCTAGATATGTCTCCTGAAGCAAGGGAAACAAAAGCAAAAATAAACTACTGGGACTATATCAAAATAAAATGCTTCTGCACAGCAAAGGAAACTATTAGCAAAACTAAAAGGCAAATTAGTCAATGGGAGAAAATATTTGCAAATGACATATCTGATTAAGGGTTAGTATCCAAAATATATAAAGAACCTATATAACTTACACATACACACATACACAAATAAGTAATCCAATTAAAAAATGGAAAGAAGACATGAACAGACATTTCTCCAAGGAAGACATCCAGATGGCCAACAGACACATGAAAAGATGCTCAACATCACTCATCATCAGGAAAATGCAAATCAAAGCCACAGTGAGATACCATCTCACAGCTCTCAAAATGGCCAAAAACCCCCCCCAAACAACCCCTCCCCCCCCAAGAAACAACAAGTGTTGGTGAGAAGATAGATAGAGAAATAGGAAACTTCCTGCCCTGTTGGTGGGAATGCACACTGGTGCAGTCACTGTATGTAGCAGTATGGAGGTTCCTCAAAAAAATTAAATAGTATTTGCACTATTGGATATTTACCCAGAGAATACGAAAACACTAATTTGAAAAGATATATGATATGCACCCCTATGTTTGTTGCAGCATTATTTGGGGGCATATATAGACATCTGACTCAGAAAGTTATTTTCTAAAAATAATTGAAACTTAAAATGAATGTGTTCCAGCAGAATGCAACTAGCAAAATCCAGAAGGATGAAATATTTTACAAAAAAAAGACCTATTTTTCTTATAAAAATATTAAAATGCAGTGGGGAGAGAGAAACTATATATATTAATACATGCACCTTATTTGAAATTTGATTCAAATAAAACAAATTGTAAACAAAATTGCACAGCGTTTATAATGAAATTTAGAAAATATGAACATTGACAGGATGTTTGATAATATTAAAGAATTAGTTAATTTTATTCAGGTGTGATGATGAAAACAAACAATTCCAATCATTTGGAGGTATACACACTGAAATTTTTGTAGATAAAATAAGTTAATGTGTTAGACTTAGATTTTTTTGTCTTTGAAAGAAAGTCAATAAAAAATTTGTAAATAGCAGGATACTTGATTTTTTTAGCCTTTTTCTAACTTAGAGTATTTTAAGAGATTTTTATTAGGAACAATTTTTTAAGTTTCTTGATATTTATTAATGTTGTTGGTATTCTGAGGAAAATAATTCTTACCACCAAGAGAATGAACTAAAGAACTACACATGCAGTTTGTAGAAGAAAATCCATTTTAGATATATCTACTTTGATTCAAGGCTAGTTAGAATATCCTCCAAAAGTCCATTTTTCCATTTAGGTCTATCTCCCATCAGCACGAGGGTGCATTAGATACTTTTTCTCCTCTGGGAGGAGGTTTCCAATGCCCCTTTCTAACCGAAGGACATTTTGCAGGGATGCCTCTTTGCTTACCTCTGGAAAACAGCAAGATATACATCACTGTTAAAGTTTTGTGGGGTTATGGTGCCTGGTAAGTACCTGTGGTGATGCCACTTCTCATAACTCTTGATTGGAGAAGAAACTCAAGTCAATTTTCCAATACTCTGATGGTGAACAAATAACATTTTTGTACCTCACTCTTCTTCAGTGGATTTTCTGTACTGGCATCATATACTGTGAATCTAGCATATATGCTTAAGTTTAAAGGGCTAAAAAAAAGTTTAAAGGGATAACTTAAAAGGGGATCATTAGAAGAAACTAAGTAAGAGAGTAAAAAGCCAGAGGAATCCCAGCAGAACATAGAGACTTCATAGAAAATAAAATAAAACAAAAATAACAACAGCAGCAACAACAAGAGAACACAAAGGTCCCAGTCAGTAGAGGTTGGGAATCCAACAGATACCACATATGCAGCAGAATGCAGCTAGTATCTTAACTTGTATGTCATGGTGCTTGGAACACACAAGAAAAAAGGCATGGGAACCAGACAGAGGGAGAGAAATGAGAAAGAAAATCAATTGTATTTAGGGGATTTCATAGAGTTGTCCAGATAGTGAGAGGTTAGCAAGTGATGCTTCACTAATTATATATAGATGAATTCTGGATCCATTCATTTATTCCTGTAGTAAAGATTATGGTGTACTTTTTGTGTACCATGCACTCTTCTAGGCACTAGGGATGCGGTGATGAACAGACAATAGATGACTATTAATTCCCTACTTGTAGTTTTTATTCATCAGTTATTGCTGCATTCAAGAAGAATAATTTGAAAATACCTTGTAGGAATGAAGGCTTACTCTGAGATTAGTGATAGATACAAAGGAAACAAACATGTATAGCTAAAGGAAGCACCAGAAGTGGACACTTACATGCAATGAAAAGCTGACAGCTTCCTCTCCCCACATCTGGACATAACTCAGGATAACTCATACTAATCTCACTCCCATCACAGAAAGTGCAAAATAAACATTTGTAAATCCGGAAGGGAGAGTTGTACAGAATGGATGGGAATGCTGTGTCTTTCTTTTTCCTTTTTTCTCTTTTATTCTTTTTTTCTCCTTTTCTATTCTGTTTCATGAAAATGAACCTTGAGAAGCTTGAATGGTTCCTAGATTAAAACAAAACAAAACATTTATTATGCATTTATTGTTCATTATGTATCAGTAGTTAGTATTCTATACATAGGGTATTGAATTGAGAAATTCTTCTTCCTTCCATTGGTAAGGATTCAGAAATAAACTCAGTGAGCATCATGTCATCTCTTATTAATTCAAGGACTGGTTATTTCTGCAGAGAATTATCAAGATTCTGTTCTGTTTTTTTTTCCTTGGACTAGACAGGCTCACCTGGGATCAATCTGAATTAAAATGACTCATTAGTATGTAGCATATAATATACTAGAATCCATAATTTGATGAAGGGGTATGGATAAGATGATGGGGAGACAAAAAGTTAAGTGCATTAGGTGATTTTTTTTGAAGGTTGTCACCTGTCCTTTGGTGTCACAGAAACCAAAAGCATCCCAGTGTATCTTTTACATTTCCTTTTCACTTTCTCCCCTTTCTGCATATGACCTGGAATGTCAGCAGGTCATAGAGTTGTGCATGAGTGGGTGGTAGATGGGCAAAATAATTGGAGCAGAATATGAGAACCAGTTGGAAATAAAATCTGCATCTCCTTTACCCAATAGACCACACAAACACTGGAGAGAAGCATACTCATGTCAAATGAAAGTCTAGCAGATGATAGTGTGGCAAACATTTCAGACTCAGAGTTGATTATTAAATGTACAACTTCAAAGCTGTTAGACCTTGAGTGGGTTATTTAGCCCAATTTAAAAATGTCTTTTTCTACAAAAAAAGGGTAATGATGCCAAATTTAAATATAAGTGTGAGAATTAAATTTGTTAGTACGTTTAAAAATGTTCAGTACAAAACAAGTACTAGAATGTGGAGGAATAGGAACCCTCTTGCACTGTTGGTGGGAGTGCAAACTGGTGCAGCCACTGTGGAAAATAGTATGGAGGTTCCTCAAAAAATTAAAAATAGAACTACCCTACAATCCAATAATTGCACTATTGGGTATTTACCCCTCAAGTAAAAAACATTAATTCAAAGGGATACATGAACCTCTATGTTTATGGCAGCTTTATTTATTTATTTATTTATTTATTTATTTATTTATTATTTTATTTATTTAACTGAGAGTGAGAGAGAGAGTATACACACACGAGTGGGGGGAAGGGCAGAGGGAGAAGGAGGGAGAGGGAGAAGCTTCCTGAGCAGGGAGCACAATGCAGGGCTTAATCCCAGAACCCTGGGATTATGACTAGAGCTGAAGGCAGACACTTAACTGACCAAACCAGCCGTACCCCATGGCAGCATTGTTTATAATAGCCAAATTATGGAAGCAGCCCAAGTGTCCATTGATAGATGAATGGATAAAGAAGGTGTGGTATATATGTATATATACCACATGGTATATGGTGATAGATATATTCTACATAATAGAATATATATATATATATATATACACATAATAGAATAGTATTCAGTCATAAAAAGAATGAAATCCTGCCGTTTGCAACAACACAGTTGGAACTAGAGTACATAAGTGAAATAAGTCACTCAAAGGAAGACAAATACCATATGGTTTCATTCATTTGTGGAACTTAAGAAACAAAATAGATGAACATAAGGGAAGGAAAGGAAAAATAAAATAAGATAAAAGCAGAGAAGAAGGCAAACCATAACAGACTTTTAACTATAGAGAACAAAGTGAGGGTTTGCTGGAAGGGAGGTGGGTGGGTGGGTGGGGTAAATGGGTGATGGGTATTAAGGAGGGCACTTGTTGGGATGAGCACTGGGTATTATATGTAAGTGATGAATCACCTAACTCTAGTCCTGAGACCAATACTACACTTTATGTTAAGTAACTTGAATTTAAATTTAAAAAGTAGAACAAATAAAATAAAATTTAAAAAATGCATTTGATACGTTTCCAAAAAAGTTCAGTATAGTGATTGACTATTATTAGCATATAATAGTTATTATATTATTATTTAATTATTATAATATTAATAATATAATATCATTATATTATTAGCTACCTAATATTATTTTTAATTCAATAGAAAAATAACCAAATAGTTTGTTATAATCAAATAATCAATTATGATTATGATTACCCTTTAATTTTCTTAGGGTTTGTTTTTGTTTTTGTTTTTAGCTAACCATTGAGGTGGCTTTCATTGAATCCTTGTTACATGTAGATGTACTGTTCTTTATCACTGGCTTGGAGAACATTCTATCAGATAAATTATTATTAAGAGTGCTTAAGATATTGATTTAAAGGGATTTTTGGAAACAATCTAACCTGTTGATTCTGCTGGACAGATAATGCTGAAGCGATGAGGCTAAATGAGTGACACAATGTCATTGTTCTCAGTTAGTGACAACTCTAATGAGTGCTAGAGTCTCTACCACTGTGTCTGGTTCTCTTTTCAGAGAAACTATAACTTTGTTTAATGAAGTCCCAATTGGACTATGAAGCATGCAGTTGACCTACAGTGGACTCGTGGGCTTTTTCCATTAAAATGAATTTATGACACAGACATGTTACAATTTAAAGTTGCTGTTAGAACTGAGATGGCATGTTAGGGGCAGGAGCAGGCTTGTCCTGTGCCCAAGTATACAGAGTAGCAGAGAAAACCAGCCACTTCAGGGAATAGAATGGGACTACAGCCCTGCTCTCCCTCCAAACTCCTGTTTTGCTTTCGCTAGTTGGAATGCATTTCTGCTACCATAACCAAAAGAGCATTGACAAGGACTAAATTAATAATCATTTTTGTACAGATCAAATAAGTATTTAACTGAAAATTTATACCTTGTTAATAGACATTAATTAATGCAACTTGGAATTAGATTTCAAAATGTGTTGGCATTTAGATGTACTCTCGTCTTTCATAAAATAGAGCCATCTGCTAATAGCTTTGATCAAAGCATAAAACATTACTTAAACTAACATAGAGTTTTTGGAAATGGAAGTATGAAGAGAAAGATTCTTTAATTTTCTAATTGCTTTTCCCTTCTCTTGAAATTAGCCAGCATTTTATCTTTAATGGGAACAATTATGAAGAGAAACATTTGCCAGCTAATTTAAAGGTTAGCCACTATGGCATGACTAATGTCTATAGGAAGAAGAATCAGTAAATTGCTACATTGTTACAATCAGTATAATTGATTGTCCCAATGAACACTGGGATGTTTATTTAACTCTTCATCCTCTTCAATGGATCTTAACCATACCTGGAATTCAACACCATGAATCTAGTTCCCTGCTTTTGCCTGATGAAATATGTTTCTAATAATAACAAGCCTTTCTCTTCCATTTAAAACATGTTGCTTTTTTAACGAAGAATGATTTTCACTGTATCAGTTTTCACATCCCAAGAGTTCTTTCTCATTGGCAGGTAGGGAGAGGGAAGGAGCTGGGAGGATGGGAGGGGAGGCAATAACGTTCGAATTACATCATCACCCACACCAAATATATCTCTTGGGAGCTGAGCCTGGGGAATTCTTAACTGCCATTTATCAGAGACCTTCGCCTTAGCCCTGTCATCACTCTGCTCTTTTCTGTGGTATTTCTATTTGCATAGGGGGAAAGGGAGAAGTGGTTTTAAAATTCGACCTTCTTGTTTGGGAAGCTTGAGGAAATTAAGGCTTGACTTTATATAACGAATGTTTCCTAAGTAAGATGACTAAGTTTTAGGTTGAAAAATAAATTCTTGGGGTGCCTGAGTGGCTTAGTTGGTTAAGCATCTGCTTTCTGCTCAGGTCATGACCCCAGGGTCCTGGGATGGAGCCCTGTATCAGGCTTCCTACTCGGTGGGAGCCTGCTTCTCCTTCTCCCTGCCATTCCACTTACTTGTGTGTTCTCTCTCTCTCTCTCTCTCTCTCTCTCCCTCCCTCCCTGTCAAATAAATAAATAAAATCTCTAAAAAAAAAAAAAAAGAAAAATAAATTCTCATTCTACAAAGAAAAAAAAAGCCCAGTTTGATTTGTCTGGATATAGTATTCTTACTACAGCCACATAGGAGAAAAACATCTGATGTGGTTCAGTGTTTCTCAAGCCAAAGCACACATCTGTGCCCCCAGGATGTCCTGATACATATGTTTTGCTTTTGCAGCCAAGTAGTACGGTTTGCCACTTAGCATAATAAAATTCCTTGACAGGCAGTATGAACTTGACTGGCTGGCTAGGTATTCATCTCTGCCAACTAGTAATGATTAGTTTATTTTTACAAATTGCTTATTGAATTTTGTGTTTGCTTTTGCTCTTAGAAGAGGCAACCCTTCCCTATGAAGAAAGAGAGTACTATTTGTTCAGCTGCAGTGTTTGGTACCTTATGATAACAATTCTGCTCTCCGATAGAATATAGAGCCATTCTCAAAGTATACAGATAACTGGCTCCATCTGGACGACAGAATCAAAATCAATTAGCAAGAGGAACCTACCAATTTGGTTTTTAAACAAGCTTTCAAGGTGGTTCTTGAGTAAAGTGAAGTTTGAGAATCACTGATTTAGAGGACTTCAGCATAAAGTCCTCTCCAAATACAACTGTTTTATTGAACCCTTTGGATTTCCCTTCAGTAGGATGCCTTCCCGAGCTTGTGAGAAGTCCTCCTGCCTCAGGAGTGCATTATGAAGATGACCTCTGTAGCCATCCATGTCCACCAACATGTCTTAGCCTTCATTTTCTTAGCTTCCTTCAGGGGTTCCAATGTATATTGGAGAGAAGGATATTTATTGGGCCACATCATTAAAAAAACAATTTTCCTCTTTTTAAAAGATTTTATTTATTTGTTTGGAAGAAAGAATGAGTGAGAGAGAGATAGAGCACATGAGCGGGGGAAAGGGCAGAGGGTGAGGGAGAAGCAGGCTCCCCTGCTGAGCATGGAGCATGATGCTAGGTTTCATCCCAGACCCTGAGATCATGACCTGAGCTGAAGGCAGAAACTTAACCGACTGAGCCACTCAGGGCCCCTATTGGGGCACTTCAGTACATCAAATACAAATCAAACATATGTCTTCTTTTAGCCTAGGAGAATAAAGCTTATACCAGCTTACACTGAATCAGTATCCCTTATCCATATCTGCCTCTCTGTCTTCTAAGACAAAATTACTGAACATCTATGATTAATGAAGTAGTGAGAAAAACATCACTGGGAACACCAAGGTGCATTGGATACATCCTCAAGGTAGGTTACAAACACCTGAGTGCAATGGTATAAGCAGGTGTAGTGGGAGGTGCTGGGTTTGGTGCCAAGAGCATGGGAGTAGAGAGTGGCATCAGAAGACCTTGACATTTTGAACTTGGACACTTGGACACTGGCATAGGTTTGAGCGATCACACTTAAACCCCTACACGGGCACACAGGTGGCATAGTAAAACCTCACTAGGGCCTAGGGCTCAAGAGAACCAGCCTGAGGGAGGAAACACTGTCTTTTCTCAGGGATGAGATCGTGCTACCATTGGCAAATTGCTGAGTCAATTTATGGCAGTGGAGCTCGTCTGTTCAGTTCCATTATCCTTTTTTTTTTTTTTTTATTTGGATATAGCCCCAGTTAGTGGTTCCCTCAACTGAAAAGGAGACAGCAATTGTAGCAGACGATGGGAAGAACACCAGACTGAATGCTTGCCAGCCCGTGTGGTTGAACTCTTCGCAGCTTGGAAACGCAGAGCAAGGAGGGATCCATGTGGGTTGAAGCAGTCGGTCTAGGAGCTGCAGGTCTGCCTCTCACTCCTACTATTTTTAGGCAGGTCTTCATCAAGCTGCTCACAGGAACCTCTCCATTTTTACCCTAAGGCAAAACAAGCAATTAGCACACTTCTAATGAAGATAATACAGGACCTCTTGGTTATAAATCGTTTTTCAATTTTATTACAAAGTAATACACACACATGGCAAAACATTAGAAAACATATCATCCGGGAAAAAGAAGGAGAATTTCCTTTATCACTGTAGCATCTTTTCACCTTTAATTCCCTGTTATTTTTTTCTGTCACATACACTATTCCTGCACATTCATATCACTTTTCACAAAAAAAGGGATCCTTTTGCATATAGTTTTAGTACTCGCTTTATTTTAAAATTCAACTCCGTATTCTAAACATCTTTGTCTGTCACTCAATATTCACCCATCACAGTATTTTAATGGCTCGTAAGGTCTCATCACATAGGAAAGTCACACACTCTCCATCAACAGTTCTCTGTTGCTGGACATTTACAGTATTTCTAGTTTCATGTAAGATATTTTTTATTTTTTTAAAGATTTTATTTTTTTTCTAGTTTCGTGTAAGTACAAATGTCGAGTAAGCACATATATTGCAAATTCTTAAAATTTCCATTCAAAAGATCCAAACCATCCCTTTGAAACAGAGCTATAAGTTGGTTAATGGACTTTATGCACTGGCACATCCGTGGCTAAGTAAGATCTTTATAAAACAGGTCAGAGTTTTGGAGAAGACAGTCCTAGGTTTTCAGTTGATAAAATGTGTACTGCTCTGCAAGCGGGAGGAATGATTCCAGCGTGCACACTAGACTAAGTAAATAAGAAACTGGGCAGATTAATGATTGGCAGACAGAGAAGTTCAGGAAAAACGCGGCGCCACTATGATTGATGGTTTGCACGTGGAACAGTTACAAGCCTGGCAAGAGTTTAACAAGCTTTTTTTTTTTTTTTTTTTTTAAGACCTTCTGTGCCGTGGATCAAACTTTTTAAATGCCCTTATTTTAAAATTATTGTATCAGAAAATGTTATTTTTATTTTGGAATCTTTTAAAAGCTGTGAAAAGATACATTTAGTAAAACCTCTTTAGAGAAATTACAATCAGCATTTCTAACCAAAGAACAATTGTGGGAGGGAGAATCCTTTTCAGAAATACAAAGAACAATGCCAAGTTTCTAGTTTTCAAAAAGGAGTTGTTAAATGAGACACAAAGATGAACTGGGGGGAAAAAACAAGTTATGGAATATTTTCAAGTTTCTCTCAAGTCAAAGAAAGTAAAGTACAGAATTTAACAGCATAAAGATCAGGCTCAAATTTTTAAGATGTGCATGTTGACATTATAAAACTCCATAAATCTTATTTATGGCATGATTCTCAATATTTAAATATTTTATTTAACTATGGGAGCCTTGCTCAGTTGATTAAAATACAGTCTTATGTTTATGTAAGACTAATGCCACAGGAAAAAAAAATAAAAAAAAGACTAATGCCACAGATAAATCAATACAGATTCAATATTACAATTTAAGGAAAGAAAAATAAAAGACCCCTACTAACCCTTTGATATGCAAACATTCCTGTATGGCTTTCCTACTTCCTACAAGTAAAAATTAAAACCTTTCTAGGATTAAAACTTTTAAATGCCTTTAGCTTAAAATCACTGTGTCAAATCATGTTGTCTTTTATTTTTGAAACTTTTAAGAGTGATGCAAAGATGCATTTGAGAAAGCCTCTTTATAGAAATCATAATTATTATTTCTAACCAAAGGACAAGGTAACATATATATTACATATGCTAAATAGAGCTTACACTTATATATGTAGACGGCTTCTCCAACAACTTAGAAATAAGGAAAATAGAGGTACCCTCTGTGATTTATAGTGTCTTAATTAAGACTTACTTGACTGTATTTAATCTATAATAATGAATAATGCATTTGAGAGAATAACTCATCAGCAGAGAGAAAATGATTAATATAGCAAAGGAGTCAAACGGTTGACTTTTGCAAGTGTGTGTGTCTAGCTTTTCAGAAAGACACTGGATTTGGAGTACAGGAATACCCCTGTTCCTCAGAGAAGTATTCTGAACTCCTTACTGGGGGAGCTGTTAGTCTTCTGAGCTTGTCATTTAGAAAGAAGAAAAGTATAACTACTCCATAAGTAAGAAATGTTACAGCTTTCCACCCACAATTTCCTTATCTATCCAGTGAATATCCAGTGAAGTTATCCAGTGAATAATTTCCACTCCCCTTGTCTTAGAATACTCTCCATCTTTTTCCTGGTAGTATCTACATAATGTATGTATGTGTGTAGTGTGTATGTATCTATGTAACTCTGCTTCTAATACAGGGAGAAATACCCAAGGATTGGGATGACCGTAAAATTTACCTCTTGAAGATAATGAGAATCATAACATTCCAAGGCTTCAGAAGGCAAGGTGGTAGGCACAGAATGAATGATGGCAGGTTCCCAATCTTCTGCCTTGATGAGCAGATCATCAGCCAGGTCTGGATGGGTGAGGAGGACTCACTCTTTGACATGTGTGCTGTGACCTCACTCAGCCTCAGTTGTGCCTGGTGTCTCTGAGCCAGGGCTTTTTGGCACAATTTCTGCAGGGAGTAAATCCCCCCACTCTTGCAGGTGTGTAGGAAGGGCTATTGCTTTGGTTGAATGGGGACCAGTCCTTCTGATTATTCTGTACATAAAGCATCAGCCAATCTCTGTTGAGTCTTTCAGGCCTTACCCCACTTTCTGCCTACAACCCTTAGTACTCCAGGAGCGAATCATCTTGTTTCTTGTCAGTATCCACCTCCTAAGACATTGGGTTTCAGCTTCCTCTACTCTCTTAGGTCACTTCCCCCTTCTTAATCTGCATTTCTTCTTCAAAGATTTGTTGTCGGCTCTCATGACTGTTTCATTGGTTACTGCTCTTTTTTTCTTTGTGTGATTGCCACTTCTATTCCATTCTCCGCTGGTCTCAGGATAACATAGGGAACGATGTTTGAGGCTGCAGCCATATTCCTGCATATTTCCAGAACTTAATTTCTAGTGGAGTGACTTAAAAAAGCAAGGAACATTTACAACCAGGACTGGGCCACTTCCCTCTTTGATGAACCTGCTTCCTCCCATCCTATGACACCAGGAGTACCCTATGTCTATGTCTTGCTATCCAGGGGATTATGACCCTCATCCCAGGAAAAGGAGAGACATGTTTCCTCCCTCAAAAACCTGATTTTCTGTGCTGGAATTACTTTCACTCCATACAGAAGGATACAATGAAGTCTCGTGATCCCCAAATTAAATAGTTGTCTGGCCTCAACACATGTCTGGAATTCTATTAAGTTATACCACATGTGAGAAATCAGTTACCCTCGATGCACTGCTCAAGCTCCATCCAGTGTCTTTGCACCCTTTTTTTGGCAATTGGTTTAAAAGTCTTGTTGTCAAAGCTAAAGCAGGGGGTCCCTTGTTAAGGACAAGTAAGTCAAAGGGCAAGAGTGACAATGCAAGAAAAGTAATACTGATTACCTGTAGAGCAGATATGACCATTTGAGCTGAGAGAACTGCAAAAAAGCAGTCTATACCCCTCTTTTTATTATTATTATTTTTTGATGACCACGAAGAATGAGGAGTTCCCAGCCTTCCCTTGGAGGAATTCTGCTGTTACAATTCTGAAGTTCTTCATTATGTCCAACCCAAATTGCCTCTGACTTAATTTAATGCTATTTTATTTCATTCAGTTCACCATGGAAAGGGAAAAAAGGAATAAGTTTCAATTTCATAGAAACCCTTCGTAGACTTGAAGACGGTGATTAAGCCACTCCAAGTTTTCCTTCTCCAGTCTAAACAACAAATCCTTCTGAAATGATTTTTAGATTGTGTTCCAAACATGATATTTCTCTCAGTACAACATAAGAGAGTGAGGGCTGAAGCTTTTAGAATTCTTTCATCTTTTCTCCTTTCTGGTTATACTTTATTTTTTTTTAACTAGGCATGTACTTCAGTCACACTCTATAAACCTCATTTACATTTATAATGGTTAGCACTTACATACTCAAAACATAGAAGCCTTAAAAAAGAAAACTTTACTCCAAGTTAACTAAAGCAGATACCATGGTAATTCAAAAGTGATTATTGACTAATTTTGGTTTTATGAAAACAAACATTGGTCTCCAGGGCTGAATTTACTCTTTTGTATGGTCTCAGTCTGGAGAAGAGGCTGTGTAGACAGGAGTGTTACTGCCGAAGACACAGCTTGGAAGCAGCCCCAAGTGTGCCAGTGTGGTTAGTGTAAGCTAAACAAAGAAACAATAAAAGTGCAGATTTAATTAAGTCCAGTTGAGAACACATTCTTGGGGATTGTGTCTGGGATAAGAGGAATTATACCAAAAAACAACTTTCCTTAAGCTTCTCTGAAAGCACACAGGTATTTCAAGGGTTTTATTTTGTGTGTGTGTTTTTCTTTCCAGTTAGAAAATGTCATGCCATAAGATGATTTATAGCAGCCCATGGGATTCTGACATGACTGACCTTCACATTTAAGATATGCAGTCCTAACAGAGAAGGATTACTTAATAAGGATTATTTAGTAGGTGTTAAGTCCTGAAAACAGGACCAGGTATTTCATCATTTAAAAAATATGGTGGGGTATTTATTCTATGATCCATGATTTAGTCCATGATTCAATGGACATAGGGTGTTTTTTTTTTTTATGTATCCAGCTTCTCTTTCTTTCTTTCTTTCTTTCTTTCTTTCTTTCTTTCTTTCTTTCTTTCTTTCTTTCTTCTTTCTCTCTCTCTCTCTCTCTCTTTTGGTAAGAAAATCTCTTTTTCTAAGGAAAATCATTCCATGGGATTTGGATGGAGTGATCCCTCACCTCCACTTCCATGGCCAACCAGCATTAAGGGGTAGTAGAAATGTGACATAGCTTGCCTACACAGAGATTGGCTACATGTCCCTGGTCACAGTGACTGTAGATAGACATGTGATAGAAGCAGTGTTATTTTTAGGATTTTGTCAGGCAGTCCCAGGTGAGGAAGATGGACACCTGAATACTTTCAATACGTGGAGCAGTAAGAACTCAGGTGTCAATGAATTCTGCTCCCAATCACCTTTTTTTGGTGGTGATGGAGGGGAGAGGGTTGGCACTTTGACTTGAATTTCTACTGCAGTTAAAGGTCCCAGTTGATAGGATCGATCAGAAATACTCCATTTTACAAGCAAGGAATATGAGAGCTAAATTAACACACAGCTGGTTTGCTGTGCAGTTGTGCTTGGTGTCCAGCTTCCTGAACCTTTGTTCTTGGAATCCTCATTTCCTGAGCACCTGTAGTGTGTCCAATCATGGTGGTAGAGTGGTAAGCCTCCCCCTCATGGAGATCACATTATGTCTAATTCTCCATACTGGTCTAAAGAGTGTTTTGATGAAGCAGTGTATTTTGAAACAATTTTGTCTCCAATGAAGTATTTCTAAAAGCAATGTTTTGTTATAATTAATAAATTGCAAAGAAGAACGTGAAAGACTTTCAGTAGATGATAAATATTAAATTTAGAAATAATAAATTTCATACTTAAATATTAAAATCTTTTGTAAATTTTGTAGCTGAAATAATAAAAGAATGAGAAAGATTATGCTGCTTTTCTAAATTCATACTCTCTTTTGGTCTATTTTTAGAAAAGTTTATTGTTTGTGGCTTATTCAGTATGAAGACTGTATACAGGGGGATCCCTGGGTGGCTCAGCGGTTTAGTGCCTGCCTTCGGCCTGGGGTGTGGTCCTGGGGTCCCAGGATCGAGTCCCGTATCAGGCTCCCTGTGTGGAGCCTGCTTCTCCCTCTGCCTAGGTCTCTGTGTCTCTCATGAATAAATAAAAAATAAAAAAATAAAGACTGTATACAAGAAATAATACTGAAATTAATTTTTTTGTCTGTACTCATATAATAGTATGTAAGATATCTTGCTAAAAACTAATAATTTTTATAATATTGCCTTATTTACCCTAAAGGCTAAATAAATACCATTAGTGGGAATAATTATAAAATTATCTCATTGCCAGATGCTTCCATTGTGGGAAGGGATTTAATAGACCCAAGATTCTTCCTATTCTTTAATTCTGCCTTGAATTTACAATAACTCTTCTTCTGTCTACCTCAAATTCCCCGGATATGTAATCTCCAAAATCTCCCATCAAAACAAAGGAACCCAAGAAAGTTGTTAGGTGACTAGAAGTAAAATGGTAAGTCTAAAGTATATCTACAGATTGCCAGCAGACCTGAAAAGATGCTCAATATCACTAATCATCAGGGAACTGCAAATCAAAACCACAGTGAGATACTACCTCATACCTGTCAAAATGGCTAGTGTCAAAAAGACAAGAAATGATAAGTGTTGGTGAGGATGTAGAGCAAAGGGTACTCTTGTGCATGGTTGGTGGGAATATAAACTGGTACAATGACTATGGAAACAGTATAATAGTTCCTTAAAAAATTAATAATAGACATACCATATGATCTAATGATTACACTACTGGACATTTACTGAAAGAAAATGAAAACAATAATTTGAAAAGATATATACATCCCTAAGTTTATTGCAGCATTATTTACAATAGCCAAGACACAGAAGCAGTTTAAGTGTCCATCAATAGATGGATGGACAAAGAGGATAAATGGATAAAGAGTATTACTCAGCCATATAAAAGAATGAAATCTTTATGTTTTTTATCTTATTTTTTAAATTTATTTATTTGAGAGTGAGTACAAGAGTGAGCATGAGCAGGGGGAGGAACAAAGAGAGAGGGAAAGAAGCAGACTCCCTGCTGATTGTGGAGCCCATTGAGGGGCTCAATCTCATGACCCGGAGTCACGACCTGAGGAAAATCAAGAATCAGCTACCTAATTAACTGAGTCACCCACATACCCCAAGAATGAAATCTTTAGATAAAGGAGATTAAGAAGTACAAACTTCCAGTTATAAATAAATAAGTCATGGACTTGAAAAGATAGCACAGAAAATACAGTTGATAATATTGTAATAACACTGTATAGTGACAGATGATGACTACATTTATCATGGTGAACATTGAGTAATGTATAGAATTGTTGAGTCATCGAGTGCCTGGGCAGCTCAGTCAGTTAAGCATCTGCCTTTGGCTCAGGTCATGATCCTAGGGTCCTAGGATGGAGCCCCACATCGAGCTTCTTGCTCAGCAGAGAACCTGCTTCTTCCTCTCCCTCTGCCACTCCTCCTGCTTGTACTCTCTCTCTCTGTCAAATAAATAAATCTTAAAAAAAAGAATTGTTGAATCACTGTGTTGTACACCTGAAACTTAAATAATCTATGTTAATTATTCTTCAATTAAAAAAAATGGAATCATGTCATTTGCAACAACATGGATGGACCCTGAAGGTATTACATTAAGGGAAACAAGTCAGAAAAAGACACATATCATATAATCTCACATAAATGTACAATCTAAGAAAACAAAACAAATGAAAACAAACAAAACAAGAAAAGTAAAAACAGAATCATAATAAGAGAACACATTGGTGGTTGTCAGAGGGAATCTGTTATTAGTAACAGATAACTAACACAGCATTTTGAATTTGTGGATAGCAATATATATATATATATATATATATATATATATATATTAAACAGTGTATTCAGGTATAACTGACATAAGACAAAATGCACATATTTAATGTATGCAATTTGATAAATTTATATGTATTTAACATGAATATAAAATAATATATGCAATATATAAATAATATAATATACATACATGTATGTATTATACATATTGTGTACATAATATAAACAATAATATGTAATATTTAAAATATATGAAAAATGTGTAAGATAATAATATATGTAATAATGTATGTTATCTGTAAATTGTCAATAAAATCAAGATAATAAACATACTATCATTCCCCCTGAAAGTTGCTCATGCCCTTTGGTTATCTCTCCTTCTTGACCCTCCCAGCTCCCCTATATCAAGGCAACCACTGTTTTCTTTCTGTTGATGTAGATTACTTTTAGATAACTTTGCATTTTCTAGGATTATGTGTAAGTAGAATTAAACAGTATGTACTCTTTTTGTTTGGTTGCATTAACTCAATAATTATTTTGGGGATTCATTTATGTTATTACATGTATCAATAGTTAATTCTACTTTATTGCTAAGTAGTAATCCATTTTATATACAGTATTGGATATACTACAATCTGTTTATTCACCTTTGATGGGCATTTGGGGTGTTTATAGTTTTGAGTTATTGCAAATAAAGCTCCAATGAATATTTATGTACAAATATTTAATGCATATATGCCTTCTTTTCTCTCCAATAAATACCTAGCAGGGGAAATTGCTGGTTTATATGATAAACATATGTTTAACATTATAAGAATATAAACCAGACATAGGATTTACAAATACTCCCTCTCAATCTGTGACTTAGCTTTTCATTCCTTTCACAGTGTCTTCAACAAGCAGAAGTTTTAAATTTTGATGAAGTCCCACTTTTCAATTTGTTTTTTTCTAACAGATTGTGCTTTTATCATCACATCAAAGTGATTTTTGTCTAACCCAAGGTCACAAAGATTCTTTTTCCAAATGTTGTCTTCTAGAAGTGTTATAACTTTAGATTTAATATCTAAAATGCACTTTGAGTTAGTTTGTGTAGAATATAAAGCACTTATCAAAGTTCTTTCTTTCTTTCTTTCTTTTTTTTTTTGCTTAGGTGTATACAATTGTTACTGCATAATTTGTTAGAAAGATTATCTCTTTCCACAGAAATGTCATTGTACTTTTGTAAAAAAAGAAATAGTTGTAATATGTAAATTCAAGGGGAGAAGATTATTTGATTTTATGAGGAAATATTAAAAATGAAGGCAACTTCTTTTGTTTGAAAATAAGTATAATAAAAAAATTATATGGGAAAAGGCAGAAAACACACAGAAATATTAGAATCAATCATAATATCACTGGCCAGTGGCAACTAATGGTTTTCTAAGAATACAATTCATCTTTTTACCTTTTCTAAAAAAAAAATGGGATCATATTATATTCTTTGGAAATCTGTTTTACACATTAATATATCAGAAATGATTTTTACATTATTAATATCTTCTGCAGTTCAAACTATAGTTGTTCCCCCAAACAATTCAGAGAGAGACAGAATATATTCTTGTATATCAACCAAATTTAGAAAATTGTTATTCTAGGAAATTAAAAGCTAGATAATTGATGATTTAATTGGAAGTTTTCTTTAAATTATTCAATAGAATAACATTAACTTGTGACCTTTTTCTTTCAGTTTATGTCAGCATTTCTGGATTTTTCATGGTAGCAATTTGCTTAATTGTTTGTTACTCTTTATACAGAAGAGAAAAATAATCTGGGGACAAAGTTTTTTTTTCATTACAGTGGAGATTTTGATGTTAACAAATATTTAGAACTCATATGAAGTCATTTTATAGGAGTCTGGAGCTGAAAATTATAGGGTATCAATGGAAATTTGCTATCTAAAGGGTTTGGATCTTGATTCTCATAGTGACTCAGAATGATGTTGCTGGAACCTATCCAGAATTATACAAACTTCCAGATTCATTGGCTAGAGATGGATAATATATTTCACAAACCACATACCATGACCACAACCATATGATACTAGAAGTCAACCACAAGAAAAATTTGGAAATATCACAAATACATGAAAGTCAAACACATTGCTACTAAACAATAAATGGGTCAACAAGGAAGTCAAAGAAGAAATTAAAAAAAAAATATGTGGAAACAAATGAAAATGAAAACACAATGGTCCAAAATCTTTGAGTTGCAGTAAAAGAAGTCTCAAGAGGAAAGTGTATAGTAATACAGGACTACCTCAAGAATCAGGAAAAATCTCAAGTAGTCAACCTAACCTTACACCTAAAGGACATAGAAAAAGAACAACAAATGAAGCTTAAAGTCAGCAGAGGGAAGGAAATAATAAAGATTAGAGGAGAAATAAATGATATAGAAATGAAAAAACAAACAGTAGAGTAGATAAACAAAACCGGGAGCTGGCTCTTCAAAAAAATTAATAAAATTGATAAACTTCTCAGCCAGACTTATAAAAAAGAAGAGAAAGGAGCCAAATAAGTTAAATCACAAACAAGAGAGGAGAATTAACAACCAATACCACAGAAATACAGACAACTATAAGAGAATATTATGAAAAACAATATGCCAATAAATCGTACAACCTCTAAGAAGTGGATAAATTCCTAGAAACATATAAACTACCAAAACTATTACAGGAAAAAATAGAAAATTTGAGCAGACCAATAACCAGCAAAGAAATTCGATCAGTAATCAAAGAATTTCTAACAAACAAAAGTCCATAATGAGAAGGCTTCATGGGTGAGTTTTACCAAACATTTAAAGAAGAGTTAATACTGATTCTTCTGAAACTATTCCAAAAAAATAGAAGGAAAGGAAAATGTCCAAATTTATTATATGAGGCCAGCATTACCCTGATACCAAAACCAGATATAGAGTCCATTAAAAAAAGAGAACTACATGCCAATATCCCTGATGAATATGCAAGAATTCTCAGTAAAATACTAGCAAACCAAACCCAACAATACATTACAAAAAATCATTCACCACAATTACATGGGTTTTATTCCTGCATTGCAAGGATGGTCAAAGATGTAAAGGATCTATACCCTCAAAACTATAGAACACTTCTGAAAGAAATTGAGGAAGACACAAAGAGATGGAAAAATATTCCATGCTCATGGATTGGCAGAATTAATATTGTGAAAATGTCAATGTTACCCAGGGCAATATACACGTTTAATGCAATCCCTATCAAAATACCATGGACTTTCTTCAGAGAGTTAGAACAAATTATTTTAAGATTTGTGTGGAATCAGAAAAGACCCCGAATAGCCAGGGGAATTTTAAAAAAGAAAACCATATCTGGGGGCATCACAATGCCAGATTTCAGGTTGTACTACAAAGCTGTGGTCATCAAGACAGTGTGGTACTGGCACAAAAACAGACACATAGATCAGTGGAACAGAATAGAGAATCCAGAAGTGGACCCTGAACTTTATGGGCAACTAATATTCGATAAAGGAGGAAAGACTATCCATTGGAAGAAAGACAGTCTCTTCAATAAATGGTGCTGGGAAAATTGGACATCCACATGCAGAAGAATGAAACTAGACCACTCTCTTGCACCATACACAAAGATAAACTCAAAATGGATGAAAGATCTAAATGTGAGACAAGATTCCATCAAAATCCTAGAGAAGAACACAGGCAACACCCTTTTTGAACTCGGCCATAGTAACTTCTTGCAAGATACATCCACGAAGGCAAAAGAAACAAAAGCAAAAATGAACTATTGGGACTTCATCAAGATAAGAAGCTTTTGCACAGCAAAGGATACAGTCAACAAAACTCAAAGACAATCAATATTCACAAATTAATCAACATGATAACATCACATCAATGAAAGAAAGGATAAAACTATATGATCATTTCAATAAATGCAGAAAAAGCATTTAATAAAGTACATCATTCATGATAAAAAAAAAACCATCAACAAATTAGGTTTAAAGGGAACATACCTCAACA
Source organism: Canis lupus dingo (assembly GCF_003254725.2). NCBI lineage: Eukaryota > Metazoa > Chordata > Mammalia > Carnivora > Canidae > Canis > Canis lupus. The sequence continues at coordinate 30,202,098 of NC_064264.1, read as the reverse complement.
TAATAGAGACCATATATAAAAAAAACCCAGAGATATCATTCTCAATGGGGAAAAACTGAAAGTTTTTCCTTTATGGTCAGGAACAAGACAGGGATGTCCATTCTCACCACAGTTATTTAACATAGTACTGGATGTCCTAGCCAAAAAAATCAGACAACAAAAAGAAATAAAAGGCATCCAAGTACTCAAGGAAGTTGTTAAACTTTCAGTATTTGCAGATGACTTGATACTCTATATAGGATACACAAAAGACTCCACCAAATTCTGGAAGAATTGACAAACGAATTCAGTAAAGTCACAGAATACAAAATCAACGTACAGAAATCTGCTGCATTTCTATACACCAATTATGAAGCAGCAGAAAGAGAACTTAAGAAAACAAACAAGCAAAAAGAGAAAAAGAAAAAGAGAGAAAGAGACAAACCAAGAAACAGACTCATAACTGTAGAGAACAAACTGATGGTCACCAGAGGGGAGTTGGGTGGAAAGATGGGTTAAATAGGCGATGGGGTTTAAGGAGTACGCTTGTTGTGATGAGCACTGGATGTTATATGGAAGTGTTTCACATTGTATACCTGAAACTAATATCACACCGTATGTTAATTAACTGGAATTTAAATAAAAAAATAAAAAATATTGCATGAAGTCCACCTGTGAATAATCAAATTAAATCTTTAAAGATAGCACTCTTTATAAGACTCAAATCAACTCCATGAATGATTCAGTAAAACTGACAAGAGTCTCGGTTATTGCAAACCACCTAGCTAGATTAGAAAACACAATGGAATATTACTCAGCTATTAGAAATGAAAACACACTAATCTTGTATAGCAATGTGATCCAGGAGAAATGGGGCTGTAATAATTTTGTTTGTTGCTGCAAGCAATGCTAGCCAAGTTTTAGAAATCATTCTCCCACTGCCATAGTAGAAGAAATTGACAGTAGAAAAGATACAAATAAGCTCTCCTGGGACATTTCTGAAAGATATTTTTACAGCATTTTCTTTCTTATTTAAAAAAATATTTTATTTTGGGGCACTTGGGTGGCTCAGTTGGTTAAGTATCCATCTCTTGGTTTTGGCTTAGGTCATGATCTCAGGGTGGTGATATCCAGGTCTGCATAGGACTCTGCATTGAGTGTGGAGCCTGCCTGAGAGTCTTTCCCTTTGCCCCTCTCCCCACTCTCTCTCCTTCTCTCTCTCTTTTGAAAATATTCAAAACAATATTTTATTTTTGAGTAATCTCTACACCCAGTGTGGGGCCCAAACTCACAACCCTTAGATCAAGAGTTGCATGTTCTATTGACTGAGCCAGTGGGTGCCCCATGCCCCTTTCTAAGTCTAAGAGACTAATGCCAACAGGGGCTGCTTATTGAGGAAGCATTAATTTAGGATTTTTAAACTAGAGAATCAGGGCATCCAGAGGAGTTAGATCAAGCTGAAATCGATAGAGTGTTGACAAAACTTGAAATAAGTATGTGTATTATAGGTCTCCAATAAGAAACTTCAATCTTAAGATATTGAGTACCAACCCTACTGGTATTAAGATCCTCCCTATACCTCATGGTGTGAAGCCTGAAAACTACATTTCCCAGACTCCTTTGCAGTAAGATGTATGTTTAATCTCAGGGAGAAATTCAGTCACTAGAGATATAAATGACAGATTTGAAATCTTTTTTTTTTCTTTTCTTTCAGCAGTAACAGATGAAATGTTTGTCAGACTGCAGACATAAGTAAGGCTTGCAGCATCTTCTAGGTGAGCTCCTGTGAGTCACCTGTTTTGGTATTGGAAGCAAGTGAGAGAGCTTCAGTGACACTTTCCTGAATTACCACACTCGGACTTCCTAAAAGCCTACAGTGGCACACCCTGACCTTTATTCCCTTAGCCTTAGAATCAGTATAGGTATCCAATTCCCTCTATTAATCCCTTCTTGTTAAAACAAGAAGAGAAGTTTCTGTGTTCCCAACAAAATATGATTTAGATGCTAAGAATAATATAGTAGAATTCTTAGCATCTATGTACGATGTACACATAGAATTTCAAATATAAGCCAATTTCTTTTTTAACTTTTTATCCTTTGTTGATGGTTGATCAGGAGCATGAACAGTGCACAGTTGTACTTGTCACAATACATAACATACATAACTCTTATCTTCCTAGGAATATTGGAAATAAACATTCCATATGAACACAAAGTATTATGATAAAGATTACCTGAAATAGTTATCTAGGTTATTTGATTATTTCATAGTTATATGGCATAATTATCTAGCTAATGGATTTTCTGGGATATGAGTGGGATGATAAAGAGAAAAATCTTAAGTTTACTGATCCCTCTTTCTGCTCCAGTCAAGATCATTTCAGAGAAATATTCCACTGTAGCAATCCAGAGGCCAGAAAATGGCCAAATGGAAAGAGAAATCCAGCCACAAGTGAAGGGCTGAATGGCCAGCTTCTTCAAATAAGCATTTACTGTCAATAACAGAAAACACAGGTAATATTTAAAAAAATTAGTACCAATTTTTGTGATTTCCCTGATTGTCACCTCATGGATATTTCATTAGGAAGACACAATTTAAAAGATGTATTTGGTAATGCTGATAAGCAAATTTTATTGCATGGAATCAACTCAGGGAAAAAAAAACTACACATATATTAGGGAACATATTTTGACTGCCTTTACATACAGAGCCTCTTAGGGGAAAATAATTCATTCTTAGAATTTACCTTGTTTATCTTTTTGAATGAAACTTGCAATGACAAAGTTGGCATGCCTTTGAAGCTATTAAAACATTAAAAACTGAAATATTAAAAAAACAAATATTTTGAGAAGCAGGAACACAGAGACAACCTTTTTCATTTTTTATCTAGAAATTAGATTCTGGGTTGAATTGCAAAACTTCCTGCAACACATATTAGCACTCATTTATTGTTGCTCATGTCTGACATTTAAGAAAAAGCTACAAAATTTTATTGGGAAATATGAAGTCAATCAAACAACCTTAATGTGAATGAGTGCAACGGCATGTCATGTTCCTGGATGGAAAGACAATATTTTAAAATGCTATTTTACCCTCTAATTAATTCCTACATTTTCTATAATGCCAATCTCCGTGGGACTTTTGATTTTTTTTTACTTTCCAAAAATTATTCTAAAGTTCATGTAGAAGAATAAAGAAAATGTAATCATAACATTTTGAAAAAGATATGCTCATCACACATTATATGCTATCCAAGACTAGAAAAGGGGTGCCTAGGTGGCACAGTCTGTTAAGCATTTCTGGCTGTGATCTCAGGGTTGTGAGCTAGAGCCTGACTCTGGCACAGCATCGGCTTGAGTTTCTCTCTCCCTCTGCCCCTCCCCCCAGCTCTCTCTCTCAAATAAATAAATCTTAAAAAAAAAAGTTAAAACTTTGTGGGGAGTGGGGAGGCATGGCCAGCATGGCCTAAATCCATTCACGAAAGGAAATACTCTGGAGCCATAAAAAAACAGGTGTATCTATCACCCAGGAAGATGATGACATGTCAATAAGGGAAGAAACAAAACTTTGAAGACCAAAATATTTCGCATGATTATATTTGTATTAAAACTGCACACAAGTTTATATGCATACATGCAAATGTCTGCATTAGCCTAAAAAAATCTGGCAACACACCAAACTGCTGATGTGATCATATCTGAGACACAGTGGGAGCTGAGTAGACATCTACTCCCTATTTCATGTGTGTGGATACACATGCACGTAATAAATATTTAAAGTAATAATGACTTTGTGAGCAACTTTTAACTTTTTTGCATTTTCAGCATTATTCAAATTAAAATGCAAGGAAATCCATCATGTATTGCTTTCTGTCAAGGTAAATACACACACACACACACACATTTATTCAAGAAAGAAACTTTGATATTCCTCTTTTGAGGATGAATCCTTTTTATAGAAATGGCCTTTGTTGTGCTGAGAAATTTTGATCTCATGTAGGGAAATTAGGGAGCAGGAGTCCGAGAAACCTGAACAGCTTTTCAGGATAAGAAAAAGTTTGCTTGCACAATGTGATTTGAGCTATTTGCAGTCTGCAGTGTGATTTCAATAGTGCCTCTGCCACCCCTACAATATGTGGAATAAAGTCTACATGGCTCCCTAAAGCTTTGGTTATGAGTGTACTCGTTGAGTCAATTAGCCTGTAGGTCAAGGGTAAATACAAATAGAGCTCAGAGAAGAAAGGCTATAGAAGTAAGCAGGAATTTTCAGAAAACTGGGAGATATTTCATGTTTTCCCCAGGTGTGGATTTGCACAGTGCTTCAAGGAGAACAAAAGCTGTACTTGTGTACTTGTGTTCCTTGGAAGTGAGAAAGCTTGTCCTAAGCATGACAAAGCTTAAAAGTGAGAGACTGTAGCTGTCTATTAATTTGAAGGCTGAGCAAGGGTGATTAAGAGGAGGGGTCAAGAAGGCTGCCCAGACAGATGATAGGGTCCCAATTTAGCTGGCATCTGAGGAGTGGACAAAGGAAGCCAGAGGCTGGGATGGTAAAAATTTATAAGTAGCCATTCAGGGAAGACTTTGCAGAGATAGATCCCCAGCAATGAAAGACTTGTGTCTGAAGAAGCCACAACCAATTCCTAAGAAACAGTCTTAAATATCAACCCTGCCTGCAAAGCACAGGTATATCTCATTTTACGTAGCTTTGCAGATATTGCTTTTTTTTTTTTTTTTGACAGACTGAAGGTCTGTGGCAACCCTGTATCAAGCAAGTCTACTGGTGCCATTTTTCTAACATTATTTGCTCACTTTATGTCTCTGTGCCACATTTTGGTCATTCTTACAACATTTCAAACTTTTTCATTATTATTATAATTGTTATGATGGTCTGTGATCAGTTATCTTTGTTGTTATAAATAGTAATGGGGGGGCATCACCAAGTGTACCCACCCATATAAGATGAGGAACTTAATAGATAAATGTCATGTATGTTCTGACTGTTCTACTGATCAATTATTCCTTGTCCCCCCTCCACAAGTCTCTCTATTCTTTGAAATGCAACTATATTAAAATTAGGCTCATTAATAACCCTATAATGGCCTCTAAGTATTCAGGTGGAAGGAAGAGTAGCATGGCTCTCACTGTCAATCAAAAGCTAGAAATGAGTAAGCTTAATGAAAGAGGCATGTGGAAAGCCTAGTTAGGCTGTAAACTAAGGCTCTTGCACCAGTTAGCAAGCTGTGAATGCGAAGGAAAAGTCCTCCAAAGAAATTAAAAGTGCTGCCCAGTGAACACATGAATGGTGAGAAAGCAAAACAGGGTTTATTGCTGATATAGAGAAAATTTTAGTGGTCTGAAGAGAAGATCAAACCAACCAGAACATTCCCTTAAGCCAAAATCTAATCCAGAGCAAGACCCTAACTCTCTTCAATTCTATGCAGTCTGAGAGAGATGAGGAAGCTGCAGAAGAAAAGGATGAGATTAGCTGAGATTGGTTCATGAGATTTAAGGAAAGAAGCCATATCCATGATATCAAAGTACAAAGTGTAGGTGCTGATGTAGAATGTGCAGCAAGTTACCCAGAAGATCTAGCTAAGTATTAATGAAGGTGACTACACTAAACAACAAATTTGCAATGTAAACAAAACAGCCTTCTATTAAAAGACGATGCCATCTATGATTTTCCTAGCTAGAGAGAAAAAGACAATGCCTCAAATCTTCAAAAGGCAGGCGGACTGCCTTGTTAGGGACAAATGTAGCTAGTGACTTAAATTGAAGTCAGTGCTTATTTACCATTCCAAAAAATCCCATGGCTCTTGAAAATTATGCTAAATCTACACTACCTGTGCTCCATAAATGGAGCAACAAAACCTGAATGACATCCGTTTACAACATGGTTTACTGAATATTTTAAGCCCATCATCAAGACCTACTGCTCAGGAAAAAGAGTCTTTTCAAAATACTATTGCTTATTGACAGTATACCCGGTAATCCAAAATATCTGATGGAGATATTCGAGATTAATGTTGTTTTCATTTCTGGTAACACAACATCCATTCTGGAGCCCATGGATAAAGGAATAATTTCAACTTTCAAATCCTATTATTTAAGAAATACATTTCATAAGGCTCTAATTGCTATAGATAGTGATTCCTCTGATGGATCTGGGGAAAGTAAATTGAAAACCTTCTGGAAAGGATTCACCATTCTAGGTGCCATTAGGAACATTTGTGATTCATGGGAAGAGGGCAAAATATCAACATTCACAGGAGTTTGGAACACATTGACTCCAGCTCTCAGGGATGTCTTAGAGGTATTCAAGACTTCAGCAGAGGAAATAACTGTAGATATGGTGGAAACAAACTAAAATGAGAAAAGGAGCCTGAAGATGGGTCTGCAATGCAGCAATCTCATGATTAAACTTTAATGGAGGAGGAGTTGCTTCTTATAGAGGAGCAAAGAAAGTGGTCTTTTGAGATGGAAACTACTCCTAGTGAAGATGCTGTGAAGATTGTTGAAATGACAACAAAAAGTTTAGAATATTACATAACCTTGGTTAATAAAGCAGTGGCAGGGTTTGAGAGGATTGAATCCAATTTCGAAAGAAGTTCTACTGAAGGTAAAGTGCTTTCAAACAGCAAAATATACCGTAGAGAAATTGTGAAAGGAAGTGTGCATTGACGTGGCAAACTTCCTCGTTGTCTTATTTTAAGAAATTGCCACGACCACCCCCACCTTCGGCAGCTGCCACTCTGACCAGTCAGCAGCCTTGCACATTGATTGAGGCAAGACCCTTCACCAACAGAAAAATTACAATTCACTGAAAGCTCTGATAATGGTTAGGTTTTTTTTAGCAATAATATACATATTTTTAAAGATGCTGTTTATTTATTCATGAGAGACACACAGAGAGAGGTAGAGACACAGGCTGAGGGAGAAGCAGGCTTCCTGCAGGGACCCTGACATGGGACTCAATTCCAGGACCCTGGGATCACTACCTGAGCCAAAGGCAGGCACTCAACCATTGAGCCACCCAAGTGCCCATCAAACAAATATTTTTAAACTAAGGTACGTACATTGTGTTTTAGACATAATATTATTGCACACTTACTAGACTACAGTATAGACTATATGCACTGGGAAACCAAAAATTCATTTAACTTGTTTTATTGTGATATTCACTTTATTGCAGTGGTTGGAATTGAGCCTGTAATATTTCTGAGGTATGGCTATCATTTGTCTGTTGTTACAACCCTTATAGAATCAATTTGGAAGTAGTGTAACAGAGTTAAAATATGTTTGTTATATGTTGAATTTGTGTACCAAAATCCATATGTTTAAGCCCTAATCTCCAATATCTCAAGAATGTGAACTTGAAAAAATGGTTGATACAGAAGTAATTAGTTAAGATGGGGTATATGTAGTAGAGTAGGCCCCTGAGTCAATATTTCTGATGCCCTTATAAAGGGGAAACTAGGACACAAACACATCCATAGAGGGAATGCCCTATGAAGTCAAAGGCAGAGATCAAGCAAGGAATGCCAATGATTGACAGCAAACCTGCAATATCTCCAAGGTATATCTTTAGCAATGCCAGGTTAGTGCTCATGTTAAGTAAAATGTTTCTGTGCCACAGCTCTCTTTTCTACCATTTAAATCCAGGAGGTCCCAAAGGCAGCCTAGCATGTGGGGGAGTGCTAGATGGGTCTTATAAAATATGGTGAATCTCAAGTTCCTGATTTCAACAATAGGCCTAATATATTTAAGAATATGCTGCCCTCCCTCAACATAGACACACTTGAGAAGGAAAATGCAAAACATACTAATATTCAAGATGCAGTTGTTTAAAATATATACTGATAAGTTAAAAATATTTTTTTTAGTTTGATAAATTTTCTGGCTATAATACATAAGATTTGTTTATGCAGCGATATTTATTGTGCTAACTTTGTGCCAAGCAGTCTTTTGGACATCAAGGAAATAAACAAAATGACAAAGTCTGGCCCTTAAGAGATTTATATCCTACTTGGGGCAATCCAAAATAAAAATATAATGTCAAATAGCAGCAAGTTGTATTATTAAAAATAATTTGGTTAAGGTGATAGACTGACAGGATCACTAGGATGTACTTGAGAGTGTAAATTTTAGGTAAATTAAAAGAAATGAAGAAATGAGTCATGTGACTATCTTGAGGAAGAGCCACCTGGCCAGAGAGAATGGAGTGCAAAGGAATAAGGTGAGAACAGTCTTGCTGGCTTGGAAAGTGCAAGCAGGTCCTGGTACTTAGATTGTAGTCCAGTCAATCAATGAACCCCTTACTTCAGATGAAATAGCTTTCAGGGAGAGGGACCTGTGAGGTGCTTGCCTTGTTGTGGGCAGGAGCTGAAAGAAAACTGCTGTGGGTCCTGGTCGGGAAGAGGGTCTTGCATTCATAGATCATGCTCTGAGATTCACCTCTATTCTGGTGGGTTAGCCATAAGCATTAACATGTGATGGAGATGGAAGTCCTGCAACAGTCAAGCCTTCTGCCATGCTAGGTCCTTAAAAGCAATACCATATTTACCTGGGGAAGAATACCTGGTCATAAGAAATCTTACTCCTTGTGACCAGTGTTGAGTTGGGCAAAGTGGCTGTTTATTACACTCCCACTCTCATTTTTAACTCACTGTATGTAATAGATCTTTTCCTTTTCTTCTCAATAGGGTCAAAGGGTGCATGATCCCATTGAACAAAATAGGTTAGCTAATAACAATTGAAGTAAGTTGTCTAGATATTGTCCTGACTCCTTACCCCAGTAAAGACATTACTCATAGGGCTCTTTCATACATGGGGCATATAAAGCACTTGTTATAGTGCTTGGCACAGAGTCTGCTTAACAGATGATACTCATTACCAAGTGGTAATCATGATAGCCTGATATTCTTCTAATTAGTGGGTAGTTACCAATCAATACAAATGAATGAAGTTTCTGTTTGTCATAAGAACATGGTTGGGTATGTTGCATCACATTCACATAGTTCATATCAACCAAAGCAGGGGGATATATGCATATGGATTGCCTTAGGACCTCCTACCCCTTCCTTTGTAAGCCTGGGAATAAGCGGTTCCTGAAACACATGATTAGATGCTGGTGAACTCCTGAATTCACTTTTATCAGAAAGAGAAAGGGAAGAATGGCTACTAGGAAGCATCCAACAGTGTCTGCTATAATCTTTAGCTTTCCTACCTCTATGCCTGCCACTTCCTAGAGAATCCCATAACCATATGGTTCTGAGTTTTCTACATATGTGATGAAGTGAGCATTAAATTTCCATATGGAAGTATTTTCTCTTCTGTATACCCCATGTTCTTTTATGCTTTCAGACTTTCATACATGTTCTTGCTTCTGATTGTCATTCCTTTTCCTTTCTCATTTTACTCAGTCTTCAGGATTTAACTAGTGCCCTTCCATTCACTTATCCATTCAGTCTATTTCTGATAAATATCTGTTGCCTATTATAAACCAGGCATATGGAAATTATGACAAAATATAGCCACAACCTATAATGGAGGACACAGAAATGTAAACCAACAATTAAAATAGAGCATAGGAAGTGCTAATATGGAAGTATGCAACCGAGCTTCCAATCACCATCCATCTGCTAGGAGGTTAATCTTGGTGGAGAAGATGATACTTAAATGGTGTCTAGAAGACACAAAATCAAAAGGGAAGATTAGCTTTTCTAGTATGTGCAAGGTTCTGGGAGAACTTGTTTCCTTGAGGAACATGAAATGTGCCTGAGCACAATCCAATGGTTAAAGAAGACCTTCCTAACTATTTCACAGAGATTTTATATCAGACTTAGTAGGTTTATTATATAAGAGAGCTTTATAAACCATCTTGTGTAATCTAAGAGTCATTATATCTTAGTGGAAAAAGTAAGGGAGCTAGATAGATCTGGATTTGAATCCTGATGCTTCCTCATGCTAGCTATATGACTTTGGGCAAGATATTTCCTTCCTTGGAGCATCTTTCTTATCTGTAAAATGAGAATGATTGTGTTCTAATATTATAAGGATCAAAATAAGTCAGTACTTGCAAAACACCTATAAGTGCCTGTCTTATGGTGAGTTTTAACAAATATTACCCGTTGTCCTTGTGTGCCAATGTTAATTAACTTTGGTATTAACTTCCACCTTGAAACCTTCTCCTCACTGAGCATCCATGGTACACTCTTTCCTAATTCTAACCTCAACTTTACATTCCTTTTGGCCTCTACTATGGATTTATTTTCCTCTGATGGATCTTATTTTTCTCAAATATTGGTAATCTCCAAAAGTTTGTCTTACCATCTTTTCTACTCAATTATCAAGTAATAGCATCCAAATTAAAGGTAAAATCTATTTTTTAATGCCTTCTAATTTCAGTGGTTTCTCCGAGCCCCAGACCTATATTTCAACAACTCTAAATATAACTTTATTGTGTTAGATATCTATTGCTGTGTAATAAATCACCCCAAACATAATGGCTCAAAACAACGTTTATTATTCCACAGTTTCTGTGGGTGTGAATCTGGGTCTGGCTAGCTGGGTCATGTGGTGGCTCATGGTCTTTCATAAGGAGGCAATCAAGGTGTCATATGTGGCTGCAGTCTCAAATCTCCAAACATACTTGTGTGGCTGGATCTTGTCTCTTGTGAGTTATTAGAATGATATCAATTGTTTCTGGCAATTGGATATAGGCTTCCCTCAGCTCCTTGCCACACGGGCTTCTCCATAGGACAGCCAACAACACGGTAGCTGGCTTTCCTCAGAGAAAGTTAAGAGAATGAGAGAATAAGCAAGGTGGAGCTCACAGTCTTGTACTTTAATATCTGATGTAATATCCCATTACATTTGCTATGTTCTGGTAGAAGTGAATTGCTAGGTCTAACCATACTCAGGGGGAAGGGATTGTATATTCCTATGAGGTAGATATCCTCATTTTCAGATGAGAAAAAGAATTTAAATACATTGCCCAATACTTGCTAATAATTTTTGGATCTGACTTTTGAAATTTAAATTATTTTCAAAATTTTGTATTTATTTTTAAAATTTTTTGGTGAATATATATATTTAAGGTATATAATGTGACATTTTGATATATACATATATTGTGAAATGATTGCCACAAACTCATTAACAGATCTATCACCTCCTAGTGACTTATTTTTTGTAGTGAGAACATTGAGAGCTTAGCAAATTTCAAGTATACATTATTTTTAATTATAGTCACCAAGCTGTACATTGGGTCTCCAGAATTTATTTGTCTTATAACTGAAATTGATCAATATCTCCCCATTTCCCTCACTCCCCAGCCTCTGGTAACCACCATTCTACTCTCTGTCACTGTGAGTTTGGCTTTTTAAAAAATATATATTCCACATAACAAATATTCATGCAATATTTGTCATTCTTTGTCTGGTTTATTTCACATAGCATAATGTCTTCCAGTTTCATCCAAGTTGTGGCAAATGACAGGACCCCCTTCTTTCTCACAGCTGAATTTTATATTTATATATAAAATATTGTCTTGATCTACTGTTGATAGATAGCTAGGTTGTTTCCATGTCTTGGTTACTGTGAATAATGTTGCAATGAACTTGGGAGTGCAGTTATCTCTTCAAGATAATGATTTAGTTTCTTTTGGTTATATACAAGAGGAAGAATTGCTGGATCATATGGTAGTTCCATTTTAAATTTTTTGAGGAATTTTCATACTGTTTTCCACAATGGCTGCACTAGTTTACATTCCCACCAACTATGCACAAAGGTTCCCTTTACTACATATCCTTGCCAGCACTTGTTTTTTCATTTTTTGGTAATAGCATTCAAATAGCATCCTGCACTATTCTAACAGATGTCAGGTGGTATCTCATTGTGGTATTGATTTGCATTTTCCTGGTGGTTAGTAATGTTGAGCTTCTTTTCATACACCTATTGGCCATTTGCATGTCTTTGGATAAAAGTCTATTCAGGTCCTTTGCCCATTTTTTAAGTTATTCATTTTTTTCCTGTTGAGCTGTATGACTTCTTTATATATTTTGCATATTAACACTTATCAGATATATGGTTTACAAAATATTTTTTTCACATTCCATAGATAGCCTTTTCATATTATTGATTATTTCCCTAGCTGTGCAAAACCTTAGTTGATATAGTTCTCCTTGCTTATTTTTGTTTTGTTGTCTGTGCTTTTGGTGTCAATTTTGAAAAATTTTTGCCAAGACTGATGTCAAGGAGGTTTTCCTCTATGTTTTCTTCTAGGAGTTTTACCATTTCATTTCTAATGTTTGTCTTTAATCCATTTTGAATTGATTTTTCTGTATGCTATAAAATAAGGAAGATTGTTTCCTTTTTTCATGCTATTATTTCACGCTAAATGATGACTTAAAAAATATTTTATTTATTTATTCATGAGAGACAGAGAGAGAGAGAGAGAGAGAGGCAAAGACACAGGCAGACGGAGAAGCAGGCTCAAGGCAGGGAGCCTGATGTGGGAATCGATCCTGGGAATCCAGGATCACTCCCTGGGCCAAAGGCAGGTGCTAAACCACTCAGCCACCCAGCGATCCCTAAATGATGACTTTTGAGAATGTTTTAAAGTTATATTATTTTCAAAGAGCTATTTTCTGCAGCATATATATGCCTATTCATGTATATACAAATGAAGCTGACCCAAAGTTTCGTATGCAAATGTAGACCTAAGAAGAAATAAACTTAGTCTTTGGATCATAAGTCTCATTTAACTGGATGGCAGCATAAAATATGATTGATGATAATAACTAGTTTTTCTGGCTTCGATTCTACCTCCTTTTTCCTTTCAAATATTGTTAAGATAGACTTGAAGCGAGGCCACATTTGACATTATGGATAATACTGCTTTATTTTTTTATTTTAAAGATTTATTTACTTTAGAGAAAGATAGCAAGCACAGGAAGTAGGAGGAGAGGGGCAGAGTCTGAAGCCAGCTCTGTGCTGAGTATGGAGCCCCATGAGGGGCTCGATCCCATGACCCCTAGATCTCAACCTGAGTTGAAACCAATAGTTGGTTGGTTAACTAACTGTACCATTCAGGCACCCCAATACTGCTTTTATTTTGACCATGGCTCAATCCCAAGCCATATTTTTAGAACCCACAGCCTGCGTTTAGGCAGAAGAACCTGCCCCTGGATATTTCCAGCCTGGGATGTCATCTGCAATGTGCCTTGACAATTGCTTCATGGCAATAGATGCTTAGAAAAATGTCCAGTTGTGTAAATTTCTGATCATGTTGGTAGGAGAACCCTCAATATGGAATTGCTTTGCAAACTCTTTCACTTTGCCCCTAGCAAAAATCAATATTAAACTTAGTATATAGGGACGCCTGGGTGGCTCAGCAGTTAAGCGTCTGCCTTCAGCTCAGGGCATGATCCTGGAGTCTCAGGATTGAGTCCCACATCGGGCTCCCTGCATGGAGCCTATTTCTCCCTCTACCTATGTCTCTGCCTCTTTCTTTCTCTGTGTCTCTCATGAATAAATATATAAAATCTTAAAAAAAAAAAACAAACAGTATATAACTGAAATACTTTTTTGGTCACATTCGCCCCCCCCCCCCAATTTTGTGCTTAGTGCTTAAAATATTGGTCATGTCTATTGAATGATCATATATAATATTGAGATAATTTATTAAAATCTTGCGGAATTAAACATCTAATCCATCAATGGCAATTTAAAATTTAGCCTACACCAAAGTCCACCCTTCACATGCCAGCAAGTTTTGTTCTTTGTGAGAAAAGCTTTCTGAATATAAGTGAAATTCTCACCCCTCAAAGTTGTGACTTTGTATTCTAATTATTTATAGACTCCTATCTGAACCAGTGGCTTTCTGAGGCAACATTCTGAGAATTATGAGAGCCATTGTTTCAACTGCCTTTGGGCTGATGTCTGGTGGCCACTGTCTTATCACGAAACAAAACTTTGTAGAAAGAGTGTCCAAATAGTCATGTATCAGAACTTTCATAGGATTTGAAAGCACCAGTAAAATAATTTGGTCATGTTGGAACCAAGAGAGACTTTTTTCACCAAAGAACTCTTTCAGGAGAATGATGTTGTAGGATAGTGGAAAACCCATAGAATACATTCTCATCTATTGTCACCTGCTCACTAACTTTATGCATCTCCTTGGATAAGCCAATCAAATCTGCTGAGTGTATTTTCTCACTTGTAATATATGAGAGTGAACTATATCATTATTAATATCCTTTTTGGTCCCAATTTTCTATGATTCAATGAAGCAAAGCAAAATTAAAACAACTTGTATCCCTCCCTTCTGGCCATCCACACATACATATCCACAGTTGATTTTACATAGATTACGTAAACAATGGAAGGACAATTTTAGGGCCTTTTCACGTTGAAGAAGTTGTATAGTAATGTAAATATAAAAATACTATAGAAATAATGAAAATAAAAACAAACACAAAACACTAAGAATTTAACTTTACTGATATTTCTACTCAGGAAAAGGCTTTTTCATTCTACATAAATTAAGTCAGACCTAAAGACCCAAATCATTTCTCCAAACTAGGACAGAGCATATCTGGCTTTTCACTGGGGAAATCACATCTAAATGCAAATGGAAAGGCTTTTCCATATAGCCACAGCAAAGTCAGAGAGAGAAGGGTATATTCAGATTTCTTGAACTTTAATTCATTCTTTTTACACTCAGTTTGTTTTCTTAGCAAAAGTTTTCTTTGAGTCATTTCACAGTTTGAAAAATAAAAGAGAGAAAATGTCTTTCAAAAATATATACTGGCTAATTGTTTGGAACTATCAAATTGCTATACAATAGTCCTGATAGATAAAAATAGATCTGGGCTGTTCCTCAGTTTCTGGAATGCAAAAACATCCACAATATAATTTATCACTGCCTTTAATATGCATATCAAGCTCTTAAAATTTCAGTTGAGTTGCTCCTTTTGCACATAAGCCTAATTTTACCTCCTCAGTGAAATGGTTTAAACACTTTGAGCATTTTCTGCTGAGATGTTGTGAATCAGATGTCTTTACTTTGTAAACAAAATATATTAGAAATGAAAAAAATGCTGTAATTTTAACTCAGAGTTATCTTTTTAATACTAATACAGATCAAGTTCACATTGTTAATTGAAGTTTTATTAGACAATAGCCTGAGGACATTGTTGTATGAGAGTTTTTTCCCTCTGATATCAACATGCACTCAGTCAAAAATGTTTCCAAGTATAAAATACTTTCCATATTTTTTAGTTAATTAGTAAACATTTATAACAATTTTAATCCTCTCTTATGGATAGCAAGCAATAATTAAAATGCAATGAGTAACCAACCATTACACAGCTGGTTTTCATCTCAGAGAGTCAGTCAAGCAGCTGTTTCATTTACAACATGACATAAATGGCCAAAAGTCATCTGGTTGACAATCCTATCATATGCGATGGATTTAGATTTGTTTCATCGTTCCTAAGACTCTCTCCTGTGAAGTTGCAAAATACTTTCTGCTTAGAGTGAAAAAGAACATTCTGTTTTTGTGTTTAACAAAAAGAAAGTTGTGTTCTGAAAAAGGAAATTATAATAATAATTGTTTAGGATATCATTTGAAATATTCATACTTGTGTATACACATCATATACAGTCTTTTTGTGTGTGTATATGTAGCCATTTATATAATATATAATTATATACATATAAATAACAAATTATATATAAACATTTAATTATTTTTCTATAAAAGTTATTTTCTTCTTTGCTCACACATTCTACCTAGTATTACTTAACTTTACTGATAGAAATCCTATCTTACCAGAAAGATGACATTTGAAATGAATGGATAAAGAATATGTGGTAGGTACATAAAATGGAATATTACTCACTTGTAAAAAAAGAGCAAAATCTTGCCAATTGCAACAGCATGAATGGACCTAGAGGTATAATGCTAAGTGAAATATGCCAGCCAGAGAAAAATGCCATGATTCAATTCATATGTAAAACTTAAGAAACAAAACAAATGAACAAACAAAAAAAGAGAAACAGAAAAGTAGACTCTTAAATATAGACAACAAATTGGTTGTTTCCAGAAGGGGTAGGTAGAGGGATGGGTGAAATAGATAAAGGAGATTGAGAGTACACCTATTTTGATGAGCACTGAGAAATGTATAGAATTGTTGAGTTACAATATTGTACAACTGAAATTAATATAACACTATATGTTAATTACACTTGAATAAAAACAAAAGATTTATGAAGATGTTTGGTAACATGCTTAATGCAAGTCTTCCTGCCCTCATGACAAGAAGTTCTATATCTCTTCAAGTTCTATATCTCTTTCATTTTTCCCTTTTTTTAAGAGAAATTATGGCATGAATTATTTTTGGTGGCAAATAACTTGCATTACATCATGCATACTTTCATATAACCATGTGATATTGCCAAATGGGAGAATCCTGATGCCTACTGCAATAACTTTCCAAATTACTTCCTTGATTTCAGGCACCATGAAAAACAGAAGGGAAAAAGCAGGTAAGCTGATGCTGAGAACATGGAAAATATAACAGAAACAGGAGAACAAAGATCTAGTAGTAACTCAGACAGGAGCAACATAAACTAAAGGATTTTTAAGAGATATTCACAATGACCCTACATCATGGTTCCCTGAACTGAGAATAGCATTCAGAATTTCTGCCTTCTGAACTTTTCTCAATCTTTAAAAGCTAACTCAAGAATCCCTTTCCTTCTTGAAGTCTTAGCTTCCCAATAGTAGATTTATCCCTGTATTTAATCCTGATGCCAAGTCATTCATTGTCAAGAATAATATTACAGTCTGAGATTATTTCATTTCAGAGAAATCATAAAATACATATAAGGTTGTAATAATTTCCTCCTTACCAATGTTGACAGTTAACTGAAAGTTCAATTAAGTTACATTTCTTATAAAAGCTGAGAAAAGCATTAAGAAAATCTCCTCTGCACCTCTATAGAAATATGTTGACTACTCTAATTTGGCTTGGTTTTGATTTGTTCTGATGAGATTCTGAAAAATGAGTGATAATTTTTAAGGAGGATAATCCTCATTAAAGTCAGAATAAGAAGGAGTCAATTTAAGTTGCAATATGTAATGCTTTGCTAAATATAAGTAGAGAAATATCCTAACTATGAATCTCTGGAGCAGCAAAGAAAGGAGATTGCATGATTATCACTTCTGAAGATGTTTAAGAATACTGATAACATATTTTAGGAATTTAGCTGCCATTTACATAGAAGCATATAGTTTAATGAATATGTTTAAAATAGGGGAAGAGATAAGATAACTTTTTGAAATTATTTTTTGGTGTTAGTTGGTATTGATTTAGGTTTAATTTAGTTGGAAAATACTAGTCTTCCTTTCTATAATTCTATAATAGTTTCTTATTTTTACAATTTTACTAAAAGTCCCAAATAAGTAAACGTACTTAGTACAAGCCCTATTGGTCTCTTGTCCAGAAAACTATCCTGGCATTTCTTGATATTGCCAATTCCAGAGGATCTCTAATTAAGATTTCTACCCTGGGCAGCTTTCCAAGTGCAACTCCAAAATAAAGCTAGTGTATGGACTTCCTGCACAAATGCCAGACAGTAAATCCAACTGGAAAGTAACAAAGTTACCTTGGCTAATTGGGCCACACATGCAATTGCTGACAAGTTTTCTCTTCTTCCTGATTCCAAACTTATTTATGAGGATATTGATCATTTTAGAATGATGTTGAATCAGAGAATTAAACGTGGCCTTGAAAGATATTCAGGCTCACCTTTCAGGTAGCCAATATTGCAATAATGTGAACTTCCTGAATGATATTTTGGAATAAACATCTTCTCACCTTCAAATCTTCAGGCAGGATGGTAGGTCAAAAAAAAAAGAAAAGAAAAGAAATGAAGGAAAAAACAAAGACGAAAGGAAGGGAAAGAGGGAGGGAGAGAAGGGGGGGAGGGAAATCTATCATAGCAACTAAGCCTAATGAGTCATTTGGTTCTTAATGGAACTAAAACTGATTTTTTTTTCAGTCAAAATCTAAAGATGAAAAGAAAAAAGTGAGAATAAATGTTTAAAGTAAACAACGTAGGAAGAAGTTACTTCTTTCTGACTTGTCAAGGTAAGCAAATATTATGTAATAGCTCCTTGCCAATGTATTTTTATAAACAGAGAAGACCAAACAAAAATCCTCTGCAAATATAAGATTGTGGGGGAGGAAAACAATGGAAAATAACGTCTTTTATTGGGACTATTATATTTTATTGCATATTTACCAGATTTCTACAGATGGAATAAAGCTGGCTTTATATTAGAGCCATAAGCCCTTCAACTTTTGATGGTTTCTAGCAGCATATTTCATCAAATGTACTCTCAGACATTCACATAAATTGGGCTTTTATTTCTGTCCTTAAAATTTAAGGCATTTAGGGGGCGACTGGGTGGCTCAGTAAGTCCTTGGGCTCAGGTCATGATCCCAGGGTCTTGGGATCAAGCCCTGGGTCAGGCTCCCTGTTCAGTGGGGTGTCTGCTTCTCCCTCTCCTTCTGCCCCTCCCCTGCTCAGGTTTTCTCTCTCAAATAAAAAAAATTAAGTTATTTAGACGCATAATACAAGATCTACTTTATAAGACAACATGTCAAAGAGAACAATTCCCTTGCCCAATTAATTGTATATTTAATGGTATTTGTTGTTTATTTTATTTTTATAAAAACTAGAATGTGCATATATATAAATTATGCAAATAATGGTTTATTTTTAAATATTTTGTAATTATTGAGATCATATCACATTTGCTAAAAAATGTTAGAAGATCTTTGGCTTTCATTCTTTTCTGTATTACCTCATCCAGCTTTACCAAGTTTCCATTTGCTGGGACCATCTGAGTCTTTTCCTCTTTTTTATTAAAGCATTATTTACCACTCCTGGCAAATACCAGTACCTCTTAATTTCTGACTTTCACTTTTTGGGCATTTCTTCTCCACTTGCATATTCAGTCTATTTCATCAATAGGATCTTCCCTAACAACTTATAAATCAGCTCTGATAATTCATATCTTTTTAAAAAGACAAAACCAAAACTTTCCTTGATTCCATATCCTTTCTGGTCTGCTCTGCCTTTTTTTCCCCTAAGCAACAGAGATTTATTGTGTCATTTCTGGAAGCTAGAAGTCCAAGATCAGGAACAAGCTATCAGCAGGTTTGGTTTCTTCTGAGGCCTTCCTGCTTGACTTGTAGACAGCCACTTCCCTCCTGTGTCCCCACATGATCTTTCCTCTGTGTATATCCCTGGTGTCTCTCTGTGTCCAAACTTCCCATTCTTAAAAGGATTCTGGTCAGTTTGGAGTAGCAACTACCCAAATGGGCTCATTTTAACTTAATCATCTCTTTATCTATTATTGCTTTATTTTATTTTTTTCCAAGCATCTTTTATTTTTATTTATTTTTTATTAGTTTCAGAGGTAGAGATCAGTGATTCATCAGCTGTGTATAACACCCAGGGCTTGTTACATCACATGCCCTCCTTAATGTCCATCACCCAATTACCTCTTCTCCTTCCCCTCCTCCCCTCCAGTGACCCTCAATTTGTTTTCTATGATTAAGAGTCTCTTACCGTTTGTCTCTCTCTCTCTGATTTTGTCTTGTTTTATTTGTTCTTCTCTTCCCTTATGATCTTCTGTTTTGTTTCTTAAATTCCACATGAGTGAGACCGTATGATAATTATCTTTCTCTGATTGACTTATTTCACTTAGCATAATACGCTCTAGTTCCATCCATATTGTTGTAAATGGCAAGATTTCTTTCTTTTGGTCACTGAGTAGTATTCCATTGTATATATATACCTGCTCTACTTTTTTGTTTCTTCCCTGTATAACACAGAGTCTCATAAGCATCATCTGCTATACTGTTTCTACCTTCCTACTTACTTTTCCCTTCTTAATTCATATCATTAGGGATTCTCCCCCTACTTTTCAAAAATACAGCTCTTTCTAAAGCCACAGAAGCCTCTGTGTACCAAAATGCAATGGCCTTTTAGCCATTAGCACACTATATCTCTTTTTTCTTGTTGTCTAGACACCACATTTTCTTAACTATTGTCTTCTGACCTCTGAAATGCTCCTCTGCAGTTTCTTCGTGCTCCATACATTCATTAAATTTTGGAGTTCTACAGAGGTTGGCCTTGGACTGTCTTCAGTTTTTGTACTAGATTTTCTCACTAGGTGATCCTATCTGTCTCCTTGGTCTTCAATAACATTTCTGTGGTGGCGACTCTCAAATTTGTGCTCCCATTTCAAGCCACTCTTAGAATCTCTAGACCTTTAGTCACTTTCTCCTCGACATCTCATGAATATCAAACAGGCAACTTCAGTTCCTTAACATATCTAAAACTGAACTCTCCATCTTTGAGTCAATCTTCACCTTACACTGGTTCCTTTATCATAGGTAATTAGCATCAAACAACCTAGTGCCTTGAGCCAGAGAACTAGAGGATCTCTGAAATTTCTCTTTGCCTCTCTTCACTTGTTGCATCAAATAAAAAATGGCTCTTCTTTTCCCTGATGATTCCAGTGCTTCTTCAAAAGTATATATGTTATCTATATACTCTGTGTGATACCAATTGCCACCACTCTCTTGCTTTGACTTACTGTTTCCTCTTTTGTCATCAACCAATTCTCTTCTAACAGTTAAGTTAGCCATGTCCTACACTTATTTTATACACTTTTTAAAATTACTAGCCATTGTAGTAGTTTAGAATGAAACCCCAAATTGTAAACATGCCTGAGCAATGTCCTACATTATCATACCCTGGCCTTTTTCATCAACATGGTCTCATTAGTCCTGATCATTCTATTCCAGCCATGTTGCCTTTTAATTATTTGAATACATTAAATTTCTTCTTAAGTCAATGTCTTTATTCCTTCCTATTCTCTGAAAGATCCTTCCTTCCACTTATTCCTGGCAAATGCTTACTCATTCTTCAAATACTAGCATGAAGTTTACTTCTTGAAGTGACCCTTACCATATCTTCCAATCTGAATTAAGTTGCTTCTGTTTTTATATAAATCATTATTATTTTCATTAGTAATTAGTATATCTAAGTCTTTTTTTTTTTTTCTTTTTTCCTACTGTTTCTCTCTTGACTAGATTTTAAGATTCAGGGAAACCCAGACTCTTTTTTTTTTACCACCGTATATTTAATACTTAGCACAGTCTGGGGTATAGAGTAGTTATTAAATATTGTTAAATGAATAATCTGAATTATTTTTGGTTATTTTGGTAATCCTATTTTCCTTAGTCTTAGTAATCGGATAACATTAGCATTAATACACTGACAATTTATTGTAAGGGTTGAAGTGAAAGAGGATGTGGGAAGACCATATCTGAGAAAATTATCATTTTGTCATCCTCACTCCTTATCTTCTCACCACCAGTACCAGGACTGATACTTTCATTCATATCAGTTTCAAGCTTCATGCAAATCAATTCTTGACTACTCATTTCACCAGAAAATTGTGGAAATTCAGGTATTCTAAATTTCAGTTCAGGTTTACTTGAACCCTGTACACCTACAGAAATGAGAGTGGGGGGTATTCGGTGAATATGCAGTTGTTGGAATTAATCTAACTTCCATTGTTTGCTAATATTTCACGGACATTAGGACAAATACTCTTAAAAATAACACTTGCTGATCTAGTTCAATTCAATTTAGGAAAGCCACACTATATTTGCTGATAGAGTTCATTTTCTTTCAGGACAGGCACACATTCTTTTTCAACATTTACCTGTAAAAACAAGTTGAAAAAAAGAGACAAATTAAATAAGCTAAAGAAAGTTCACTTGAAAGAGACGTCAATAGACAATTGAAAACACTTCTAATTTAGAGTGGAACCACAGGGAGGCTAAAGAGTTCAAAGAAGGGGAGTGGCAAAGTGCTATAATATTTTCTGAAGCTTATAAAATACTTATAGAAGAATGAACCTATATAGCAATACACTGCTGATTTACAATACTTTACATGGTGAAAATTACTTTTCTCAATTCTTCAATTTTTTTGCAAGTTGCTTAAATTCTTGTGCAAAAAAAGTATATTTAATATATAATTTGTTGTTATAACCCTTCTAGAATCAATTTGGAAGTAATATAATAGGGTTTAAATATGTCTTTTTTTATGGTTTGAATTGTGTCCTACCAAAATACCTATGTTGAAACCCTAATTTCTTGTTCTTCAGAAAGTGAACTTACTTAAAAGTAGAATTGTTGCAGAGATAATTAGTTAAGATAAAATCATATGGAGTATGATGGACCCTTAGGTCAATATGACTGATGTCTTTATAAAAGGGGAAACTTGGACACAAGCACTTACCTAGGGAAGATGCCATATGAAGGTCAGAAGACAGAAATCAAACAAAGTATACCAAAGATTGTCAGCAAATCACTAGAAGCTAGAAGAGACTCATGGAAAAGATTTTCCTTCATATCTCTCGGAAAGAACCAATCTTGCTGAAACCTTGATTTCAGAATTCCAGCATCTAGAACTGTGAAATGATAAAATATATTATTTAAGCCATGCAGTTTGTGGTACTTTGTTAAAGCAGCCATAGGAAACTAATACAATGTTCAATTTTTTGGACTTAGTTACTCTATTTCTATGAAAACAATCTAGATACACAATTCTATGCCAAAAAAGAGCAAAAAGAAAGTCCATAGATTATTTGTATTGGAAAATTTTTACAACTATGCTGCATCCACACAGTAAAATATTATAAATAGATTTTAAATGTTTTCGAATAATTTTTATTTTATTCCATAATACAAAGTTAAAAAAAAACCACTGAGACTCATATTTTGTTCAAGATAGAATAACATGGTCTGGATTTACTTTGCTGCCTAAAACAACTAAAATGCCTGAGAAAGCATATGTACAGTGATAAGTTACAGAATAGCAGGTTATGAAAAATGACAATCCCTGAAAGGTAGGAAGCAAATGAGGTAAGCCTTATGCTTTTCCCCAACTTGCTACCTGGAGAAGGTTTTCAAGCTATGGTTTAGGAAAACAAAATTCAGGCTAAACCTACAGGTTTCTTCAAGTTGAGGAACCCAAACTGGGAGTTTCAGGAAGTCAGACAGATAGTGTGTGCAGTATAGAGTACCATCGAGGAAAAGTTGCACAGAGAGTCAATACTAAGACTTACAGATGGTCCCTTTCAATGTTCATTTGAGTTCTGATTAGCTCATGCATGCAAGGACTCTTCTAGTACCTGAAGAAAAGAACCATATAAAAACATAGTACTCAGACTGGATAGGATGAGGACTAGTATCTGTTCTCAGAAAGCTTTGAAATATTTAGACTTCATTGATCATCAATTAGAGTACTTTAGAAATGTCTAGTCTTAATAGTGGGAAAAAATTAACTTTATACTAAATTATTACTGGCCCCTAAATTATTACTGAAATATCAAACTGAGTAAGTAAGTTGATAGTGTACAAAAACTAAACATACGAATACTGAGAGAAATGCCAAAAACTCTTTACAAGAGTAAACAATGTCTGATATTTAATCAGAAATTCTTAGGCATTGGAGGACTTCTGGGGAAGATGGTAGAGTAGGAGGATCTTGGGCTTACCTCATCCATGGATACAACTTGATAAAACCAAATCAGTGTACATAACCCAGAAGACAAACTGAAGACAGTAGGACAGACTTCCCACAGTTAATCATAGAGAGGAGGCTATATC
The DNA here is from genome assembly GCF_003254725.2 of Canis lupus dingo. NCBI lineage: Eukaryota > Metazoa > Chordata > Mammalia > Carnivora > Canidae > Canis > Canis lupus. The sequence continues at coordinate 30,178,345 of NC_064264.1, read as the reverse complement.
AATATGGTAGGAGTCATACTATGCATCTTTTCTGAGCACTAGAAATCACCCACAAGAAAAAATCTGGAAAGAATACAAATAAGTGGAGATTAAATAATACACCCAACTAAACAATAGTCAACCAAGAAATCAAAGAGGACATAAAAAAATGCAAGGAGACAAATGAAAATAAAAACAAAATAATCTAAAATATTTGGGATGCCCTAGAAGCTATTCTAAGAAGAAAGTTTATAGTAATATAGGGCTACTTCAAGAAGCAAGAAAAATCTCAAATTAAAAAAATTAAAAATCCTGACAAAAATATTAACAAGCTGAATCCAAAAAAACATTAAAAAATCATTCACAAGAATCAGGTGTGATTTATTCCTGGCATGCAAGGATGATTTGAAATATTTGTCAATATAAGTCAATCAATGTGATATATCACATTAATAAAAAAGGTTAAAAACCATATGCACATTTCAATAGATGCAGAAATATCATTTGACAAATACAATACCCATTCATAATAAAAAAACATGCAGCAAAGTAGGTTTAGAGGGAACATACATCACTCAACATAATATGAAAAACCCATAGTTAACATTATGCTCAATAATGAAAAACTGAAAGGATGCCCACTCTCACCACTTTTATTCAGCATAGTACTAGAAGTTTTAACAATCGCAATCAGACAACAAAAAGAAATAATTGGTATCCAAATTGATAAGGAAGAAGTAAAACTTTCAGTATTTGCAGATGACATGATACTATATATATATATAAAACCCTAAGGAGTCCACCAAAAAACTACTATTGCTGATAAATGAATTCAGTGACGTCTCAGGACACAGAGTCAACATATAGAGGTCTATTGCATTTATATACACTAACAATGAAGTAATAGAGAAATTAAGAAAACAATTCCAGGATGCTTACCTGGCTCAGTCAGGAGAATATGAAACTCTTGATCTTGAAGTTGTGAGTTTGAGCCACACCTTGCATATGGAGATTACCTAAAAAAACATGAAAATCACTTTTTTGAAAAAGAAAAAAAATCTCATTTATAATTGTACCAAAAATAATAAAATACCTAGGAATAAACTTAACCAAGGAGGTGAAAGATTTGTACTTTGAAAACATAAAACATTGATAAATAAACCTGAAGATGACAGAAACAAGTGGAAAGATAGTCCACACTCATGGATTGGAAGAACAATATTGTTAAAATGTCCATTCTATCGACATTTAGCAATTGTTATAGACTCCTATAACCATCTTTAGATTTAATGTAATCTTGATCAAAATACCAATACAGCCTTTTTTCACAAAACTAGAACAAATAATCCTAAAATGTGTATGGAACCACAAAAGAATTTGAATAGCCAAAGCAATCTTGAAAAAGAAAAGTAAAGCTGGACGCATCACAATCCTAGATTTTAAGATATAGTACAAAGCTATACTAATCAAAACCGATGCACAAAATAGACATACAGATGAATGGAACAGAATAGAGACCCCAGAAGAAAACTTTGGCCCATTAATCTTTGATGAAGGAGGCAAAAATATGCAACGGGGAAAAGACAATCTCTTTAACAAATGGTGTTGGGATCACTGGATACCTACATGCAAAAGAATGAAACTGGACCATTTTTTTACACCATACATAAAAATAGACTCCAAATGGATTAAAGACCTAAATGTGAAACCTGCAACCATAAAAATCCTGGAAGAGAGCACAGGCAGGAATTTCTCTTCCTTCAGCTCTAGCAACATTTTTTTTTTTTTCACATATAGCTCCTGTAGCAAGGGAAACAAAAGTTAAAATAAACCATAGAGACTATATCAAAATATAATCTCCTTCACAGCAAACTATCAACAAAACTAAAAGACAGGGCAGCCCAGGTGGCTCAGAAGTTTAGCGCAATCTTCAGCCTAGGGTGTGATCCTGGAGACCTGGGATCGAGTTCCACGTCGGGCTCCCTGCATGGAACCTGTTTCTCCCTCTGCCTGTGTCTCTGCCTCTCTCTCTCTCTCTGTGTCTCCCATGAATAGATAAATAAAATCTTTAAAAAAAACTGCTAGAGACACAGGATCCAAAATATATGAAGCATCCAAAATATATAGCATCCAAAATATATGAAGAACTTATACAAGTCAACACCAAAAAAGAATAATCCAATTAAGGAATGGGCAGAAAACATGAAGACATTTCTCTAAAGAAGACATACAGATGGCCAGCAAACATGTGAAAAGATGCTCAACATCACTCATCATCAGAAAAATGCAAATCAAATTCACAATGAGCTATCACCTCTTAGCAGTTGAATAGCTAAAATAAAAACACAAGAAACAACAAATGTTGGCAAGGAAGTGGAAAAAATGGAACCCTCATGTACTGTTGGTGGGAATGCAAACTGGTGCAACCACTTTTGATAACAGTATGGAGGTTCCTCAGAAAATTAAAAATAGAATTACCATAGAATCCAGTAATTGTACTACTGCATGTTTTCCCAAAGAAAATGAAAATACTAATTTGAAAAGCTATATACACCCCTATGTTTATAGCATCATTATTTACAATAGCCAAGATATAGAAGCATCCCAAGCGTTTATCCATAGATGAACACACATGAATGGATAAAGATGAGGTGGTATACATATAGAAGGGAATACTACTCAGTCAAAAAAAAACCTAGTCATTTGCAGCAACATGGTTGGATCTAGAGGATATAATACTAAGTGAAATAAGTCAGAGAAAGACAAATATCTCAGTATTTCATGTAAATGTGGAATTTAAGAAACAAAACAAATGAACAAAAAAAGGAGATGAACAAGAAAATAGATTCTTAATCATAGAGAACAAATTGATGGTTACCAGAGAAGAGGGGGGATAGGTGAAATACATGAAGGGGATTAAGAGTACACTTCTTGTAATGAGCACTAAGTAATGTATATAATTGTTGAATTACTAAATTGTACATCTGAAACTAATATAACACTGTATATTAATTATACTGGAATTTAAACAAGCAAACAAACACATAAATAAAAGACATTACTGGGCATTCAAATATGCAGGTAATGGAACTCATAATAGGAAGAGAAACCAATCAATTGAAATGGATCCAGAAATGACACACAGGAGAATATTAGTAAATAAAAATATCAAAATACTTATTATTACTATATTCCATATGTTCAAGAAAGAAGATTGAACTTATTCTGTGGAAATATGTAAAATATATATTTTATGAAATGACCCAAATTGAACTTGTGGAGATGAAAACTATGTTTTATGTGAAAAAAATACACTGCCCAGGATAAGTGACATATTAGATACTACAGAAGAAAATATTAATGAACTTGAAGATACAGTAAAAGAAACTAAAATGAAGCTCAGTGAGAAAAAAACTGAAAAAAATTTAAACATGATCAATGAAATGTGGAAGAAATTTGAGAAGTTAAATACATATGTAAGTGGAGTCCTAAAAGAAGAGAAAGGACAGATAGAGGAAATATATTCAAAGAAATAAACACTGAATATTCTCCAAATTCAATTAAAGCTGTGAATGTACAGATCCAAGGATCTATGAATCCTAAGCACAAGAAAGATGAAGAAACTAGGCTACATAATCATCGAATTGCTTAAGACCAGTGAGTTAAAGAGAAAACACTTTAAAACAGTGAAACGAAATAAACAGTAGGTACAGTGTGGGTAAATATGGTGATAGCAAATTTCTATTTGGAAACAGAGAGGTAACATCTTATTGCAAAAAAAAAAAAAAAAAAATCCCTGTAAACCTTGAGTTTCACACCCAGCAAAAATATCTTTCAGAAGCAAAGACAAAATATGTACTCAAACAGTAAAACCTAAAGAAGTCATCACCAACTGAAATGTGCTGCAAATAATGTTAAAGGAAGTCACACAGAAGACAAAGTATATCAGGTGGAAATATGGATCTCTACAAAGGAAGAAAGAGCAGCAAATGTGGCAATAAGTAAAATTAAAATTTAAAATTTTTCTTTTTTAAATCTTAAAAAATTTTAATTGCTAAAAGATGATAAGGTAGTATGAGGTTTTATAACACATAGCTATAAAATGTCTGGTAAGAATATTATACAGGCTTGAAGACACAAAATGGAAATGTATTTTTGTAAGGTTCTTATACTATATGTGCAATGGTATATGATCTGGAGGGTAGACAGTGAAAATAAATATACTGTAAACAAAAAAGTAATTAACCAACAAATAACATCCAAAATATTTATACCTAGGTGAGCCAACAAATATAATAATAAGGGATCATAAAATATACTAAATTCAGCCAAAAAAGGCAAAAAAATGAGGAAAAACAAAATAACTGTAGTTATAAAACCTGATAGTTGGCTTCCTTTGTAATGCAAGTGCCTGACTTAAGCTTTGATTGTGGAGGCAATCACTTCAAAGAGGAATCCATTTCAAAGAGGCATCTGCTTCAACAGAGTCTATGTGGAATTAACAAGTCGCCAATCATAATTAGATAAAGAGCCAGGCTTCCTTACCCCACTGAGGCTCCTTTGTTTTTGAGATCTTGGTTGATTTCAATAACTGACCATTTGTTTTTTTCTTTTCTCACACTTCAAATATGTGCTTATATTTTATTTTTTAATTTTTTTTTACTTTAAATTTTATTAGTTAATATACAGTGCAATATTAGTTTCTGGAGTAGAATTCAGTAATTCATCACTTACATTCAACTCCCAGTGCTCATCACAAACGCCTTTTTAATATTGTGTTCTTATGTTTTAAATTTGCCAGTAATGAGTGAGCCCTGGAAACTGACTCTCCACTTCAATGTAAAGAACCCTAGGCCTAGTGTGAACCCTTTCTCTCTCTATGGGCTACCTTGCTGTGTGTCCCATTGGCATGCTTTGTATGGTCCAGAGCTTATAAGTAATAAACTCTTTTTTTTCTTTTTCTTTTTTTTTAAGATTGATTTATTTATTTATTTATTTATTTATTTATTTATTTATTTATTCTTGAGAGACATAGACAGAGAGGGACAGAGACATAGGCAGAGAGAGAAGCAGCCTCCTCACAGGGAGCCTAATGTGGGACTCGATTCTGGATCCTGGGATCACAACCTGAGCAGAAGGCTGGCACCCAACCACTGAGCCACCCAGGTATCTCAAACTCTTTTTTCTTCAATGTTTCCTAACAATTATTCCTGAAGGTCATCTTGCAGTCAAAATATAAACCACAAGGGGTGATGTGGTTGTAATAGTTCTGAAAGGGGATATGTCTGTGTGAAGTTCACAGGGGCTCAGATAAGTGCCTCCAGGCATTTATAGTGATAGTATTTTCTATCAGGAGGCTGAGTCCAGCACAAAACAAAAACATATGGGAGTCATGTTTTTAAGGATAAATGGTAAGACTATAGACTTACAACCAGCAATATCAATAATCTTTTTAAGTACACATATTAAGTGGTGATTGCATCAAAACAGAGAAATAGATCAAACAAGTAGAATATAGAGCTGAAAAATATGTTACATACTATGGACAAAACTGTTGTGAGCAAAAGTGCAAAGGAAACTTAGTGGGGGAAAAGATAATCTTTCAACAAATAGTGCTATAACAATTGTATATCCTTATGCAAAAACACAAGGAGAAAGATTCAATCCACATCTTGTACCATATGCTAAAATTAACACCAAATGGATCATAGACTGAAAGTCTAAAACTATAAAACTTTTAGAAGAAAACATAGGAGAGAAAATTTGACCTTGGCTTAGACAAAGATTTCTTAGTTACGACACCTAAGACATTATCTATAAATGAAAAAAAACTGCTAAATTGGACTTCATCAAAATTAGGAACTTCTGGGTTTTTTTTTTTTTAAGACTCTGTTCAGATAATGAAAAAATAAACTACATACTTGGAGAAAATATTTGCAAATCAAATGTCTGGAAGAAAATTGTATTCGAAATAGAAAAAGAACTTTCTGATGAGGAAAACAAATGCAAGAGAAATAGAGATAAAATTAAATTTCCTTACAACTTGCAGTCCATTGGATCCCAGAGAGATGCAGTGTGTGACATTTCTCAAGGAACTCATGGTTGCCTTAATGTTGATGTTTTGCTAGAGACAAAAAGCAACCTTACCTTGACACTAACCAGACCTCCAGGATCCTGTAAGTCTTCTTTAACATGTGGAAATCTCTTTAGAGACTTCTATTATCTTTATCCCACTTCAACTTAAAAATATATGTCACACCTCACAATCACAGTGCAACTCTTTCTGCCAATGGGTCTTGTCCTCATGCTATAATAAAAACACCTTTTTTTGCACCAAAAAGTCTCAAGAATTCTTTCTTGGCTGTTCACTTTGTGGCTCCACATGACTTTCAAAACTCAATAATAAGAAAACAACACATTTGCAAAATGGACAATTTGCCTAGACATTTCATTCAAAATGATAGATCAATGATAATAAAAGGACATGCTCAATACCTTTGGCCATTAGGGAAATTCAAATGAAAGCAATAATAAGATAATACTATGTACTTACTAGAATGCCTGAGTGAAAGAAACCAGACCCACCACCCACCCAAAGAATACAGAGTGCACGTCCTATTTATAGCAGAGTGCACGTTCTATTTATAGCAGAGTGCATGATCCTATTTATACTAGACTCTAGAAAATGCAAGATAAGTTGTAGTGACAGAAAGCAGGTCAGTTGTTGCCTTGTAAAGGTAGAAGGGTAGAAGTTTTAGGCAGGAGGGATAATAAAAGGGCTTGAGGAATTTGGGGAAGTGCTGCATATGTTCATTATCTTGATTGTGGTGAGGGTTTACCAATGTATCTGTCAGAACATCTCAATTGTACACCTTTAACATGTAGTTTATTAAAAGAGCAAAATACAAAATGTTGGTAGTTTAATTCCAATTACATAAAAATGCACTGCACAGCTAGCTAATCACAGGACTACACACAGACACACAAAGACTGAAATAAAAATGCTTGAATTTTAACAATGGCATCATGAGTGAACTTTTTCTTACTACATGGCTGTTAAAATATTTGAAAAATACATATATAATTTTAATCTTTGAAAAAGTAATTTTTATAAGTAAAAAAGTGCCAAGATTTGACTGTGAACTAGCTGTTCTTGCAGGTTTAAAGTACAACTACCTTTACTGTTAAGTTTAAAAAATACCTTCTTTTCTTTCTTTTTTAAAATAGAAAGTTAACAGTAATACAGTTACCCATAAGACAATTCCCTGTAAAGTCAAACACTCAAAGAGTACTAAAACTAGACATTTTTTGTTCAATGTGAGGAAACAAAACTCTGGGTATGTGACAATAACTCAATATGCTTAAGACTGTCCCTGTTGCTCTGTCATGGGAAGAAAGAAGCTCTTCTGTTGGCCTTCAAAGACTCTGACAAATTCAGATTTTCATTGTGTAGGCAGATCAACAAAGAAAAAGAAACTTGTTTACAGAGACTCATTAACCAGGTGAAAAATAAAAGAAACTGAAGAAAAATGGGAAAACAGAAGAGGAGGCAATAGAACAGTCACCAGTGGCTAGAAGCTTGGCACCTAAAGATGAGGTAGAGATGAAGGAAACACACAGCTGATTTTCTGTTTCATTGATGTATCTTCCATCCTCCACTGACCTTCTCCCCGAGGGCCAGGAGGATAGCATTTAAAACCAGTGTCTCCTCCCACAATTCTAGATTCAAACCTTCATTTGACATTTCCTTCTATTCCTAACTTGTTGCTTCTATGATTCTCCTACTGTACATTTAGTTTTTCTAATAACTAGGATCATGTTTTCCTTCTTTGTAACTTACCCTCCTTGCCCTCGATTTGTCATGTAAGAGGGCCTGGAAAAGTACTTTTCAAACAGTTGGGCTAATGAATAAAGTCAGTGTTCCATTGTGAAATACATTTTCTGTGAGATCTATGGGTCTCCAATTCCTCTGCACAATGTCTCCCACTCTCAACTCTGCAGAAAAGGAGCAGAGATACTAAATGTGTTATTAGTGTGTTGAAAGGCTGGGGATAATTTTGCCTTTCAGTGTCACATAATCATTATATTCCTAGAGGCCCAAGCATATTCCTCACATTCTGCTCTAAAAAATAACAGAAAGTACAGGATATTTTGAAGCAAAAACATTGAAATGAATAATTTAGAGAATTTAATCATGCAAACTAGCTCATAGAAGAAGCATCAGTGGCTAGAAATTTGGCCACTGAAGAAGAGAGAGAGATGGAAGAAATATGTGGTTCAGATAATGCTAAACAATGGAGGCGTTATTGTACTCTTTCAAAAACAGAGAACCAATTGTTGTGATTCAATTGGAAGAAAGTTTAGTTCACACTTATGCTTCAAAACCAGAGCTGGTTAGCTAAGGGAAAGCTCAGTGTTAGAATCCTTTGTCGTTGTGTTTCTGTTGTAAACTCTGAGAACTCTTTCATACATTTAAGTGTCAATAAGACTCAGTCTGAAGGAAACTGCAGTCTTCTGTTTTATCAATCTAGACATTTGAATGGAGGCCATATGGTTCGTGTCTCCAACAATGAAGGCAAAATAAGGCATTTAATTTGGTCACAATTTATATCCTCACTCTACTGATGTCATTCCTATTTAGTGGTAACTATGCGCTAGGTAAAATAAAAAACAGTATTATTGGTGTATCAATGCCCTCTCTAGTCAGACACTGATGTGGTTAGGAGACATTAATAAGAACATATCTCAGAAAACAAAACTTACTCCTTAGGGGGCAATTTTTATCCCACTCCAATTTCTCTTTGAAATTCAGCAATAGTGGATCATCCTTTGCTTGGAGATTTTCTTTCAGTTATAATATAATAAAAAGTAGAATGATTCATTTAAATTCAAAATATCATGGAAGAAATGTAGAAAAACAGTTTAATTCCCTTGTTCAGCTAGAGACTGAGCTGAAAATTGAAATTCATTCCAAACATTATATGCAGAGTCCTATTTAAGGTGCTTCACTATGACACATAGTCAAGGACGTCTTATGACATTTTGCCAGTTACGTAAAAGATTAAGTTGCCAAGGGCAACCTCATCTGAAATGATTGGAGGGTAACTGGAATAACTAGATTCATATCATTAGGTGATACAAGCTTCTGGTGCTGGGGAAGATATAGTAGGAAGGATGAGAAGGAAGTAGGAACAAATGGAAGTCATAAATAAGAATTATATTACTGCTAAAAAGAAAATATTCAGGAGTTATGATGTATGTTTATAATAAAGATTTTGAATAAATCTAAGACAATATTATAACTAAAATTTAACTTAATGAAAGATTTTGTTTTTGTTGAAATACTCCTGCAGAAGTATTCCAAAAATTGAAATCTATTGCTTGAATTATATGTCCTAAACAATGAGTCCTTTTGTTACTTGTAAAGATAAATTACGATAGTATGAACCTCCTTGAGAAACTGATTTTTGTTAAAGTTAGCTAATGAGATTTTTAAATTTTTATTTTTAAATGAGAAATTAAAAAGAACGTACCAGCTCCATTCTTGCCAATTTATTAAACAGGCAAATATTTATTGCATTAAAAGCACAATCTACTTTTCATCTAACTGTATATGTTTGCCTCTGGCATAAACTATAAGTTTCTAAAGAGTAAGTGATAGGTTTTGGTAATCTTGTGTTCCCAAGTTTCCTTGCATTTATGTAGGATATTGAATAGTCTTTAGCATAATATGTTGCTGTGAAGTCTACTGACTGGCTCGAGAATGATTTTGTAAGCTTCATTCTATAAAGTTATGGGGTAAAGAAGCAGAGATATATAGCCAATACACATTATTCTTGGTAGTTAGTGTCCTATAACAGTGCCACCAACACTGATTTAGTGAATACTGAACCATTTCAAGGACATACAGGATTTAGTTTCTACTAGCCTCTGGTAAGAACATTTTTATCAACTAAGCAATCCATAACCTTGTTCTATGTGTGTTTCTGTTTATAAAGACACTTTATTGAATATATATTGTTGATTCATTAACATTGAACTCATGGCCAACAACACTATAAGTCATGCCTCAATGAAGTTTATCTACCAGAGGTACTTTCTCTGTAAGGTACATGGCAGCCTTTGTCCACTTAGGAACACCAGGCAGCCCTTCAGTGTACTTGGGGCCATTTAAACCCCAAAACACTAACAAAAATGAGAAAAAGATGGCAGTATAGATGGCAAAGTGGATAATATCTGTTTATAGTATGAGAGAGATGAAACGAGAAGATAGCGGATAGCCTTATTAAAATCAAGTATGAGCATGCACACTAGAATTTTTTGCTGCTTTGTACATGTGTGTGAATGGCTTAATGGAATCACCACAAGTATTAATTTTGGGGTTGCAAATCAATGTTAGCATTTAGACAAACTCTCAAATATGGAATCTGATACTAAGGATCGATTGCCTAAGGAAGAAGCTAAGGATGAGATAAAATGAACACAGGCAGGGACTGCAGAAAAACCCAGTTCAGCATCTGAGTCTAAATCAACAGCACATTCATTTTCCTACTCTGCTCAAAGGCTGCTTTACCTGTGATATATTTGTGGTTTTCAGCACGAGACCAAAAATTAAATGGTTTTCTGGAATAGCTACCTGCTTCTCTGTCAGGCATTGATCCGTACTTCTCAACTAAAAAAGGAGTTGACATTTACTGAGAATTGAGCACTGCTAGTTACTTGTTCCTTTGCCACTTCTTCTTTAGTCTGATTTGTTGGGGGAGGACAGCAATGTGCTCAATAAAAAAAAAAAATGACATTTCTAGATCCCCTTGCAGAGAAGGTGTTTGAATAACCAAGATCTTGTCAATGAGATGTGAATAAAAGTTGGTTTGGTCTTCTGGGAAAACTTTTAAAATGGGGAAGACTCAATTACCATGGATCTAGTTGTCACTTCATTCCCTATATTTAGTCTGAAATAAAGACACAAGGGCTGGAGCATCAGTACATATACAACTTTGAATGACTTTCATTTTGTTTTTTGTTTGTTTGTTTGTTTGTTTTATGACTTTCATTTTGAATGACAATCCCTTACTAAGGCTGGTGGAAGAGAAAAATAGAGCCTAGGTTTTTGATGACATAATGGGGGTGCCATACCAGCCTTATCTCCAGATTTCCTTCCTACTGGAAGAAAAGAAATCTGAATATTTCTAAGGTGTGTTTTTGTTTGTTTGTTTTTGTAGTTTTAGCCTCACTGCTGAATACAATTCCTCTCCTTTTATTTCCTCTTCTAAGGCTTTCCTAAGCTTTGTGACTCTCTTTTTGATTCTCTTATTGTTTAATAATCTCATTTCCAAGCTTTTTGGGTTTTGATTAATATTATTCTTTCAAAGCTTCTATACTTTACTGTTTCTCAGTTTGCTCTTTGTTCTACTTGCCAAGAATTCCACCCACAGTGGCTCCTCTTCTTTTAGGGTACTTGTTGGCCATTTCTGGATTCCAGAGCTATTGAGGTTAATAACAACCTGTTTTTCCTCCTCTGGTCAATGCTAATCCACTTAAATAAATTGCCCTCAACAATTTGTACTCTGGAATCAGGGAGCATTTCTTTTTGAAGATTTTATCTCTTTATTTGAGAGAGAGAGTCAGAGAGAGCATGAGAAGGAGGCTGGGGAAGGCAGAGGAAGAGGACGAGCAGGGAGCTTGCCATGGGGCTCAATTTCCAGGACCCCAGGATCATAACATGAGCTGAATGCAGAACACTCAATCCACTGAACCACCAGGCATCCCATTTTTAAAAGATTTTATTTAAGGAGAATTTTTCATCTAATTTTGTTGAAAATGTTCTCCATAAGTATTTTTCCTTTGTTATCCTAGTTACTCTGTCTGTTTTAATGAAAGTATGAAATGTGAGCAGATCAAAATGTGATAGCCTCTCTCATGATCTTGTCTATCCCGGAAGTTTAATTTACATCCTGTCTGATGATAGCATACCCACAAGCAGGGGCTTTTATATATATTGTTTTGTCTCTCCTTCAGAAAATCCTTTGAGATAAGTATTACTATTAGTCACATTCTCAGATACCAAAATGAAGCCCAGAGAAGTTAAGTAATTTGCCCAAAGTCACCAAGATAGAAATTGACGTAACCTGCAATTTGAAGCTGGCTCTGTTTAACTCATTCCAGAGTGCTGTGTAAATCTTTTAAAAATGAATCTGAAAGCAAGTCCATTTCACAACTGTGTTCTCATAGGAAGCTTCTGTGCCTGGCCTCAAGAAGGTCATAGAGAGCTTCATGACTTTTGACATTAACTCATGGGATAATAATACACATTAAAATAGATGGCTAAAAGCTTTTAGATGGAGAGGATTCTGGTAAAAGTTTCAAAACGAAACATGAGTAGTTTTATTTGTAAAAGTCTAGGCAGACTCTACTTAGGACATTAGTTCTCATGCTTATCCCTCACACACCACTGCAAACCTAAGTATCTTTGAACTGAAGAGACACCTGGCCATCATAATCTGTCTGATAGTATCATACCTGCTTGCAGCACACTTCAGCCTTTTGTTTTATAAGGTTAACACTTCTCTTTCCTTTACTTGTCTACATAGGACTTAATAAATGCTTCTATCTCTTTTTGTACACCTTTTTCATTTCTGTGCTCTCCTATCAGAGTTTAATTTTTCTTTTGTCTTTTGTGTATGTAAAATATTTGGTTCTGTTTCCCTGTTTCCTCTTACTATTGTTTTCCGTGGATATTCTTTTCTCTTTTGGTCTAAAAGGACAGAGAAACATGGGGCATTGGGTTAGAAGAAAGAGGATGGAAGATGACATGCAGCAAGTGCTGGTTCCTGGGGCAAGTGGTTGCCATTTAATATCTAAGTTGAGGGTAGCTTGGGTGGCTCAGTGGTTTAGTGCTGCCTTCAGCCTAGGGCCTGATCCTGGAGACCCAGGATCGAGTCCCATGTCGGGCTCCTGGCATGGGGCCTGCTTCTCCATCTGCCTGTGTCTCTGCCTCTCTCTCTGTGTGTGTCTCTCATTAACAAATAAATTTAAAACCAAACAAACAAAAAAACAAATAAATTTTTAAAATCTAAGTTGATCCCCCATGGCTGTTTCTTCCATGTCACTGCAGTCTCAGCCCAAATGTTATCTCTTTAGATGGACTTTCCAGGATTCCTACAACTAAATCCACAAGCCTTCTCCTTATCTCCCTAACTCCATGACTCTCTAGACCAGTGCTCTCTTTTATTTTCTTTCTACCATTTTTTCTTTTTCTGAAATTATCTTATTTACCAAGAAAATAGAGATAGAGCCTGTTTCCTCAATTCTCTCCAAGACAGTATACAACGAGCTGTAAGTTAAATAGGATTAGAACTGAATTAAATAAATAGTCTTTCTCATATTTTCTGGGGGTAACCTCTGCCATTTTTTCTCTTTTTAACAGATCCTGTTATCCTTACTAAATTGATAGGGAGCTATCATTTTCTGGATAAAGCCTAATCATATGCTTAATAATGAGAATGAATATCCCAAGGCAAGACAAAGTCTGTTACTATCTCACTTACTATCTGATAAGCATAATTTATGTGATGAACACTTGTTCATTTCACACTGACCTAGGTTATTTCTTTCACACTGAGCTCTGGATAGGGTAACCTTATGTATTATCTAGTAATGATTTCTGTGAGAAGGTCCACATTAATGCTAAGTTTCACTTAAAGATGTGTTTATATAAGCATGTTGTACAGTGAACCCAGAACTTAAATTTTGAGTTTTCTAGAAGTTCTTTTGTAAAATATCTGGGACATTTTTATTATTCAGCTGTGCTAGTTTTAAAAACAGGATTGTCTGCTACAATACAAAGGTCATTTTCTCCTCTCAATTTAGGTTATAGCTCTATTTTTCTGAAACAAACAATGGTATAGAAATTATGTTTTCAATATCTACATAATCGATTGAGTCTTCATGAACTTGAGTATTTTGATAAGACAACTAAAAATAACACATCTATTTTATTTGATCATCCCAACTAGTGAAATCAAACACTTTAAGGCACGTAGAAAACTAATGAAAAATGCCTATGAGAACCTGAATGTATGTTATTCTAAAATTGGTCTTTACTGCATTACTTTTATGTCAGTATTAGAAATTCCCTTTCCAATCTAATGGTGAACTAGTTTATTTAGACAAAGCAACCCACTGAAAACGATTACAAATATTTCATGAAATATATTTTTAAGATAGTTTTTAAAGTATCGAAGAGCTGACAATAGAATAAGGATTTATCGAGCCAAAATCCAAGTGAAAATGAAACAGGTAAGTAAGGTTTTGTAATTGCTTTTGTGAGAAGGGCATGCTGCCAAATCTTGTGATTGACCCTAAATTTTGGTGGTATTTTGGGCATGAAGGAAAGACTCTTTGATACTGAACCCAGCTGACTGCAGTGCAGAGTAGGAATACATCATCACTGAGAGGTTGTAATCACTAGAAATACTTCCTATGGATATCAATCCAAACTTATATCTCCTAGTTTTTCCAAAACAAAAAACAAAAAACAAAAACCTCTTAAGCTACAATGAAGCATAGTACCATATGTGGGAATCAGTAGAAACAATAGAAACCAAAATAGACACAAAAGACTTCAAATATTGGAAGTATTAAAAAAGATAAAACAAATAGTCTCACTACATTAAAAAACTAAAGCCAGGAAATAAGCATGGATCTATAAGAAAAAAATATACACTTTTTAAAAAATAGAAATTATAGAAATGAAAACTATACCTAATATTAAAAACAAAATGGTTACCTATATCAATCCATTTTGAAATATCTAAAAAGAAAATTCATAAGCTGGGTAGTTGAAGAATCTATGCAGAATGTCATATGGTGAGACAAAGTGTAGAATAAAAATAAGGTTAAAATATATAGAATTCAGAATTCAGTACACATATTATCATAGTTTCAGGATGATGAATAATTCCAAAGATTGGAGAATCTTAATAAATCCCAAGGAATTGCTTCAGAAGCAAAATTATTCCAGATGCAAACATTGAGATGAAAGGAGTAAAGATTAAAGAAAGCAGTTAATGTTGGTTTTGTCTTGATGAATCTTGGTTGTATACAAGACTAATAATTGTGTCTCATAGGATTAAAAAGATTGAGAAATAAAAATTTCAATATCATGTTAAGCCAGGAAGAAGACAAAGGAATTTTAGTATTAGAACTTCAAGAAGCATGTATCAAATCAGAGTAGCTGAGCAAGGGAGTGTTTAGAGGACACACCATGAAGGATAAAGGGAAGAAAGCTGAGAAGCTGAGGAGAATAGTCAGACCCTAATACAGATATTCCACATGAGGAAAGAGAGAGGGAAGAAGGAGCATCAGGTAGAAAGAGGACCAGACTACAACACAGGTCTTAGAATATTTTATCCAGGCCAAAGGAGAGTTCTCCAGCAAAACCTGTCCATCAGAAGAAGCTTGCACTGAGCAAGAATGGAAGACACTAAAACTCTCACTGTGATCATTCTGGGGAAAGTATGAAAACAACCGAGGGGAAGCATGGCCTTGGCACAAAATTGATGGAGGATCCAGAAAGGCTGTGGCTGGGGCCAAGAGTCAACCATGTTGCCCACATCAGAAGATCTGAGAAACATTTCTATGACTGCCACATGGAACTAAATTTTCTAATATTCTTGTATTTTGGAGGAAGCAGATAAAAGTATTGATGAGTGTAGAATTCAATAGGTTAAGTATGGACATTGTAATCGCTAGAGTATCCACTCAAGTAATAAAAACAAAAATATTACTTCCAAACCAACAGAGGAGAGACAACGGAATAGTAAAAAAGGATTTCAGAAGAAGGAAAGGGGGACAAATAAAATAACACAAATGGAGTAAGTGGAACCCATAAAATAATATGGTTGTATAAAATATATATTAATATATATATGTTATATATATATTATATGTTAACCGTATATATGTTATATACATAATATATGTTAACCGTAAGGGACTATATGCTTCAGTTAAAATTTAAACAATGATTGTCAAAATGAATCTTACATAAGAAACACATTTATATTTCATATTAGATTTTACTGCTATTGAAATTCTTCTTTTAAAACATATCTTTTAGCATTTTATTGCTCTGAGAATGAATGTGGAAGTACCTAAATTTCATAGGAAAAAAGTTAATCTAGAATTGCAGTTTATTGGAAGATGTATGTAGAATACCAGCAACTTTTCTTCAGTTAGTCTGGGTAGGTAGGGAAAGACCAGATACCCTGAATTTTCTTTCTAAAACAGTAATAACTTGTTGAGCTGTTTTTATTTCTGAAAAGAAATTGAGATAATTTGTAACTGTAGACATATTTAATTAGGTGATTAAAATTAAAAGACATTAAACATTTTACTTGGTGATAACGGATATAGTAAAACCAAATTATTCTTAAGTCATTATTGTGGTTAATAGCGACCTGAATAAGCAGTAAAGGGAAATTTTAAGGATTATATGTATTTTCCTTTTTCCAATACAAGGGAGGATAGCATTTCTTTCATAACAGACTTTCTAAAGGGTTTTTTGGTTGTTGTTGTTGTTTTGCATGGATAATGGTTGCATATTCAAGAAATACAAATAATCTGATGGAATGTGTCTATTAAAGATGCATCCTCATCTTTACTAGAAGATGAAGAAATGATCCTAATATATTTTTCTTAACAGGCCAATGGGTTCTTTAAGATGCACTCTAGCTAAAGCTAATGTGTATTTTGATCAGCCCAATTCTATTTTCATGGCACAGAAAAAAAAGTTTAATAAAGTCCACAAATTTTTGTTTTGTTTTTGTTTTCTATTTTTATTTGACTATAGTTAACACACATTACATTAGTTTAGCGTGTACAACATAGTAATAATTTGACAACTCTATACATTATCCCACAAGCAAACTTTGGTACTCTACAAGCACATCTTCAATTTTAAATATAATCTCTGTCTTCAGTTCCCAAATATTAAAAAAAAACTCAGCCTCAAACCAAGATTTATTTCTAATTCTTCTCTAGGATGGCTTTCCCCTGTGCTGTGGATGGTCATACCAGGGCTGGCAGCTGACCATATTAACGCCTGTGCTATGGGCTAAACTTGACACTTTTCTATCAATAAAGCCAAATATGCAGAGGAATTAATATGTATTTATACATTCCTTACTAACAACTGTCAGGTTTCAAAATCTTCCTTTAATGAGAAGCTTTAAATGGGTATCTGTTCTATTAAGAAAGGTTGTGTATACAAATTTTGATTGTGCAGCATTTTTCAGTTGCATCTTATTTCCTGATGTCTACATGTAATGGAGAACTTTGTTGGAAGATAGGTTAGAAACTTCTAGGTAATACTTTTTTTTTTTTTTTAATTCCCTTGACCAACTGTTCCTGTGCTTCTGTAGATGGCAGATGAAACCAAACAGCATTGTTCTCTTTCTTCCCCTCCTCCCCTTTCCCTCCTCCTCCTCTTCCTTCTCCCTCCCGCGCTCTCTCTCTCTCTCTCACTCTCTCACACACTCCCCCTCTATTTCCTCTACAGATTCCAGCAAAGCAAAGAAAACTTTAAAGAATACTGATTTGTTTTTTATTAGGGAGATGAAAGAAATTCTGACTCTTTAATGATATAAAATTTTAGAAAAGGTAATTTCATTAAACCCTTTGTCATGGTGCATTCTTTTTAAAAGGACAAAAGACTCTCAAATGACTCTTTGTGATGTTCTGACAGCTGAGGGAGATGTCATCATGATTCTGAGGGTTTTCCATGTCAATGAGGCTGTTCTAGGATTTCTACTGATATTCAGTTTTTAAAGCTCCCTTTTGTTAAAAGGGTACAGCTTGTGTTTTTTTTTTTTTTTTTGTACAATATTAAAAATCCCATTAGCTCTCCAAAGAGATAGTGGGAAGTTATCTAATCCATCCTGGATAGGTCATAAGATCCTTTCAGTTACTTTAGAGAACACTGAACGGTAGAGTATCTGACCATGAATCAGACAGTTGCCACAGTGGAGGTTAAAAGAATTGGGATTATTTAAAGTAGAGACAGGTTTCTCATTTAATTTAAATTAAACAAGATTCTGTATATGAAGTGGTTAGCACATAGTTTGTTCATAGGAACATAGACTCTTGTCTAATCTTTGCACGGAAGATTTAGTTTCCTCTCGCAGTTTGATATACACTACCATTTATTTATCTGCTCAGCTGTATCTATCTCTTCTGGTTGGTAAGTATCACTGCTGCCATTGTTGAGTCTCCCAGATAGGACCCACAGGAAACATTCTGCCATCCTTGACCAGTCCTGACCAAACCATTTCTCGTAGGACCCAGGGACAAACCATTTCTTCGTAGGACCCAAGGACACCTTTCACAGGACCAGGTGGAGCCTGGTATCAAAATACTTTTGTGCACAGCTCTCTAAATTAATCCCAGATGCCCTGTGGAGGTAGCTCTGCCATTTTGACAAAATAATCTAAAACCTGACTTTGCTTTGGAATTACAAGTACCAATTATGGAAAATAGACTTAAATGATGTGAATCAGCCTCCTATCTTGGTTAGGTGATTTTGACTTGTACATCTCGCACTGTCTTTTTATGTTTGAGTTTCTGTCAGTTGAACAATCTACACATTTTTAAGAAATACTTGATTTGGAAACATCAGTAATAGCACAAAATCTTGAGCATATTTATTTTAGTTCTTGGCTTAAAGCTCACTCTGCCCATTGAGGTTCTTTTTGTGACATATCTGAGAATTCTGCAGGAACATTGATTATGTATGTGCCTTGAGGAGAGTTCTTTAAAGTGACTGGGTATCCATTTTCACTCATTTCACAAAAGGTGTCTGCATTAGCCTATAAATACTGACTGTTCTTTGTGGTTTGAAAGATAATTTATATATTTTTATTTTTTTTAAAGATTTTATTTATTTATTCATGAGATACACACACTCACAGAGAGAGAGAGAGAGAGAGAGAGAGAGAGAGGCAGAGACACAGGCAGAGGGAGAAGCAGGCTGCATGCAGGGAACCCGACGTGGGACTTGATCCCAGGTCTCCAGGATCAGGCCCTGGACTGAAGGAGGCGCTAAACCGCTGAGCCACCCGGGCTGCCCAATTTATATATTTTTAAAAATTATATCACACATTCCTATTCTTAAAAATTGCCTCAGCTGACACATTTTCCAGGAATTTTTGAATTAGCAGTGTTTCTGACAAAATAAACAATAGCAGTCATAATGAGAATAATACCACTTTCACAAACTTAACTTCTTTATATTAATTTCATGCCCTTTTCATATTACTTTCATTCATCAACTTGTAGTGACATTTCGACTGTCTTTAATGGCTAATATCAATTATATAACCCCTTTAAAAATTTCCTTCTTAAAGAATTGTTTTATAAAGCATGGTTAGTACTTTGCTTCCTTTCCAGGCTGATGTTACAATAATTTAGAGAACTGTGAAACTGTTGTCTTTGTCTCTGTATTGACAGAAGATTCAGTGACTGTGGGTTCCATATATATCAATTCTGCTTCATCTCTTGCCTTTGTGGATTTGTTTGGAGATAGTTCAACTAGTGTGGAGAGCCACATTTGGGTTCAGTTATACTTTGTCTTTCTTAAGTGATCAATTCAGGTTAAATTATTGCTGCTTTAAAAGATGGACTTATGCTTTTTCATGTTTTCAATGACTGATTGTAAAGGAAACATCGAGGGCTTTTTCAGATTGTCACATATCAACCTGACATTACCTGCCTTACTTTGCAGCTTCTGGTTTTGCTTATAAAGCATTCACAGGGGAAAAAAATGAAAAAGTTGTCTAGTTTATAGAATCATACATCTTCACCTTCCTCTTTATTTATTTTTGGTTTTTGTTTAAACTACTTTTGGCTTGGTCAAGAAATCTCATGCCCATTCAGCCTTACTAGTAACTATCGTCCTTCTGTTTTGTACTATAGCATCTTCATGGGTGATGATCATTGCTAATTCATTTTTTGTACTTCTAAAGGGTTAGTACAGTGTTTGCCAGGTAACATTTGGTGTAAGTATTTCTTACTGTTCAGGACTATTGTGCGTATTATCTGTGCAAGCCACTATATACTTAACAAATAGTTTTCCTCTATAAAGAAATCTGTAAGAGCAAGGACAGACTGTTTCATAAATTGTCTGGTACCTCACCACATGTGTAGCACTCAGTATCCATTAAATAAATGAGCACCATGATTTAATCCTAGGTTTTCGCTACTTTGAGTTCCTGTTAGCATTTCCTTGCATTCCTATGGTTGCATATCCATGACTAACTCAGTAGTCTTTGCTAAAATGTATCATTGTTTGGCATATTCACAGCTTGTAATGTCTTTTGAAAATTAAAGAATTGAAGGAAGAAAAAATAGTTTAAAACTAATATTTTGACTCTACCTCTCTTTTATGATAGGTAGGTTGACAACCTTTGTTATAGACAATGTTTTGTCTTCCCAAAATTCATGTTGAAATCCTCAATCCCAAAATGATGGTATTAGGAGGTTAAACCTTTTAGAGGTAGTCAAGTCATAAGGGTAGAGCTCTCCAGAGTAAGATTAGTGGTCTTGTAAGGACATAAAGCATCCTGTATTATCTCTGTCTATTCTCCATCATGTGAAGATATAATGAGGAAATGCCATTCCCAAGCCAGGAAGAGAGATCTCACCAGATACTAAATTTGCAGCCACTTCAATCTCGGACTTCCTAGCTTCTAGAACTGTGAGAAATAATTTTTTGTTGTTTAAGCCACCCAGTCTATGGTATTCTGTTATAGTAACCTGAGCTAAGACATCCCTCCATCCTCTCTGTAAGTTGTCCTCTGCATTCAAACTCAACTCCTTATACCACCAGGTGGCTATAGGGAAGGCAGGGGTACCCATCTACAAAGTATCCTAACTCAGTTCAAAAGCAATTGCTGGTTTTGCAACCGTTACAAAATGGTGATCCATGGGGCCCTTTGTTTCTTTCCTGAAAAATAAGATATATTATTCAGCAATTTGGGGTATATGAAGAGAGTAGAAAAGATAATAAAGATGGAGGTGACTTAATGAGAGTTACCTCTATTCCACATTCCCAATTTGACATGCTAGGTTGGTTTTAAACAGCTATTCAAACAGTATTTACAAAAGCTGTTAGAGATTAAGGTCTATATGGTACACCTCTGGAGCCCAGACAGCAACATTCCACATTGTGCTTAAGGAGGGCCATCCACCTCCTTCCTCCCCACACAGAATAGCACAGTGTAGGGATGAAGAGCAGACCATGGTAACAAGCTTCCCCAGGAAGACACATGGAGCAGTGATTGGACATCTTAACTACTAGGTCAGAGTCAGAGAACAAGGGTGTGTTTGTTCTTGAGCACATGTGTCCCTGGACCCTGTGTATTTCCAAACATTACTGAGACAATTTTGAAAGTAGTCTAAAATTTTGTTAGCAGAAAGGAGTTGTTGGACATCTATAGTAAGTCTTGTTAGCAGAAAGGAGTTGTTGGATCCTGATATTAAAAGCCAGGGCATTTGGGGATCCCTGGGTGCCGAAGCGGTTTGGCGCCTGCCTTTGGCCCAGGGCGCGATCCTGGAGACCCGGGATTGAATCCCACGTCAGGCTTCCGGTGCATGGAGCCTGCTTCTCCCTCTGCCTATGTCTCTGCCTCTCTCTCTCTCTCTCTCTGTGACTATCATAAATAAATAAAAATTTAAAAAAATAAAAATAAATAAATAAATAAATAAATAAATAAATAAATAAATAAATAAAAGCCAGGGCATTTGGACCAAAACAGGGCCAGTGATGAGTAAATCAAAACTACTACTGGTATTTACTGAATCGATCTCCAAAGTGACTGAGAAAGACAGTCTCATCTTACCTAAGAAACAGAATGATACAGTGTTCAGATACTTAATTCAAAACATTTAATACTTAGTACTTCTTGCAATAAGGAACTCTTGTCAGAGGGTATATTGTAAAACACACACACACACACACACACACACACAAACACATGGATAATCTTTTAAAATTTTTCTCAGATGTAATAGAATATAAAAATAGGAAAATATTCATCTTTTTCTCAGATGTAACAGAATATAAAAATAGGAAAATATTTATGGATGAGTATTGCACACAGATTTTTTTTCAAGAAGAAACTTGAAAAATGATTAAAATAATTAAGTTCACCGAAGAAAGGACAAGTTAAAAAGTTGCAAAAGAATAATTTGTCTGGAATAAGAGCCATGTTAATTACATGTGCTCCGAATAAATTAGTATGATTCAAGAATACTAAAGTCATCTAAAGGAGTCTGATTAGCTGGACTTTGAAATTTTGTACCTTGTATATATTTACTCTATAAAGCCAATCAACTCTGTGGAATGAAAGAAAACAAAACAAAAACATTTGTATTGTTTTTCATCATGGATGTTTTCAATGATTGAAAAATTTATTGAGCACCTATGTGCCTGATTCTGTTTTATAGAATGAGGGTATCTCAGAGAGCAAAACAGACAAATATTTCTGCCCATATGACATTTACATTCTAACAGAGGAGCAGAAAATCAATGACAAACAATAAAGCTAAAATCTATATAAATCATGCATTTTTAAAAAGTGATAAGTGCTGTATGAAAGAAAGGAGATCAGTTTGTCAGATAGCCCCACAGAGGTTTTGTTTAAGCAAAGAATTGAAGAAACAGAGTATGATGCATTGAGTTCAAGTAGTTAAGTAAACTCCAAAGATAATACATTGGGGTCAATAGATCCTCACACTACAAACAGCAATTCTTACCCTACAATTATGGACATATCATAGCTTAAAAAGCTAAGTAAATATTTTCATCATCCACCCTTCTTGAATGTTTTATGCAACGATGACTGTTTTGCAGTATGCAAAGAAAATGGTTTCACCTTGTAGAGAGTGTTCTCTCATTTCTCTTGAATAGCACTTGCTAATGCGATGTGTGACATCAAAAAATATGAAGTAGCCTAAACTTTTCAGATGGGTCTTAGTCAAGAATGTGTGATTAGGGATGATTATACAGCAAAAACAGAATAATCCCTCCTTCAAAAAACAAAGGTTATTAAATCTTATGTTCAGAAGCTCTGATGGAAAGGATATAACTTCCCATTACTGTAAAGTTAAAGATAATTCCTCTTCTACCATTAAAAAAAGAAAAAGGATAATATGATTTCAATGTGCCAGGTTGCCAGGTTGAATAAATGCAGATTATTATACATTTATTGAGGAATTTGAGCTGGTTTGACCTTCATTTACTTTCCTCTGTGTTCTCACATCTGAAGTCCAGAACTCATATAATTGATCATCAAGGCTATTGGAAGGTATTTGTTCATTCTGTGAAGTATGACAAAGGCAGTCAGTTATCTTATAGGGAGGTTTGGTTTCTGGTTTCCCTGTTCTGATAAAGCTAGCTAGTCCTTTCCCCGCCTCACTTTTCTATTCACATGCTTTCAAGCATGATTCTTTGGAATGACCTTGTCAGATGCACAAAGGCATATTCTCATCCAAGTGAGTACTTCATGTACAAATTCCCATATCTGTATGAGTAAAGGTAATAATGTTAAAATGACTCCACAATGTATGAGGTGTCAAATTTTAAGTCAAGATATTCACATAAAGACAACAACATGACTCATGTTCCATGTCAGCAGAGAAAAAGATTTTCAAAGATGTCTGTTTCCAAAGTCAGCTGTGAGAGATTTAGAAGTTTGAGGAAGTAGAATGCTTTTGTGAGGTGGAAATTTAACTGGCTCATGAATCAGTGATCATGAGAGTTGTGCCCCAGTCTTTCTGCCATCTCATGGTGGGTGCTGAAAGCATTGTGTTGCCCTGAGGACAGCAAACAGCTAATTGTTTTCTTGGCATGCATATCTATATCATACCCTAGATGCCATGGCTTATGTTGCAAGCATAGAGTTTCCCAGGATTAGACCAGATGTGTAGAATGAACTAGAGGTAGATCTATATCATTCTGTATATTTTTTTCTAGGGCTCCAATTTAGTTTTAGAAAAGCTCTTCAAATCCAGAAATCTTCTAGGAAGTTAGAACAATTTCTGGACCTCTGCTCTAGTGATGTTAGAGTATTTTCCCTATCTTGTTTACCTGCCCCAATCTAAAACAGTTCAAAGTCCCCAAAAATATCCTTGAGATGCAACAGACATAACATAAAATTATTGTTTCACTGGGTGTCCAGGTTGTGCTGCAGGATAGAATATCACATAAGTATGGTCAAGGTCCAAAGGCAGGCAGAGTACCACCCAGGAAAGAGATGAATGTAGATTTGAAGGCCACTGAGAGCAGAAAACACATACAGAAAACTAAAGTGGCACAGCATTCATTTATAACAAGAGGAGAGAAGGAGAGTACCCAGGATCCAGCCCCTTGCAATGCATCAGTGTCCTATGGCTAATGGATCCTTTCCATAGATAAGGTATACAGTGTGGCCCCATGACTCCACTTAAAGCAACCGTACAAGGACTCCAACCTTTCTCCTGCGGGATATGAAATACAGAAAGCTGGAGGACCACTGAGGTATACATAGCTAAGCATTTCCAAGAGAAAAGCTTCCATGCACTGTCTAAACTGTGTGCAGTGTCATTTGTGAGCTTGCCAGCATGCCCTCTACAAAGCACAGGGTTCTTTCTGGAACACAGGGCAGGGAGCAGGCTGTGCTTGTACCCTTCTCTCACCATTATTAGTTGAACTTTTTGTGTCTTAAATTTTCTGCTACCTTTTTTTCTCTAAATTTTAGGAAAGAAGAAGAGCAAGAAATAGTCACAAGTTTATTAGAAACTTTGAAGCCTAAGAATTGACTCTTGGCCATACATGCCAAATGCTAAATACAGTATCTGGTACTCATAAGCACTGGATAAATGTAAAACTATAACATTTATGAGAGTTTTTGATAAAGGGAAAAGCAAATGTAGAGATGTTAGTCATCTGTATTGGAATCTCTGCAGGCTGAAAGCTTGCTTTTTGAAGAAGTTTGAATTAATATGCAAAGGGAAGTCACATTGCCTATGTAGTACTTTACTATAAAATATTGCATTAGAACCAGCTATATTTGTCTCATTCTGTTCCTGATCTTGCACATAACTCATATGATTCCAAGCATTTCATTATTTCTCTCTAATTTAATGTTTTATTATGAAAAATTATAAGCATATATAAAACTAGAGAAAAGTGTGATGAATCTCCAGGTACCCATTAGTATGCTTCCACAATTATTAACTCACATTCAGTCTTGTTTCATCAATATCTCTATCTAT